>NC_052402.1:28188399-28805136 GCF_009389715.1 Phoenix dactylifera | reverse complement strand
AATGAGATCTTGGATTTATATTACTCAATGGGCTAAGCATCTTTAAATTTGAAAGGCCTAGATCTCTCAAATTTCGAGGACGAAATTTTCTTAAGGAGGAGAGAATATGAGATACTGGGCTGAACTCGGCAGCCCCAGCCGACTTCAGCCCAACGCCCCTTTTGGAAGGGGCAGAGCAGGGATCGCAAACGCGATCCCCCTCCGCCTTCTCCGGGCGCGACGGGAGCGGAGGCGCCGCGGACAATCCGCGGCAACCCCGCGGCCGTTTTGTGGCCGCTCCGCGTCCGCACGAGCGGCCGTTGATCACGGCCGCCGCGAGAATCATGGCGGTCCACCGTTCGAATTGGGGGCCTATTAAAAACCCCCCATTCTTCTTCCTCTGTGATTGCTCCACCACCGACCCCCTCCTCCCTCTTCTCCCTTCTTCTCCGATGACCGCATGCGCCACTCCAATCAAGTTCAGCCACCCCGGGAGCCTAGCTCCTTTGATTCTCTTAGTCCCCAGTTTTTCGATCTAGTTTGGCCGTTGGAAACCCCACCGCCGTCGCCGCGGTTAGCTGCCGGATCGAGCCACCTGCGGCCGAGATCCGCCGCCTCCGTCGACCGCCGGTAAGCCCTCTTCCCTTTTTGCTCTTCGATCTAGCCGGAACATGCTTGATTTCCTTTTCTTTGCTTTGGCCCCAAACCGAGATCACTCGATTTTCCCTCGACGCCCGTCGCCGCAGAAGCTGCCGGCCGCCACTGCAGTCGGCCGGCCGTCGCCGGGCAACAGCTCCCGGCCGCCTTTGCTGACCCCCCCCAACCGGCCCCTTCTTCTTCCTCTTCCGTTCTCCCATCTCCCCTGTTCATGGGGAGCTCGGTGAAGAAGAAGGCCACTGTGGGCCGTGAGCAGAATGATGGGCCGATGGGCCCTGTTCCATTGCAGGCCCAACTTGGGCCCAGTCCAGTCCGATTGGCCTAGTTGGGTAGTACCCTTGTGGGCCCAACTTGGGCCCAGTTCAGATCCGAACCTAGAACCTGAAATCTGGAACACGAAACCCGAAATCCGAACCCGAAACCCAATAGTATTATTTTTGATTTTTGCTTAGCTCTGAAATTAACAAAGAAATTAATTAAATTTAAACAGGTGAACTTGATCCGCCTATTTGAAGTAGGAGTTAAGCGAGAAGAGGTAAGTAACTTAATACTTCAAAGTGCATTTTTCTAAATTATTTAGTAAAATAATTATTAGTGGATTAAATTTTGAAATATGTTTTGTATTTGGTAAAATGGGTCTGGCATGTTAAATTTTATTTGAAAATTATGCTCTGAAATCCATAAATTATGATTGGGCAATTTATGATATCTGTTTATATATATATGCATTCTCAACATGGTTATGATCTGTTCTGTTCTGTTCTGGCCCCGCCAATGGGGATTATACGTTTGACCTGTCGACTTGTAATCTGTGAGAAACCGGTTTCGACACCGTGCCACCGGTGATTAGAATAGTGGTTCCTGGACACCGGCTGCCATCGGTAGGTAAATATAGTGGATTTGGCACTTTTGTGCAACATCGGCTGCCATCGGTGGATAAAAATAGTGGATTTGGCACTTTGTGCAACCCATGCCACTAAGGTACGTGGCCGTAGCCTATTATGTTGAGATTATGATATCAGAGTTTTGTAAAAATGATAATAAGTTTTGAAAATAGCAAAATAATGATATTTATGATTTATTCCCAGTCATTATTTTGTATTTTGATCTGATATGCTTTGACCCCACTCTGGCCCCACTCTGGGATATTTTGTTGCTTACTGGGCTAGTGTAGCTCATTATTCTGTTTTCTCCACTTTTCAGATCCAGAGGTTTGATCTCACGGGATTAAGGAGTGCGCTAGATTTTCCGACGATTTCTTCAGTTATTGATCCTTTAGTTAGATTGATTAGAGTATTTGACTTACGTCAGCATATGTTATTTGAAATTTTGTAAGACTGCTTTTGAACAACTTAAATATTTATGTCAGTTTTAAACATCTGTGATTGCTTTGATATGATCTGCTGCCTTGCACGCCTGTGCGGCCCGCTGTGCAGGCGTGCGGCGTCTGCCGCGCCTCAGGCTCGGGGCGTGACATAAGGCCTGTCAAAGGATTTGGATGAAATGGAATGGTCATTAGAGAGGCTCGATTGTTGGGCATGGAGCAGCTGGAAAGACCATCTTTCCTTCAAAACTCATTTAGTTAACCTTAATCATTCCCCCAAAACAAACTCATGAGAATTGAACCAATTAATGTTGGAACCGGCCCATCCTGATCCAATCAAGATTGGGTTGGTCTTGCTTGGTTCTCAGGTTAGTCTATTTTTTTATTAAAAAAAGAAATCATTAAATACATAATTGATTTTGTCTGAGAAATAAATCAATAATGGAAGCTGGAAGCTGAAATCAGAGGCATCTATTGTTGGAAATTGTATCCTAAATGTCAATCGTTAGTATGTTGATGATTGAATTTGTAAATGAATTGACAAATTAATAAAGTGTTATTTGCATTATTCATCATTGTACATCTTCAAATGAACTCTTATATGATGAAGTCCTTAGGATTTATTTTATGATAAACGAGAATTTATCTTCAAGTCCTTAAAACTGTTCGCGATCAAATGATATTCTGTTACCAGGACGACAGTATTATCGAGATTAGGTCGTTGTGTGACATATACGTTGGTTGTCCTCTTAACCAAGGAGTGTGGAGACACTGGTATGCCACACAGGTGAAGTATAGGAGTACATTTTACTGAACATGACCAATTCCGGGACGCTCTTCTGTCAAGAGATGTTTCGAATGGATATGGGTATAAGTTTGACCCTCTAACCTGAGATCGCAACCTGTGACTAGCAAGCAACTCACTGTACTTTGGTACCGGACTATCTGAAATTCTAATTCAGTGACGGAAGGTCACTGGGTGCAGTCAAGTACTTGCGTAGTCAGTTGTGAGTCGAGATGGAATTGACCCCTCCTGGAAACAGGAGATAATGTCTTGTGATTAATTTAACAAAACCTTAGCCAGGATAATCCCAGTGAGGAGTCACAGGATATCTAGAGTTAATCACATAATGGATGTACTAATTATAGGGTTGACAGTGAGCTCTAAGTCATCCAGGCATTAGGAGTCAAAGGATTGAATTATACAGTAACCATAGTCCAGGGTTTCAGAATATTTGCTTCGCATATATTCGGCCTATCCGGACGTCGAATACCATTGCTAGATTGTCACATCGATTATGTGGAGTGATTGATTAAAACCCCATTTGATTTTGATGAGCTCAAAGCATTTGAGTATATCTTGTGATTACTAATGAATTCAATTGAGTGTTTCAGTGAAAATCCTGTCCAAGTGTCTCTAGACTTGGTTCATAGTATTTTGGATAAGTTAAGAAGTCTGCTGAACCAAAGTCTGAGACTCGAGTCGACTCCCGAGTATCACGAGTCGACTCCAAGCGTATCAAGTTCACTGGCACGAGCTCGAGTCGACTCCAGATAGTACGAGTCGACTCCGACTGAGAACAGAAAGAAGAACAGAAAGCTCACTCAGAACCTGTCAACGAGTCGACTCCTGAAGTGCGCGAGTCGACTCCAATGTTCAACGAGTCGACTCCAGGGTAGTAAGAGTCGACTCCAAGAGTACACAAGAAAAGTCAGAGAGCAGTTTTCGGGTCTGAGATTCGAGTCGACTCCAGTGGAACGCGAGTCGACTCCGATGGTTGGCAAGTCGACTCCAAGAAAGCAAGAGTCGACTCTCAGCGGTACACAAAGAAAAGTCAGAGAGCATTTTATGGACTCTGAGATTCGAGTCGACTCCCGCAATACGCGAGTCGACTCCGAGACTGCGACCATCGACAGACAGAAAACCATGTTACTGCCTCTGAGATTCGAGTCGACTCCCAGACAGCTCGAGTCGACTCCAAGACAAGCTTCACGTCAAAAGGCAGAAGACCAACTTTCGGAAACTGAGAGCCGAGTCGACTCCAAGGAAGTTCGAGTCGACTCCAAGACTGGATGAGCCAAAAGACAGAGATCGGGAGTTCGGGCTCTGAGATTCGAGTCGACTCCAGGACAGTCGAGTCGACTCGAGTGGACAAAATTCAAAATTGGATCCACGGACTTCAGTGGATGAGCCGACTCCAAAATTGCCAGGTCAGCTCCAGAAGTTGGCGAGTCGACTCCAGGTCAAGACGAGTCGACTCCCAGTCGTGACGGCAACTTTAATTCAAATTTGGAACAGTTGCCGAGTCGACTCCGGAAAAGCTTGAGTCGACTCCCGCTACAGCCGAGTCGACTCCTGATCGCGCGAGTCGACTCCAACCCACCAACGGTCATATTGTCAGGCTGCGCAGAGTGTGCAGAACGGCAGAAAAAGCAGTGTAACGGCTAGTTTCCGTGGGGGTTGGCTTAAATAGCCACAGAGGACTGTAGCAAGGCAGAGAACAACCATTCCACTCCAAGCATTCAAGCTTTCAAGCTCTGCAACGTGCTCTTCAACGAAAAAGGGAAGATCTGCATTTACTGCAACCAACTACATCTTCCCAGCAATTAAAGCTCCTCCTCCTGCATTCAAGTCGACTACTCTTTCAAGAGGAGACCGGAGTTCAAGAAGCCATTCCTCTACTTCAGCTTAAAAGCGTTTGAGGGCTTCTAACTCCTTTTGATTATATTGTTTTACATCTGCTTTTGAGAAGCTTATTTTCTTTCTTTCTAACTTGTATTTACTTGGTTCAATCGGGGGATTGAATCAAGGGGATTAAGGTTGGTTGGTGAGCCAAGTTAAAACCAACGTGTGTAAGGGTTTGATTGTGAGCCCGGAAAACAATCGGGGTTGGTTCTAGTCGGTGAGCCTGGGAAAACCGACCGAGTTCGTTGTGAGCTCGTAAAACAACAAGTTTGGTTGTGAGCTTGCAAAACAACCGGCTGTAATCCAAGGGGGTTATAGTGAATTCCCAAGTGAGACTTGGGGAGTGGACGTAGGAGCAAGGGTTAGCTCCGAACCACTATAAAACTTGTGTTTGATTGGATTTCTTCCTCTTCTTCCTCACATCACTCACAGCACTTAGCATTAATTAAATAACTTGCAATAGTTTTTAATTAATCATCCATAACGTTTTAATTATCAAATTAATTTAAAACCCAATTCACCCCCCCTCTTGGGTTGTCTATCTGGGCAACAAGTGGTATCAGAGCCAAAAACTCTTCCACTCAAGAGTTAAAAGATCAAAATGACAACCCCATTTGGATCTTCTCACATTGAGGGTCAGTCCACCCAAAGACCCCCTTTCTTTAATGGATCCGACTACTCATACTGGAAGGCTAGGATGAGAATATTCATCCAAGCCCAAGACTATGAGATGTGGACCATTGTAGTAAATGGCCATACATCCCATCCATATATGTAGATGGTGTAAGGTACCCAAACTAGAAAGGATTGGGATGAACATGACATGAGGAAGGCACAACTAAACTCTAAAGCTATGAATGTGTTTTATTGTGCCTTAGATAGAAATGAATTCAATAGGGTCTCTACTTGCAACTCTGCAAAAGAGATTTGGGATAGACTTGAAGTGACCCATGAGGGCACGAATCAAGTTAAAGAATCCAAAATAAATATTGGTTCATAATATGAACTATTTAAAATGGATTCTAATAGACAATCACTAGCATGTTCACTAGGTTTACTGACATTGTCAATGGCCTAAAAAGCCTTGGCAAGAACTATACTAACAGTGATCTTGTCAGGAAAATCCTTCGGTGTCTACCAAGGTCGTGGGAAGCTAAAGTGACGGCAATCCAAGAAGCTAAAGACTTGAACAAGCTTCCACTTGAAGAGCTCCTTGGATCCCTAATGACGCACGAGCTAACCATGAAGCAACACACGAGGAAGAGTCCTCCCATAAGAAAAAGGTAATAGCTTTAAAATCTACTTCATCTAACAAGGACTTGTCTTGCAGTAGCAGCAGTGAAGAAGAAGAAATGAGGAAGATGATGGTGAGGCTCTTCTTGTGCGCAAGTTCAAGAAATTCATCAACCACAAGAAGTCCTATCATCAAAGGAGAGGCCCCTCAAATTCCTACCGCAAGGACAAAGGTAAGGAAAGGGAAAATGAGGGGATTGGGTGTTACGAGTGCAAGAAGCCGGGTCACATAAGAGCTGAGTGCCCCTTACTAGAAGAAGGGGAGTAAGTACAAGAAGAAGAAGGCTCTTGTCACACACTATCCGACTCCGACTCATCATCCTCCTCATCAGATGATGAACAAGAAGAGAAGGCCAATTTCTGCTTCATGGCCAACGAAAACGAGGTAACTTCCGATACGCATCTTGATTTTTCTTTTGATGAACTTTATGATGCATTTAATGAATTAATGGTAGAATATAAGGCTATAAATCTTAAGAATAAAGAACTAAAATAGCTAATCAATCATACCTACATAAATACGATAAATTAGTTAAGGATAAGGATTAATCACCAAAGAAAATATGAACTTAAACAAGCAACCAACTTTTAACTCAAAAGACTAACCTTAACTAAAGATAATGAAAAACTAACTAAGGAATTTCAGAACTTAAAAATATAAACAAACCTTAATAAGGATCTACAAAAGAACTTAATGATCTAAAAGCAGAAAATCAAACACTAACTAAAGAACTTAACAAATACAAACCCTTAGTTGAAAAATTTACATATAGTTCTGAAAAATTAAACATGATACTTAATAGTCAACGAGCCGTATTTAATAAAGCGGGTTTAGGGTATAAACCAAAAATAAACAAAAACTTCTTAGTAACTTCTTTGTTAAAGCTGGAGAAACTAAAACTAAGAAAATAACCTGCTTTTGTTGTGGAACTATAGGACATAAAGCAAATGTGTGTATAGGAAAAGTAAAACAAAAAGAAAATTAAAAGGGTATGGGTTCCAAAAGGAACCAACTTGACTAACCATGAAGGACCCAAGAAAACTTGGGTACCTAAGATGACATGATTTGCTTGTGTAGGAGTGTCTTGCAGCCAAGGTCAACAAAAACTGCTGGTATTTGGATAGTGGCTGCTCAAGGCACATGACGGGTGATAAAGATCAATTTTTCACCCTTGAAGCTAAGAAGGGAGGTGCTGTGACTTTTGGAGACAACAACCAAGGTCACATCATTGGTATTGGTAAAGTTCAAATCACCCCTTCTACTTTTATAGATAATGTTAGATATGTTGATGGTCTTAAGCATAACTTGTTAAGCATTAGTCAATTATGTGATAAAGGATATGATGTTATGTTTAAACCATCACTATGCATTATAACAAATCCTAATGATAATAGTTTAGTTTTTAAAGGGATTAGACGTGGAAATGTATATGTTGTAGACCTAGAAGATCTTGCAAAACATAACCAATGTTAGTTGTAAATGAAACTAAAGATAATGATGCTAGTTGGTTATGGCACCGTAAGTTAGGTCATGCAAGCATGGACACAATAACTAAACTAGTTAAAAGAGACTCCGTGATAGGTTTGCCAAAATTAAAATTTGAAAAGAACAAAATATGTGAAGCATGTCAATTTGGCAAACAATCTAGGAACTCTTTTAAATCCATAAAATGTGTCTCTACTCTAGGCCTCTAGAATTATTACACATGGACCTATTTGGTCCAACTAGAACAACAAGCCTAGGTGGAAATAAATATGGTCTAGTTATAGTAGATGATTACTCTAGGTACACATGGGTCATGTTCTAGCGCATAAGGATCAAGCATTTTCTATGTTTAAGAAGTTCCATAAGGAAGTAACAAATGCTAGAGAGTCTTCAGTCATAGCCATTAGAAGTGACCATGGTACCGAATTCGAAAATCAATTCATTTGATGAATTTTGTAGTAAAAAGGGGATAACCCATAATTTCTCAGCACCTAGGACACCACAACAAAATGGAGTTGTGGAAAGGAAGAATAGAACACTAGAGAAATGGCTAGAACTATGTTATGTGAAAGTAACCTCCCTAAGTACTTTTGGGGAGAAGCCATTAATACCTCTTGTCACATATTAAATAGAGTTTTATTAAGACCCATTATAAAGAAAACACCTTATGAACTTGGAAAAACAGAAAACCAAAAGTTAATTACTTTCATGTTTGGATGTAGGTGTTTTGTACATAATAATGGGAAAGATAATCTAGGGAAATTTGATCCTAAATCTGATGAAGGAATATTCTTAGGTTATTCTACAACTAGTAAAGCCTATAGAGTCTTTAATAAAAGAACCTTAGTTATAGAAGAATCTATACATGTTGTTTTTGATGACTCTAGTGACATCTCTCTAGTAAGAAGTTAATTTTGATGAGATGTTGAAATACTTGAAGAAAAGATAGATGAGATGGGATTACAAGATGATAATCAAAATTGATTGAAGAGAATCATCAAGCCAAGAGCCTATTGTGGATCATGGGCTAACTAAAGCTTGGAGGTATGCTCACGGGCATCCTAAGGAACTAATTCTAGATGATCCATCTCAACCGGTTAGGACTAGAGCATCCTTAGAAATTTGAATAACCATCTAGCTTTTGTTTCACACTTTGAGCCCAAACATATAGAAGAAGCCGAAAATGATGTAAATTGGATAAATGCAATGCAAGAAGAACTAAACCAATTTACTAGAAACAAAGTGTGGGATCTAGTAGAGAGACCTTCTGAATATCCAATTATAGGTACAAAATGGATATATAAAAATAAGCTAGATGAAAATGGAATTGTTATAAGGAATAAGGCTAGACTAGTAGCAAAGGGTTATAATCAAGAAGAAGGCATAGATTTTGATGAAACCTTTGCTCCCGTAGCTAGACTTGAGGCTATTAGACTATTATTAGCATATGCATGCTCTAAGGATTTCAAACTATTTCAAATGGATGTAAAAAGTGCATTTTTAAATGGGTATATTAATGAAGTGTATGTAGAACAACCTCCTGGTTTTGAAAATCATCAATACCCTAATCATGTGTATAAACTGAACAAAGCACTTTATGGATTAAAACAAGCACCTAGAGCATGGTATGAGAGACTTAGTAAATTCCTATTAGAACATGAATTCTCTAGGGAAATGTAGACACAACATTATTTCTGAAAAAGCAAAATAAGGATATGTTATTAGTACAGATTTATGTTGATGATATCATTTTCGGTGCTACTAACAATCGCCTCTGCGAAGAGTTTGCTGATTTGATGCAGAGTGAGTTTGAGATGAGCATGATGGGAGAGCTGAACTACTTCCTCGGGCTTCAAATCAAACAATCTGAAGGAGGCATCTTCATCAATCAAGCAAAATATATCAAGGAGATGCTCAAGAAGTTTGATATGGAGGGAAACAATCAATCAGCACCCCCATGAGCTCATCATGCAAATTAGACCAAGATGAATCAGGTAAATCTGTAGATCAAAAACTTTATAGAGGTATGATAGGATCTTTACTGTATCTTACTGCAAGTAGACCTGATATTATGTTTAGTGTGTGCATGTGTGCTAGATATCAGGCTAATCCTAAAGAATCACACCTAGCTGCAGTTAAGAGAATTTTTAAATACTTAATAGGAACTAAGAACATAGGGCTATGGTACTCTAAAGAATCTAGCCTAAACTTAATAGGGTACACAGATTCAGACTTCGCTGGATGTAAGCTTGATAGAAAAAGTACCAGCGGGTCGTGTCAATTTCTAGGAGAAAACCTAATCTCATGGTTTAGCAAGAAACAAAACTCGGTTGCATTATCCACTGCAGAAGCTGAATATGTTGCAGCCGGGAGTTGTTGTGCTCAAATCTTATGGATTAAACAACAATTAGAAGATTATGGCATTAAACAAGATAAAATTCCCATTAATTGTGATAATACAAGTGCCATAAATCTAACTAAAAATCCAATTCAACATTCAAGAACTAAACACATTGAGATAAGACATCACTTCATAAGAGATCATGTATTGAATGGTGATGTGTCACTCCAATTTGTTTGTACTGATAATCAATTAGCAGATATTTTTACAAAACCCCTAAGTGAAGAGAGGTTTAGTGTGCTTAGGAGGGGATTAGGAGTGATTGATCCATCCTAGTGGGAGTTTCCACTAGATTAATTGATTTTGATGATTAGAATGGTTAAAATAGAGTTTCTTTCAATGATCATCAAATCAGATCCAATTAGGTGATTTTCCCTCATTTGGCACGTTATAGCATGATTTTAGGTGCGTGCCAAGGTTAGAGACGACTCGAGTAAGTTTCAGAGCCGGCTCCTAAGGGGGAGTCGACTCGCGCATTTGCGGGAGTCGACTCGCAAAGATGGCAGCTGAGGGGGAGTCGACTCGCACATTGTCGGGAGTCGACTCGAAGTCTACAGGCGCATAAGGAGAGTCGACTCGCGCATATTCTGGAGTCGACTCGAGGTCGAGTCGACTCGCGACTCAGGGAGTCGACTCGCAGTCGGGATCCGACTTTTTAACCCTAGGTTTGTCGTTTCGCAAACACTTTTCTTTCAAGCCGCCACTGTTCAAAAAGCCCTAGAGCCGACTCCTAGGTCGTCCCCGATCGTCTCCAACCTCTTTCGTCGATTTTCACCGGTTCTTAGGATTTTCGTCCGTTCCTAGGTCGTCTCCGGTCCGTCCCGAGTCTCCTCCGTCGACCTTCTCCGTCCTTTAGGTTTTCTTCCCGTTTAGGTCAAGATGCCTCGTAAGACCGTGGTTAGGAAGAGGTCCCGTCCCGAGGCCGGTCCCGAGCGGCGCTCCAAGGCGCGGCACGATCCCGCGAGGCAACCACCTCCGGCTCGTTCCCCGCCTAGGGCGGTTCCCGCAAGGCCGTTGGCCGGGAAGGCCGTCACCACCGGGAGGTATGTCGATTTCGACTATCTCTCCCGGGAAGGGTTCACCATAGGTGATAGGCTTAGAGCCCAGGGCCTAGAGTACTTCCTCACTTGGACCTTCCCACTTACCCTGGCCTGTTCAAGAGTTTATAGTACCGTCCATCGGGGATGGAGGTATCGAGGGCACAGTAGTAGGTGTCCCTGTGCGTGTCACGGAGGATCTCATTGCCCACATCCTCCACCTTCCATTAGTAGGGGTGGCTCCCGCACACCCTGAGGATAGAGTTGAGGCCCTTACGGTCGTTTAGGGCATCCACCTCAGTCCCCCTAGACGAGGTATCTGCTAGCTCACTTCCTATTGAAGTGAGAATCCTTTTGAGTATTCTGTCCAGGTCCATCTTCCCTAAGACAGGGAGATTTGATTTTGTAAATGAGAGGGACCTAGCTATTATGTCTTACATTCTTCAGGACACCCCGATCAACTTCCCAAACTCATCTATAGGTATATGTGTGAGCCCCTAGATAGACCTAGGCTCACCCTCCCATACGGCATGATTCACTTTCTTCTTTAGGGAGTACGAGATTCCCATTCCTGAGAGGGAACCCTCTCGTGCATTGCGATGGACTGATCGCTTGTGTACGGGGACCATGCACAGGATGGGGTTTCGGAAGAGAGAAGGGATCTGGGTTAGGAAGTCTACCCTCACCGCTCAGACCACCAGACCTTCACCCAGTCCTGAGCCCGATTCAGACTACCCAGACCTTCCAGACCATCCAGACCCCATCCACTCCTCCTGCTCCTACCACCTCCGCCGGACCTTCCTCCTCGGCACCACCTCTATGGCGGTCCGGATTGATCCTGAGCAGCTCCGGGAGCTGCGACAGGAGATAGTCAGAGAGGTGAGGGATGAGCTGCTTCGGGAGCTCCGAGGTGCGGTGCCTGCTCCCACTCCTGCACCCGTATCTTCTCAGTTGGTCCCTTCCTTGACAGCCGTGACTGACATGACGGCTCATGTACGGGAAGAGATCTACAATGTCCGGAGTTTGGTCCAGGCCCAGTTCCACAGCATGAGTGAGGTCACGAGCTCCACTCGACAGATGCGAGAGGAGATAGGTCGTGACATGCACACCACCACCGAGGGGGCCGAGCGCTTGTCGAATGTACTCATCGACAAGCTGGACGCACTTCAGACATCGGTGACTGGGCTTCAGGCGTCGGTGACAGAGCTCTCCACTACACATAGCAGAGCCACCACGTCTATATCACACAGCTTGGCCATGTACAGATGCAGTCACCCTCCTCATGGAGCAGAGCCGATTGAGAGGAGGAGCACATCCTCGAGAGGAGGAGCCACATCCTCCAGAGGAGGAGATGCATCCTCGAGGGGGAGCTTCATCCTCGAGGAGGACATAGATGTTTGAGTTTGTTTTGTATTGTTTTACTTTACTTATTATATGCTCAAATGTATTCACATTCATATCAATACAATGAGTAGACATCTTATCTTCAATTATGTGCCATTTGATGATTGGTTGTGCCATTGATTGTGTGTGATTACCTCCTTTTTGGTATGATGACAAAAAGGGGGAGAAATATGTATAAAATGTGTAAAAGGGGAGAAAATAAAAAAATATGTAAAAGAAATCAATGGAAATAAATAAAAAGATAAACTCTTAAAAAACACACAAATTTGTTCTAAGTGGATTCGGTACCTCGAGGCTCATTATCTCTCTTTTGGGGCTCCTAATGGAGTAATCTCCAGAATCTATTCAAGGGATATTCGGAGATTAGCTGAATCCTACTCAAGAACAAATTGACAGATTTTCCCTCTAAAAACAAAAAATTCAGTTCAAAAACTTCAAAGCATTAAAAGGAAATTCAGAGAATCAAAACATAGTTGAATGCATATGTTGAGGGGGAGAATCTGAATTTTAATCAAGCTAAATCATTAATGACATATAAGCCAAACAATTGATTGCATAATATGAAGGCTTATATAATTCCAAATGAAAGGGGGAGCTTTAACTCCGAAATTTTTGTTTCACTCCTTTCAAACTTGGATAAATTAAATTATCAGACATTTGAATTCATTTATGGATTTTATTTCATTATTTATTGAGCAATTCATTTTACATATACTCAAAGTTTTGTCATCATCAAAAAGGGGGAGATTGTGGAGTGATTGATTAAAACCCCATTTGATTTTGATGAGCTCAAAGCATTTGAGTATATCTTGTGATTACTAATGAATTCAATTGAGTGTTTCAGTGAAAATCCTGTCCAAGTGTCTCTAGACTTGGTTCATAGTATTTTGGATAAGTTAAGAAGTCTGCTGAACCAAAGTCTGAGACTCGAGTCGACTCCCGAGTATCACGAGTCGACTCCAAGCGTATCAAGTTCACTGGCACGAGCTCGAGTCGACTCCAGATAGTACGAGTCGACTCCGACTGAGAACAGAAAGAAGAACAGAAAGCTCATCTCAGAACCTGTCAACGAGTCGACTCCTGAAGTGCGCGAGTCGACTCCAATGTTCAACGAGTCGACTCCAGGGTAGTAAGAGTCGACTCCAAGAGTACACAAAGAAAAGTCAGAGAGCAGTTTTCGGGTCTGAGATTCGAGTCGACTCCAGTGGAACGCGAGTCGACTCCGATGGTTGGCAAGTCGACTCCAAGAAAGCAAGAGTCGACTCTCAGCGGTACACAAAGAAAAAGTCAGAGAGCATTTTATGGACTCTGAGATTCGAGTCGACTCCCGCAATACGCGAGTCGACTCCGAGACTGTGCGACCATCGACAGACAGAAAACCATGTTACTGCCTCTGAGATTCGAGTCGACTCCCAGACAGCTCGAGTCGACTCCAAGACAAGCTTCACGTCAAAAGGCAGAAGACCAACTTTCGGAAACTGAGAGCCGAGTCGACTCCAAGGAAGTTCGAGTCGACTCCAAGACTGGATGAGCCAAAAGACAGAGAATCGGGAGTTCGGGCTCTGAGATTCGAGTCGACTCCAGGACAGTCGAGTCGACTCGAGTGGACAAAATTCAAAATTGGATCCACGGACTTCAGTGGATGAGCCGACTCCAAAATTGCCAGGTCAGCTCCAGAAGTTGGCGAGTCGACTCCAGGTCAAGACGAGTCGACTCCCAGTCGTGACGGCAACTTTAATTCAAATTTGGAACAGTTGCCGAGTCGACTCCGGAAAAGCTTGAGTCGACTCCCGCTACAGCCGAGTCGACTCCTGATCGCGCGAGTCGACTCCAACCCACCAACGGTCATATTGTCAGGCTGCGCAGAGTGTGCAGAACGGCAGAAAAAGCAGTGTAACGGCTAGTTTCCGTGGGGGTTGGCTTAAATAGCCACAGAAGACTGTAGCAAGGCAGAGAACAACCATTCCACTCCAAGCATTCAAGCTTTCAAGCTCTGCAACGTGCTCTTCAACGAAAAAGGGAAGATCTGCATTTACTGCAACCAACTACATCTTCCCAGCAATTAAAGCCTCCTCCTCCTGCATTCAAGTCGACTACTCATTCAAGAGGAGACCGGAGTTCAAGAAGCCATTCCTCTACTTCAGCTTAAAAGCGTTTGAGGGCTTCTAACTCCTCTTTGATTATATTGTTTTACATCTGCTTTTGAGAAGCTATTTTCTGTTCTTTCTATAACTTGTATTTACTTGGTTCAATCGGGGGATTGAATCAAGGGGATTAAGGTTGGTTGGTGAGCCAAGTTAAAACCAACGTGTGTAAGGGTTTGATTGTGAGCCCGGAAAAACAATCGGGGTTGGTTCTAGTCGGTGAGCCTGGGAAAACCGACCGAGTTCGTTGTGAGCTCGTAAAACAACAAGTTTGGTTGTGAGCTTGCAAAACAACCGGCTGTAATCCAAGGGGGTTATAGTGAATTCCCAAGTGAGACTTGGGGAGTGGACGTAGGAGCAAGGGTTAGCTCCGAACCACTATAAAACTCTGTGTTTGCATTGGATTGTCTCTTCTTCTTCTTCCTCTCACATCACTCACAGCACTTAGCATTAATTAAATAACTTGCAATAGTTTTTAATTAATCATCCATAACGTTTTAATTATCCAAATTTTAAAACCCAATTCACCCCTCCCTCTTGGGTTGTCTATCTGGGCAACAGATTAGTATAGGAAGACGTTCCTATACTATCGGCTTAGGTTCGAACCTATGAAGTTAAACGCATAGAAGTTTCTAGGTTGATCAAATGGCTGATTGATGATTAAGAATCATTCAGAGGTAATTTGGTCAATTCGATTGACAAATTATCCTAAGCAAAAGTTGCATTAAAATAATTATTGAATTATTGAAGGATTAATTAGCAATTAGATTGCTAATGAACTCAATTTGATTGAGTAATTGGGCTTAGGTTGAGCCAAATTGAATAGGATTCAATTTGGGCTGCATCAGGGTTTGACCTAATTGGGTTAATTGGGTTCAACTCAAGTAGATTGAGCTTGACCCAATTGACGGGACTTGACCTAATTGGATTGGGCTTGATCCAAATCAATTGGAAGACCTTATTTGATGATGATTATGAGTCCAAATAATTAGAATTGGATAAGGAGAAGAATTTCTAAATTCTAGGAACCCATCCTTACTTCTTGGAGAAAAATAACACCTTAATTTATCCCCAATATTTTTCATGCCTATCCTCTTTTTTTGGCCAAAAATTGGCGTGAGAAGAGAGGAGGCGTGGGGCTATGTTTTCTATAAAAATAGCGCCTTAAATCTTCCTAAAAAGATTTAGATGAATTTCCTAATTTGTAGGGATTGCATGGCGCATGAAATAGGGTGGTCTGCGGCTGAACTTTGGATGCATGAATTCCTATCTTTTAGGGATCCAAAGTGTACGAAATTTGTATATGTTTATCTCCTCTTAGCTGCCAAACTATAAGAATTTTTTGGGGATTTTATCATCCAAATTAATTGGCTAAATTAGGTGTGATACGTGGGGGGTCTTTTGGCTATAAAAGACCCCCATGCCTTGGGTTCAAAATATTCAATATTTAGAGGTTTCAAAAGATTCTGAAAAAATTTCCTGAGGGCCTCCATCCCTTCTTCTCCTTCTTCCTCATGTCCATCCTCCATCTCCTTGAAGAATAATTAAAGGTTGAGTGTTTAGAAGGAGAAAGCTTCAACCATTACAGCGTTCCTGCACGAGCTAGCACTCCCGCGGAAGACAATCTACCTAGGGCTTCGCGTGTACTTCTCGTAGAGGCCATTCGTGTGCGTGGCTGCGAAATCAAGGATCAGATCCACAAGTTTCTTCCATCATAAAAGGTATTAATTCTATATTAATCTTTTTATTTTGGAGTCAGGGTCTAGGTCCGATTCCCTAAGGTTTTATCCTCCTTTGGGGCTCCTCACGGAGTTATCTCCAGAATCCATTCGATGGATATTCGGAGATTAATCGGAATAGATTGTTTACCTTTCAGATTTGATAGTTAATCATGCATAAAAGTTTTAGCATAATTGTTTAAACGATTTCGGCATAATCCTATGTGTTCTTAATGCGCTGATTTCTAGATTTGATCTTGTAAGCATGCATGAATTAAATTGTTTGATTTATTTTTTTGCTGTATTTTTTGAAACTTAAATGGAACTACGTATGGCTTGATCCCCCTTATGAAGGGGTACGTAGGCAACCCGATCAGGTTCAGCCATGGTTTTCAAAAAAAAAAAAATCAGCATGCTTAACACTGAAGAATCTAGGATTCACTTTCATCTACAGTAAAATTAAAAATATTTATAAACCTAGAATATAATATGTTGCAGGCAAAAATCCTCGGACGGAGGCGGGCCTAGATCGATCGGGACTTGGGGCAGCTTGGTCGACGCCGGAGAGGAGGGAGGAGGAGAAGATCCTTGGGCGGAGGCGAAGCTCAATCAAGGCTTGAGGGCAAGAGAACAAATTAAAGAAGAAAAAACCCACGAACACCGAAGAAGAGGAAGAGGAGAAGGAGGAGAACAAGCGAGATGGAGGGAGAGGAGAGAGGAGGGAGGAGGAGAAAACTACCTCGGGCGGAGTGCATTGGGGTCGGTCGGTCGATGCCAGAGAGGAGGGAGGAGGAAAGGAGGTAGGAGTCGGACGGTCTGCGCCAGAGAGGAGGAATATAGGGGCTAAGTCAGCGTCGGAGACGAGGAAGACGAAGGCAAAGGCAGCGCCGGAGAGGAGAATGAGGGGGCTCGGGAGTAGCTAGAGCAAGTATGCGGGCTCGGAGTCGGCCGCTGGGTTTTAAAGGGGCTTCGGCAACGCTTATAAGCATCGTTTTAGCGTTTCAATTAACCACGCTTATACGCGTCGTCTTAGGCCAAAAACAACGACGCTTTAAAGCATCGTTTGGCTTTAGGTCTACGACGACGCTTTTAAGCATCGTCCACTACTTCAAATTACCCACGCTCAATAAAAGCGTCGGAAAAGTTTGGCGCAAGAGCAGAATTTACCGACGCTTTCCCCTAGCATCGGCATTTTCTGACTGTACCTAGTGCTGAATTGCACTACATGGGAAGCTCTCAAGGACACTCATCTCTAGCTTCAAGTTCATCAAATCTAGTTGAATGTGGACTCCCTTATCGATATCTGGTGAACTGATCAATGTGAGGGCTCTAACATGAACTTTTGACACTTTTTGGTTGACATTGCTGCTTTTTAAGCTTAGTGTACTTGAAAGTTAGTCATGCCTACTGCTAGGCCAATCAGCCTGCTGATTGGCTAGCTTCTTTTAGTGCCCCAAATCTGGTTGTGCACACACAGAATACCTAGCGATCCTCGGAGCAATGTGATCTAATTTATATGGATCGAGCGAGTACTCTAAGCCAGTGCGTCATATAATCCGTTCATCTTAATTATTATTAAAAACCAAATCAGCAAGCACTAGAGATGAACTATAGGTCGAAGCTAGAAACGGCAATACTTAACTTCTTTAAATCCATTGTTAGTTAAATTAAATTATTTATTTAATAAAATAATCAAATTTGAATCCAACTTTTTAATTTATTTAATAAATAGGCTATATTTGGTTCAATTCATCTCTGATCGAAAGTTTATATATTTGTGTCTGGTTCTCTCCCTGTCAAGTTAATATTTTTCTCTATTTATTTTTTTTTCTTGCAAATAGCTTCTACTTAAAACCGCTCTCTCCTCCGCAGCCATCTTTCATGACGGCAGCAGTAGAGACGACAGCAGCGATGCGAGGACAGCCGTATTAAATACGACAAACTGACTCTTCTGCAGTGAATTCCCGTCTCTCCATCTTGTCGATTACCAAGTACAAAACTAGAAGGAAGGTGAGACCATTAAAAGCGTGGCCCCGCTTTCTCGCCTCTCACCTACCGACGCCGCCTCCACCGGAGACTCGCCCGCTCACCTCCCTCCCTCCCTCTCGTGAAGAGATCGAAAACCATGCGTATTCTCAACGATAACTAAATGCGTAATACGCAGGCAACAAAAATAAGAGGAAATCATAGATGGGAAAAGAAAGAGAATAAAATTCGAAATCAGTCCCTTGTTTTTGCCATCAGTTAAACCTTATAATTACACTTCCATTTTTCTGAAAAGAAAGAAAAGTCTGAAAAGGAAAAGCAAGAGAAGAAAAAAGCAATTGCAACACTGTTTAATCCTTTAACACAAATCCTTCCCCTCTTCTTTCCGATCCATCTCAGGCCTTGAAGCACCCGGCGAGGTGGAAGTGATGGCCATTGTGGTGGTGGTGGCCGTCGCAGCCGGCAGCGTTGTCGCGGTCAATGATGCCCTGGACATGGCGGAAGTGCTCGACATGGCATGGGATGGTGATGGCTCCCTGCTGCTCGAAGCCGTACTCCTCCTCCGCCTCCTTGAGCAAGCCCATGAAGAGCGGGTGGTTGAGGTACATCACCGGCACCACGAACCGCTGCTGCTCCTCCCCGTCCTGCCCCACCTTTATCGTCATGCACCCCTTGGGCGGCACTCCCACGGACCCTCCCTCTTTCTTCTTATCGTGCCCCAGGTGCGGCAGATGCAGGTGGACCCCCATATCACCCTCAGCCCAATACTCCCAGGATTTAACCCAAAATGAAAACTTTACAAGTATTAGAGAGAGAGGAGGAGGGAGACGGGGAGAAGGGAAAGGTTAGGGGTCACTAGAGATGGGAACATTGGACTAAAACTAAGAGCAAGCATAGATCAATACTAGAATCAAGGAGATTTTAGAGGAGAGGACCTTTTTTCCCCGTCTTTGGTGTATGTAAAGGCGCCGAGGTGCTGAAAGAGAGGGAAAAATATAATTAATTCTTTGTTTATTATATTATTTAGGCCTTTTCGAAGCATTTCTGGCTCTTTACAATCATTACGCAAAAGCCATAGAGTGGCTGGTCAAGAAACCTGCTGCAGTTCACAGCTAACTCGGATAGAATTAACATACGACCGTTCCACCTCGATTAGATTTTTTTCAGATAGAACCTCTTTTTCCATACTTCACACATTCAAAAGAACTTAGAATTTACAAACCTACTGAACTAGTCCGAAATTTACTCAACTAGTATGATCTATAGTCATTGTACTCTTTTAATTGACCCGTGAGGGGTGTCGCTCTATGAAATGATCAAGACACCTGAGTACCTTTATTGAGTAATTTGAGTTGTTTAACATTGATTAAAAAAAAAATTATACCTTACACTACAAGTTGTGCACCATACAAATCATCTTATTTCTGCTTATATCTTCTTCATCATGCGCTCATTTGAGGTCGTCTATAAAAAAAAAAAAAAGGCTAGATGATGGTAAGGTACATAATTATATTAGTGCATGCGGTATAGAATATAATTTACTTCGAAATAGGAGTATAAGGCATCTAGCTCGGACTACTATTGTCATATTATAATTATTATATATTTTTTGATATGGAGTTTGAGAATTATTATTTAAAAAAAATAATGGTTAAAAATTTAGATTTAATAAAAAAATTATTTTAAAATAGAATTTTTTCCGAGGAAGATAAATATGTAGCCACATAAATGCAGCATGACGATGACACGCATGGGAGGGATGAAACGACGACAAAGGATGGTGCTGGGGAGGTCAACTGCGGGAAGGAGACAGCTTGGGACATGCCAAGAATTTGCGGCACTCTTCTGCTCGTCTCTTAAACCGAGGGAGATACATTGTGTTGTAAATAGAATTCCAAAACTAGCCCCCGCGAAACCCAACTGCAAAACTTCTTTTACTTTTTTTTGTTTCTTTAAAATTTCAGAAATATCTTGGTATCACAAGAAAAAAAACAAAATATAAAAAAAAGGTGGCTGAGAACATTTCCAAAATTTTGGCTAGAACATTGCTCGTATAAGAATCAAATGCGAAACTATATCGCATCTGGTGGTGCAGGCATCTCTCACATACAGTGGGTTCTCATAGTCACTGTCATGACGAACATAAAGATCTTTGGACGTGTAGTTCATTTTAGAGCGTGATCTTCCCTTTTATTAACCATAGTTAAAAAGAAAGAAAAATAAGAAAAGCAGTATAAAAATTAATTTGTTGAAACCACTATTTATGTATGATGATATTATTTCTTTAGTTTATAACATGCAAATGCCTATAAAATCTTTATTACAACTTTTTGTCCTTTTACTTTTAATAATATTTAAAATATAATAATTGCGTTGCTCATGCTATACAACAGCCATAATAAATTGTCCAAAAAAATCGGTGGTTTCAGATGCTTGCTATATACATATCCTTTTTTTTTCATTTTTCGGAATTCGTATGTTCATAAAATAATGCGCTCTAAAGTTATTATACTCCGTATCATAATTCATGATAATTCTCACTTTAAACCTTTTGGCGGCATTGATATAAATGTACTTAAATAGAGATTAGGCTTAGAATGTCTGATTTCTTTTTAAACAACTTTTATAATATGAACCAATGGAAGAAACAAATGCTCACTCAAATTTTTCTATGCTAAAAGAAAAAAAAAAAAAAAGAAGAAAAAATGCATAAGTATTCTGAAAGTGCTTAATATCTAGAGTATTGTTAGAATTTAGTCAAACAAAAATCAGATATAACTACTTTGTATTTTCCCAAACCAAACGCTTATAACCTGGTAAAAAAATAATAATAATAATTACTTGGTTACTTTCCAAACCAAAAAATCAGCATTGAAAGGTGACATCATAGCTGGTGCAGGCCTTGTCGTTAGATGGCCCGCATTGCGTGGCAGTTGACTCGTCCACTGAGAGCCACCAAATACAAAAGCACGTTGCTTGAGAGGAAGACGGCGCCAAGCACCAGGTTTGGTGGGTGCGGAGGTTGTTGGTGTTGAGATCACCGAGCAGATTTTCCTCGGCGTCTAGTGGATTAAGGCGGCTAAACACAATATAGCTTCGAACCTTGGAATCTAAGGTCATTACTGACCACTATTATGATTTTATTCATATAAAGTAATATGATAGAGGTGGTTCTCTCCGTTCTGTGCTTTGGAAAGGAATCCAACCATTGAGGAGATCCAGAAATACTCAACAATTATTTCTCTTCTTATTTAACCTAAGATGGAGATATCAAGCATCCTTAATTTTTTCTCATCCCTTGCTTGGTAGGGCCTGGCAACACATGTACTTCAGACTGACCAATGATATATTACTATAGGACTTACAGTTTCAACTTTTTCTGCTATTGTTGATGATCGTTAGATCCAATATGTTGGTTGGACAACCTATAAAGTATTCAGACATTTAACTGATATATGGTTAATTCAGTTTCAGATGTTCAACTGTATGCTAGTTAAGTCAGTTAGTCAGTTATTTAGTTAGTTAACTCTTCTGTTAAGCAGCTATAGTTTTATGTATAAATAATGGCGTTGAGTTTATCAATGGAAGGATAATAAAGAGAGCTGCTTGCTCATTATTTTATTCATTTTTATTTTTTCCTGATATGATTTACTTCATCTCTTTTCATCATTGGAATTGTTCAATCCTGCTTTACTTTCTTTCCCCTGTTCCGATCTTCTTTTTCTTTTCATCGTCTGAAACTCTTCATGGTATCAGAGTTGTAAGGTGCTTCCATAATAGTGTCTTCAACCAACGCTGCTGCAAGTTCTGCCAATGCCACACGTGATTCTATTTCTTCTCCAATTCAGAACGTGATGGAAGACCCAACAAGCCCCTATTTCCTACATTATGGCGACAACACAGGTTTGCAACTCATTTCATTAATCTTGAATGAAGAAAACTATTCTACTTGGAGCTGATCAATGATGATGGCCTTGAGTATCGAGAACAAAGAAGGTTTCATCGATGATAGCATAGTTCAGCCCCCAAAAAATCATCCACATCATGCTGTTTGGAGGCGTTGCAATATATTTGTTTCCACTTGGATCTTGAACTCCATTCCAAAGAAAATGAGCTCATATCTCCCAGAGGGTGCTAGCTTCCTTGCAGAGATGGCTATTGATGGCTGAAATCCTCTCCTTTTGAATCAACTCTTAATTGTCTGGAGAGGAGAAAGAAGAATGAGGGATCTAGGAAGAAACAATACAAGGCTCTTCGTAGCCTTTTCTTTTTCCTTGCGCTAGAACCAAGGAAGAAGGTCCAAGAGGAGATGCATGCCTCCTCTTCTTTTCTTCTTGCGGATGGCAGATGAAAGGAGAAGAGAGGAGATGGTGTGTAGATTGCTAACCCAAAGATTAATTTTGATAATCACAAAATTTTGAAGTATAATTACTAATGTTTGTGTTGCAAGAAGAAAGATATTTATTTTGCAAGGAACATTAACAAGTTGGAAGAATAGAAGAAGACCCTCAAAAGCTCTCAAAACAGTTGAAAAAAAGCTATACTTCATTGGCCCAAGTTTCAAGTTCAAAGGATTCAAGTTGGAGGAGCAATTCAAAGAAAGAGTCAAAAGAATAGTCCTCGAGTTGACTCCTGTAAGTTCAGAGTCGACTCTGGCATTCTGGAGTTTCAAGGAACAGTGCTCGAGTCGACTCCGACTGAGAATAGACAAAAAGACAGAGAGTTGATTTTTAGCGCTACAGTGCTCGAGTCGACTCCAGCTATAGTCGAGTCAACTTTTTAGCTACAGTGCCGGCAGACTCTTATTCACGAGTCGACTCCTGCTTCAGCCGAGTCGACTCCTACTTCAGCCGAGTCGACTCGAGCACGCTGGGAGGCATAACGGCTAGTTTTTTCTCAACTCCAACGGCTCTATTTTTGTCTCTAACGGCTAGATCTTTTGTTCCCACGCCATCCAAAGCTATAAAATCAAGGGGAGAGCTAGGGAAGAAGTTAAGGAAGTGGGAGATAACACATAGGAAAGAGATTTCAAGAGAAACCTTCCAAAAGCACAAAAGGGTCATTCAAAGCAAAAGAGAGAGAAGAAGAGCATCCGAGTGAATCCCAAGGCTTTCTCTCCAACTGTGTGCTGCCTCAGTGATCCTCTATCTCGTGTGAAATCGGAAGAGGGTCAAGTAAAGAAGAAGCTGAGTTCCTTCCATTTGCAAAACTTGGTTGAGGGCTTCTTCTCTTTACTCTATTTATTTATATTGTTATATCTGCTGTTTAAGAAGCTTGTATTTGCTTTAAACTCTTATTCTTATATCTTATAAACTTGATGCAATCAAGGGATTGAATCAAGGGGTTAAGATTTGTTGGGAGCCAAAGGAAAAAACGCAACGGGTGTAATGGTTGTGGTTGGTGAACCGGAAAAAACCAACTGGGTTTGATTGTCACCCCGGAAAAACAATCGGTTGGTTCTTAGTCGGGTGAGCCTGTAAAAACCGACCAAGTCATTGTGATCTCGTGAAAACAACAAGTTAGGTTGTGAGCTTGTAAAACAACCGGCTGTAATCTGAGGGATTATAGTAAAATTTTCAAGAGGTCTTGGAGAGTGGATGTAGGTGCTGGGGGTGGCACCGAACCACTATACGTTTTGTTGTGTTTGTGGTGCTTTCTTTCATTGTTTAATTTTCTTACTTACTTAGATAAATATCTAATTGAATTGCTTGCTTAACTCTTATCCGCGCATCCTTTAGTAGCAAGTATATTCAAATTGTTTAATCAAGTTTCATCTAATAAAACTGCATTAAGATTCATTGTATTGAAATACTTGCTTGGGAAAATCTAGACAAACTTGTTTTATGTGAGTCCGCTGCGTAATAGTTTTAATCTTGATCAGATTAGAATCAAACTGTTGCTAAGTTTAAATTCCACTATGCATCTGTACAACTTAGCTTATTAATTGAAAAGTTTAGAAGTAGTTGAAAAGTTTTAAAAGACCCCAATTCACCCCCCCTCTTGGGTGTATCTACTGGGGCAACAAGTGGTATCAGAGCAGTTGCTCTAAGATTAATTATTGATCTCCACGATCAAGAGCCAAAGATCATGACAACTCAAATAGATAGTTTTCTAGAAGATGGACAATTAATTGATATAGCCTCCACATTTAATGGCATAACTACACACATTGGAAAGCACGCATGCGCATTTTCATTCAAGCATATGATTATCGATTTATGGAGTATCACAGTCAATGGTCCACACACAAACACTAATTATGATAAAAAAATAGCTCAGCAAAATTCAAAAAGCCATGAATATACTATATTGTGCATTAGATTGATAGTGAACTTTAATAGCATATCTTTTGCATAACTACTAAAAAAAATCTGGAATATGCTTGAAGTTAAATTATGAATGCGCTAAAATTTTTAGTGAATCTGAAACTAGCTCTGAAGAAGAAGAACAGCAAACTGAAATTGAAAATCTTTGCTTTGTGGGACATGAAGAATGAGGTATGTACTAGAACACAAAGTAATTCTCACTCTCAAACATGAAGTACATGCCGAAACTCAATCTAATTTTACATTTGATGAACTTCATGATGCCTCTTCTGATTTGGTATTTAGAATATACAGAAACTTATTTGTAAGAACAAGAACTTGAAGAAATGAATATCAAATGCCTAATAGATGAAAAACTGAAACTAACTAATAAAAATAAAATCTTAATTGGAGCAAAATAAAGAACTAAATCAGAAAAGCCAACTTCTCACTGAAAGCCATGATAAAGTAAAGGAAAAACAATGGAATTGCTTTCAGAAGATACAGAAGATTATGCTAAAGAAGTTGGCAAATTAAAACCTGTTGTTGAAAGATTTCTTGAGCTCTGAAAAGTTGAACCTAATGATAATAATCAAAAGCTGAATTTGATAAAGTTGGATTGGGATATCAACCTTGGTACATCCAAAAATCTTTTAAGAATATGTTTGTTAAAACAGTTTCTAATTATTTTAAAATAGATTCTTATATTGCTGATAAATAGGAACAAAACCTATGCAAAATCTCTTCTGTTGTTCCTAAATCTGTACATTATAAATTTGATGAACCTAAAAGGCAAAAACAGAAAACTGAAGGTTTATCTACTACTCATGTTAAATCTATGTTTGTTAAATTTAATAAGAGAATGCAAAAAATACACTCCTTGTAATCCTATAATCTACAAGCCTATGGACAAAATAGCTATTAAGAAAATATGGGTTCCAAAAGGAACAATAATAGCTAACCTGCAAGGACCCAAAAGAGTTTGGTTCCTAAGTTGAAAACTTGAATATTTTTTTGCAGGTGTGTCTAGCACTCAAGGCTCCAACAAAAGATGTTAATTTGGACATTGGGTGCTCTAGACATATATTAAAGAATGAAACTTAAAATATATGTTGACCCCCTAATGGATTTTGATGAATACAAAACACTAGAGTATAATTCTATTTATCTTAACAATTTAATTGAGAAATTCATGTGTTTTATAAGAATATTGTTAAGAAATGTCTAGGCAAGTTCCCATAATTTTTATGAATTTATTGAAGAATTTTTTTTGAGATGAAAGAAAAAAGTTCAGGGACAGCCGAGACGTCTCCTGATAGTCTCAGAGACATCTCTGGCACAAACAGGAAGAACTGGCACACTTGGAGACGTCCCCGGCACCTGCCGAGTCGTCCCCACGACAGCGGAGTCGACTCTCTCAGTAGCGGAGTCGACTCTCTCCAGTGGCGGCAGAAAGGCAGTTTTCAAGAGATATGCGCGAGACGTTCCCCACAGCAAGCAGAGTCGTCCCCACAAGTAAAAAGGAGACTTCCCGAGTCGTCCCCAAGATAGCGGAGACGGGCTCTCTCAGGGTTTTCCAGAGAATGATTTTTTCGGTGATAAGGCAGCGGAGACGTCCCCTGAAAGAGCGGAGTCGGCTCTCTCAGGGAATTCCAGAGGACATGTTTTTCGGAGATAAAGAAGCGGAGTCGACCCCGAGACAGCGGAGTCGTCCCCATTCAAAAAGTGCAAACAAGCAGAGTCGTCCCCGTAAAGTGCCGAGTCGACCCCAGACAACGTAAAAAGTAAAATCTTGTAGCCGAGACGTCTCTCGTTGAAGCGGAGACGTCCCCGGAACGCCTGGGACGCGACTGACAACTTTTACAGGTTTGGTTTGAATTTCAAATCTCTTTTACTTTATCTCTAACGGCTATATTTGCTTTTTGGGTATAAAAGGGAGCTCTTAAGTGCTTCAAAACAACTTTTCACCAACCCAAAAGCTAGATCATTTAAGAGAGAAGCAAGAGAGGAAGTTCAAGGGAGTGAGTGCATTCAAGTGAAGAAATCAAGTGCTTTCAAGCTTCCCAAGTGATTTCAAGCTCAACCACTCTCTTCCGCTCGTGCATTCAAAGCTCACACTCAAATCTACGCGATCCACATCGGAAGAATCACCATTTCCCACGCTTCCAATGGCAAAAGGATTCTTCCGGATTCTATTGTTCATCATTGCCATATTTGCTTTTCTAGAGCTTTTCTTTTCTGTGTAAACTCTTTCATTGTGGTGCTTGTTCCAGTCAAGGAATGTGGAACAAGGGAAAGGCGTCCCAAGCCTAAGTGAAATTGGGGGTGTTAGGGTTTGTTGTGAGCCCGGTGTAAAACAACGAGTTAGGTAGTGAACTCGCAAAACTACCGTACTGTAATCTTGGATTATAGTGGAAATTCCCAAAGGTGATTTGGGGAGTGGATGTAGGAGCAGTGGAAGCTCCGAACCACTATAAAACCTTGTGTTTGCGATTGACCTTTCTCATTCCTCCTTCTTTACTTTAGTGCATATATTTGTGTGTTTTATTTTTAATTAGGCGAAAAGTTTTAAAACACCCAATTCACCCCCCTCTTGGGTGACCATCTCTGGGCAACAAGTGGTATCAGAGCAGGTGCTCTGTGTATTTCTTGAAAGACCTAACCGTCTTAGCCAAAGATCTAGATGGCAACACCCTTTAACAATGTTCCTGCCGAGGGGCAAGCAACCAATAGACCTCCACTCTTCAATGGGACAAATTATACCTATTGGAAGACTAGAATGAGAATTTTCATTCAAGCACAAGACTATACCTTGTGGAGGGTTATAGTCAAGGGACCACAAGAACCATCACACGTGGTTAATGGCATTCGAGTTCCCAAACCTGAGGAGGATTGGGATGAGAATGATGATAGGATGGCTCAACTCAATTCGAGAGCCATGAACTCATTATTTTGTTCTTTAGATGTAAATGAGTTTAATAGAGTCTCCACATGTAGTTCCGCTAAGGAAATATGGGATAGGCTTGAAGTTACCCACGAGGGTACAAATCAAGTCAAAGAGTCCAAAGTGAACATTCTAGTTCACAAATATGAATTGTTTAAGATGGAACCTAATGAAACTATTACATGCATGTTTACACGCTTTACCGATATTATTAATGGTCTAAAAAGCTTGGGTAAATCTTACACTAACCCGGAACTTGTGAGTAAAATTCTCAGGTCTTTGCCAAAAGCATGGGAAGCAAAGGTCACGGCAATCGTAGAAGCCAAAGACCTCAACACCTTGGGGCTAGAACAATTTTTGGGGTCATTGATGACGCATGAGCTCACGATGAAGCAACATGAAGAAGAGTTGCCTAAGAAAAAGACAATCGCACTCAAGGCTACCTTAAGTGTGTGTGAAGAAGAGAGTAGTGAGAGTGAAGAAGAAAGCCAAGATGAGGACTTGGGTTTGATAGTAAGGAAGTTTAAGAAATTCATGAGAAGAAAGAAACCCTTCCCAAGAAAGAAATTTGGAGGGAGAAATGATTGGGAAAAAGAAAAGGAAAAAGAAAGAGACCCAATCATATGCTGTTGCCCAGTAGATACAACCCAAGAGGGGGGGTGAATTGGGTCTTTTAAAACTTTTATGCTACTTCTAAAACTTTTTGATTAACTATGCTAAGTTGTATAGATGCACAGTGAAAGTTAAACTTAGCAAGGGTTTGATGTATAGACTTTGACTTGATTAAATATGCTTGCAACTAAAGGATGTGCGGATAAGAATTAAGCAAGCAATTTATCTAAGTAAGTAAGTGTGTTAGTTAGACAATAACTAGAGGCATTACAAACACAAAGGACATATAGTGGTTCGGTGCACCCCAGCACCTACATCCACTCCCCAAGACCTCTTGGGAATTTCACTATAATCCTACCGATTACAGCTGGTTGTTTTACAAGCTCACAACCTAACTTGTTGTTTTACGAGCGCACAACGAACTCGGTCGGTTTTCCCAGGCTCACCGACTAGAACCACTCCGATTGTTTTCCCGGGATCACAATCAAACCCTTACACGTTGGTTTTACCCTCGGCTCACCAACAAACCTAACACCGTTGGTTTTCCCTTTGGCTCACCAACAAACCTAACACCGTTGGTTTTCCCTTTGGCTCACCAACAAACCTTAACCCCTTGATTCAATTCCTTGATTGAATCAAGTTACAAGATATTGAAGACAAAGTATAAAGCAAAACAAAGCTTCTCAAGCAAGCAAATATAACAATATAAACAAATAGAGTAAAGAGAAGCCCTCAAATGAGTTTTGAAGATGGAGGAGCTCGGCTTCTTCTTTACTTGATCCTCCTCTGATTTGGCATGAAGTAGAGGATCCCCGAGGCAGCACACGGATGGAGAGGAAGCTTTTGGATTCACTTGGATGCTCTTCTTCTCTCTATTTCGTTTTGGATGGCCCTTTTGTGCTTATGGGAGATTTCCTTTGTAATCTCTTTGAGATCTCTTTCCTAGATGATCTCTCCCGCTTCCATGAGTTCTCCCCTAGCTCTCTTCTTGTTTTTATAGCTTTAGATGGCGTGGAAACAAGAATATAGCCGTTAGAGACAAGAAAAAGAGCCGTTGGAGACAGTCTGCATTTCCTGACAATGTTACCGTTGGGATCGGAGTCGACTCGCGCGATCAGGAGTCGGCTCGCCTGTTGCAGGAGTCGGCTCGTGTTTTACCGGAGACGACTCGGCCACTGTTCCAAATTTGAATTAATGTGCTTGCCTCGACTGGGAGTCGACTCGTCTTAACCTGGAGTCGACTCGCCAACTTCTGGAGCTGACTTGGCAATTTCGGAGTCGGCTCATCCACTGAAGTCCGTGGATCCAATTTTGAATTTTGTCCTCTCGAGTCGACTCGACTGTCCTGGGAGTCGACTCGAATCTCAGAGCCCGAACTCCCGATCCTCTGTCTTTTGGCTCGTCCAGTCTTGGAGTCGACTCGAACTTCCTTGGAGTCGACTCGGCTCTCAGTTTGCGAAACACAGCCTTCTGCCATCTTGGTGTAGCGCTGCCTTGGAGTCGACTCGAGCTGTCTGGGAGTCGACTCGAATCTCAGAGGCAGTAACTTGGTTTTCTGTCTGTTGATGGTCGCGGAGTCTCGGAGTCGACTCGTGCAATGCGGGAGTCGACTCGAATCTCAGACCCGAAAACTGCTCTCTGACTTTTCTGCCTGTGACTCCTAGGAGTCGACTCATACTTCTCCGGAGTCGACTCATACTTCTCCGGAGTCGACTCGAATTCCACTGGAGTCGACTCGAAGACTGTTCTTTTGAATTTTTCTTTTGATTTTACTCCTCCAATTTGAATCCTTTGAACTTTAAACTTGGGCCAATAAATTGTAGCTTTCTTCCAACTTGAGAGCTTTGGAGGCCTTCTTGTGTTCTCCCAACTTGCTATGTTCCTTGCAAAATAAATATCTTTCTCCTTGCAACATAAACATTAGTATCTATACTTCAAGGTTTTGTGATCATCAAAATCAATCTATGAATCAATCTTTGGGTCATCAATCTCCCCCTTTTTGATGATGACAAAACTTGGAGTATATGCAATATAAAAGATATTGATTTCTAGAAGTAATACATAGCTAAGTTGCATGAAGTAGAAAACATATATATGTAAAAACATACTTCATGATAATGCTTTAGATTTAATCAGCTTAACACAATTAACATATTTAAATTTTAAGCTGATTTGTATTCAATTCAAAGTAATAAAGCATTATGAGTATATATAGCATATACTTAGATATTTCTCCCCCTTTTTGACAACATCAAAAAGATAGTGAAACATTAAGCACAAAGATCAGAGCAGAACACATCGAGTGTGAATTCAAAAGGTTTTCTAATTTGATACCACAGATAGTTTTCTAATCAAGTGTAGGTGGAATCTTCCTTAGGTTAATTCAAGAAGTACTACAAATGATATTCAAGGAAAAACATGAGTGAAAATCTAACCTCTCTTCACTGAGTATGAAAGCTTGTTCGTTTAAGACCTTTTGCCCAATCTATTAAGTATTTTATCAACCATGAGAGCAATTTAATTAATTTTCTTAATGACTTCAAAGTTCTTTTATGATAATAGGAGCATTGGGGCACAAATATCAAAATATACATTCATGCAATTTTTGATACATCTTAGAGCTCTTTTAAAGACTTTCTTTTATTTCTTTAGAAAATAAGCACAATTTGATACATAAAATAATGAATTTGCACAAAATTGAAGTTCCAAAAAGCAAGCCAATTAGAGCTCATTAGTGAAGTTCCAAAAATAGATTTTCTAAGAGATACTCAAGAAAATTTAACACATTATTCTCCCCCTTTTTCATTAAATTAGAGGCTCTTAAGATTTGCAATTTGGTTCAAGAGTGATGCATGAGATATACTAACCAAATAACACGCCTCAAGGTGTATCATACAGATTTTCAGATTTAAATTTCAGATGATACATATTGGAGAGTATTAGAATCACTTTTCATTTAGTGTTCTTTCTCTCTCCTTTAGTTATAGATTTATGCGATTAAGTTCCATAAGACCTTTCCTTCTGAAATTTTCTTTCTCCCCCTCAATTGATCATTCCATTTAAGAGTTTAGAATCCTAAGATAATGTTCAATAAGATTGTCAATCTCAAAAATATATTTCAGCTTATTTTCATAAGACTCAAGGTTTGAGATAAGACAACCTTTATAGAACTCATCTCAAGAAAATTAAAGCATGTCTTGCAATATAAGGAGGTTCATCAAAATCAATCCATAAAATTCAAAGTATGCATCAAAATAAAGTGTCTTTGGGATAGGATACTGAATATCTAAAGCTCCCCCTCAAAAGATGCATTCTTCTTTAATCATTTTAAATTGTTGAATTTCAGATTTTAGTGATAAACGTGAATAACACTGAAATTCTGTAATATCGAGAATGTAGAGTAATCTAGTATTATTCCAAAATTTGTAGTAATTACTCTTTCTAATCCTTTACGAACAAGTTATGCTTTCTCTTAATCTTAGAGAAAATGTATAGAAATATTAATCAGAAAATGATTCATTTGAAGCTCAATTTTTTTCAAAAGCATTTACATTTTCTTTCTTTTAGAGTCATTTGAGTGAACTGAAATATTTCTAGTTTTAAGATCATTCACTCTATTGATGGAAGTCTTTAATAATGTAGGAGAGAAAAACATATAGATGATCATTGAAGTATATCTATTTATAGAACTCAATTTCTTAATTATAGTTTTTCTGCAATGGATACATGAAGCACAATAAATCTTTTTAATATCAAAATAAGATCATATATTTAGAAATTTTTGTTTGCAATCAAGATCTTCGAAAGACACATCATTTGGACCAATATTAGTACACTTTGAAGATAAGAAATGATATGTTTCGGATGCGTATCGGAGCAATCAACCAAAGGCATCAGAATTAATTCTGTTTTTCTTACATTAAGATTTTATTTAGAAATCATATTGAGTCTAAGCTTGTATACAAAATCAGATTCTGAATTACATAGGATTTTCAATTGAGGTTTTCAAAATCATAATTTGAGATATGTATCTTCCACATTATAGCTCATCTTAAATCATTAAGATTGAAAATGCATATTTCAATAACATTAGAGCACTTTCAGAATCTTTGTATTTAATTTTGAGTTTTGATACAAAATGGAGGATATTTTAACAAGTATTAGGATATTATGTATCAAAGTTAGGCAAGTAGAAAGATAGATCAAGATTAATTCATTCTGCCTAAATAGAGATATCTTTCTCTTCTCCTTTTTACAGATTTATTTAACTTTCAGATTTTAAAGATGATTGTGAACGACAAATCTGAAATTTTTTTTCAATAATACCCAAAAATTTATGCAGTATTTCAAACATTCAATTAAATTATCTAAGCATGGAGCATTACAAAATATTGAGAACCCATAATTCAAAACATCATACCATATGCACACTATATTAAGTGTTAAGTCATACATTAAAATAATAAGAACAAGCATGTCAAGGATCAAAATCAATTCTTTTCAAATAAACTCCCCCTATTTACTGATTTCATCCTTAAAGTGTGTTTCCATGTGACTAAAAAATTTGAATTGATTCTTTCTTGTATACTTTCATTTACTTTGTCTTTCTTTTTTACTTTCTTATGCTCTATACTCTATTTGCTCCCTATCCGGTGGAGCTGGGAAGGGGCACGAGGTACTACCACTAGCCTCCCTCTTGTGCCGTCCCTAATATGCCCTACACCGAATAGTTGGGTCAAATAGTGCCGGGTACTACCACTAGCCTCCCCATTGGCACCATCCCTATGATGAGCAATATAGAAAGGTTAAAATATTTACTTCAAACTCTCCCTGTTTGAGTGTAATTAATTATAGATTTTATCCCTTCCAAATGTGCCGAATATATTATGCTTGTTTTGCTTTTCCTTAAGATTGAAGTACTTGCCTTTGCTCAGATTTTTCATCTCTTGAACAATGTCCATTTTCTTTTCTTTATCTCTCTCTCTTTTTGTTATTCTCAAGTAATCTACATGAAAGAGCAGAATAAAGAGATAATGAAATGTATCGTATAGAGGTATATCATGCAAACACTATTTTCATTATCTCCAAGAATTCGTAGCTTCTCACAAGTCATTCTAAATCAGAGTTTTAATCATATACTTGTATATTTCATGGTTATGATACAGCCATAGAAATATTTTAGATTGAGCAAACCATGAAACAATTTCTAAAAGCATAAGTCAATCAATATATATAGAGCCATGATATCAAAAATTAATAATTAAAGACCTTAATCATGCCATAATAAGGTTTAAGTTGTTGACTTTGCTCAAGAAGTATCTAGAATTACCAATTCATTCTGCATTCTTCAATCAAATACCTACTAGATTTCTTATGTATGAACCTTTGGCTGAAGAAGGTCCTCTCTCTTGTTTGCATGTGAATGTTTAGTGTATCTTACATGAAGATATCCTTCAAGTTGAAATTTCTCATTTTTCTTTCTTGAAGGAAGGTCATTAGTTTCTTTAAGATACAAAGCATTCATCCAACATATATATATATTTTTTAATTAGATGACTCAATATGAGATATGACAATAGTTGCATGTTGAGTCACTTTACACAAGAGATTGCCTAAATATAAGCAAGCACATATCACTTGAACTAAAGAGATAAATTCATTAACCAAGATAGTTCAAGGACAAGCATGTGAGGCAATAGACAGATTTATCAAGGTCAAATCAATTTAGTTTAGATTTTATTTGCTTAAGATAATTATCAATAAGATGTGTTAACTAAGTTTTAATCAACTTATCTTAAACGTTTGTTTCTATCAAAATTCAGATTATGACGTATTTGTTATCAATAAAATATGATTAATTAAAGTTAGATTGAAGTCTTGCACAAGGTCACATAATGAGCATACAATCTGGTCTACTAGCTGTATAATAAAATAATTATTCTATCATACTTCAATACAGCTTTAAACAATAGATCTACTTTGCTCATCCTTTACAAATTCTACAAGATGGGGTCATAGACATACCTTCTTCATGCCAATCTTCTATCAGAGTTTTCTTGTGGACTAGTGTTGGTCAATGAAGATCCCCTTTCTTGTTTGTCTTAATTTGGAGTTTGAGAGAAGATGTTAATTCATTCATCATATATATTTCAAACTCACTTAACATGAGCTAAGTAAAATCTTCATATAACTTTTCATTAGTAGAACCAGAAATTATGTATACTTTGAGCAAATAAGACATCACAAGTTCTTCTTTTTGATGCATAGATTTATCACGATTACTTTCTATCAAAAAGGTTACTTAAGCTATCATGCTTTTGATGCTTGTTCCAAATCACATATTGCTTTATCATATATGTAATGTGTAATCTTTAAATATGGTGGTTATTTTATTTAGATCTCCTTTTTAATGAAATAACCACATAGGAGTGAATTCTACACATTCATTTGACAGAATATAAAGCTCATGAGGCAAGCAAATGATAGTGGTGATCTTTACTTTTAATCATGCAAGAATTAAGATCTATTACATCTTTTCTTGATTTAGTCTTTTAGTAGTTATCAATTTTCCTTCATTAAGTGCATTTCTGAAAAACTCAATTTTGTTATAATTATTAACAAGTTTTCAGTTTGTTATAGGTAAAAGATTAACCATATATAATTTGATCTTAGTAGCTTGACAACAAATCCTTAGTTTCATAGAGAATAAGATGACTTGATATTTTTGCAACTAAAATCTTTTCATTGAATATTCTATATGCATTGCTTGATGAATGATATCCAAGGATAGACATATCTCTATCAGATTTGGCATTATTTTTCATAAGAACATATCAAGCATAACATGTACGACTGAAAAATATGAAAGATATGCAATGGTTCCTTTTCCATTTTTCAGAAGATCAAAAGGAGTTTTCATCAAAAATAGATCTAATAGAAATCATATGTATGACAAGCAGTGATGATACCTTTTTTTTTAAAAAAAATCATTTAAGTAGATGACTATCATACACAATTGTCTTTTTCATTTCTTCAAGAATTCTATTAATCCTGTTTTTCTTAAGGTGTCCTTGGTGCTGAAAATATTATTTTTCTGTGCACAACTTAACACAAAATTGGTTTTCAATCACTATGCCATGATTTCATAGTTTGCAAACCTTTATCATTTGATCGCTTCTTGTGAGTTTGTGCCAATGCAGAAAATATTTTAATTTGAGTGCCAAGAACAATGCTAATGTAAGCTTTTGAAAAAAAAATTAGTGTTGGAAACAACAACTCTAGATTTAGAAATTATTTTTGTTTGTTTCCTTAGTTAGCATGCATAGTAAAACTTTGACCTTTAAGAGGATAATCTAAGTAAGCCTATGGCAAGGTCTTTTGAGATTAAGTACATACTAGCATGAGCTGATTTCATATGCCAAATATGGTTTCTTTAATCTTGGTATTCATAGTGCATATATTCAAAAGCATACCAAGTACACATTATCATATCTATGATCAATAAACAATAATGCCATAGATAAAAACTCTCAATCAAGCATATAGAGAATTCATAGAGTTATTCTTAATAAGTTGATTAATCATTTAGCACCTTATCCACTAGTGAGTAAAATGAAATGATTTGATTATATTTCCAAAAGTATTTTCTATATCACAAAATTGATCACTACTAGCAAATCATATCAAATACTAAAGCACAAATAATGATGAGATGCAAGAATTACTGATTTCATTATTATTTTTTTTGTTAATAACTTTTTAAGCTTCTTTATGTTCCATGGGTACCTTGGTACACCTATGTGTACATCCTCATTTTCTCATTTTGGGTACCCAAGCTTGCTTGAGTCCTTGAGAGTTAGGACATATGGTTCCTTTTGGAACCCATATCTGTTTAATAGTAATAACTTTACCATTTGATTTAATTATACTAGAACGATAGGTAAAGTTGTTATTCCCATCCTTTTCATTTTTGAAATAAGTTATCTTATTTAATGGTTTGCTTGGTAAATTGATAACCTTTTTCTCTAGAGATTTATGGCTAAGTGAAGGAGTCAAGCTAAATTTTGATTTATCAAAATCAGCATGTTGGCTTTCAAACATCATTTTTAATCTTTCTGAGCTTACGGTGAATTTGTTAATGCAAGTTTTTAATTGATTAATTTCTTTGCTTAAGTTTTGATTTTCTTTAATTAAGCTATGATTTTTCTGAATCAATTCTTCTGAAAATGACCTTAAGCATTCATTTTCAGAATTTAGTTTCTCTTGTATTTCATCATTAGAATTTCTTTCTTTTGAAATTTTCAGATTTAGTTTCTTAAGATTTTTATTCTTTACAGCTAGTTTTCTACATTCACCATACAAATCATGAAAAGCATTTAATAATTCATCATAAGAAAATTCTTCTTGAAAATTATTTGATGTAAGAGTAGATTCAGTTTTTACCTTGTCTTCTTGCACCATAAAGCACAAGTCAGTTACCTCTTGTAGTTTCTTGGAGCTAATATCATCATTGTCGCTCCTAACTTTTATTTTCTGGCTTGACTCTTTCTTGGTCAAGGCTTTCTTCCTTTCTTCTTGCTTCCTTTTCTTCTTTGTCTTTAGGAAGCTGATTTGCCTCGGAGTCGACTCGGACCTTATTGGAGTCGACTCGGTGAACTTGAGAGTCGACTCTGAGATACTTGGAGTCGACTCGACTGAGGGAGATTCAACACCCTTTTCTGCAGTCTCATTGTTAGTATATATTTGAAGCACATGTGAGCTAGTCTGAGATTTATCATAAATATTTTCTAAAGTATCCCAGATCTCCTTAGCAGATAAGCATGCAGAAATTTCATTAAACTTCGTTTCTTGAATAGCACAATATAACATGTTCATAGCATTAGCGTTTAATTGTGCTAAGTCCTTTTCATTAATAGTTTGTGAGAGTGTGTGAAGGTCATTTGTTATGATTTTCCATAAATAATAGTTTTGTGATTGAATAAAAATGCGCATGCGTATTTTCCAATGTGTATAGTTTATGCCATTAAATAGTGGAGGTGTATCAATTGATTGTCCTTCTCCTAGAAAACTATCTATTTGACTTGTCATGATCTTTGGCTCTTGATCGTGAGATCAATAATTAAACTTAGAGCACCTGCTCTGATACCACTTGTTGCCCAGTAGATACAACCCAAGAGGGGGGATGAATTGGGTCTTTTAAAACTTTTATGCTACTTCTAAAACTTTTTGATTAACTATGCTAAGTTGTATAGATGCACAGTGAAAGTTAAACTTAGCAAGGGTTTGATGTATAGACTTTGACTTGATTAAATATGCTTGCAACTAAAGGATGTGCGGATAAGAATTAAGCAAGCAATTTATCTAAGTAAGTAAGTGTGTTAGTTAGACAATAACTAGAGGCATTACAAACACAAAGGACATATAGTGGTTCGGTGCACCCCAGCACCTACATCCACTCCCCAAGACCTCTTGGGAATTTCACTATAATCCTACCGATTACAGCTGGTTGTTTTACAAGCTCACAACCCAACTTGTTGTTTTACGAGCGCACAACGAACTCGGTCGGTTTTCCCAGGCTCACCGACTAGAACCACTCCGATTGTTTTCCCGGGATCACAATCAAACCCTTACACGTTGGTTTTACCCTCGGCTCACCAACAAACCTAACACCGTTGGTTTTTCCTTTGGCTCACCAACAAACCTAACACTGTTGGTTTTCCCTTTGGCTCACCAACAAACCTTAACCCCTTGATTCAATCCCTTGATTGAATCAAGTTACAAGATATTGAAGACAAAGTATAAAGCAAAACAAAGCTTCTCAAGCAAGCAAATATAACAATATAAACAAATAGAGTAAAGAGAAGCCCTCAAATGAGTTTTGAAGATGGAGGAGCTCGGCTTCTTCTTTACTTGATCCTCCTCTGATTTGGCATGAAGTAGAGGATCCCCGAGGCAGCACACGGATGGAGAGGAAGCTTTTGGATTCACTTGGATGCTCTTCTTCTCTCTATTTCGTGTTGGATGGCCCTTTTGTGCTTATGGGAGATTTCCTTTGTAATCTCTTTGAGATCTCTTTCCTAGATGATCTCTCCCGCTTCCATGAGTTCTCCCCTAGCTCTCTTCTTGTTTTTATAGCTTTAGATGGCGTGGAAACAAGAATATAGCCGTTAGAGACAAGAAAAAGAGCCGTTGGAGACAGTCTGCATTTCCTGACAATGTTACCGTTGGGATCGGAGTCGACTCGCGCGATCAGGAGTCGGCTCGCCTGTTGCAGGAGTCGGCTCGTGTTTTACCGGAGACGACTCGGCCACTGTTCCAAATTTGAATTAATGTGCTTGCCTCGACTGGGAGTCGACTCGTCTTAACCTGGAGTCGACTCGCCAACTTCTGGAGCTGACTTGGCAATTTCGGAGTCGGCTCATCCACTGAAGTCCGTGGATCCAATTTTGAATTTTGTCCTCTCGAGTCGACTCGACTGTCCTGGGAGTCGACTCGAATCTCAGAGCCCGAACTCCCGATCCTCTGTCTTTTGGCTCGTCCAGTCTTGGAGTCGACTCGAACTTCCTTGGAGTCGACTCGGCTCTCAGTTTGCGAAACACAGCCTTCTGCCATCTTGGTGTAGCGCTGCCTTGGAGTCGACTCGAGCTGTCTGGGAGTCGACTCGAATCTCAGAGGCAGTAACTTGGTTTTCTGTCTGTTGATGGTCGCGGAGTCTCGGAGTCGACTCGTGCAATGCGGGAGTCGACTCGAATCTCAGACCCGAAAACTGCTCTCTGACTTTTCTGCCTGTGACTCCTAGGAGTCGACTCATACTTCTCCGGAGTCGACTCATACTTCTCCGGAGTCGACTCGAATTCCACTGGAGTCGACTCGAAGACTGTTCTTTTGAATTTTTCTTTTGATTTTACTCCTCCAATTTGAATCCTTTGAACTTTAAACTTGGGCCAATAAATTGTAGCTTTCTTCCAACTTGAGAGCTTTGGAGGCCTTCTTGTGTTCTCCCAACTTGCTATGTTCCTTGCAAAATAAATATCTTTCTCCTTGCAACATAAACATTAGTACCTATACTTCAAGGTTTTGTGATCATCAAAATCAATCTATGAATCAATCTTTGGGTCATCAAAGCGTATCAGAATCACTGGCACGGGCTCGAGTCGACTCCGGATCATTACGAGTCGACTCCGACTGAGAACAGACAGACGAGCAGAAAGCATCAACTCAAAACCTGTCAGCGAGTCGACTCCTAAAGTGCGCGAGTCGACTCCGATGTTTACCGAGTCGACTCCGGAGTAGTATGAGTCGACTCTAAGGAGTTACAGACAGAAAAGTCAGAGAGCGAATTTCGACCCTGAGATTCGAGTCGACTCTTGTGGAACGCGAGTCGACTCCGATGGTTGGTAGGTCGACTCCAAAGAAAGCGAGAGTCGACTCTCAGTGGTTCATAAGGCAAAAGTCAGAGAGCAGTTTTCGGACTCTGAGATTCGAGTCGACTCCCGCAATGCGCGAGTCGACTCCGAGACAGCGCGACCCCAAAAAGACAGAAGACCGAATTATTGTCTCTGAGAGCCGAGTCGACTCCCAGACAGCTCGAGTCGACCCCAAGGCAGCACTACACCAAAAAGGCAGAAGGCCATGTTTCGGAAACTGAGAGCCGAGTCGACTCCAGAACAGTCCGAGTCGACTCCAAGACTGGACGAGCCAAAAGACAGAAGATCGGGAGTTCGGGCTCTGAGCGCCGAGTCGACTCCCAGGATTGTCGAGTCGACTCGAGTGGGCCAGGTTGAAAATTGGCTCCGTGGACTTCATGGGATGAGCCGACTCCGAAAATGCCAAGTCAGCTCCAGAAGTTGGCGAGTCGACTCCGGGTCAAGTCGAGTCGACTCCCAGTCGAAGAGGCCACTTTAATTCAAATCCAGAACAGTTGCCGAGTCGACTCCAGAAAAGTATGAGTCGACTCCCGCTACAGCCGAGTCGACTCCTGATCGCGCGAGTCGACTCCGACCCCCAACGGACATATTGTCAGGTTGTGCAGAGTGTGCAGAACGGGCAGAAAAAGGTGTCTAACGGCTAGTTTCCGTGGGGGATGGCTTAAATAGCCACAGAGGACTGTAGCAAGAAGCAGAAGCACCATTCCAATCAAAGAAATCAAGCATTCATTCTCTGCATACTTGTCTTCAACGAAAAGAAGGAAGAGCGCCATTAACTCCATCCAACTTCCTCTTCCCAGCATTTTAAAGAAGTCTCCTCCTGCATTCAAGTCGACCAGACATTCCAGAGGAGACTCAAAGTTCAAGAAGCCCTACTCTACTCCAACTCAAAAGTGTTTGAGGGCTCTTAACTTCTCTCTAGTTTATATTGTAGCAAATCTGCTTTATAAAAAGCTCAGTTTTTCTGTTTGTTTCTTATTCTTTCCATATTGTCTTTGCTTGGTTCAATCGGGGGATTGAATCAAGGGTGTAGAGGTTGGTTGGTGAGCCGAGTGTAAAACCAACGTGTAAGGGTTCGATTGTGATCCCGGGAAAACAATCGGGGTGGTTCTAGTCGGTGAGCCAGGGAAAACCGACCGAGTTCGTTGTGAGCTCGTAAAACAACAAGTTTGGTTGTGAGCTTGTAAAACAACCGGCTGTAATCCAAGGAGTTATAGTGAATTCCCAAGTGAGACTTGAAGAGTGGACGTAGGAGCAAGGGTTAGCTCCGAACCACTATAAAAGCCTTGTGTTTGTGATTGTTTGTCTCTTTCTTTTACTCTCATTTCATTCACAGCACATAGCAATTAATTAACTATCTTGGTAAAGCATTAATTAGTCATCCACAACATTTTAATTGCAAAATTATTTTAAAACCCAATTCACCCCCCCTCTTGGGTTGTCTATCTGGGCAACAAGTGGTATCAGAGCCTAAACTCTTCTACCCTAAGAGTCAAAGATCAAAATGACAACCCCATTTGGATCTTCTTACATTGAGGGTCAGTCCACCCAAAGACCCCCATTCTTTAATGGATCCGATTACTCATATTGGAAGGCTAGGATGAGGATATTTATCCAAGCCCAAGATTATGAGATGTGGACCATCATAGTGAATGGACCATACATCCCATCCATCTATGTAGAGGGTGTCAATGTACCCAAACTAGAAAAGGATTGGGATGACCATGATTTTAGGAAAGCACAACTCAATGCCAAAGCAATGAATGTGCTTTACTGTGCATTAGATAGGAATGAATTCAATAGGGTCTCTACTTGCAATTCTGCAAAAGAGATTTGGGATAAACTTGAAGTGACCCATGAGGGCACGAATCAAGTCAAAGAATCCAAAATAAATATACTGGTTCATAAGTATGAACTATTTAAAATGGATCCTAATGAAACAATCACTTGCATGTTCACTAGATTCACTGACATTGTCAATGGCCTAAAAAGCCTTGGCAAAAACTATACTAACAGTGATCTTGTCAGGAAAATTCTTCGCTGCTTACCAAGGTCATGGGAAGCCAAGGTGACGGCAATCCAAGAAGCTAAGGACTTGAACAAACTTCCACTTGAAGAGCTTCTTGGATCCCTAATGACGCACGAGCTGACAATGAAGCAGCACAGCGAAGAAGAGTCCTCCCATAAGAAAAAGGTAATAGCTCTTAAATCTACATCATCTAACAAGGACTTGTCTTGCAGTAGCAGCAGTGAAGAAGAGAATCATGAGGGAGACGATGATGAGGCTCTTCTCGTGCGCAAATTCAGAAGATTCATCAATCAAAAGAAGACCTTTCATCAGAGGAGAGGCCCCTCAAATTTCTATCGGAAGGATAAAGGTAAGGAAAGAAAAAATGAGGGGATTGGATGCTATGAGTGCAAGAAGCCGGGACACATCAGAGCTGAGTGTCCTCTACTAAAGAAGGGGAGCAAGTACAAGGAGAAGAAAGCCCTTGTCACCACCCTATCGGACTCCGACACATCATCATCCTCATCGGATGAGGAACAAGTAGAAAAGGCCAACTTCTGCTTCATGGCCAATGAAAATGAGGTAACATCCGTACCACATTTAGATTTTACTTTCGATGAACTGTATGATGCTTTCAATGAATTAATGGATGAATACAAAATGATAAACGTTAAAAACAAAGAACTAAAAGTAACTAACCAAACTCATCTCCGTAAGTATGATTCATTAGTTAAGGATAAAGATGTTCTTATCAAAGAAAATGCAGAACTTAAAACAAGCAACCAAATCTTGATACAAAAGAATAATACCTTAACTAAAGAAAATGAAAGGCTGAACAAAGAAACATTAGAACCCAAAAACTATAAACATATAAATGAGAGTATCACAAAAGAACTAAATGATCTAAAAGCAGAAAAACAGACACTAACTAAAGAACTTGAGAAATACAAACCCTTGGTTGAAAAATTTACATATAGTTCTGAAAAATTAAATATGATACTTAATAGTCAACGAGCTGTATTCAATAGAGCAGGTCTAGGATACAAACCTAAAAACAAGCAAAAACTTCTTAGTAACTTCTTTGTTAAAGCAGGAGAAAGTAAAATTAAGAAAATAACCTGTTTTTGTTGTGGAACTGTAGGACATAAAGCAAATGTATGTGACTATAGGAAAGGGAAAACTAAAAGAAAAATCAAAAGGGTATGGGTTCCAAAAGGAACCAACATGACTAACCATGAAGGACCCAAGAAAACTTGGGTACCTAAAATTATATGATCTGCTTGTGTAGGAGTGTCTTGCAGCCAAGGTCAACAAAAATTGCTGGTACTTGGATAGTGGCTGTTCAAGACACATGACGGGTGACAAGGATCAATTCTTCACCCTTGAAGCTAAGAAGGGAGGTGCTGTGACTTTTGGAGACAACAACCAAGGTCACATCATTGGTATAGGTAAAGTACAAATTACCCCTTCTACTTTTATTGATAATGTTAGATATGTTGACAGTCTTAAGTATAATTTATTAAGCATTAGTCAATTATGTGATAAAGGTTATGATGTTATGTTTAAACCATCACTATGCATCGTAACAAACCCAAATGACAATAGTTTAGTTTTTAAAGGAATAAGACGTGGAAATGTGTATGTTGTAGACCTTGAGGATCTTGCCAAACACAACCCATGCTTAGTTGTTAATGAAACTAAGGACAATGATGCTAGTTGGTTATGGCACCGTAAGTTAGGTCATGCAAGCATGGACACAATATCTAAACTAGTTAAAAGAGATTCGGTGATAGGTTTGCCAAAATTAAAGTTTGAAAAGAATAAAATATGTGAAGCATGTCAATTTGGCAAACAATCAAAGAACTCCTTTAAATCTATAAATTGTGTCTCAACCTCTAGACCTCTAGAACTACTACACATGGACCTATTCGGACCAACTAGAACCACAAGTCTAGGTGGAAATAAATATGGTCTAGTTATTGTAGATGATTATTCTAGATACACTTGGGTCATGTTCTTAGCTCATAAGGATCAAGCTTTTTCAGTTTTCAAGAAATTTCATAAAGAAGTAACCAATGCTAGAGATACTTCAGTAATAGCTATTAGAAGTGACCATGGTACCGAATTCGAAAATCATTTATTTGATGAGTTTTGTAGTAAAAAGGGGATAACACACAATTTTTCTGCACCTAGGACACCACAACAAAATGGAGTTGTGGAGAGAAAAAACAGAACTCTAGAGAAAATGGCTAGAACTATGTTATGTGAAAGTAACCTCCCTAAGTACTTTTGGGGAGAAGCCATTAATACTTCTTGTCATATATTAAATAGAGTTTTATTGAGACCTATTATAAAGAAAACACCTTATGAACTTTGGAAAAACAAAAAACCAAAGGTAAACTATTTTCATATCTTTGGATGTAGGTGTTTTGTTCATAATAATGGAAAAGATAATGTAGGAAAATTTGATTCTAAATCTGATGAGGGCATATTCTTAGGGTACTCTACAACTAGTAAAGCATATAGAGTCTTTAATAAAAGAACGCTAGTTATAAAAAAATCCATACATGTTGTCTTCGATGATTCTAGTGATATCTCTTCTAGTAAGAGAGTTAATTTTGATGATGATACGGAAATTCTTGAAGAAAAGATTGACGAGATGACATTACAAGATAACAGTCAAAAATTAATTGAAGATGCATCATCAAGTCAAGAGACTATAGTAGATCATGGGCTAACTAAAGCTTAGAGGTATGCTCACGGGCATCCTAAGAAATTAATTCTAGATGATCCGTCTCAACCTATCAGGACTAGAGCATCCCTTAGGAACTTAAACAATCATCTAGCTTTCGTTTCACATTTTGAGCCTAAACGCATAGAAGAAGCTGAAAAAGATGTAAATTGGATAAATGCAATGCAAGAAGAATTAAACCAATTTACTAGAAACAAAGTATGGAATCTAATTAAAAGACCTTCTGAATATCCAATTATAGGTACCAAATGGATTTATAAAAATAAACTTGATGAAAATGGAATTGTCATAAGGAATAAGGCTAGACTAGTAGCAAAGGGCCATAATCAAGAAGAAGGTATAGATTTTGATGAAACCTTTGCTCCTATAGCTAGACTTGAGGCTATTAGATTATTATTAGCATATGCATGCTCTAAGGACTTCAAACTATTTCAAATGGATGTAAAAAGTACATTTTTAAATGGGTATATTAATGAGGAGGTATATGTAGAACAACCTCCTGGTTTTGAAAATCATCAATACCCTAATCATGTATATAAATTGAACAAAGCACTTTATGGTTTGAAACAAGCACCTAGAGCATGGTATGAGAGGCTTAGCAAATTCCTATTAGAACATGAGTTCTCTAGGGGTAATGTAGATACAACACTATTTCTGAAAAAGCAAAACAAAGATATGTTATTAGTGCAGATTTACGTTGATGATATTATTTTCGGTGCTACAAACAATCGCCTCTGCAAAGAATTTGCTGATTTGATGCAGAGTGAATTTGAGATGAGCATGATGGGAGAGCTGAACTACTTCCTCGGGCTTCAAATCAAACAGTCTGAAGGAGGCATCTTCATCAATCAAGCCAAATATATCAAGGAGATGCTTAAAAAGTTTGATATGGAGGGGAACAAGTCAATCAGCACCCTCATAAGCTCATCATGCAAATTAGACCAAGATGAATCAGGTAAATCTGTAGATCAGAAACTATATAGAGGTATGATAGGATCTTTATTGTATCTTACTGCAAGTAGACCTGATATCATGTTTAGTGTTTGCATGTGTGCTAGATATCAGTCTAATCCTAAGGAATCACATCTAATTGCAGTTAAGAGAATCTTTAAATACCTAATAGGAACTAAGAATATAGGTTTATGGTATTCTAAAGAATCTAGCCTAAAATTAATAGGATACACAGATTCAGACTTTGCTGGATGTAAACTTGATAGAAAAAGTACCAGCGGGTCTTGTCAATTTCTAGGAGAAAACTTAATCTCATGGTTTAGCAAGAAACAAAACTCGGTTGCATTATCTACTGCTGAAGCTGAATATGTTGCAGCCGGGAGTTGTTGTGCTCAAATCTTATAGATCAAACAACAATTAGAAGATTATGGCATTAAACAAGATAAAATACCCATTAATTGTGATAATACAAGTGCCATTAATCTAACTAAGAATCCAATTCAGCATTCAAGAACTAAACATATTGAGATAAGACATCACTTCATAAGAGATCATGTACTGAATGGTGATGTGACACTACAATTTGTTTGTACTGATGATCAATTAGCTGACATTTTTACAAAATCCCTAAGTGAAGAGAGATTTAGTGTGCTTAGGAGGGGATTAGGAGTGATTGATCCATGCTAGTGGTGTTTTCCACTAGTTCATTGATTTTGATGATTAGATTGTGGTTAATTTAGAGTTTCTTTACAATGATCATCAAATCAGATCATAACTTAGTGATTTTCCCTCATTCGGCACGAACATAGCATGATTTTTAGGTGCGTGCCAGAGTTCGAGACGACTCGAGTAAGTTTCAGAGTCGGCTCGTAAGGGGGAGTCGACTCGCACATTTACGGGAGTCGACTCGAAAACAATGGCAGCAGAGGGGGAGTCGACTCGCATACAGTAAGGAGTCGACTCGAGGTCAACAGGCGCCTAAGGAGAGTCGACTCGCGCATATTTTGGAGTCGACTCGACGTCGAGTCGACTCGCGACTCAGTGGAGTCGACTCGCAGTCGGGATCCGACTTTTTAACCCTAACTCCATCATTTAGAAAACACTTATTTTCACCGCCGCCACTGTTCAAAACCCTAGAGCCGATTCCTAGAACGTCTCCGGCCGCCCCTAGGTCCTTTTTCCGTTGATCCTTCATCGTCCATTAGGATTTCATACCATTCTAGGTCAACCATGCCTCGCAAAGCCACTGTCCCAAGCCGGAAGAGGCCCCAGTCCGCGACCGGTGCCGAGCGGCGTTCCAAGGCTCGGAACGACCCCGTGAGGCCACAACCTCCGGCTCGTTCCCCGCCGAGGGCCGTTCCCTCGAGGCCGTGTGCCGGGAAGGCGGTCTCCACCGGGAGATACGTCGATTTCGACTATCTCTCCCGGGAGGGCTTCACTATAGGAGATAGACTTAGGGCCCAGGGTTTAGAGTACTTTTGTTTCCTAGACCTCCCCACATACCCTGGCCTAATTAGAGAGTTCTATGGTACTGTCCATAGGGGGAATGGGGGAATAGAGGGAACCGTAGCCGGTGTCCCATTGTTTATTTTCGAGGATTTCATAGCCCAAATCCTCCACCTTCCACAGTTAGGGGTGGCTCCCACACACCCCGAAGATAGGACTGAGGCCCTTACGGCCATTCTAGGGCATCCACCCCAGTCCCCTTTAGATGAGGTGTCCGCCAGCTCACTTTCAGTTGAGATGCGGCTCCTCTTGAGCATCATTTCTCGGTCTTTGTTTCCAAAGACCGGACGGTTCGATTTTGTGTCTGAGAGGGACCTAGCCCTCATGTACTACATTCTTCAGGATACCCCCATAAACTTTCCCAAGATGATATATAGATACCTATGTGAGCCACTAGATAGACCTAGGCTCACCCTCCCCTATGGCATGATGTTCACCCTTATCTTTAGGGAGGCCGAGATCCCTATTCCTGAGGGGGAACCCTCTCGCGCATTGCGATGGACAGATCGCATGCGTCCGGGGACCCTACACAGGATGGGGTTTCGGAAGGTAGAGGGGACCTGGGTTGGGAAGTCTTCCACCTCCACACATACCACCAGACATTCCCCTAGTCCTGAGCCAGACTCAGATTATCCTGACTTTCCCTCCACTTCTGCTCCTACCACCTCAGCCGGACCCTCCTCCTCAGCTCCTCAGCCCATGGAGGTCCGGATCGCTCCTGAGCAGCTCCGGGAGTTGCGCCAGGAGATAGTTAGAGACCTGCGGGATGATCTACTTCGGGAGCTCTGGGGTTCAGTGCCTGCTCCCTCTCCTGCACCATCTTCAGCGTTGGTCCCTTCCTTGACAGCCGTGACTGAGATGACGGCCCATGTGCGGGAAGAGATCGACAATGTACGGTTCCTGGTCCAAGCCCAGTTCCATAGCATGAGCGAAGTCTCGAGCACCACTCGGAAGATGTGCGATAACGTCCGACAGGATATGGGCACCACTACCCAGGGGGCCGAGCGCTTGGCGAATGTGCTCATCGACAAGCTGGACACACTTCAGAAGTCGGTGACCGAGCTCGATACGACACATAGCAGGGCCACCTCGGCCATTATCCGACAGCTCGAGCACGTCACCAATGCAGTCACACTACTTGCAGAGCGCATGCCCCGGGGACCCGCATCCTCCTCGAGGAAGCCTTAGATCATTTTGTGTTATTTTGACATGTACTTTTTTGCTTTACTTATTGTATTCTAAAATGTATTTACATACACATCAATACAATGAGTAGACATATTCTCTTCAATTGTGTGCAATTTGATCTCTAAGTGATTGTTTGTTCTGCTTACCTCCTTTTTGATATGATGACAAAAAGGGGGAGAAATATTTAGTAGATATGTAAATGGAATCAACATAAAAGAACTCAAAATGAGAATCAAAAATTAAAACATAATTTGTTCTTAGTGGATTTGGTACCTCGAGGCTCATTATCTCTCTGTTGGGGCTCCTAATGGAGTAATCTCCAGAATCTATTCAAGGGATATTCGGAGATTAGCTGAATCCTACTCAAGAACAAATTGACAGATTTTTCCTCTAAAAACCAAAAATTTCAGTTCAAAAACTGCAATGCATTAAAAGGAAATTCAGAGAATCAAAACAAAGTTGAATGCATATGTTGAGGGGGAGAATCTGAATTTTTAAGAAAGCTAAATCATTAAATATATATAAGCCAAACAATTGATTGCATGATATGAAGGCTTATATAATTCCAAATGAAAGGGGGAGCTTTAATTCCAAAATTTATTGTCTCACACCTTTCAAGCTTGGATAAATTAAATAACCAGACACTTGAATTCATTTATGGATTTTATTTCCTTGTTTATTGAGCAATTCACTTTACATATACTCAATGTTTTGTCATCATCGAAAAGGGGGAGATTGTGGAGTGATTGATCATAACCCTATTTGATTTTGATGAGCTCAAAGCATCTGAGTATATCTCTTGTTTACTAATGAATTCAATTGAGTGTTTCAGTGAAAATCTTGTCTAAAGTGTTTCTAGACTTGGTTCATAATATTTTGGATAAGTCATGAAGTCAGTTTGAACCAAAGTCTGAGACTCAAGTCGACTCCAGAGTATTACGAGTCGACTCTAAGCGTATCAGAATCACTGGCACGGGCTCGAGTCGACTCCGGATCATTACGAGTTGACTCCGACTGAGAACAGACAGACGAGCAGAAAGCATCAACTCAAAACCTGTCAGCGAGTCGACTTCTGAAGCGCGCGAGTCGACTCCGATGTTTACCGAGTCGACTCCGGAGTAGTATGAGTCGACTCCAAGGAGTTACAGACAGAAAAGTCAGAGAGCGAATTTCGACCCTGAGATTCGAGTCGACTCTTGTGGAACGCGAGTCGACTCCGATGGTTGGTAGGTCGACTCCAAAGAAAGCGAGAGTCGACTCTCAGTGGTTCACAAGGCAAAAGTCAGAGAGCAGTTTTTGGACTCTGAAATTCGAGTCGACTCCCGCAGTGCGCGAGTCGACTCCGAGACAGCGCGACCCCAAAAAGACAGAAGACCGAATTATTGTCTCTGAGAGCCGAGTCGACTCCCAGACAGCTCGAGTCGACCCCAAGGCAGCGCTACACCAAAAAGATAGAAGGCCATGTTTCGGAAACTGAGAGCCGAGTCGACTCCAGAACAGTCCGAGTCGACTCCAAGACTGGACGAGCCAAAAGACAGAAGATCGGGTGTTCGGGCTCTGAGCGCCGAGTCGACTCCCAGGATTGTCGAGTCGACTCGAGTGGGCCAGGTTGAAAATTGGCTCCGTGGACTTCATGGGATGAGCCGACTCCGAAAATGCCAAGTCAGCTCCAGAAGTTGGCGAGTCGACTCCGGGTCAAGTCGAGTCGACTCCCAGTCGAAGAGGCCACTTTAATTCAAATCCGGAACAATTGCCGAGTCGACTCCAGAAAAGCATGAGTCGACTCCCGCTACAGCCGAGTCGACTCCTGATCGCGCGAGTCGACTCCGACCCCCAACGGACATATTGTCAGGTTGTGCAGAGTGTGCAGAACGGGCAAAAAAAGGTGTCTAACGGCTAGTTTCCGTGGGGGATGGCTTAAATAGCCACAGAGGACTGTAGCAAGAAGCAGAAGCACCATTCCATTCAAAGAAATCAAGCATTCATTCTCTGCATACTTGTCTTCAACGAAAAGAAGGAAGAGCGCCATTAACTCCATCCAACTTCCTCTTCCCAGCATTTTAAAGAAGTCTCCTCCTGCATTCAAGTCGACCAGACATTCCAGAGGAGACTCAAAGTTCAAGAAGCCCTACTCTACTCCAACTCAAAAGTGTTTGAGGGCTCTTAACTTCTCTCTAGTTTATATTGTAGCAAATCTGCTTTATAAGAAGCTCAGTTTTTCTGTTTGTTTCTTATTCTTTCCATATTGTCTTTGCTTGGTTCAATCGGGGGATTGAATCAAGGGTGTAGAGGTTGGTTGGTGAGCCGAGTGTAAAACCAACGTGTAAGGGTTCGATTGTGATCCCGAGAAAACAATCGGGGTGGTTCTAGTCGGTGAGCCAGGGAAAACCGACCGAGTTCGTTGTGAGCTCATAAAACAACAAGTTTGGTTGTGAGCTTGTAAAACAACCGGCTGTAATCCAAGGGGTTATAGTGAATTCCCAAGTGAGACTTGAGGAGTGGACGTAGGAGTAAGGGTTAGCTCCGAACCACTATAAAAGCCTTGTGTTTGTGATTGTTTGTCTCTTTCTTTTACTCTCATTTCATTCACAGCACATAGCAATTAATTAACCATCTTGGTAAAGCATTAATTAGTCATCCACAATGTTTTAATTGCAAAATTATTTTAAAACCCAATTCACCCCCCCTCTTGGGTTGTCTATCTGGGCAACAACACTGATACCGAAACGGCAAGACGCTACTGAGCCGGGACACTTTCGCCCGATTAGTCTTTATACTGTTGCCCAAAAAGACAACCCAAGAGGGAGGGTGAATTGGGTTTTAAATAATTATTGCAATTAAAAAAACTTTGTGAGTAACTAATTAAAACTTATTTCAAGTAGATTAATTAGTTACTATATGCAGTGAATGAAGGGAATGGAAGAGACAATGAAACAATCACAAACACAAGAGATTTTATAGTAGTTCGGAGCTAACCCTTGCTCCTACGTCCACTCCCCAAGCTTCACTTGGGAGTTCACTATAATCCCTCAGATTACAGCCGGTTGTTTTACAAGCTCACAACCCAACTTGTTGTTTTAAGAGATCACAACGAACTCGGTCAATTTTCACAGGCTCACCGACTAGAACCACCCGATTGTTTTTCCGGAATCACAATCGAACCCTTACACGTTGGTTTTACCCTAGGCTAACCAACCAACCTTAACACCCTTGATTCAATCCCCTGATTGAATCAAGTAAGAAAAAATAGTTTGAAACAAGTAAAAAGATAGCTTTTTGAAAAGCGTATTTAAACAATATAAACAAAGAAGAGTTAGAAGCCCTCAAACAGATTTTTGGAGGTGGAGAAAGGGGCTTCTCAAACTCTTCAACTCCTCTTGAATGTTCTGAAGATTTGCTGTCAGAAGGGGAGCTTTGAATGCGAAGGAGAACATTGGTTGGATGGAGTTGAATGCGCTTTTTCCTTCTTTCTCTTGTATTTACTCTTAAGAGCCTTTGGTAGGTGGAAATTCCTTTTTGTTTGAATGGAATAGCTTTCTTAGTGTCTATTACTGTTCAATCTGGCTATTTAAGCAATCCCCATTGAAAACTAGCCGTTAGACTCACTTTTAGGGCCGTTCTGCACAATCTGCAACTCCTGACACAGTGTCCGTTGGGATTGGAGTCGACTTGCTCGATCTGGAGTCGACTCGGCTGTTGCTGGAGTTGACTCATGCTTTATTGGAGACGACTCGCCCACTGTTCAGGATTTGAATTAAAGTGTCGTCCCGTTCTGGAGTCGACTCGGCCAAACTTGGAGTCGACTCGCCAATATTCGGAGACGACTCTGCCTTCTGGAGACGACTCGTTTTCAGGGATCCAAAGATCTTTCTTTCGGGTTTACGTTCTCGAGTTGACTCGGATTCTCTTGGAGTCGACTCGGCTCTCAGAGCCTGAAAACTGGTCTTCTGTCTTTGGAGTTGAACTGCTTCGGAGTCGACTCGGACTTTGCGGGAGTCGACTCGGCTCTCAGAGACCGAAGTTGGCTCTCTGACTTTTAGTCTTGCATTCCTCTGAGAGTCGACTCTTGCTTTCTTTGGAGTCGACTCGCCAACCGTTGGAGTCGACTCGAGTTCTTCTGGAGTCGACTCGGTTCTCAGAGTCCAAAAACAACTTCTCTGTCTTTCTGTTTGTTACTCCTTGGAGTCGACTCGGGACTATCGGGGGTCGACTCGGCAAGCATCGGAGTCGACTCGAATTCTTCAGGAGTCGACTCGGTGACAGGGTCTGAGATTCATCCTTCTGTCCTGTTGTCAGTTCTCAGTCGGAGTCGACTCGTGGTGTGCCGGAGTCGACTCGAGTCTGTGCCAGAACGTCTGAAACACTTGGAGTCGACTCGAAATCTTCCGGAGTCGACTCGCGTTCCAAACTTTGGTTCAAATTGAGTTCCATACTTAGCCAAAATGTATTGAACCAAGGCTAGAGATAATTAAACATAAATTCACAAATATTTGGCTGAAACACTAGATTGAATTCATTAGTATAACATAAGATATACTCAAATGCTTTGAGCTCATCAAAATCAAATAGGGTTATAATCAATCACTCCACAATCTCCTCCTTTTTGATGATGACAAAACATTGAGTATTTGTAAAGTGAATTGCTCAACCAAAAAGAAGATTTATAATAAAGTTTTGAAATGAATTCAAGTGTCTAGTCATTTAATTTATCCAAAATTGAAAGGTGTGAAACAGTAAATCCTAAAGTTAAAGCTCCCCCTTTCATTTGGAATTATATAAGCCATTATGTCATGCAATCAATTGTTTGGCTTATATGTGTTTAATGAATTTGCTTTCTTAAGATTTCAGATTCTCTCCCTCAACATATGCATTCAATTTTGTTTAGATTCTCTGAATTTTTTTTTAATGTCTTGAAGCTTTTGAGCTTAAATTTTTGGTTTTAGAGGAAAAATCTGCCAATTTGTTCTTGAGTATGATTCAACTAATCTCCGAATATCCCTTGAATGGATTCTGGAGATTACTCCTTTAGGAGCCCCAACAGAGAGATAATGAGCCTCGAGGTATCGAATCCACTTAGAACAAATTACTTTGTGCTTTGAGAATTTTCTTTTTATTGATTCCATTTACATATCAATTCAATATATTTTCTTCCCCTTTTTGTCATCATAGCAAAAAGGAAGAAAGCACAGAAAAGTACAAGAACTCAAGAATGCACAATTTTGAAAGGAAATTTCTACTCATTGTATTAAATTCAAATTTGAGTACAAGTGTGATTACATATCAAAAGAAGTCCTCAAGGGACTGTACATCATAAAGTAAAAAGAACAAAAAACACTAGGGTTGCTTCGTGGTGGAGGATGTGGCTCCCTTGCTCAGTCTAGTGTGTTTGATGACCATGCTTAACCTCTCATTGATGTTCCCCAGTTGTTCAAGAATCTCCGAGGTGGTTCTAGACTGAATCGTAGAAATGTTGTTCACACTCTCCTGGAGGGTGTCAAGTTTGAAGATCAGTACATTGGCTAGTCTCTCTGCACCCTGACTTTGGGAAGAGAGTTCTAGAGATAAAGTCAAACCTCCCAGTCTTTGGGAAGAGAGTCCTAGAGATAACACTAAGGAAATCCGCATTTCAGCCGACAGCTGATTTGCGAACACCTCCTCTATGGGGGACTGTGAAGGACTCCCTAAGACTGCTGTAAGGACCTCAGTCCTATCAAGAAGGTGACTGGGAGAGATCCCTTCTTGGAAAAGATGGAGGACTTGAGCAATGAAGTCCTCCGAGATGAATATAGGGACACCTGCTACGGTTCCTTGGATACCACCACTACCCCGAGCTACAGTCCCATAAAATTCCCTAACTAACCCCGGATAAGTTGGGAGGTCTAAGGAACAGAAAAACTCTAGCCCTTGTGCCCTAAGACGATGCCCTAGGGTGAAGCCTTCCCGGGAGAGGAAGTCAAAGTTGACTTTCCTCCCGGTGGAGACCGCCCTCCCGGCGCACGGACGCGAGGGAACCGGCCTAGGCGGGGAAGAAACCAGAGGTGGCGGCCTCGCGGGTTCGTTCCGAGCCTTTGACCGTCGCTCGGCCCCGCTCGCAGAGATAGGTCTCTTCCGGCTTGGGACAACTGCTTTCCTAGGCATTTTTGACCTAAACACGGGAGAAGAACTAAGAAAATGGAGGAAAAACTCGATGGAGAAGACCTAGAATGGGTTGGAGACGAGGTCAGAGACGGCTCTAGGGTTTTGGAACAGTGTCGGCTGTGAATAGAAGTGGGGATTGAACGTTTCGATTAGGGTTAAAACATCGGATTTCCGACCTCGAGTCGACTCCAGTAAGTCGCGAGTCGACTCGACCTCGAGTCGACTCCAAAATATGTGCGAGTCGATTCCCCCATGAGCCGACTCTAAAATGTCTGAGTCGACTCGAACTCTGGCACACACCCAAAAATCATGTTATTTTTGTGCCACAAAAGAGAGTTATGGACTTATCCAGGATTTAGGAACCAATTTGATGATCATAGATAAGAAGTCCTACGTCCACCATAGACTAATCCTCAAAATCTATGAACTAGAGGAGAGTATCACGAGAATGGATCAATCACTCCTAACCCTCTTCTAAGTATGCAAAATCGATCCTCACTCAGAGGTTTTGTGAAGATATCAGCAAGTTGATCATCAGTACACACAAATTGAAGTGTCACATCACCATTCAGTACATGATCTCTTATGAAATGATGTCTTATCTCAATGTGTTTAGTTCTTGAGTGCTGAATTGAATTTTTAGTTAGATTAATGGCACTTGTATTATCACAGTTAATAGGAATTTTATCTTGTTTAATGCCATAATCTTCAAGCTGTTGTTTAATCCACAAGATTTGAGCACAACAACTCCCGGCAGCAACATATTCGGCTTCCGCCGTAGATAGTGCAACCGAGTTTTGTTTCTTGCTAAACCAAGAGATTAAATTTTCTCCTAAGAATTGACATGACCCGCTGGTGCTTTTTCTATCAAGTTTACAACCAGCAAAGTCTGAATCTGTATACCCTATTAAGTTTATGCTAGATTCTTTAGAGTACCATAAACCTATATTTTTTGTTCCTATTAGATATTTAAAAATTCTCTTAACTGCGATTAAATGTGATTCCTTAGGATTAGATTGATATCTAGCACACATGCATACACTAAACATGATATCAGGTCTACTTGCAGTGAGATATAATAAAGATCCTATCATACCTCTATACATCTTTTGATCTACTGATTTACCTGATTCATCTTGGTCTAGTTTGCATGATGAATCATGGGTGTGCTGATTGACTTGTTTCCTTCCATATCAAACTTCTTAAGCATCTCCTTGATGTATTTAGCTTGAATGATGAAGATTCCTTCTTCAGATTGTTTGATTTGGAGCCCGAGGAAATAGTTCAGCTCTCCCATCATGCTCATTTCAAATTCACTCTGTATTAGGTCAGCAAATTCTTCGCAGAGGCGATTGTTAGTAGCACCGAAAATAATATCATCTACATAAATCTGAACTACTAACATATCTTTGTTTTTTCTTTTTAAAAACAATGTTGTATCAACGTTCCCTCTAGAGAATTCATGGTCTAACAGAAATTTGCTAAGTCTTTCATACCATGCTCTAGGTGCTTGTTTTAAACCATAAAGTGCTTTGTTTAATTTATACACATGATTGAGGTATTGATGATTTTCAAAACCAGGAGGTTGTTCTATATACACCTCCTCATTAATATACCCATTCAAAAAGGCACTTTTTACATCCATTTGAAATAATTTGAAGTCTTTAGAGCATGCAAATGCTAGTAACAATCTAATTGCTTCAAGTCTAGCTACAGGAGCAAAAGTTTCATCAAAGTCTATACCTTCTTCTTGATTATAGCCCTTTGCTACTAGTCTAGCCTTGTTCCTAATCACGATTCCATGTTCATCAAGTTTATTTTTATATATCCATTTGGTTCCTATTATTGAGTATTCATAGAGTCGTTCAACTAGGTTCCATACCTTGTTTCTAGTGAATTGGTTTAGTTCTTCTTGCATTGCATTTATCCAATTTACATCATTTTCAGCTTCTTCTATGTTTTTAGGTTCTAAGTGTGAGACAAATGCTAGATGATTATTTAAGTTCCTAAGAGATGCTCTAGTTCTAACAGGTTGAGATGGATCATCTAAAATTAATTTCTTAGGATGCCCATGAGCATACCTCCAAGCCTTAGTCAGCCCATGATCCACAATTGCCTCTTGGCTTGTTGATGCATTTCCATTAGCTTTTGTTCATCTTCTTGTAATGTCATCTCATCAATCTTTTCTTCAAGAATTTCTGCATCATCATCAGGAGCAACTCTCTTGCTAGAAGAGATATCATTAGTATCATCAAAAACAACATGTATAGACTCTTCAATAATAAGGTTTCTTTTGTTAAATACTTTATATGCTTTACTTGATGTAGAATATCCCAAAAAGATACCTTCATCAGATTTAGAATCAAATTTACCTAAGTTATCCTTGCCATTATTATGAATGAAACACCTACATCCAAAAATATGAAAATAGTTTACTTTGGGCTTTCTATTTTTCCAAAGTTCATAGGGTGTTTTCTTTATAATGGGTCTCAATAAAACTCTATTTAGTATATGACATGATGTATTAATGGCTTCTTCCCAAAAATACTTAGGGAGGTTACTTTCACATAACATGGTTCTAGCCATTTTCTCTAGGGTTCTATTCTTTCTTTCTACAACTCCATTTTGTTGTGGTGTCCTAGGTGCAGAGAAATTATGAGTTATCCCCTTTTTACTACAAAATTCGTCAAATAGATGATTTTCAAATTCCGTTCCATGATCACTCCTAATAGCTATAACTGAAGCACTTCTTGAATTAGTAACTTCCTTATGAAATTTCTTAAACATAGAAAATGCTTCATCTTTATGAGCTAAGAACATGACCCATGTGTATCTAGAAAAATCATCTATAATGACAAGGCCATACTTGTTTCCACCAAGACTTGTAGTTCTAGTTGGTCCAAATAGATCCATATGTAGTAGTTCAAGGGGTCTAGTAGTAGTGACACAATTTATGGATTTAAAAGAGCTCCTAGATTGTTTGCCATATTGACACACTTCACAAATTTTTTTTTTCTCAAATTTTAGTTTTGGCAAACCTATTACAGAATCTCTTTTAACTAGTTTTGATATTGTATCCATTCTTGCATGACCTAACTTACGGTACCATAGCCAACTTATATCATTAGCCTTAGTATCACTAGCTACTAAGCAAGGGTTATTTTTAGCAAGATCTTCAAGATCTACTACGTACACATTTCCACGTCTTATTCCTTTGAATACTAAGCTATTGTCAATTGAGTTGGTTATGATGCATAGGGTTGGCTTAAACAGAACATCAAAACCCCTATCACATAATTGACTTATGCTAAGTAAGTTATGCTTAAGACCATCTACAAATCGTACATTATCAACAAAGGTTGAGGAGGTGATTTGTACTTTACCTATATCAACGATGTGACCTTGGTTATTGTCTCCAAATATCACTGCACCTCCCTTTTTAGGCTTAAGGGTGAAGAATTGGTCTTTGTCACCCGTCATGTGTCTTGAGCAGCCACTATCCAAGTACCAACAGTTTTTGTCGACCTTGGCTGCAAGACACTCCTACACAAGGAAATCATACAATTTTAGGTACCCAAGTTTTCTTGGGTCCTTCATGGTTAGTAATATTGGTTCCTTTTGGAACCCAAACCTTTTTAATTTTTTTTTTAGCTTTTTCTTTTCTATGGTCACACACATTAGCTTTATGTCCTGTTTTTCCACAGCAAAACCAGGTTATATTCTTAATTTTGCTTTTTCCTGCTTTCACAAAAAAATTACTAAGGAGCTTTTGCTTATTCTTAGGTTTATACCCTAAACCAGCTCTATTGAACACAGCTCGTTGATTATTAAGTATCATTTCCAATTTTTCAGAACTATATGTAAACTTTTCTACAAAAGGTTTGTATTTTTCAAGTTCTTGTGCCAACTTTTGTTTTTCTATTTTTAGTATGTTTAAGTCTTTTGTGAGATTATCTCTTATAGTTTGTTTATCGTTTTTAAGTTCTAAAATTTTTTTGGTTAGTTTTTCGTTATCTTTAATTAAGGTATTAGTTTTTTGAATTAACATTTGCTTGCTTGTTTTAAGTTCTAAATTTTCTTTAATGATAAAATCCTTATCCTTAACTAATTTATCGTATTTATGGAAGTGAGATTGATTGGTTAGTTTTAGCTCTTTATTCTTAAGATTTATTGTCTTATATTCATCCATTAATTCATTAAATACATCATACAATTCATCAAAGGTAAAATCTAAATGTGTTTCAGATATTACCTCATTTTCGTTTGCCATAAAACAGAAGTTGGCCTTTCCTCTTGTTCCTCATCCGATGATGATGATGATGAATCGGAATCCGATAAAGTGGAGACGAGAACTTTCTTTTTCTTATATTTGCTGGCCTTCTTGAGCAAAGGACAGTCAGCTGTGAAATATTCCGGCTTCTTGCATTCATAGCATCCGATTCCTTCATTTTTTCTTTTCTTACGTTTATCCTTGTAGTAGGAAACTTGAGGGACCTCTCCTCTGATGAAAGGACTTCTTTCGGTTGATGAATTTTCTGAACTTTTGCACGAGAAGAGCCTCATTATCATCTTTCCTCATGATCTTCTTCTTCACTGCTGCTACTGCAAGATAAATCCTTGTTAGAAGAAGTAGATTTGAGAGCTATTACCTTTTTCTTATGAGAGGAATTCTTCTTCGCTGTGTTGTTTCATTGTGAGCTCGTGCGTCATTAGGGATCCAAGAAGCTCTTCAAGTGGAAGCTTGTTCAAGTCCTTGGCTTCTTGAATTGCCGTTACCTTGGCCTCCCATGATCTTGGCAAACATCGAAGAATCTTCCTGACAAGGTCACTGTTAGTATAATTTTTGCCAAGGCTTTTTAGGCCATTGACAATATCAGTAAATCTAGTAAACATGCAAGTGATAGTTTCATTAGATTCCATCTTAAATAGTTCATATTTATGAACTAGTATGTTTATTTTAGATTCTTTTACTTGATTCGTGCCTTCGTGGGTCACTTCAAGCCTATCCCATATTTCTTTTGCAAAATTACAAGTTGAGACTCTATTGAATTCATTACGGTCTAAGGCACAATAAAGCACATTCATTGCTTTGGCGTTTAGTTGTGCCTTCCTAATATCATTGTCATCCCAATCTTTTTCAAGTTTGGGTATAGTAACACCCTCTACAAAAATAGATGGGGTGTATGGTCCATTAACTATAGTGCTCCAAATCTCATAGTCTTGAGCTTGGATAAATATCCTCATCCTAGCCTTCCAATAGGAGTAGTCGGTTCCATTAAAGAATGGAGGTCTATGGGTGGATTGCCCCTCAATATGAGAAGATCCAAATGGTGTTGTCATTTTGATTTTTTACTCTTTTGATAGAAGAGTTCAGGCTCTGATACCACTTGTTGCCCAAAAAGACAACCCAAGAGGGGGGTGAATTGGGTTTTAAGTAATTATTGCAATTAAAAAAACTTTATGAGTAACTAATTAAAACTTATTTCAAGTGGATTAATTAGTTACTATATGCAGTGAATGAAGGGAATGGAAGAGACAATGAAACAATCACAAACACAAGAGCTTTTATAATGGTTCGGAGCTAACCCTTGCTCCTACGTCCACTCCCCAAGCTTCACTTGGGAGTTCACTATAATCCCTCAGATTACAGCCGGTTGTTTTACAAGCTCACAACCCAACTTGTTGTTTTACGAGATCACAACGAACTCGGTCGGTTTTCACAGGCTCACCGACTAGAACCATCCGATTGTTTTTCCGGGATCACAATCGAACCCTTACACGTTGGTTTTACCCTAGGCTAACCAACCAACCTTAACACCCTTGATTCAATCCCCTGATTGAATCAAGTAAGAAAAAACAATTTGAAACAAGTAAAAAGATAGCTTCTTGAAAAGCGTATTTAAACAATATAAATAAAAAAGAGTTAGAAGCCCTCAAACAGATTTTTGGAGGTGGAGAAAGGGGCTTCTCAAACTCTTCAACTCCTCTTGAATGTGCTGAAGATTTGCTGTCAGAAGGAGAGCTTTGAATGCGACGGAGAACATTGGTTGGATGGAGTTGAATGCGCTTTTTCCTTCTTTCTCTTGTATTTACTCTTAAGAGCCTTTGGTAGGTGGAAATCCCTTTTTGTTTGAATGGAATAGCTTTCTTAATGTCTATTACTGTTCAATCTGGCTATTTAAGCAATCCCCATTGAAAACTAGCCGTTAGACTCACTTTTAGGGCCGTTCTGCACAATTTGCAACTCCTGACACAGTGTCCGTTGGGATTGAAGTCGACTCGCTCGATCTGGAGTCGACTCGGCTGTTGCTGGAGTCGACTCATGCTTTACTGGAGACGACTCGCCCACTGTTCAGGATTTGAATTAAAGTGCCGTCCCATTCTGGAGTCGATTCGGCCAAACTTGGAGTCGACTCGCCAATATTCGGAGACGACTCTGCCTTCTGGAGACGACTCGTTTTCAGTGATCCAAAGATCTTTCTTTCGGGTTTACTTTCTCGAGTTGACTCGGATTCTCTTGGAGTCGACTCGGCTCTCAGAGCCTGAAAACTGGTCTTCTGTCTTTGGAGTTGAACTGCCTTGGAGTCGACTCGGACTTTGCGGGAGTCGACTCGGCTCTCAGAGACCGAAGTTGGCTCTCTGACTTTTAGTCTTGCATTCCTCTGAGAGTCGACTCTTGCTTTCTTTGGAGTCGACTCGCCAACCGTTGGAGTCGACTCGAGTTCTTCTGGAGTCGACTCGGTTCTCAGAGTCCAAAAACAACTTCTCTGTCTTTCTGTTTGTTACTCCTTGGAGTCGACTCGGGACTATCGGGGGTCGACTCGGCAAGCATCGGAGTCGACTCGAATTCTTCAGGAGTCGACTCGGTGACAGGGTCTGAGAGTCATCCTTCTGTCCTGTTGTCAGTTCTCAGTCGGAGTCGACTCGTGGTGTGCCGGAGTCGACTCGAGTCTGTGCCAGAACGTCTGAAACACTTGGAGTCGACTCGAAATCTTCCGGAGTCGACTCGCGTTCCAGACTTTGGTTCAAACTGAGTTCCATACTTAGCTAAAATGTATTGAACCAAGGCTAGAGATAATTAAACATAAATTCACAAATATTTGGCTGAAACACTAGATTGAATTCATTAGTATAACATAAGATATACTCAAATGCTTTGAGCTCATCAAAATCAAATAGGGTTATAATCAATCACTCCACATATACGAACTTGTACAAGGCTACGGCGAAGATTCTTGCCATCAGGTTGAGGGATATTTTTTCGAGGTTAATCAGTCCGGAGCAGGGTGCTTTTTTGGGAGGCCGGAGTATTTCAGATAATGTGCTGATTGCCCAGGAGTTTATGTTTGACTTGCACAGGGCACCGATGAGGAGGAGCTTGATGGGGATCAAGCTCGACATGGAGAGGGCATACGACAGGGTGGAGTTGGCATTTTTTGATGTGGTCTATGCAGGGGTTTGGCTTTCATGAGACATGGATCAGCTGGGTTATGGGCTGTGTGAGGACTCCTTCATTCGCCATCCTGGTGAATGGCTCGCCATCCCGATTTTTTGAGTCCGCTGGAGGGCTACACCAGGGATGCCACCTTTCTCCACTGTTGTTCATTATGTGTACGGACGCACTATCCAGAGCCCTCAGACAGGCGATGGCCACTCAGGAGTTGGAGGCTTATAGCCCTATAGTGGGGGATCCTTCGCTCTCTCACCTACTTTTTGCTGATGATTGCTTATTACTTGCCCAAGCTTCGAGGCAGGCCGCAGGGGTCCTCCGTAGGATTCTTTGACACTATTATCAAGTGTCGGGGCAGCAAATCAATTTGGTGAAGTCTTCTGTATGTTTCAGCCCGAAGATCAGGCACGCAATGAAGAATTCTATCTTGGAGACTCTGGGGGTGGGTGAGCAGGAGGGCATGTTGAGGTACCTGAGGGTCCCGATCAGTGGCAGCGGCTGCGCGGCGGAGACTGCTCCTCACTCGAGCTTAGCATCAGGCACAGATTGGAGGGATGGCAGATGCATACTCTCTCTATGATGGGGAGGATTACCCTGGTTCAGTCAGTTCTTTCTTTGATTCCCATCTATTTATTATCCAATTCCTTCATTCCTGTATCTTTTGTGAGGACCCTTGAGCAGCTCTTTAGAAACTCTGTTTGGGGGAGGAGCATGGGTAGAGGTGGTATCCACTTGCTGGCATGGGAGGCGGTGTGCCAACCGATTAGGTATGGAGGCTTGGGGCTGTTGTCTTTGGTGACGAGACGAGAGGCTCTAGCGGCACGACATGCGGCGAGATTTATGCTAGAGCCGAATAGTATGTGGTCCTCGTTGATGAGGGCCAAATACAGTGCGTTGCTACCTGGAGTGTGAGGGGGCTGGCTCCACTCTCCGATTTGGAGAAGATGTATGCTAAAGCAGCGTTGGTGCTTCTGGAGATCAGATGGGCTATTGGGGACGGGCGGTCCATAGATGTTTTAGAGGATAGCTGGATGACTGAGTAGCCGATCAGCCGACTTCCGACCATGGTAGACTCGACAAGGATTGCTGGATATAGGGTCAGCAACCTGATGGACCCAGATGGGGGCCAGTGGAGGGAGGGATTGATCCAGAAGGTGTTTGGAGAGCAGTTGGCAGAGGTGATTGTGGGTCTTCCAGTTCCTATTTGGGAGGTGCCTGACAAGTTAGTATGGCTGCCGACGGGGTCGGTCGCAGGTACGAGCCAGGAATCTTCACACTTTGATTAGTAGGGCACCAGATTGGCAGATCGAGGGAGGATAGATATGGAGGATGCAGGTTCACCCGCGGGTGGCACTTTTTGTCTGGAAGGTAGCATGGAGCTATCTACCAATCAGGAGTCTGCTAGCGAGCCGGGGCATGCGGATTTCCTAGTGCTGTGATTTGTGTACAGATACAGAGGAGACCATTAATCATGTTCTATTACAGTGCCCCAGGGCTAGAGAGATATGGAGTAGGTCTCCTGTTCCACTTCCTTTTTCGGTGGAGTCGGCACAGGACCTTCTTCATGTGCTAAGAGCATCAGTGCGGAGCCCCAATTTTGTTGAGGCAGGCATTCTATTCACACACTTGGCTTACTATGTCTGGTTGGATAGAAATGCTAGACCCTTTGAAGGGAGGAGGTGGTCTTCGAGGATGGTGGTGGATCGAGCTGTGCTACAGGCAGGGGAGGTCACCGGTGCTACCACTTTGTTCTCTTCTGAGATGGCCAGGAACATCTGGGGTACTCTCTCCACTGCTACAGCGCCCAGGTTCGCCCTTGTTTTATGGGTGCCCCCACCCCTTGGTCATCTCAAGGTGAACTTTGACGGTAGTTGGTCGATGGACGGTGGTTCTGGAGGTGTGGATTTTGTGATCAGAAACTCCCTGGGCAAGTTGATAGCCGTTGGGGGCCATCGCATGCTAGGGCTCACCGTTGTTGGGGCAGAACTGCGGGCTGCTTGAGAGGGCTTATCCTACGCGAGGAGGATCCTCGACGCCGTGCAGGTGCATCTCGAGGGGGACTCTTCTGCAGTGATCGATTAGATCCAGGGTGCGAATAAGTACGGTGATGGTCACCCGCTCATCCTAGAGATCCGGAGATTTGTTCCGGAGATGGATGATTTTCAGACAGCACATGTGTACCAAAAGACGAACAGAGTAGCTGACTGGATCACCTCCTACGTCATCCGGCACTCTGGAGAGTTTCTTTGGATATCTGTAGCTGACATTCCCACTTTTTTGTACTTTTTACTGTCTTTAGATTTGGCTGGATGTACTCAAGCTAGAGCTATATGAATTGCCGTTTTCACAGCAAAAAAAAAAAAAAAAAAAAGAAGCAGCAGCAGCAGCATCCTATTCTCCCTGTATCCCATGCTGTCCTACGTCAAGGATAATGGTTGAGTTCTTGAGGATCATAAAAATATGCATCACCTGCAAAAACGGTCAATCATCCACAAACAGCATATGATTTTTTATGTACAGTTTAGGATCTGGTAGCAATGACATTAAAGAAGAGCATATGATTTTTTACGACGCTTTGCTTTCTTTCCATCCTGTGTAACATCTTAACATGATTGAACCAGCAATAGAGATGAATCACATTCAGAAGTAATTGTTATAGCTTACAGTTTTCCTTCTCTTGAGGGGGGGGGGGGGGGGGGGGGGTGCGTAACGCAGTCCACAGTCCAGTGCAAACTGCTAGAAGAGCCTTAGCAAAAAAGTTCCTATTTTCTCTGCAAAGCTTCATACGTATATCCACCAGAAAGGGTTGCTATCTTAAACCTTCAAAGATCTGTTTGGATATTTCTAAAGGATCCATGGGATTAGAAACAGTATATCAACTGTTAGAGGATAGCAGACCCAGCCCAGCCCACATAACTAAATCTCCCCAGCCCATCACTGCAGAGAGAAAAAAAGAACCTACAAAATCTTTTGTTTCCTCCCACGAGATTCCAGCTAGTGATGTGTTTGGGTTGATACGGGCCATACCCAAATGGGCTGCCCAATCATGCTGGATTACCCAAACAGGCTCTCAAAGAAAAACAACCTAAATGCAGGAATCCACATATATTGGCCAGCGAATAAATAGTTCCTTGGACTGAAATTTGACTACTCAAACATGATGATGGTATAAACAGCAGATAACACGATAGGGCTTCATCAAGAACCACACATCATCTGTCGGTTTATCTTCCATCATCAGAATGCTGTAAGCCTCAGAGTTGAAGCACTTGACAGTGAACAATGTGGCTCTTCAACCCACTACGACCTGCAATGCTTGACCATAAATTTGCCACAAAAGTCTTTAAATGGCCTTTCCCAGCAACAGTCTCCCACAAATGAGCACTGATAGTCTCTATGTTCTTTCCTGGATTTGATACGTCGATGACAGTGATGCTCATGTTGTTGTGGATGATGCAGAGCTTACCATTGAGAGATACAAAAGCTGCAGCCTCAAAGGCACGAGAGTTGCCTAGATGATGTTTGCTATCCATGAACTTGTTCCACGAATCTGTAGCCCCATCATAGACTCTAAGCTTGCATCCATCCCTGCAATCCGAGGCATAAAGCCTCCCATTGAATGAAATGCTTGGGTTTCGCCATCCTGTAACCATTCCATCATTAACCGGGGACCACGTATTTGTTGTGGGTACATATACTTCACTTACAACCTGACGGTGAGAATCAAGCCCTTTCAGGAACCAATTTCCATCAAAAACAACCCCAATAAGTGGTACCATTCCAGTGTTCATTTCACCAATGAAGGTCCATCTGTTCTTGTTAGGATCATATACCTCAGCTGAACGCAAGTTTCTGTGGATCCCTTCACATTCTCCGCCAGCAACATAGAGGCAATTATTTATGACACACGAACCAAAAAAATGGCGTTTTCGTAGCATATCTGGAGCTCGATTCCATTTGTTTGTTCGGGCATTATAGAAGACAACACGCCTCATAGAGCCCCTCAGTTGATCTTTACCTCCAAATAAGTAAAGGTAGCAGCCGCTTAGAACAGCACAACCAAAGCCAAGTGCTTCAGAATACTCTGCAGGAACAGGGGGAAGTGGCTTCCAGAGCTGATAGATGGGATCAAAAGCATGCCAAGATATTTTCCCATCACGGTCTCTCTTAATCACATAAACCCATTCCTCTACCATCCCAAGCTTTTTCCTAAGGGAGTAAAAGTAGTTTCCAGACAAAAGGCGGTTCCATCTTTTACAAACTAATCGAAGGTTTGGGTGCTCAGCTCGAGGAACACGGATCAGACAAGCAATAGCAAGATCATCAGGAAGACCAGGCAAGAGTGGTGCCTGGTTTCTGCAACGTTCCCTGCGTGAATTCCTCATCCTGGGCCCATTAGGTTTAATATCAGGTTGGAGACATAGCTTCGTTCCAGGAACAAATTTTCTAGCTCCTACAACAGTTTTCAAGCCTGCATCTACTCGACAATAACAGGACACGGAATCAACCTGCAATATGAATGGAATCAGTGCATAATTAATGGAAGAAAAGTGGATGAATATTAAAAGTGTTTCCGAGCATTTTTTTGCTATGACAACACAGATTATGCAGTGAAATACTACAAAATTTTAATACAATTGTAAATGAGAGCTGGTAAAGAAAACATGATAAAATATTTATCCTTTAAGGCGGCAATAAATGCAGAATTCCAATATTTCCAAACAAAAACTTCATCGCAAGTAATTTATCAGCAAGCTCTTAGCACTTGTTTGTATTTTAGTGTGTGCAGTTATACTTATTTTTAGAGGAAAACAAAGTCTTCATAGAAAAACTCATTGAACTATGATATGGCACACATAATTCATTTCAATTTTGCCAGGTGCTCTCCGGCATCACCAGTGCTACCTGAAAGCTCAGATAAGACAAGGTGAAGGTTTTGCTATTAAAGCAGAAGAGAGATTATACAGCTTTGCATGATTGGCTACACATTGCGGGTTGATTCATTTAAACTTCTAATTCTTAAATGGCAGGCGCACCAAAGGGATGGCTCAGGCTTATCATCTGTGACTAAAATGCCTCTGGATTAACTATGCTCCAACAATCACCATTATCAGGAGGTTCGACTTCATGCATCCATATTTTATATCTAATCTATCAAGCTATTGAAGGCAATGAAGGGTAAAAGATGTCCCAATCTCATTATACTTTTACAATGTTCATGCACGAGTTTTTGTATGTTGAATAGTAATTTGCTTTATATTAATGAGATGGTGAGATGGCATTGACCGAAGAAAATCGGAACTTTATGGCATTTGAAGAACATTGAAACTTTATAGATCATCAAAGAAAAGTAAAGTAAGCATGAACACAACCAAAATATACTTTTTGAATTGTAGGACTTGATTGTCTTCCATGCTGAACATGATTCCAGGGTTAGAATTACAAGATTTATTCTACAATTGCTCTTATAAGGACAACTGAATCTAACTTCAGAATTTGTACACTCTGCATTGCAACTTCAAATTCTGTTCAGCAATACCCAATTTGGTAGGACTACAAGTCAAAGGAGGATCCATATAGCAAAAGAATCAAGGAAATAAGCTCATGTTATGTTTGTTCATATAATAAGTTCTTCCATTTTCCTCAACTTTTTCACTTAATATATTATAAATTCGTCTATGGTCTTTGTAGGCCATGCTTTTCTAATTTTTACAATTCATGTGGTTTTCAGAAATTTTATCAGATTTTTTTATAACCATTTGTTTGCTACACTATTTTATATGAAGATCCATTACAAAAAATTGGCAGAGGCAAAGGATAGAGCCTGTTGATATGACAGCTGAAATGGTGAGGAAAGTCAGGGAGGGGCAAGCAGGGAGAAAGAACAAAACATAAAAATGTCTAATATCAATTCTGAAGAAGGAACAAACTTCTGTCCTAATCAGGTAAAGGTACAGAATGAGAAATTCCAAGAGACAGCACAGAGTGCAAACAGTAACAGATGTATCAGATCTGAACAAGGAACAAAATATGGCATAGTAAGCCTCTCGGGATGAGGGATTGATTTAGGAAAATTTATGCATTGTTCAAAAGAAAGAATTAAGGTTAGTCTAAGATTTGACTTTTTAAATGCAGCAAGGTGACAGAATTTACAACTGATATAGACAAAAACCTAGTATATGCAGCTAAAATAAATTCTAGTTGAATCAGCAAGAACTATTAAATTTAGGAACATCCCCCATATATGAGAAAAGATCTTGTCCTCTTCTAATGATCTGGTGTCACACTGCAAATGTATAAGAGAAATGCCTTTTTCCTGATTTTTGCATAATTTCATCAAATTTGGCTATGACATACAGTCCAAGTCCTTTTGAACAGCCAAACTAGAGTCCTTTTTCCTCTGATAACTCATTAGAACTCCAATAGATACCTATTTGGTTCTCCACAGGGCATCTTTTTAGATATAACGAGCAGTTTTGTCAGCTTAACTTAAAAAATAAATGGATCAGTTAAAAATCACACTAAATGAAAGAACCACAAAAGCTTACCTTTGTCACACATTACAATTGGAAAGACATGGAACATCGCTAAATCAAAAAGATCTTGCGGAAAAACAATCCTTCACAATGGCTAGAAAGACTAGTTGTTAGAAGCCATAAATGGCCATAACTGAAACATCAGTAGCTACATCAAAGGCATAAAAGAATAATGTGGAGTGATTGATTAAAACCCCATTTGATTTTGATGAGCTCAAAGCATTTGAGTATATCTTGTGATTACTAATGAATTCAATTGAGTGTTTCAGTGAAAATCCTGTCCAAGTGTATCTAGATTTGGTTCATAGTATTTTGGATAAGTTAAGAAGTCTGCTGAACCAAAGTCTGAGACTTGAGTCGACTCCCGAGTATCACGAGTCGACTCCAAGCGTATCAAGTTCACTGGCACGAGCTCGAGTCGACTCCAGATCAGTACGAGTCGACTCCGACTGAGAACAAACAGAAGGACAGAAAGCTTCATCTCAGAACCTGTCAACGAGTCGACTCTTGAAGTGCGCGAGTCGACTCCAATGTTCACCGAGTCGACTCCAGAAAAGTAAGAGTCGACTCCAAGCAGTCAGGCAGAAAAGTCAGAGAACGATTTTCGGACTCTGAGATTCGAGTCGACTCCCGCAATACGCGAGTCGACTCCGAGACTGAGCGACCATCGACAGACAGAAAACCATGTTACTGCCTCTGAGATTCGAGTCGACTCACAGACAGCTCGAGTCGACTCCGAGACAAGCTTCACGTCAAAAGGCAGAAGACCAACTTTCGGAAACTGAGAGCCGAGTCGACTCCAAGGAAGTTCGAGTCGACTCCAAGACTGGATGAGCCAAAAGACAGAGAATCGGAAGTTCGGGCTCTGAGATTCGAGTCGACTCCCAGGACAGTCGAGTCGACTCGAGTGGACAAAATTCAAAATTGGATCCACGGACTTCAGTGGATGAGCCGACTCCAAAATTGCCAGGTCAGCTCCAGAAGTTGGCGAGTCGACTCCAGGTCAAGACGAGTCGACTCCCAGTCAAGACGGCAACTTTAATTCAAATTTGGAACAGTTGCCGAGTCGACTCCGGAAAAGCGTGAGTCGACTCCTGCTACAGCCGAGTCGACTCCTGATCGCGCGAGTCGACTCCAACCCACCAACGGTCATATTGTCAGGCTGCGCAGAGTGTGCAGAACGGCCAGAAAAAGCAGAGTAACGGCTAGTTTCCGTGGGGGTTGGCTTAAATAGCCACAGAGGACTGTAGCAAGGCAGAGAACAGATATTCCACTCCAAGCATTCAAGTTTTCAAGCTCTCCAAGTGCTCTTAAACGAAAAAGGGGAGATCTGCATTTACTGCTCCAACAACTTCTTCCCAACAATCAAAGCTTCCTCCTCCTGCATTCAAGTCGACCACTCTTTCAAGAGGAGACCGGAGTTCCAGAAGCCATACCTCTTCACCAGCTTAAAAGCGTTTGAGGGCTTCTAACTCCTTTATGATTATATTGTTTTAAATCTGCTTTTTGAGAAGCTATTTTCTGTTTTCTTCTATCTCTTGTATTTACTTGATTCAATCGGGGGATTGAATCAAGGGGTTTAAGGTTGGTTGGTGAGCCAAGTTAAAACCAACGTGTGTAAGGGTTTGATTGTGAGCCCGGAAAAACAATCGGGGTTGGTTCTAGTCGGTGAGCCTGGGAAAACCGACCGAGTTCGTTGTGAGCTCGTAACAACAAGTTTGGTTGTGAGCTTGCAAAACAACCGGCTGTAATCCAAGGGGGTTATAGTGAAATTCCCAAGTGAGACTTGGGGAGTGGACGTAGGAGCAAGGGTTAGCTCCGAACCACTATAAAACTTTGTATTTGTATTGCATTGTCTCTCATCTTCTTCCCCGCACACTACTCACAGCACTTAGCTTTAATTAAATAACTTGTTGTAGTTTTTAATTAACCACCCACAAAGTTTAAATTAGCCAAATTATTTTAAAACCCAATTCACCCCCCCTCTTGGGTTGTCTATCTGGGCAACAAGTGGTATCAGAGCCAAAAACTCTTCCACTCAAGAGTTAAAAGATCAAAATGACAACCCCATTTGGATCTTCTCACATTGAGGGTCAGTCCACCCAAAGACCCCCTTTCTTCAATGGATCTGACTACTCATACTGGAAGGCTAGGATGAGAATATTCATCCAAGCCCAAGACTATGAGATGTGGTCCATTGTAGTAAATGGGCCATACATCCCATCCATTTACGTAGATGGTGTTAAGGTACCTAAACTAGAAATGGACTGGGATGAACATGACATGAGGAAGGCACAATTAAACTCTAAAGCAATGAATGTCTTCTATTGTGCCTTAGACCGTAATGAATTCAATAGGATTTCAACTTGTAATTCAGCAAAAAAAATTTGGGACAGACTTGAAGTGACCCATGAGGGCACGAATCAAGTCAAGGAATCCAAAATAAACATCTTGGTTCATAAATATGAACTATTTAAAATAGATTCAAATGAAACAATCACATCCATGTTCACTAGGTTTACTGATATTGTCAATGGTCTAAAAAGCCTTGGCAAGAACTATACTAACAGTGAGCTTGTCACGAAAATCCTTCGGTGTCTACCAAGGTCGTGGGAAGCTAAAGTGACAGCAATCCAAGAAGCCAAGGACTTGAACAAGCTACCACTTGAGGAGCTTCTTGGATCCCTCATGACGCACGAGCTCACCATGAAACAACACAACGAGGAAGAGTCCTCCCATAAGAAAAAGGTAATAGCCCTTAAATCTACTTCTTCTAACAAGGACTTGTCTTGCAGCAGTAGCAGTGAAGAAGAAGAAGATGAGGAAGATGGTGGTGAGGCTCTTCTTGTGCGTAAGTTCAAGAAATTCATCAACCACAAGAAGTCCTATCATCAAAGGAGAGGCCCCTCAAATTCCTACCGCAAAGACAAAGGTAAGGAAAGGGAAAATGAGGGGATTGGTTGTTACGAGTGCAAGAAGCCGGGTCACATAAGAGCGGAGTGCCCCTTACTGAAGAAGGGGAGTAAGTACAAGAAGAAAAAGGCACTTGTCACTACCCTATCGGACTCCGACTCATCATCCTCCTCATCAGATGATGAACAAGAAGAGAAGGCCAATTTCTGTTTCATGGCCAACGAAAACGAGGTAACTTCCGACACGCATCCTGATTTTTCTTTTGATGAACTTTATGATGCATTTAATGAATTAATGATAGAATATAAGGCTATAAATCTTAAGAATAAAGAACTGAAAATAACTAATCAATCATACCTACATAAATACGATAAATTAGTTAAGGATAAGGATTTAATCACCAAAGAAAATATAGAACTTAAAACAAGCAACCAACTTTTAACTCAAAAGACCAACACCTTAACTAAAGAAAATGAAAAACTAACTAAGGAATTTTCAGAACTTAAAAAATATAAACAAACCTTAGATAAGGATCTTACTAAAGAACTTAATGATCTAAAAGCCGAAAATCAAACACTAACTAAAGAACTTAACAAATACAAACCCTTAGTTGAAAGATTTACCTATAGTTCTGAAAAATTAAACATGATACTAAATAGTCAACGTGCAGTGTTTAATAAAGCCGGTTTAGGATATAAACCAAGGAATAAGCAAAAACTTCTTAGTAACTTCTTTGTTAAAGCTGGGGAAACAAAAACTAAGAAAATAACCTGCTTTTGTTGTGGTACAGTAGGCCATAAAGCAAATGTATGTAATTTTAGGAAAAGTAAAACTAAAAGAAAAATTAAAAGGGTATGGGTTCCAAAAGGAACCAACTTGACTAACCATGAAGGACCCAAGAAAACTTGGGTACCTAAGATGACATGATTTGCTTGTGTAGGAGTGTCTTGCAGCCAAGGTCAACAAAAATTGCTGGTATTTGGATAGTGGCTGCTCAAGGCACATGACGGGTGATAAAGACCAATTTTTCACCCTTGAAGCTAAGAAGGGAGGTGCTGTGACGTTTGGAGACAACAACCAAGGTCACATCATTGGTATTGGTAAAGTTCAAATCACCCCTTCTACTTTTATAGATAATGTTAGATATGTTGATGGTCTTAAGCATAACTTGTTAAGCATCAGTCAATTATGTGATAAAGGATATGATGTTATGTTTAAACCATCACTATGTATTATAACAAATCCTAATGATAATAGCTTAGTTTTTAAAGGGATTAGACGTGGAAATGTATATGTTGTAGACCTAGAAGATCTTGCAAAACATAACCAATGTCTAGTTGTAAATGAAACTAAAGATAATGATGCTAGTTGGTTATGGCACCGTAAGTTAGGTCATGCAAGCATGGACACAATAACTAAATTAGTTAAAAGAGACTCCGTGATAGGTTTGCCAAAATTAAAATTTGAAAAGAACAAAATATGTGAAGCATGTCAATTTGGCAAACAATCTAGGAACTCTTTTAAATCCATAAAATGTGTCTCTACCTCTAGGCCTTTAGAATTATTACACATGGACCTATTTGGTCCAACTAGAACAACAAGTCTAGGTGGAAATAAATATGGTCTTGTTATAGTAGATGATTACTCTAGGTACACATGGGTCATGTTCCTAGCACATAAGGATCAAGCATTTTCTATGTTTAAAAAGTTCCATAAGGGAGTAACAAATGCTAGAGAGTCTTCAGTCATAGCCATTAGAAGTGACCATGGTACCGAATTCGAAAATCAATTATTTGACGAATTTTGTAGTAAAAAGGGGATAACCCATAATTTTTCTGCACCTAGGACACCACAACAAAATGGAGTTGTGGAAAGGAAAAATAGAACTCTAGAGGAAATGGCTAGAACGATGTTATGTGAAAGTAACCTCCCTAAGTACTTTTGGGGAGAAGCCATTAATACTTCCTGCCATATATTAAATAGAGTTTTATTAAGACCCATTATAAAGAAAACACCATATGAACTGTGGAAAAACAGAAAACCAAAGGTTAATTATCTTCATGTTTTTGGATGTAGGTGTTTTGTGCATAATAATGGGAAAGACAATCTAGGAAAATTTGACCCTAAATCTGATGAAGGAATATTCTTAGGTTATTCTACAACTAGTAAAGCCTATAGAGTATTTAATAAAAGAACCTTAGTCATAGAAGAATCTATACATGTAGTATTTGATGACTCTAGTGACATCTCCTCTAGTAAGAAAGTTAATTTTGATGATGATGTTGAAATACTTGAGGAAAAGATAGATGAGATGGAATTACAAGATGATAATCAAAAGTTGATTGAAGGAGAATCATCAAGCCAAGAGGCTATTGTGGATCATGGGCTAACAAAAGCTTGGAGGTATGCTCACGGGCATCCTAAGGAACTCATTCTAGATGATCCATCTCAACCGGTTAGGACTAGAGCTTCACTAAGAAATCTAAATAGCCATCTAGCTTTTGTTTCACACTTTGAGCCCAAACATATAGAAGAAGCCGAAAATGATGTAAATTGGATAAATGCAATGCAAGAAGAACTAAACCAATTTACTAGAAACAAAGTGTGGGATCTAGTAGAGAGGCCTTCTGAATATCCAATTATAGGTACAAAATGGATATATAAAAATAAGCTAGATGAAAATGGAATTGTTATAAGGAATAAGGCTAGACTAGTGGCAAAGGGTTATAATCAAGAAGAAGGCATAGATTTTGATGAAACCTTTGCTCCCGTAGCTAGACTTGAGGCTATTAGACTATTATTAGCATATGCATGCTCTAAGGATTTCAAACTATTTCAAATGGATGTAAAAAGTGCATTTTTAAATGGGTATATAAATGAGGAAGTGTATGTAGAACAACCTCCTGGTTTTGAAAATCATCAATACCCTAATCATGTGTATAAACTGAACAAAGCACTTTATGGACTAAAACAAGCACCTAGAGCATGGTATGAGAGACTTAGTAAATTCCTATTAGAACATGAATTCTCTAGGGGAAATGTAGATACAACATCATTTCTGAAAAAGAAAAATAAGGATATGTTATTAGTACAGATTTATGTTGATGATATCATTTTCGGTGCTACTAACAATCGCCTCTGCGAGGAATTTGCTGATTTGATGCAGAGTGAGTTTGAGATGAGCATGATGGGAGAGCTGAACTACTTCCTCGGGCTTCAAATCAAACAATTTGAAGGAGGCATCTTCATCAATCAAGCAAAATATATCAAGGAGATGCTCAAGAAGTTTGATATGGAGGGAAACAAGTCAATCAGCACCCCCATGAGCTCATCATGCAAGTTAGACCAAGATGAATCAGGTAAATCTGTAGATCAAAAACTTTATAGAGGTATGATAGGTTCTTTACTGTATCTTACTGCAAGTAGGCCTGATATTATGTTTAGTGTGTGCATGTGTGCTAGATATCAGGCTAATCCTAAAGAATCACACCTAGCTGCAGTTAAGAGAATCTTTAAATACTTAATTGGAACTAAGAACATAGGGCTGTGGTACTCTAAAGAATCTAGCCTAAACTTAATAGGATACACAGATTCAGACTTCGCTGGATGTAAGCTTGATAGAAAAAGTACCAGCGGGTCCTGTCAATTTCTAGGAGAAAACCTAATCTCATGGTTTAGCAAGAAACAAAACTCGGTTGCATTATCCACTGCAGAAGCTGAATATGTTGCAGCCGGGAGTTGTTGTGCTCAAATCTTATGGATTAAACAACAATTAGCAGATTATGGCATTAAACAAGATAAAATCCCCATTAATTGTGATAATACAAGTGTCATAAATCTAACTAAAAATCCAATTCAACATTCAAGAACTAAACACATTGAGATAAGACATCACTTCATAAGAGATCATGTATTGAATGGTGATGTGTCACTCCAATTTGTTTGTACTGATAATCAATTAGCAGATATTTTTACAAAACCCCTAAGTGAAGAGAGGTTTAGTGTGCTTAGGAGGGGATTAGGAGTGATTGATCCATCCTAGTGGGTTTTTCACTAGATTAATTGATTTTGATGATTAGAATGAGGTTAAAATAGAGTTTCTATGCAGTGATCATCAAATCAGTCCTTAATTAGGTGATTTTCCCTCATTTGGCACGATTATGGCATGGTTTTTAGGCGTGTGCCAAGATTAGAGACGACTCGAGTAAGTTTCAGAGCCGGCTCCTGAGGGGGAGTCGACTCGCGCATTTGCGGGAGTCGACTCGCAAAGTTGGCAGCTGAGGGGGAGTCGACTCGCACACTGTCGGAAGTCGACTCGCGCATATTCTGGAGTCGACTCGAGGTCGAGTCGACTCGCGACTCAGGGGAGTCGACTCGCAGTCGGGATCCGACTTTTTAACCCTAGGTTTGTCGTTTCGCAAACACTTTTCCTCAAGCCGCCACTGTTCACAAAGCCCTAGAGCCGACTCCTAGGTCATCCCCGATCGTCTCCAAGCCCTTTTCCCGTCGATTTTTCGCCGGACATTGAGTTTCCGTCCGTTCCTAGGTCATTTCCGGTCCGTCCCGAGCTTCCTCTGTCGGTCCTTCACCGTCCTCTAGGTATTTTTCTTCCCGTTTAGGTCAAGATGCCTCGTAAGACCGTCGTTAGGAAGAGGTCCCGTCCCGAGGCCGGTCCCGAGCGGCGCTCCAAGGCGCGGCACGATCCCGCGAGGGAACCACCTCCGAATCGTTCCCCGCCTAGGGTGGTTCTCGTTAGGCCGTTGGCCGGGAAGGCCGTCACCTCCGGGAGGTTTGTCGATTTCGACTATCTCTCCCGGGAGGGGTTCACCATAGGCGATAGGCTTAGAGCCCAGGGCCTAGAGTACTTCCTCACCTTGGACCTTCCCACCTATCCTGGCCTAGTTCAAGAGTTCTACAGTACCGTCCATCGGGGAGATGGAGGTATCGAGGGCACGGTAGTAGGTGTCCCGTTGCGTGTCACAGAGGACCTCATTGCCCATATCCTTCACCTTCCATTAGTAGGGGTGGCTCCCGCACACCCTGAGGATAGAGTTGCGGCCCTTACGGTCGTCTTAGGGCATCCACCTCAGTCCCCCCTAGATGAGGTATCTGCTAGCTCACTTCCTATTGAAGTGAGAATCCTTTTGAGCATTCTGTCCAGGTCCATCTTCCCTAAGACAGGAAGATTTGATTTTGTGAATGAGAAGGACTTAGCTATTATGTCTTATATCCTTCAGGACACCCCGATCAACTTCCCAAAGCTCATTTATAGGTATATGTGTGAGCCCCTAGATAGACCTAGGCTCTCACTCCCATACGGGATGTTATTCACTCTTCTTTTTAGGCAGTACGAGATTCCCATTCCTGAGAGGGAACCCTCTCGTGCCTTGCGATGGACTGATCGCTTATGTACGGGGACTATGCACAGGATGGGGTTTCGGAAGAGAGAAGAGATCTGGGTTAGGAAGTCCACTCTCACTGCTCAGACCACCAGACCATCACCCAGTCCTGAGCCAGATTCAGACTACCCAGACCTTCCAGACCATCCAGACCTCCCATCCACTTCTCCTGCTCCTACCACCTCCGCCGGACCTTCCTCCTCGGCACCACCCTCTATGGCGGTCCGGATTGATCCTGAACAGCTCCGGGAGCTGCGACAGGAGATAGTCAGAGAGGTGAGGGATGAGCTGCTTCGGGAGCTCCGAGGTGCGGTGCCTGCTCCCACTCCTGCACCCGTATCTTCTCAGTTGGTCCCTTCCTTGACAGCCGTGACTGACATGACGGCTCATGTACGGGAAGAGATCTACAATGTCCGGAGTTTGGTCCAGGCCCAGTTCCACAGCATGAGTGAGGTCACGAGCTCCACTCGACAGATGCGAGAGGAGATAGGTCGTGACATGCACACCACCACCGAGGGGGCCGAGCGCTTGGCGAATGTACTCATCGACAAGCTGGACGCACTTCAGACATCGGTGACTGGGCTTCAGGCGTCGGTGACAGAGCTCTCCACTACACATAGCAGAGCCACCACGTCTATTATCACGCAGCTCGAACATGTGACAGATGCAGTCACTCTCCTCATGGAGCAGAGCCGATTGAGAGGAGGAGCACCATCCTCGAGAGGAGGTGCCACATCCTCCAGAGGAGGAGATGCATCCTTGAGAGGGGGAGCTTCATCCTCGAGGAGGACATAGATGTGTTTAAGTTTTGTTTTGTATTGTTTTACTTTACTTATTGTATGCTCAAATATACTTCAATTCATATCAATACAATGAGTAGACATCTTATCTTCAATTATGTGCCATTTGATGATTGGTTGTGCCATTGATTGTGGTTGATTACCTCCTTTTTGGTATGATGACAAAAAGGGGGAGAAATATGTATAAAATGTGTAAAAAGGGAGAAATATGAAAAAATATGTAAAAGAAATCAATGGAAATAAATAAAAAGATAAACTCTTAAAAACACACTCAAATTTGTTCTAAGTGGATTCGGTACCTCGAGGCTCATTATCTCTCTTTTGGGGCTCCTAATGGAGTAATCTCCAGAATCTATTCAAGGGATATTCGGAGATTAGCTGAATCCTACTCAAGAACAAATTGACAGATTTTCCCTCTAAAAACAAAAAATTCAGTTCAAAAACTTCAAAGCATTAAAAGGAAATTCAGAGAATCAAAACATAGTTGAATGCATATGTTGAGGGGGAGAATCTGAATTTTAATCAAGCTAAATCATTAATGACATATAAGCCAAACAATTGATTGCATACTATGAAGGCTTATATAATTCCAAATGAAAGGGGGAGCTTTAACTCCGAAATTTGCTGTTTCACTCCTTTCAAACTTGGATAAATTAAATTATCAGACATTTGAATTCATTTATGGATTTTATTTCATTATTTATTGAGCAAGTCATTTTACATATACTCAAAGTTTTGTCATCATCAAAAAGGGGGAGATTGTAGAGTGATTGATTAAAACCCCATTTGATTTTGATGAGCTCAAAGCATATGAGTATATCTTGTGATTACTAATGAATTCAATTGAGTGTTTCAGTGAAAATCCTGTCCAAGTGTATCTAGATTTGGTTCATAGTATTTTGGATAAGTTAAGAAGTCTGCTGAACCAAAGTCTGAGACTCGAGTCGACTCCCGAGTATCACGAGTCGACTCCAAGCGTATCAAGTTCACTGGCACGAGCTCGAGTCGACTCCAGATCAGTACGAGTCGACTCCGACTGAGAACAAACAGAAGGACAGAAAGCTTCATCTCAGAACCTGTCAACGAGTCGACTCCTGAAGTGCGCGAGTCGACTCCAATGTTCACCGAGTCGACTCCAGGAAAGTAAGAGTCGACTCCAAGCAGTCACAGGCAGAAAAGTCAGAGAACGATTTTCGGACTCTGAGATTCGAGTCGACTCCCGCAATACGCGAGTCGACTCCGAGACTGAGCGACCATCGACAGACAGAAAACCATGTTACTGCCTCTGAGATTCGAGTCGACTCACAGACAGCTCGAGTCGACTCCGAGACAAGCTTCACGTCAAAAGGCAGAAGACCAACTTTCGGAAACTGAGAGCCGAGTCGACTCCAAGGAAGTTCGAGTCGACTCCAAGACTGGATGAGCCAAAAGACAGAGAATCGGGAGTTCGGGCTCTGAAATTCGAGTCGACTCCCAGGACAGTCGAGTCGACTCGAGTGGACAAAATTCAAAATTGGATCCACGGACTTCAGTGGATGAGCCGACTCCAAAATTGCCAGGTCAGCTCCAGAAGTTGGCGAGTCGACTCCAGGTCAAGACGAGTCGACTCCCAGTCAAGACGGCAACTTTAATTCAAATTTGGAACAGTTGCCGAGTCGACTCCGGAAAAGCGTGAGTCGACTCCTGCTACAGCCGAGTCGACTCCTGATCGCGCGAGTCGACTCCAACCCACCAACGGTCATATTGTCAGGCTGCGCAGAGTGTGCAGAACGGCCAGAAAAAGCAGAGTAACGGCTAGTTTCCGTGGGGGTTGGCTTAAATAGCCACAGAGGACTGTAGCAAGGCAGAGAACAGATATTCCACTCCAAGCATTCAAGTTTTCAAGCTCTCCAAGTGCTCTTAAACGAAAAAGGGGAGATCTGCATTTACTGCTCCAACAACTTCTTCCCAACAATCAAAGCTTCCTCCTCCTGCATTCAAGTCGACCACTCTTTCAAGAGGAGACCGGAGTTCCAGAAGCCATACCTCTTCACCAGCTTAAAAGCGTTTGAGGGCTTCTAACTCCTTTATGATTATATTGTTTTAAATCTGCTTTTTGAGAAGCTATTTTCTGTTTTCTTCTATCTCTTGTATTTACTTGATTCAATCGGGGGATTGAATCAAGAGGTTTAAGATTGGTTGGTGAGCCAAGTTAAAACCAACGTGTGTAAGGGTTTGATTGTGAGCCCGGAAAAACAATCGGGGTTGGTTCTAGTCGGTGAGCCTGGAAAAACCGACCGAGTTCGTTGTGAGCTCGTAAAACAATAAGTTTGGTTGTGAGCTTCCAAAACAACCGGCTGTAATCCAAGGGGGTTATAGTGAAATTCCCAAGTGAGACTTGGGGAGTGGACGTAGGAGCAAGGGTTAGCTCCGAACCACTATAAAACTTTGTGTTTGTATTGCATTGTCTCTCATCTTCTTCCCCGCACACTACTCACAGCACTTAGCTTTAATTAAATAACTTGTTGTAGTTTTTAATTAACCACCCACAAAGTTTAAATTAGCCAAATTATTTTAAAACCCAATTCACCCCCCCCCCCTCTTGGGTTGTCTATCTGGGCAACAAATAACCTTCTTGTTTTCCTAAGTATGCCATGCAAAGCATTCATGGCTTCAATCTTGCATCAGCTTTATAGCACTGTGTGAATCATGTCATTAACCAAAGTATTTGCTCTATAGATTAAAATGTCAGGCAATACAAAGGATCATTACGAGCACAGGCAAAAGTAGAACACTAAAATGGACGTGTGGCAAAACTAAGATTTAGAAAGTTACTCCAGGAAGCCCTTTGAACAAACTCAGAAAAAGTTGAGGTAATTGGATGAAGCTGCCTCGACAGGATTTCAGCTAGACCAAACACTCGCCTGAGAAGAGAAGACCTAAGAAAACTTGGTTGGAAGTAATTAAAATGGATATATGAGTAGAAAAGGGCATCAGGAAGGACTAGGTGACTTGCATCCAAGAGTTGCAGCAAACTCATGTCTAATCATTTTAAAAATCCATAGGTAAAATTGTTAACAATGCAAGTGAATCTACAGAGCATTCAAAAACAAAGAAAAATTTTACAAACTGAGAAATAATCAAGTTCTCTCTTTTACTCTATACCTAAGTTTACACTCAAAAAAGAATATACTTTATGTTATTATTATAGAATATCATTTGTATACGTCCTTTAATAACGTTCGACTAATCTAACAAAGCCTGACTCACTGAAACATGCTATGGTCTGAGTCTTACAACTTCATTCATGCAAATTGAAAATTAAAAAAAAAAAAAAGGAATGGACAATGGATCCAAAAAATTCATGCATATTACTTAATAGAACAAACTATGCAATATATATTCTTTGATCTCCCTTTATCAAAAATAATTATTGTGGTATGATTATGCAAACTCAGATCTTCAATGGAAAGTCATGCTATTCAACTGATGATACTTTACAAAAACTTCTTTCTCATACTCCTTTTATCATAATACCAAAAAACTCTTGACTCAATAACTAGGGTGTATCTATTTTCTATTATCAGCCACTATATTAGTAAATGATCAATCAAACGACTGAGACCAACATCTTATAAAGAGTAGCAGGCAAATATTTTCACCAAAAGTTGGTAAATGTACAAAATCCTCATGACCTAACATGATTTGATTGAACCAGGTAAAGTTCTAGTATTATTTAAACATTTCCTTAAGATTCTGCATTTATTCTTATGAGGAACATACAGTTTAAAGCAATTTAATTTTTTCTGAGAACAAATAATCTTATAGCACAGAAAAGCTTGGTAATTTTGTGCCATGGTTTTGGCTTGATTTTCCTTGAAGTTATCTATGATGTATATGCCTAAAGTATCTATACGCGATTATACCATAAGCTAGACCTTAACACATTATTTTCACAATGTAATGTGGATAAGAACATATAAAAAGTGTAGTACAGAATAAAAGGTACAGGGGCTGTCTTTCTGGACAAAAGTCCAAAACTCAGAAAGTAAGCAATGTTTCAAGTGGTATTCTAGTAATTCTAATTCTCAAAGCTTTTTGCATTTTACTGTTTATCTGGCAAAATCATAGAATATTAGGACTGGCAGAAACCATTTTGTTAAGACTGTCCGAGAAACCCCACTTTAGCTGGTGGGTTTCTTTTATATTGAGTACATGGTATTAAGCAAGAAGTTGAAGCTAATTCTACTTTTTCCTATTACCAAAGAAAAGAAGAGAGAAAAGGGAAAATACACGGTGAGACTGAAATTGATGGGCCTATACTCAAATAAGACTTTTAATATGATAAGCTAGATACAGAGAACAAGAAATGCTTCAAGAACGAGGATATTGACATTATGCCTTCCGAATTAGTCAACTATCACTCCTGAATTCTGGAGTAAATAACAAAGTCTACATATGATCCCCACGCTATGATGTCTGTTGACAATGCATCAGCAAAATGTAGACATGGTTTAGCAGAATGGATATTCAGTCATATGATTTAGTTTATTGTCAAAATACACTCTTGAAAATGTGACAGCAGGGCATTAAGAGAATTACAAGCACTGCATCAGTACATACAATACATACTATGCTACTTTTTTTTCTCTATTTTTGCAAAAGATGTTAAAAGTTTCCACAAGACACTGTTAGGAATAGATATTGGTCCAGAACAAAAGCCATACATGGATAGGTACTGTAACCATTCCTGATCATTTATATATAATAGTTTAGTATGGCTTCCAATGTTGCAGGTGCTTTGCACACTACTATGATAGTTCAGAGAAAAAGCTTCTTTGGAACTCATTAAGTAGGATTACACCGAATCTCCTTCAGATGAGCAAAACTGAAACTCTCAGCAAGAACAGATGGGACATCAAGTTAAGCTTCACAACAAATACTCCTCAAATTGAAGCAAATTAGGTAAACTATTCCAAGAAAATAATGGGGACCAAAAATCTTGTGTTTACAGAAACAACAAGAGGAATAACTAGCATCTACAATCAAAGGCATAAACAGGACCACCTTCAGGACCTCAGAAAGGAAAGCTAGATGGCCGCTTTCCGGCAGAAAACTATACCGACCCGATCCATCCAGATACCACGGACGAAAACGGTGGCTCAAATTAAGTTTCAGAGTTCGCTTTGGAGTTTGATGAGGCACAGGCATTTCTTGTTCGATTCTCTCTTGATGCTCTGGTAAATTTAGTAGTAACAGCATTAATGATCAGGTGGAATACCATCATACGTTCAAGAAAACAGAGAGGAAAAAAAAGGGGAAACAAGTATAGCAAGATTCATCCTCCAAAAATCGATCCCTTCGACAGCCCTAATTGGCCTTCTAACAATGCAAGATTTTCCAAACCCTTGCTCACAAATTGCAACTGTGTTTCCAGAGACAACCCCGAGAAAAAGAAAATCAAAGCAAAAGAACAGGATCCAGATTCCGAGTTACGTCAAAAAATGCCCACAAACTGCAAGCAATTAATCAGTCGGAGACTCGACTTACCAGCGGGGCCTGCAGGCGGACGCCTCTGTGCGCGCTCGGTGAAGCTTCGGCGGTGGCGGCGGCCTCCATCCTCCCGCAAAGCCCACTATGCGAGTCGATCAGGAAAGAAAGGCCCAAAAAGAGGGTTCAAAAACCAACGGCAGAAATGTTCCAGAGACGGCACCGCTTCTTGCCAAAACTGCAGCCGGAAACCCCGGCCTCCTCCCGCGTTGTCAAAGAAAACAACACCAGCGTCGGCTTTAATACCCAAGAGCAGACGCATCACACTCTCTTCCTCTCTCCTAGTTGCCCTTCCCAAGCTGAAATTTACAGCTGAACGGCCATTCCATTCAACCACCAACTTCAATTGCCCTAAATCTTGTTTTTTCTATGATGGGAAAAACATATACTTGTGTCTTTATTTCGTCCCAAATTTGGGAGTAAATTTTCCGCACGCGGGAGGACGGCAAGCGGCGAAAATCCTCCCTTCCACCACCCAAACAGTCTCCCCGGTATCCGGCCTTCCACTCTGGTCTACCATCTCAATTCATCTCATCAGTGTATTGATAGACGATACCTGGTCAAACCTTAAAGGTCGTAAGAGAGCAGCAGGACGTTTTCATGTGACTTACAGCAGCAAAAACATGAAATGATGACCCCAACAAAGTAAAAAATTGTTGAGAATATAAAAGAATTAGATTTTGGTGCTCAAGTGCGATGGGCACCATGTGAAATTCCCATTCTACAACGCTCTATGCAAGAATTACACCTTGCGCACCAAGACTCAGGCCCAGGAAGAAGACCCTACTCGCGGCCAGGTTTTGGAGTCCCTTTTTTAGGCAGCTCACCATTGGTCTACTTGCAAGCATTAATGAGCATGTTTTAGTATGATCAGTGTGGAGATACTGCGACAGATCGAGGACAAACTCCAAAGGAAGGCCACAGAAGAAAGGCTCATCTTAAAAACAAACAAGGGACTAACTCATACTATAATTGATTGCTAGCTTCTAATCACACTCTAAGATGACTCAAAAGCAAACAGATATCAAAGAATGAGATAGATGTCTAAGATTAGCTGAATAACTTATCTTGCCTTTGCGACTTGAAGCATGCTTGCAATGGAATCAAATGTGACTCGTTTGAAAGAAGCAAGAATTCCCTATTTATAGATTTGACATGAAACCTCCGCATTTGAAATTTTTTAAAAAATATAATTTGAGGTTAGAAATGAATTATTTGTTGGAGCATCTAGGCTGTTCATTGAAAATACTTGCTATATTTATAAATAGTACAATTAGTAGCTGTCAATAAACTTGCACATCCTGCAAGTGTTGATGCATTGTATTGATAGGCTTTGGTTCACATTACCTCTATTTTATCCTCCAGGATATGCTAAAGATGCTATGCATTTAAGAGGTGAGAAGTTTCGATAGCTAGTCTCACGAGACAGTGTGCGGACTTGGCTTCTATCTGAAACTAGGGCTATCAAATAGACAAGCCACCACTCATGCTTGCCTCAAAATCTAGCTTGCGAGCTTACCTCAAATACAAATGAACAAAGCTTGAGCTAAGATTTCAATCTTAAATGTGAATGAGTCAAACATGAGCTATGCCCACTCATGTTCATCTTGATTAAACTTGATACTAATGCATAATGTAAATATGAAAGTACTTGCATGAGAACAAATAATATAAATATCAGTAAAATATGTAGCATTTAGTTAAATGCAATATATTTTTTAAATTATAGTTTTTGATAAAAATAGAAAGTATTTATTATTGTTTATATACAAATATAATGGATAAAATATAACTTATAGACCCCTTTAAATACAAATGGTTCAACAACTAGCCATAACCTCTCTTTTGCCCCAGCAAGGATTGCTCCCATACTGCTCTTCCTCTACCTCTCCCTATTTAGCTCCTACTCTTCCCCTTATCATCATCATCCATAGATGATTCTAAGTGAGAGAAGTTAGTGCCATCGCTAGCTTCTCTAGCTTCATGTCTTTTATTTTTCAACCACACATCACTAATTTGCTTCACGATTATCCATCTTGTTGCCCCGCTATGCAGCCCAAGAGAGGGATGAATTGGGCTTTTCAAAAATTTTAAGTAAAATACAATAGAATAAAAATCGAAGAGTGTATGTGAGTTACAACGAGTAATTAACAAAAAGTGAATATGCAAGAGATCAAAGCAGACAATTCATGCACCAGAAACACAATAAATTTATAATAGTTCGGTGCCAATCCTGCACCTATATCCACTCCCCAAGATACTCTTCTTGGAAACTTTCACTATAATCTTTTCAAGATTACAATTCGATTGTTTTAACCTGACTCATAATCAACCCAATTGATTTTTACTAGCAGTTAACCAAAACCACCACCGAGCCAATCTGTTGACATTAAAGGGTTGATTTTGATAATACAAAATAATTGGTAAAAAGCTAACTAATCTATCGCCTTGAGTTTATTTGATTGATTTCAGAAGTCAAGAACAAAGACTTCAATAACTCTCTAATGAAGATCATGTATCTGAAGCTCTACATCAAAAAGTATAACTCCAAAAAGACTTTGAAGTATTTCTTAGAAGCTCACATATAGGCCTGTTAACCAGCTAAGCTGCTCGGACTTGACTCGGGCTTGGCCCGGTAAAAGCTCGGCTTGTTAGTCAAAAGAGCCCGAGCCTGAGCCCAAAATGAGGCCCATTTAAACCCGAGCCCGAGCTCAAACCCGAGAAGCTCACGAGCCCAAACGGAGCTCGTGACTTAACACTGCCCACCAACGACCAAATGAGGGGGCGGCTTCAGGATCCGACGGTCGAGATCGCGCCACTGATGGAACTGTGGGCGGTCAGATCTGGATCTCACTTGGAAACCCTTCATCCAAGTCCAACCCAAGGGTCAAGGCCCTACTCTCCTACCCTTCCTCTCCAACCCAAAGCAGATCTAGATTTGCTACATTGGGGCGCCGCTTGTCTAGAGGCTCCTCCTCTCCTACCCCTGTGTCCAACCCAAGGCCCCAAACTTAGCAGCAGAGAAGCTAGGGTTTCTTCGGTGCCTCTCTTCTTCTCTATCTTATTCTAAAGGTAAGGAGATCTTGTTCTCTCTCTTCATTTTTAGATCATGTCAAATGAGTTCTGTTCTTTATTTTCTTGAGTTTTCTTCGTGTTTCTTTCTTATTTCGGAATTGCTCTCTTTAGTAGTGGATTTGGAACGATTCCATGCAGATTTTTTTTTCGTGTTTTTTTTGACTAATTTTTGGATCATCGGAGGAAATGATGGATCAATGAGATTGTAGTTCAATCAATGGTTGTTTTTGTTTTCAAGAAATGTCAGATGGCCAACCTCAATCCGATCAACATGCCTCTACAGCTTATAGTGCAAACGAAGTTGTTAAATTGAAAAATATTATTGATAAAGATGATGAAATGGACGAAATGGAAGAAATGGGTATAGAACAATCTCGAGATGAGCCAAACAAGAGGAAGAGATCTGAGGTGTGGACTGAATTTGAAATTATAATAGTAGATGGCAACACAAAGACAAAATGCAATCATTGTAGTGCTAAGTTGGCATGAAAGAAGAGGGGTGCCACAACTCATCTTAAAAGACATTTAAAATCTTGCATGTCTCGAAAACTTTCTAAGTCTAGCGAAGACAAAGAGTTAAAATAAAGCTTATTAACTTTTGAGGTTACTCAAGATCATGCAATGCTAGCAACTTACAAGTATGATAAAGGCAAGATAAGAGAGATTCTTGCAAAGATGTTTATAGTGCACGAGTATCCTTTTAGGATGGTGGAACATCAGTTCTTTGTTTTATTCTGTAAAGTTCTTAACCCAAAATTTGAACTAATAAAGCGAGTTACTTTGAGGAATGACTACATGAAAATATTTGCAATTGAGAAACAAAAGTTGAGGTCAATGTTAAGAAATGTTGATAGAATTAGCTTAACGACCGATCTATGGATCTCAAATCAAACAATAGGGTACATATGCCTCAGTAGACATTTCTTAGATTCTAAATGAAAGTTGTAAAAGAGAATTTTAAATTTTTGTAGCTTGGAACCTCCCCACATAAGAATTACTATTGCTGATTGTATTCTTCAGTGTCTAACTTGTGGAGTGATTGACTATACCCCTATTTGATGGACTGAAAGGCAGAAAACCAAACTCAGTGACTCTGAGAGCCGAGTCGACTCCAAGAATTTGAGAGTCGACCCCAAGTCAGTCGAGTCGACCCCAACAAAGTGCGAGTCGACTCCGAGGCAATTCAACTCGAAAGACAGAGGATCAATTTTTCGGTCTTTGAGAGCCGAGTCGACTCCAAGATGATCCTAGTCGACTCGAGAGAGAAATGCAAAAAAATAGATCTCTGGAATCCTGAGAATGAGTCGTCTTCAAAATGCCAAGTGATCTCCAGATCATGGCGAGTTGACTCCAGGTTTGGCCCGAGTCGACTCCAGGACGAGACAGCACTTTAATTCAAATTCTGAACAGTGGACGAGTCGTCTCCAGTAAAGCATGAGTCGACTCCAGCAACAGCTGAGTCGACTCCGACCCCAACGGATACATTGTCAGGAAGTGCAGACTGTGCAGAATGGCCACAAATCAGTGTCCAACGGCTATTTTTCAAGGAGGACCGTTTAAATAGCCAGAGTGAACAGTAGTAGACATCAAGAGAGTTACTCCATTTGTGCATTAAGTATTTTTCAACTACCAAGAGTCTATTGAGAGAAAAGACAAGCAAAAGAAGGAAGAAACGCATTCAATACATTTCTAGAAGTCTTTCTTTCGCATTCAAGGCTCTTCTTCTGACATCAAATCTTCAGTGCACTCAAAGAGGAGACTCAGAGTTCGAGAAGCTCTTCTCTTCCTCTTCCGAAATCTGTTTGAGGGCTTCTAACTTTACTCTATTCATATTGATTCATATTTGCTTGTTAAGAAGCTTTCCTTGTATCTATTCCCAAACTATTTTCTTACTTGATTCAATCAGGGGATTGAATCAAGGGTTGTAAGGTTTGTTGGTGAGCCGAAGTTAAAACCAACGGTGTAAGGGTTCGATTGTGATCCCGGAAAAATAATCGGATGGTTCTAGTCGGTGAGCCTGTGAAAACCGACCGAGTTCGTTGTGATCTCGCGAAAACAATAAGTTGAGTTGTGAACTTGTAAAACAACTAGTTGTAATCCAAGGGATTATAGTGAACTCCCAAGTGAAGCTTGGGATGTGGACGTAGGAGCAAGGGTTAGCTCCGAACCACTATAAAGTGGTTTGTGTTTGTATTGGCTGTTGTCCTCTCTCTCTCTCTTCATTCACTTCATCTAGTAACTTAACTAATTTGCTTGCAATAGATTTAGTTAATTACTAATCATAGTGTTGCCCAAGGTGACAAGCCAAGAGGGGGGGGTTAATTGGTTTCTCTTTGTTTTAACTATCTTACTTATGTTAATTGATGAGTTAGTGAAATAAACAAATCACAATACAAACAACAAGAAGAATAGTGGTTCGGTGCTCTCCTTAGCACCTACGTCCACTCCCCAAGCGACCCCTTGGGAATTCACTATAATTCCGCGGATTACAGTTGGATTGTTTTCCGGGCTCACAATCCAAAAACCTTTACACTTTGGTTTTCTGGGCTCACCAAAAACCTATGTTAGTTTTACGGGCTCACCAACAAACCTATGTTGGTTTTACGGGCTCACCAACGAACCTATACAATTGGTTTTACGGGTTCACCAATCAACCTATTCCGTTGGTTTTGCGGGCTAACCAACTAACCTTTACAAAGAGTTTAATAAACAAAGTAAGAAGATTTAAGCTCCTAGATGAGCAAATATAACAATATAATCTACAAAGAAGAGTTTAGAGAATAGTTATCGCTTGATGTGACTTCTCTCTTCTTTGTCAAGGATGCTTCACTCTTCAAGGGTGGATGGAGCTCTTAATGACTCTTTGAATCTGCTCAACCACTTTCTTTTGACTCTTGAATGAAGCACTTGGATGAAGAAGATTAGGGCACTTTCTCTTTCTTGTGTACACTTTGATATACTTTGGAAAGGATGTTCTCTCTGATGAATAGTGCCACTTTAAATAGTTTCCTTCATCCATTGGACAAGCCCCAATGATTAGAATTCAAAAACTAGCCGTTACTCACTATTGGAAGGACAAAAAGTACTTCTGCAGAACTAGCCGTTATGCTTCTGCCCGTGTTTGGGTCGGCTCAACCTGTCCTTGGGACGACCCAACTTTCACTTGGGTCGACTCAAACTTTCCTTGGGTCGACCCTCTCAGAACCACAGAAACTTGCAATTCAGCCTTCCTTCACTTGGGTCGACCCAATATTTCTTTGGGTCGACTCAAGGTTCAGTTGGGTCGACTCAACTTCTTCTTGGGTCGACCCTCTCAGGGTTTCCAGAGAACCTTTTCTGTCATCTGTTCTGTCTTGTGTTTGGGTCGACCCTCTCAGGGTTTGGGTCGACTCAAGCTTGGGTCGAGTCAACTTCATCTTGGGTCGACCCTCTCAGTATTTTCAGAGAACCATTTTCTGAGTTGTTGAGAAGCTTGGAGTTTGGGTCGACTCATGCTTTCCTTGGGTCGACCCAACTTACTGTTTATCTGTGCCATTTTTGCAGAAGTGTGCCAAATGCTTTCTTGATATGCCAGGGTCGACCCAACCAACCTTGGGGTCGACTCAATCCACACTTTGCTGCAACTCAAGGTTAGATTCATCCAAGTAAACAATGAAATGCATCTTTAACTTGTTATACAAATATACTGAGAGTAACAGACTTATAAATGAAGTATCGAATTAACTTATAACATACTCTCGATTATTGCTTGTTAATCATCAAAATAACACTATCATCCTCAATCTCCCCCTTTTTGATGATTACAAAATATAGAGTATGAGCCTATTGATACTTGTCTTAAAATCAGTTTTAAAAGGGCTCAAGTTGCTGAATTTCAGCTTTTCAAATATGAGAGTGAAGTCTCCCCCTATATCATTCAAATGTTTCCAATTTAACTTTTTGAATTGCTCCCCCTTTCATTTATATTTCATTAAAGATGAAACTCCAAAAATTTGAGATAAAGCATGAGTTTCAGGTTATGTATCGAGGTGTGAAAGGTGCGTGCCAAATTCTGAAATTCTATGTGCCAAATTCTGAAATTTAATAGAAATTTTTAGATTTGATCATTTTCATTGTTACAAATTGCTCCCCCTAAAATGTATATGCTTTTCCATTATAATTTTCAATTTGTTTTACAAGTTATTTCTCTTTTCTTACACAACTTATTTCTCTTTCTTTACTTCTCCCCCTTTTTGTTATCATCAAATAGGTGCATGGGAATAGACACAATAAATAACAAACATTCAAACTTCATTGATCAAAATAGGAACATTTTAGTACAATCATGCCAAAAACAAAAGCAAATACAATGTTCCTCAATCAAAGTTCAAAGTATATGATCAACACAAAATACATATGAGAACTAGATACCTATCCTAGGCTCTAAACAGAAATACTAATATCAGCCTAGGGAGTATCTAATGGCTGGAATCTAGTCCTCATCCTCCTAGTGTACGTGGCGAGGGGAGGTCGAGCCTGGTGAGACTGAGTCTGTCGTGGAGCACGATGAGCTGGATGACTCTATGCCGAAATCTCTGACTCAGCAGCCTGTGGCACAGATGGTCCATGGGTCGCTCTCTCTCTCCGTAGAGCTCCTATCTGCTCCCTCAGATCACTGATCTCAGCAGACATGATATCTAGTCGGCTCGTTAGCCCATCAGTGATAGTCCTCGTCGGAGCTGACATAAGCTCAGTCATCCTACTCCAGACTCATCTGTATGTCCCGCAGGAATAGATGACGATGGTCCAGCCTCAGAAGGTGCAGTAGGATGATCCATATGCTCCTCATCCTCAGGGATAGGGTCTCCAATATCTGGTGCATCACCCTCTGGTGCATCACCCTGAATCCCTGCTCCAGTATGAACCCACTGCCCGTTCACTTTCTCATAGCCCATGCGTATAAGTGATTGTGCAGTGTATGTATCAGTATGAAGTAGCTGCCTGGAGATCTCCCCCTCGACAGATATGTCGTGCTGTCGGAAGATCAAGGTGAGTATCATACCATAAGGCAGGGATACTCTGGAGTTGCAGATCACCTTCCTCATCTGCCTCAGGATCATGGCCGGAAGATTCAGAGGAATACCCTGAATAATATGCTCCATCACTACTAGATCTCGCTCTGTGATGAGATCGAATCTCCCGCTCTTCGGAAATAAAATCCTGTTTATGATGCTGAGCAATAACCTCATTTCTGCAGAAAGAGAGCTTGCTATTACCTTCTCGGAAAAGTCGAAGTCTTCATTCTCCATTATCAACTGCAGGGCTCTCATCTTGTTTTCTGGCTTTTCTGGAGTGACTCCTTCGCAGGGGAGATGAAACAACTCATTCAAACTCTCCTCGAAAACTCGAATCCTAACTCCTCGAACTTCCGAAATAAGCCCTCCCATCCCAGTTTTGAGGAAGGCATAGAACTCCCGAACTAGTCCGGGGTAGATCATCACATCTAGGGAGCAAAGATACTCCCAACCTTGCCTTTGGATCCATTCCCTCAAACGGAACCCTTCTTGATCAAAGAACTCGAAATGGATCCTTCTCCCCGTTGTAACCGGTCTCCCCACAAACCTTGCAAGTTGTACTGAGGGGGAAGGAGGAGGAGGTGGCTCTGCACGTGCCTCACGTTGTGGAGACACTGTAGATGGCTCCGTAGCTTCTCTTTCCTCACGTTGGATCCGTGAGACTCTCCCGGATCTCTTGGCTACGGCTCTTTTGGGTCCCATTTGTCCAAGATCTTGAAGTAATCTAGCATTTGGAGTTGATTGGAGGAGTTTGGAGAGTGGGGAATAGAGTTTTCAGAAGAGGACAAGGGCAAACAGTGCCCTAAAAAAGCTCTCGGGTTCCCCTTTTAACAGTGGGGTCCCGACGTTGGGTCGACTCAAGAATTTTCTTGGGTCGACTCAACGTTGGGTCGACCCTATTCTGGGTTGGGTCGACCCAAGTTCAGAATTTTTTTTATTTATTTTTTTTTTCTATTCTTTTTTGATTCTAAAAATTTTTCTTGCTTCCAATCCTTACAAACTCTTTCTGGGACAATGATACATGAGTAAGAAATCTATATATGACAATTTTGACTCATGTTTCATGGGTTTTTAGAAATGGAAGGAATGTATCATGACACTGCTTGCTCCCTTTTATATCTCTTCAATAGAAAGGATCACATATGCCTAATTTCCTCCTTAGCGTGCAGAATCTATCTTCACTTAAGGGTTTTGTGAATATGTCGGCTAATTATTTTTCAGTGCATATATGCTCAATACATATGTTTCCATTTTGCACATGATCCCTAATAAAATGATATCTTATTTTTATGTGTTTGGCTTTAGAATGCTGAACCGAATTTTTAGTAAGGTTGATGGCACTAGTATTATCACACTTAATAGGAATATTATCTAGCTTAACTCCATAGTCCTCTAGTTGTTGCTTAAGCCATAGTACTTGAGCACAACAACTACCAGCAGCTATATATTCAGCTTCAGCTGTTGACAGTGCCACTAAATTCTGCTTTTTGTTAAACCATGATACTAAGTTGTTTCCTAAGAATTGACATGTTCCACTAGTGCTCTTCCTATCTAATTTGCATCCAGCAAAATCAGCATCTGAGTATGCAAGCAAATCTAGACAGGAGTCTCTTGAGTACCATAATCCTATGTTCGTAGTTCCTCTTAAATATCTAAGGATTCTTTTAACATCACTTAAATGTGACTCCTTAGGATCTGATTGGTATCTAGCACATATTCCTACTCTAAATACGATGTCTGGTCTACTAGCAGTAAGGTAGAGCAAGGATCCAATTAGTTCTCTATAAAGCTTAATATCAATACTCTTTCCTTTTTCATCTTTGTCTAACTTACTAGTAGGATTCATTGGAATGCCTACTCCCTTATGATTTTCATTCCCAAACTTTTTTAGTATTTTCTTTGTATACTTAGTTTGATGAATGAAAATACCTTCTTTAGTTTGTTTGATTTGTAATTCTAGAAAGAAACTTAGTTCTCCCATCAAACTCATTTCGAATTCTCCATGCATTAAATCAGCAAATTCTTTGCAAAGAGTATCATTAGTGGCACCAAAGATTATGTCATCTACATATATTTGTACCACTAATAGATTTTCGTTCTTTCTTTTGAGAAACAGTGTTTTATCTACATTTCCTCTACTAAAGTCATTATTAAGCAGAAATTTGCTTAATCGATCATACCAAGCCCTAGGTGCTTGCTTCAATCCATATAATGCCTTATGTAGTCTAAACACATGATTTGGCAATTCATGATTCTCAAAACCAGGAGGTTGCTCTACATATACTTCTTCCTTTATAAACCCATTTAAGAATGCACTTTTTACATCCATTTGATACAATTTGAAATCCATGAAACATGCAAATGCTAGAAGTAATCTAATAGCCTCTAATCTAGCTACAGGAGCAAATGTTTCATCAAAATCTATCCCTTCTTCTTGATTGTATCCTTTAGCTACAAGTCTAGCTTTATTTCTTATAACTAACCCATTTTCATCTAATTTATTTCTAAAGATCCATTTTGTTCCAATTACAGAGTTATGCTTTGGTCTTTCAGTTAATGTCCATACATTACTTCTTTTGAATTGATTTAATTCTTCTTGCATGGCATTTATCCAATTAGTATCTTTTTCAGCTTCTTCATAAGTCTTAGGTTCTAATTGACAAAAGCAAGATAATCATTTAAATTTCTAAGAGAGGATCGAGTTCTTACCCCTTGAGATGGATCACCAATGATTAAGTCTTTAGGGTGTCCATATGCGTACCTCCATTCCTTTGGCAAGTTTTGAGATTGTGGTGGCACGCAATCATCTCTCTTATCTTGAATTGGCACGTCATCAATATTCAACTTTTCAAAGTCGATAATTCCTGTATCATCATCAAGAATATTTTCTTTCCTAACAGACTCACTATCAGACTCATCAAATATGATATTAACTGACTCTTCGACTACAAGAGTTCTTTTATTGAATACTCTGTATGCCCTGCTAGATGTGGAGTATCCTAAGAAGATACCTTCATCTGACTTGGCATCAAATTTACTTAGATCCTCCTTGCCATTGTTTAAAATGAAACATTTACATCCAAATACTCTAAGATATTTAGCAGTTGGTTTCTTATTTTTCCAAAGTTCATAAGGAGTTTTCTTGGTTATTGGTCGTATTAAAATCCGATTTAGAATATGGCAAGCAGTGCTTATAGCTTCAGCCCAAAAGTACTTTGGAAGATTTGACTCACACAACATTGTGCGTGCCATTTCTGCCAATGTCCTGTTTTTTTTTTCAACAACCCCATTTTGTTGAGGCGTTCTAGGTGCTGAAAATTGATGTGAAATACCATTTTTATTACAAAATTCTTCAAAGTGTTGATTTTCAAATTCAGTACCATGATCACTTCGAACTGCTACTAAGGTGAGCTTCTTTTCATTTATGATATTATTATAAAGTTTCAAGAATTCTGAAAATGCTTCATTCTTATGTGCCAAAAATGAAACCCATGTATATCTCGAAAAATCATCTACAATAACTAGTCCATACTTCTTCCCTTCTAGACTCGCAGTTCTAATGAGTCCAAATAGATCCATATGTATGAGTTCAAAAGGCCTAGTTGTTGATACTATATTCTTTGATTTGAAGGATGATTTAGTTTGTTTTCCTAATGAGCATGGTCCACAGATTTTGTCCTTTTCAAAAGTCAATTTTGGCATATCTTTAATTAATTTCTTATTGACTAGTTTTGATATTAATTCCATACTAGCATGTCCTAGTCTACGATGCCAAAGCCAACTTGTTTCATTTTTCTTTTCTTCATTAGTAATTAAGCATAATCCGTTTTTCTTGCCTAAGTCATGAAGATCTACCATGTAAATATTTCTTTGCCTTTGTCCTACAAGTACAATGCTATTGTCTTTAGGATTTGTGATTATGCATACTGATGCTTCAAATGTGACTTTAAATCCTTTATCACAAAATTGACTTATGCTAAGTAGATTATGTTTCAAACCCTTAACTAATAAGACATTTTCTATGAAAATAGATGAAGTAATGAAAATTTTACCCTTTCCAATGATATACCCTTTACCATTGTCTCCATAGGTTACTACTCCACCCTTCTTAGATTCCAAAGTGACAAATTGGTCTACGTCACCGGTCATGTGTCTTGAACAGCCGCTATCTAGATACCATCGTTTTTCCTCTTTATTAGCTGCAAGACACCCCTCATCGTCATTGGCCATATGACACATTTGGGCCGTCTCTTGACGATCTTCCTCTTCGGAACTTGACTCTCACTTTCACTCCATTCAGCCATGAAGTTCTTCTTTTTCAGTTTTCTTGCCATCCATTTTAATTCTGGGCAATCTATCTTATAATGCCCGGGTTTGTTACACTCATAACAAATAGGAGTTTCTTTTTCCTTTTCTTTGTCCTTACCCTTTTCTTTGCTTGAGCTACCTTTGATGAAGGGTTTCTTTTTATGAAATCTATTTTTACCTCTCATAAACTTTCTGAATTTTCTTTCAAGCATAGCCATTCCTTCTTCATCCAATTCATCATCATCTGAATCTTCCGACTCAGTTTGTTGTTTAGGGGTGGTAGACTTTAGGGCAATGGGCTTTCTTCTCTGGACCTCATCTTCTGAATTTTGCCTCATGGTCAACACATGGGTCATGAGTGATCCTAGAAGTTCCTCTAATTGCAGTGTGTTGAGGTCCTTAGCTTCCTGAATTGCAGTTACCTTGGCCTCCCAAACTCTTGGTAGAGACCTGAGAATTTTTCGCACCAATTCAGAGTTAGTATAAGACTTTCCTAAACTCTTAAGCCCATTTATAATTTCAGTAAAACGAGTAAACATATCAGTTATAGACTCAGTGGATTCCATTTTAAACAATTCATACTTGTGTACTAATATGTTTATTTTTGACTCCTTAACTTGATTAGTCCCTTCATGAGTGACCTCAAGTTTGTCCCAAATTTCTTTTGCAGAGACGCAAGTAGATATTCTATTAAATTCACTTACATCTAATGAACAGTAAAGTACATTAATTACTTTTGCATTTAACTGTGCTAATATTCTATCACTTTCATTCCAATCCATTTCTGGTTTGGGTATGATAGTGCCCTCTATATTAAGTGTGGGTGTGTGAGGTCCTCTAGTAATAATGTACCATAATTCATAGTCTAAAGCTTGAATGAATATCCTCATCCTAGCTTTTCAGTATGTGTAGTTTGTGCCATTAAATAGAGGAGGTCTATTTGTGGATTGTCCCTCACTCATAGAACATTCCACTTGGGTTCTCATGATCTTTAACTCTTGATTGTGAGATCAATAAGTACTATTGGAGCACCTTGCTCTGATACCACTTGTTGCCCAAGGTGACAAGCCAAGAGGGGGGGTGAATTGGTTTCTCTTTGTTTTAACTATCTTACTTCTGTTAATTGATGAGTTAGTGAAATAAACAAATCACAATACAAACAACAAGAAGTATAGTGGTTCGGTGCTCTCCTTAGCACCTACGTCCACTCCCCAAGCGACCCCTTGAGAATTCACTATAATCCCGCGGATTATAGTTGGATTGTTTTCCGGGCTCACAATCCAAAAACCTTTACACTTTGGTTTTCCGGGTTCACCAAAAACCTATGTTGGTTTTACGGGCTCACCAACGAACCTATGTTGGTTTTACGGGCTCACCAACGAACCTATACAATTGGTTTTACGGGTTCACCAATCAACCTATTCCGTTGGTTTTGCGGGCTAACCAACTAACCTTTACAAGGAATTTAATAAACAAAGTAAGAAGATTTAAGCTCCTAGATGAGCAAATATAACAATATAATCTACAAAGAAGAGTTTAGAGAATAGTTATCGCTTGATGTGACTTCTCTCTTCTTTGTCGAGGATGCTTCACTCTTCAAGGGTGGATGGAGCTCTTAATGACTCTTTAAATCTGCTCAACCACTTTCTTTTGACTCTTGAATGAAGCACTTGGATGAAAAAGATTAGGGCACTTTCTCTTTCTTGTGTACACTTTAATATTCTTTTGAAAGGGTGATGTCTCTGATGAATAGTGCCACTTTAAATAGTTTCCTTCATCCATTGGACAAGCCGCAATGGTTAGAATTCAAAAACTAGCCGTTACTCACTGTTGGAAGGACAAAAAGTACTTCTGCAGAACTAGCCGTTATGCTTCTGCCCGTGTTTGGGTCGGCTCAACCTGTCCTTGGGTCGACCCAACTTTCACTTGGGTCGACTCAAACTTTCCTTGGGTCGACCCTCTCAGAACCACAGAAACTTGCAATTCAGCCTTCCTTCACTTGGGTCGACCCAACATTTCTTTGGGTCGACTCAAGGTTCAGTTGGGTCGACTCAATTTCTTCTTGGGTCGACCCTCTCAGGGTTTCCAGAGAACCTTTTCTGTCATCTGTTCTGTCTTATGTTTGGGTCGACCCTCTCAGGATTTGGGTCGACTCAAGCTTGGGTCAACTCAACTTCATCTTGGGTCGACCCTCTCAGTTTTCCAAAGAACCATTTTCTGAGTTGTTGAAAAGCTTGGAGTTTGGGTCGACTCATGCTTTCCTTGGGTCGACCCAACTTACTGTTCATCTGTGCCATTTTTGCAGAAGTGTGCCAAATACTTTCTTGATGTGTCGGGGTCGACCCAATCAACCTTGAGGTCGACTCAATCCACACTTTGCTGCAACTCAAGGTTAGATTCATCCAAGTAAATAATGAAATGCATCTTTAACTTGTTATACAAATATACTGAGAGTAACAGACTTATAAATGAAGTATCGAATTAACTTATAACATACTCTCGATTATTGCTTGTTAATCATCAAAATAACACTATCATCCTCACATAGTTTTTATTTGGTCGAGAATTAATCCAAACCCAATTCACCCCCCCCCCCCCCCTCTTGGGTTGTCTTCTTGGGCAACAAGTGGTATCAGCGCAGGAGCTCTTATATTAAAAGAGTAAAAGATCAAAATGACAACCCCTTTTGGATCTTCTCTTAGTAAGGGGCAATCCACCAATAGGCCTCCATTCTTCATTGGAACCAACTACACCAATTGGAAGGCTAGGATGAGGATATTTATCCAAGCCCAAGACTATGATGTTTGGAGCATCATAGTTAATGGACCATACATTCCTTCTATTTATGTAGATAACATTACTATACCCAAGCTTGAAAAAGATTGGGATGACAATGATAGAAGGAAGGCACAACTAAATGCCAAAGCAATAAATGTACTTTATTGTGCCTTAGACCATAATGAATTCAATAGAATCTCTACTTGCAATTCTGCAAAAGAGATATGGGACAGACTTGAAGTGACCCACGAGGGCACGAATCAAGTCAAGGAATCCAAAATAAACATGTTAGTTCATAAGTATGAACTATTTAAAATGGAATCTAATGAAACTATCACTTGCATGTTTACTAGATTTACTGATATTGTCAATAGCCTAAAAAGCCTTGGCAAAAGTTATACTAACAGTGATCTTGTCAGGAAGGTTCTTCGATCTTTACCAAGGTCATAGGAAGCCAAGGTAACAGCGATCCAAGAAGCCAAAGACTTGAACAAGCTGGCACTCGAGGAGCTCCTTGGATCCTTGATGACACATGAGCTCACAATGAAGCAACACAGTGAAGAAGAGTCCTCCCACAAGAAAAAGGTAATTGCCCTTAAGTCTACTTCTTCTAACAAAGATCCCTCTTGCAGTAGCAGCAGTGAAGAAGAAGACAATGAGGGAGATGAAGATGAGGCTCTTCTCATGCGAAAGTTCAGGAGAATCATCAACCGGAAGAAGTCCTTTCATCAGAAGAGAGGTTCATCAAGTTCCTACAACAAGGGCAACGGTAAGAAAAGAAAAAGTGAGGGAATCGGTTGCTATGAATGTAAGAAGCCGGGACATTTCAGAATCGACTGTTCCTTGCTGAAGAAGGGCAGCAAATACAAAAAGAAGAAAGCTCTTGTCTCCACCTTGACAGACTTCGATCAATCATCATCATCATCGGATGAGGAACAAGAGGAAAAAACAAATTTTTGCTTCATAGCAAATGATAATGAGGTAACATCTGAAACTCAGTTAGAGTTTACTTTTGATGAATTGTATGATGCCTTTAATGAACTAATGGATGAGTATAAATCCTTAACTCTTAAAAATAAAGAATTGAAGTTGACTAATAAATCTTATAGTCATAAAAATGATAGTCTGATTAAGAAAAAGGACTCCATTATTAAAGAAAACTTAGAACTTAAAACAAGCAACCATTTAGTAACTCAAAAGAATTGTACCTTGATTAACGACAAAGAAAGATTAACTAAAGAGATTTCATAATATAAAAACATAAATCAAACTATAAAAGATAATCTTACAAAAGACTTAAACTTACTAAAAATAGAAAAACTGAACTTAACAAAAGAACTTGAAAAATATAAACCTATTGTAAAAAAGTTTACATATAGTTCTGAAAAATTGAAGATGATTCTTAATAGTCAACGAGCTGTGTTTAATAGAGCTGGATTAGGGTATAAGCCTAAGAATAAGCAAAAGTTTCTTAAAATCTTTTTTGTAAAAGCTGGAGAAAGTAAAACTAAAAATATAACCAGTTTTTGCTGTGGAAAAGTAGGATATAAAGCTAATGTGTGTGATCATAGAAAAATAGAAGCTAAAAGAAAAATTAAAAAAGTTTGGGTTCCAAAAGGAACCAACATAGCTAACCTTGAAGGACCTAAGAAAACTTGGGTACCTAAAATTGTATGATTTCCTTGTGTAGGAGTGTCTTGCAGCCAAGGTCGACAAAAACTGTTGGTACTTGGATAGTGGCTGCTCAAGATACATGACGGGTGACAAGGAGCAATTCTTCACCCTAGAGCCTAAAAAGGGAGGTGCTGTGACTTTTGGAGACGATAACCAAGGTCACATCATTGGTATAGGTAAAGTACAAATCACCTCTTCAACCTTCGTTGATAATGTACGATTTGTAGATGGTCTTAAGCATAACTTACTTAGCATTAGTCAATTATGTGATAGAGATTTTGATGTTCTATTTAAGCCATCTCTATGCATCATAACCAACTCAATTGACAATAGCTTAGTATTCAAAGAAATAAGACGTGGCAATGTGTACGAAGTAGATCTTGAAGATCTTGCCAAAAATAGCCGTTGCTTAGTAGCTAGTGATTCTAAAGTCAATGATGCCAGTTGGTTATGGCACTGTAAATTAGGTCATGCAAGTATGGATACAATATCAAAATTAGTTAAAAGAGACTCTGTGATTGGTTTGCCAAAGCTAAAATTTGAGAAAAATAAAATTTATGAAGCATGTCAATATGGCAAATAATCTAGAAGTTCCTTTAAATCCATAAATTGTGTCTCTACTACTAGACCCCTTGAAATACTCCACATGGATCTTTTTGGACCAACTAGAACCACAAGCCTTGGTGGAAACAAGTATGGCCTTGTCATTGTAGATGATTTTTCTAGATACACATGGGTCATGTTTTTAGCTCATAAAGATGAAGCATTTTTATTATTTAAGAAATTTCATAAGGAAGTAACTAACTCAAGAAATGCTTCAGTTATAGCTATTAGGAGTGATCATGGAACGGAATTTGAAAATCATCTATATGATGAATTTTGTAGTAAAAAGGGAATAACTCATATTTCTCTGCACTTAGGACACCACAACAAAATGGAGTGGTAGAAAGAAAGAATAGAACCCTAGAGAAAATGGCTAGGACCATGTTGTGTGAAAGTAACCTTCCAAAGTATTTTTGGGGAGAAGCCATTAACACATCATGTCATATATTAAATAGAGTTCTATTAAGACCAATTATAAAGAAAACACCTTACGAACTTTGGAGAGATAGAAAGCCCAAAGTAAACTAATTTCATATTTTTGGGTGTAGGTGTTTCATTCATAATAATGGCAAAGATAATTTAGGCAAATTTGATTCCAAATCTGATGAAGGTATCTTTTTGGGATATTCTACATCAAGTAAAGCTTATAGAGTCTTCAACAAAAGAATCCTTATTATTGAAGAGTCTATACATGTTGTTTTTGATGATACTAATGATGTCTCTTTTAGTAAGAGAGTAGCTCTTGATGATGATGCAGGGATACTTGAGAAAAAGATGAATGACATGACATTACAAGAAAATGAACCGAAATAGATTGGAGACACATCAACAAACCAAGAGGTAATTGTTGATCATGGGCTTACAAAGGCTTGGAGGTATGCTCATGGTCATCCTAAAGAATTAATCTTAGATGATCCATCTCAACCTGTTAGAACTAGAGCCTCTCTTAGGAACTTAAATGATCATCTTGTATTTGTTTCACATTTAGAACCTAAAAACATAGAAGAAGCTGAAAGTGATGTAAATTGGATAAATGCTATGCAAGAGGAACTTAACCAATTTACAAGAAATAAAGTATGGAACTTAGTTGAAAGACCCACTGAATACTCAATAATAGGAACTAAATGGATATACAAAAATAAACTTGATGAAAATGGAATTGTGATTAGGAATAAAGCTAGACTAATAGCAAAGGGCTATAATCAAGAAGAAGGTATAGATTTTGATGAGACTTTTGCTCCTGTAGCTAGACTTGAGGCAATTAGATTGTTACTAGCATTTGCATGCAATAAAGATTTCAAATTATTCCAAATGGATGTAAAAAGTGTCTTCTTGAATGGGCATATTAATGAGGAGGTTTATGTAGAACAACCTCCTGGTTTTGAGAATCATCAATACCCCAATCATGTTTATAAACTAAACAAAGCACTTTATGGTCTAAAACAAGCTCCTAGAGCATGGTATGAAAGACTTAGAAAATTTCTATTAGACCATGAATTTTCTAGAGGAAATGTTGATACAACTCTATTTTTGAAAAAGGAAAACAAAAATATGTTGGTACTACATATTTATGTAGATGATATATTTTCGGTGCTACTAACAATCGCCTTTGCGAAGAGTTTGCTGAGTTAATGCAGAGTGAATTTGAGATGAGCATGATGGGAGAATTGAACTACTTTTTCGGACTTCAAATCAAACAATCCAAGGAAGGAATTTTCATCAATCAAGCTAAATACATCAAGGAAATGCTAAAAAAGTTTGACATGGATGAAAATAAGTCAATTGGCACCCCCATGAGCTCATCATGCAAACTAGACAAAGATCAATCAGATAAATCAGTAGATCAAAAGCTGTATAGAGGTATGATAGGATTTTTACTATATCTTACAGCAAGTAGATCTGATATTATGTTTAGTGTATGCATTTATGCTAGATATCAATCTAATCCTAAGGAATTACACCTAATTGCAGTTAAAAGAATTTTTAAATATCTCATAGGAACAAAAAACATAGGTCTATGGTACTCTAAAGAATCAAGCATTAATTTTAAAAGGGTACACTGATTCAGACTTCGCTGGTTGTAAACTTGATAGAAAAAGCACCAGCGGGTCTTGTCAATTTTTAGGAGAAAACCTAATTTCATGGTTTAGCAAGAAACAAAACTCGGTTGCACTATCTACGGCTGAAGCCGAATATGTTGCTGCCGGGAGTTGTTGTGCTCAAATTTTATGGATCAAGCAACAACTTGAAGATTATGGCATTAAACAAAATAAGATTCCCATAAATTGTGATAATACAAGTGTCATAAACCTAACTAAAAATTCAATTCAACACTCAAGAACTAAACATATTGAGATAAGACATCACTTCATAATAGATCATGTGTTAAATGGTGATGTAATGCTTGAATTTGTTTGCACTGATGATCAACTTGCTGACATCTTCACAAAACCCTTGAGTGAAGATCGATTTTGTGTTCTTAGAAGAGAGTTAGGAGTGATTGATCCATTCTTGTGATACTCCCCTATAATTCATTGATTTTGATGATTAGCTTATATTGGATATAGGATTTCACGTCTATGGTCATCAAATCATTCCTTAAGTTATAAAGTGATGACCCAAAGATTGATTTAAAGATTGATTTTGATGATCACAAAACCTTGAAGTATAAATACTAATGTTTGTGTTGCAAGGAGAAAGATATTTATTTTGCAAGGAACATAGCAAGTTGGAAGAACACAAGAAGGACTCCAAAGTTCTCAAGAAAAGTTGGAAGAAAGTTACACTTCATTAGCCCAAGTTTCAAGTTCAAAGGACTCAAATTGGAAGAGCAAATTCAAAGGAAAATTCAAAAGAATAGTCCTCGAGTCGACTCCTGGATAGTACGAGTCGACTCCAGGGAGTAACAAGGCAGAAACACAGAGAAGATATTTTGGACCCTGAGAGCCGAGTCGACTCCCGAAGAACTCGAGTCGACTCCGATGGTTGGCAGGTCGACTCCTAAGGAAGTAAGAGTCGACTCCCAGAGAAATACAAGGCAAAAAGTCAGAGAACCAATTTCAGACACTGAGAGCCGAGTCGACTCCCGCAAAATCCGAGTCGACTCTGAGGCAGCGCAACCCCAAAGACAGAAGACGGCATTTTCGTCTCTGAGAGGCGAGTCGACTCCAAGACAGTTCGAGTCGACTCCAAGGCAGCGCGACCCCAAAAGACAGAAGACTGTTTTTTGGATACTGAGGGCCGAGTCGACTCCGAGACAGTTCGAGTCGACTCCGAGACAGCACGAGCCAAAAGACAGAAGCTCGAGAGTTCGAACTCTGAGCACCGAGTCGACTCCCAGAATTTCCGAGTCGACTCGAGTAAGCAAAGTTGAAAAATGCATCCATGGATTCCTTGGGATGAGCCGACTCCAAAAGTGCAAGGTCAGCTCCAGATTTTGGCGAGTCGACTCCGGGTTAAGTCGAGTCGACTCCCAGTCGAGAAGACCACTTTAATTCAAATCTGGAACAGTTGCCGAGCCGACTCCAGAAAAGCATGAGTCGACTCCTGCTACAGTCGAGTCGACTCCAGATCGCGCGAGTCGACTCCGATCCCAACGGAAACTTTGTCAGGAGTTGCAGACTGTGGACAACGGCTCTATTTTTGTCTCTAACGGCTAGATTTCTGGTTCCACGACATGTAAAGCTATAAAATCAAGAGGAGAGCTAGGGGAGACTCTATGGAAGTGGGAGAAAATATTTAGGAAAGAGATCTCAAAGAAAAATCTCCCAAAAGCACAAAAGGGCCATTCAAAGCAAAATAGAGAGAAGAAGAGCATCCGAGTGAATCCCAAAGCTTCCTCTCCAACTGTGTGCTGCCTCAGTGATCCTCTACCTCGTGCGAAATCAGAAGAGGGTCAAGTAAAGAAGAAGCCGAGTTTCCTCATCTACACAACTTGTTTGAGGGCTTCTCTTTACCTATTTGTTTATATTGTTATATTTGCTTGTTTAAGAAGCTTTGATTTGTTTTAAATTCGTGTTCTAATATCTTGTAACTTGATTCAATCAAGGGATTGAATCAAGGGGTTAAGATTTGTTGGTGAGCCAAAGGGAAAACCAACATTGTAAGGTTGTGGTTGGTGAGCCTTTGGGAAAACCAACTGGGTTGATTGTGAACCCGGAAAACAATCGTTGTAAGGTTGTGGTTGGTGAGCCTTTGGGAAAACCAACTGGGTTGATTGTGAACCCGAAAAACAATCGTTGTAAGGTTGTGGTTGGTGAGCCTTTGGGAAAACCAACTGGGTTTGATTGTGAACCCGGAAAAACAATCGGTTGGTTCTAGTCGGTGAGCCTGTGAAAACCGACCGAGTTCGTTGTGATCTCGCAAAACAACAAGTTGGGTTGTGAGCTTGTAAAACAACCGGCTGTAATCTGGAGGATTATAGTGAAATTCCCAAGAGGTCTTGGAGAGTGGATGTAGGTGCTGGGGTGCACCGAACCACTATATGTTTGTTGTGTTTGTGATGCTTTTTGTCATTGTCTAACTTGCTCACTTACTTACTTAGATAAATTGCTTGCTTAACTCTTATCTGCGCATCCTTTAGTTGCAAGCATATTCAATTTACTTAATCAAGTCTCATTCAATAAATCAAACTGTTGCTAAGTTTAAATTCCACTGTGCATCTATACAACTTAGCATAATTAATTGAAAAGTTTTAGAAGTAGTATAAAAGTTTTAAAAGACCCAATTCACCCCCCCTCTTGGGTTGTATCTAATGGGCAACAAGTAGTATCAGAGCAGGTGCTCAAATATTATTTGTAGTCTTAACCGACTAGAGCCAAAGATCATGACAACCCCACATAACGTATTACTTGCTGAGGGACTTTCCACAAACAGACCTCCACTGTTTGATGGATCTAACTATATTCAATGGAAAGCTAGAATGAAAATCTTTACTCAATCACAAAACTATGAGTTATGGAATGTCATAACAAATGGCCTACACACACCCACGAAATTAATTGAAAGTATGTTCGATAAAAATTTGGCTGAACTAAATGCTAAGGCTATGAACCTTCTCTACTGTGCATTTAATAAAAATATTTTCAACCAAATTTGTGTATGTTCATCTGCCAAACAAATATGGGATACTCTTGAAGCAACTTATGATATTTCCGAAGAACCCCATGTTAGTTTACTTGAGGATAATTGCAAGACTAACATTGAGCATGCAGGAAACACTCTAAATCAGGAAGAAAGATTCAAAAGCTTCCTAAAGACAAAGAAGAAGAGGAAGCTAGAAGAAAAGAAGAAAGAGATAAAAAGGAAGAAAGCCTTGACCAAGAAAGAGTCAAGCAAGAAATTAAAAGTTAGGAGCAACAATGATGATATTAGCTCCAAGGAACTACAAGAGGTAACTAACTCGTGCTTTATGGCACAAGAAGACAAGGTAAAATCTGAATCTACTCTTACCTCAAATGATTTTCAAGAAGAATTCTCTTGATGAATTATTAAATGCTTTTCATGATTTGTATGGTGAATGTAGAAAATTAGCTGTGAAGAATAAAAATCTTAAGAAACTAAATCTGAGAATTTCAAAAGAAAGAAATTCTAATGATGAAATACAAGATAAACTAAATTCTGAAAATGAAATTTTAAGGTTAAATTCAGAACAATTAATTCAGAAAAATCAGAATTTAATTAAAGAAAATCAAAACTTAAGTAAAGAAATTAACCAATTGAAGTCTTTTATTAACAAATTTACTGTAAGTTCAGAAAGATTAAAAATGATGTTTGAAAGCCAACATGCAGATTTTGATAAATCAAAATTTGGCTTAACTCCTTCACTTAGCAATGAATCCCTAAAGAAAAAGGTTATCAATTCACCAAGCAAACCATTAAATAAGATAACTTATTTCAAACATGAAAAGAATGGGCATAACAACTTTACCTATCGTTCTAACATAATTAAATCAAGTAGTAAAGTTATTACAATTAAACAAATTTGGGTTCCAAAAGGAACTATATGTCCTAACTCTCAAGAACCCAAGCAAGCTTGGGTACCCAAAATGAAAATATGAGGATGTAGATTAAGGTGTGCCAAGATACCCATGAAACAAATAGAACTTTCATACAAATGGGTGCTCTAGACACACATTAAAGAGTGAAACTTAAAATACACTTATGAAACGTAATTAAAAAATTAATAATAATGAAATCAGTAACCCTTGCATCTCATCATTACTTTTGCTTTAGTATTTGATTAAAATATGAATTGCAAGTATTGATCAATTTTGTGATATAGAAAATACTTTTGAAAATATTATCAAATCACTTCATTTTATAGTATGATTTACTCACTATTGGATAAGTTGCTACGAATAACTCTATGAATTCTCTATATGCTTGATTGAGAGTTTTTATCCATGGCATTATTGTTTATCGATCATAGATATGAAAATGTGCACTTGGTATACCTTTGAATATATGCACTATAAATACCAAGATTAAAGAAACCATTTTGGATATAAAATCAACTCATGCTAGTATGTACTTAATCTCAAAAGACCTTGCCTTTGGCTTACTTAGAGTATCTTCTGAAAGGTCAAAGTTTACTATGCATGTTAACTAAGGAAACAAACAAAAATCAATTTTTAAATCTAAAAATGTTGTTTCCAACACTAAGTTTTCAAAAGCTTACATTGGTTTTGTTCTTGGCACTTAAATTGAAATATTTTCTGCATTGGCACAAACTCACAAAAAGGAATCAAATGAAAAAGGTTTGCAAACTATGAATCATGGCATAGTGTTGAAAACCAATTTTGTATTAAGTTGTGCACAGAAGATAATATTGAATGCAATTGCTTCTGCACCAAGAACACCATAAGTTAAAATAGGATAAATAGAATCCTTGAAGAAATGAAGAAGGCAATATTGTATGATAGTCTGATTAAAAGCTATCATCATTGCTTGTCATATATATGGTATCTATTAGGTCTATTATTGATGAAAACTCCATTTGATCTTCTGAAAAATAGAAAATGATCTATTGCATATCTTTCATATTTTTCAGTAACTTATGATATGCTTGATATGGTCTTTTGAAAATAATGCCAAATCTGATACAGATATTTTTATCTTTGGATATCATTCATCAAGCAATGCATATAGAACATTCATGAAAAGATTCTAGTTGTAGAAATATGAATTCATTTTATTCTCTATAAGACTAATGATTTATTATCAAGATACTAAAATTAGATTATATATGTATATGGTTAATCTTTTACATATAACAATCTGAAAACTTGTTAATAATTAGAACCAAATTGAGTTTTTCAGAAATGCACTCAATAAAGAAAAATTGATAACTACTAAAAGACTAAATCAAGAAAAGATGAAATAGATCTTGATGAAATTCTTGCATGATTAGAAGTAAAGATCACCATTATCATCTGCTTGCTTTATGAGCTTTATATTCTGTCAAATGAATGTGTAGAATACACTCCTATGTGGTTATTTCATTAAAAAGGGATCTATGTAAAATAACCACCTTATTTGAAAACACTCATTACAAATATGATAAAGCAATTTGTGATTTGGAACAAGCATCAAAAGCATGATAGAATAATTATTTAATAGACCAGACTGTGTGATCATTATGTGCCCTTGTGCAAGGCTTCAATCTAACTCTAATGAATCATAATTTATTGATAACAAATGAATCATAATCTGAATTTTGATAGAAACAATTGTTTAAGGCAATTTGATCAAAACTTAGCTAGCATGCCTTATTGATAATTATCTTAAGCAAATAGAATCTAAGCTAAATTGATGTTGAAAATAAGAAATTAATTTGACCTTGATGAATCTTCCTATTGCTTCACATGCTTGTCCTTGAACAGTCTTGGTTAATGAAACTATATCTTTAGTTCAAGTGACATATGTTTGCTTATTGTTGACCCCCTAATGGATTTTGATGAATACAACACACTAGAGTATAATTCCATTTGTCTTAACAATTTAATTGAGGATTTCATGTGTTTTATTAAAAATATTGTTAAGAAAAGTCTAGGCATGTTCCCATAATTTTTAAGGATTTATTGAAGAATTTTTGAAATGAAGAAAACAGATCAGGGACAGCCGAGACGTCTCCGGGTTGTCTCAGAGACGTCTCTGGGACAAACAGGAAGAACTGGCACGTCGGGAGACGTCCCCGGCACCTGGCGAGGCATCTCGCAGGGTCGGAGTCGACTCTCTCAGTAGCAGAGTCGACTCTCTCAGTGGGGGCAGAAAGGTAGATTTCAAGTGATATACGCGAGCCGTCCCCACAGTACGCGGAGTCGTCCCGCAAGTAAAAAGCAGACTTCCCGAGTCGTCCCCGAGGTAGCGGAGACGGCTCTCTCAGAGTTTTCCAGAGAATGTCTTTTTCGGTGACAAAGCAGCGGAGACGTCCCCTGAAAGAGCGGAGTCGACTCTCTCAGAGAATTCCAGAAGACATATTTTTCGGAGATAAAGAAGCGGAGTCGTCCCCGAGGGAGCGGAGTCGTCCCCATGCAAAAAGCACAAACAAGCCGAGACGTCCCCGTAAAGTGCCGAGACGACCCTCTCAGAAAAATAGAAAAACAAGGATTCAAACCATTCATCAGCGGAGTCGTCCCCGTAAAGCGCCGAGTCGACCCCAAACAACGTCAAAAGTAAAATCTTGTAGCCGAGACGTCTCTCGTTGAAGCGGAGACGTCTCCGGAGCGCTTGGGACGCGACTGACAACTTTTGCAGGTTTGGTTTGAATTTCAAATCTCTTTTACTTTATCTCTAACGGCTATATTTGCTTTTTGGGCTATAAAAGGGACCTCTTAAGTGCTTCTCAACAACTCCTAACGAACCCAAAGCTAGATCATTCAAGAGAGAAGCAAGAGAGAGAGAGATTCAAGGGAGTTAGAGCATTCAAATGAAGAAATCAAGTGTTTTCAAGCTTCCCAAGTGATTTCAAGCTCAACTACTTTCTTCCGCTCGGGATTCAAAGCTCACACTCAAGCCTACGCGATCCACATCGGAAGAATCATCATTTTCCACGCTTCCAACGGCAAAAGGATTCTTCCGGGTTTTAAAGTTTATCATTGTTATATTTGCTTATTTAGAGCTTTCCAATCTTTTGTAAAACTCTTTCAATATCGTGCTTGTTCCAGTCAAGGAACTTGGAACAAGGGAAAGGCGTCCCAAGCCTAGGTGAAATTGGGGGTTATAGGGTTTGTTGTTAGCCCGGTGTAAAACAACGAGTTGGGTAGTGCACTCGCAAAACTACCGGACTGTAATCTTGGATTATAGTGGAAATTCCCAAAGGTGCTTTGGGGAGTGGATGTAGGAGCAGTGGAAGCTCCGAACCACTATAAAACCGTGTGTTTGCGATTGGTTGTTTTCATACCTCTGTCTTTGCTTTAGTTCATTCATTTGTGCGTTTTACCTTTTAAATAGTCAAAAAGTTTTAAAACACCCAATTCACCCCCCTCTTGGGTGACCATCTCTGGGCAACAAGTGGTATCAGAGCGGGTGCTCTGTGTATTTCTTGAAAGATCTAACCGTCTTAGCCAAAGATCTAGATGGCAACACCCTTTAACAATGTTCCTACTGAGGGGCAAGCAACCAATAGACCTCCACTCTTCAATGGGACAAATTATACCTATTGGAAGACTAGAATGAGGATCTTCATTCAAGCACAAGACTATGCCTTGTGGAGGGTTATAGTCAAGGGACCACAAGAACCATCACACATGGTTAATGGCATTCAAGTTTCCAAACCTGAGGAGGATTGGGATGAGAATGATGATAGGATGGCTCAACTCAATTCTAGAGCCATGAACTCATTATTTTGTGCTCTAGATGTAAATGAGTTTAATAGAGTCTCCACATGTAGTTCCGCTAAGGAAATATGGGATAGGCTTGAAGTTACCCACGAGGGTACAAATCAAGTCAAAGAGTCCAAAGTGAACATTCTAGTTCACAAATATGAGTTGTTTAAGATGGAACCCAATAAAACCATCACATGCATGTTTACACGCTTTACCGATATAATTAATGGTCTAAAGAGTTTGGGTAAATCTTATACTAATCCGAAACTTGTGAGTAAAATTCTCAGGTCTTTGCCGAAAGCATGGGAAGCAAAGGTCACGGCAATTGTAGAAGCCAAAGACCTCAACACCTTGGGACTAGAACAACTTTTGGGCTCATTGATGACGCATGAGCTCACGATGAAGCAACATGAAGATGATTTGCCAAAGAAGAAGACAATTGCACTCAAGGCTACTTCGAGCGTGTGTGAAGAAGAAAGTAGTGAGAGTGAGGAAGAAAGCGAGGACGAGGACTTGGGTTTGATAGTTAGGAAGTTTAAAAAATTCATGAGGAAAAAGAAACCCTTCCCAAGGAAAAAGTTTGGAGGAAGAAATGATTGGGAAAAAGAAAAAGAAAAAGAAAGAGACCCAATCATATGCTATGATTGCAAGAGACCGGGACACATTCGTTCCGAATGCCCTCAACAAAAGAAGCATTTTGGAAAGAAGAAGAAGAAGGCATTGAAGGCAACATGGGATGAAAGTGACACATCATCCTCCGAGGAAGAGAAGGAAGAGACCGCCAATTTGTGCTTCATGGCATTCGAAGACGACGAGGTATGTCAAAATTCAACTATAAATTTTACTTTAGAAGAATTGTATGAAGCTTTTCAAAAACTTATGGGTGATTGTAGTATGTTAGGAGCAAAGAATAAAGAGTTAAAAGCCTCCAATCAAAAACTGAAAGAAGATATTGAAAACCTATTGATTGAGAAGGAGAGCGTTAAAAATATTAACACCATTGACCTAGAAAATAAAAATTTAAAACTTAGCATTGAAAATGAAACGGCAAAAACACTAATTAAGGAATTAAATCTAAAAGTAAAATCCCTACTCGATAATAATACCTCACTTGCACAAAATGTTGAATCCCTTAAAAAGGATAAGGAAGAACTAGTTAAAGAAAATTTAAATCTTAAGAATGAGGTACATAAGTACAAACCAATTATTGAAAAATTTACACAAAGCTCTGAAAAATTAAATCTTATTCTTTCAAATCAAAGAGCTGTTTTTAATAAAGCCGGATTAGGATATAAAACTAACAAACAACAAAAGTATCTAAAGAATTTCTTTGTAAAAGCAAAAGATGTAAAAACTGAAAAACCTACATGCTTTCATTGTGGAAAGAATGGACATAAAGCCTACTCTTGTATTCAAAGAAAGATCTAAACTAACAAGAGTACATTTGTAAAAGCTAAAAACATAACTAAAGTATGGGTGCCTAAGGGAACCAACTACACTAACCACGAAGGACCCAAGAAAACTTGGGTACCTAAGAGCTTCACATGATCACTTTGCAGGTATGCCTTGCAGCCGGGAATAAAAAGAGAATGTGGTATCTTGATAGTGGTTGCTCAAGGTATATGACCGGTGACAAGAGTCTCTTCGTCACCTTGAAGTCAAAAGAAGGAGGAGTAGTCACATTCGGAGACAATGCTAAAGGTCAAATCATTGGTGTTGGTAAAATCTCCATATCACCCTCCTAATTTATTGATAATGTATTATTAGTTAATAGACTAAAACATAATTTATTAAGTATAAGTCAATTCTGTGATAAAGGCTCTAAAGTGTCATTTGAATCATCACTATGCATAGTTAGTAGTCCAATTGACAATGAGATCATACTCACGGGACATAGGCATGGAAATGTTTACATGGTAGATCTTGATGATCTCACCATGAAGGATGGCCAATGTCTTATAACCATGGATCCCAAAGTCAATGAGACTAGTTGGTTATGGCATCGTAGGTTAGGACATGCTAGCATGGATTTAATTTCTAAATTGATCACAAAAGATCTAGTCAAAGGACTACCAAAGATAGATTTTGAAAAGAACAAAATTTGTGCTGCATGTCAATTAGGGAAACAAACGAGAAGCTCTTTCAAGTCTAAAAACATAGTCTCAACAACAAAACCCTTAGAACTAATTCACATGGATTTGTTTGGACCCACTAGAACTGCTAGTCTAGGGGGTAAGAAATTTGGTCTTGTAATTGTTGATGATTTTTCACGTTTTACATGGGTTTCATTTCTTGCACACAAAGATGAGTCCTTTCCCGCTTTCATCAAGTTTCATAATAGAGTTTCGAATGAACTCAATCTTAAACTAAAAGCAATTAGGAGTGATCATGGTACCGAGTTTGAAAATCAGCACTTTGAAAAGTTTTGTGACGAAAATGGTATTAATCACAATTTTTCGGCCCCTAGGACACCCCAACAAAATGGAGTGGTAAAGGAAGAATCGCACACTAGCAGATATGGCTCGTACCATGTTGTGCGAATCGGATCTACCAAGATATTTTTGGACTGAAGCAATAAATACTGCATGTCACATTTTAAACCGTGCATTAGTTAGATCTATTTTAAAGAAAACACCTTATGAGTTAATGAAAAATAAGAAGCCCAATATAAGCTACTTTCATGTATTCGGTTGTAGGTGTTTTATTTTAAACAATGGAAAGGACAATCTAAGTAAATTTAGTGCTAAATCAGATGAGGGGATCTTCTTAGGTTATTCCTCATCTAGTAGAGCATACAGGATCTTCAACAAGAAAACTCTCGTTGTTGAAGAATCCATTCATGTTGTTTTTGATGAAGCTAATGGAGATTCTTCTAGAAAAGAAGAAGATAATGATGCAGGTATACTTGAAGACAGAATGAAGGAGTTCTCCATACAAGACAAACAACTTGAAGATGAAGTCAAAGAAGATACAATTCAGCAAGATGAAGAAGATCAACCCCAAGCAAGAAATCAAGATCTTCCTAAGGAATGGAGGTATGCACATGGTCATCCAAGGGATCTAATCCTTGGTGATCCTTCGCAAGGGGTAAGAACAAGATCCTCTCTAAATACTAGTAATTATCTTGCTTTCGTCTCACAAATAGAGCCTAAATCACTAGAAGAAGCCAAAAAGATGATAATTGGATGAATGCTATGCAAGAGGAATTAAACCAATTTGAAAGAAATCAAGTTTGGACTTTAATGAAAAGACCCCCTAATGTTTCAATTATAGGCACCAAATGGGTATATAGAAATAAACTAGATGAAGATGGAATAGTAACAAGAAACAAAGCTAGGCTAGTGGCCAAAGGCTATAATCAGGAGGAAGGAATAGATTTTGATGAAACTTTTGCTCCTGTTGCTAGGTTAGAAGCTATTAGACTACTTTTGGCATATGCATGCTTTATGGATTTTAAACTCTATCAAATGGATGTAAAAAGTTCATTTTTAAATGGTTATATAATGGAGGAAGTTTATGTAGGACAACCTCCAGGTTTTGAAAACCATTTACATCCAGATTACGTTTATAAATTGCATAAAGCATTGTATGGACTTAAGCAAGCCATTAGGGCATGGTATGAAAGACTAAGTAATTTCCTAATTGAAAACAAATTTAAGAGAGGAAATGTAGATAAAACCCTCTTCATTAAAAGAAAAGAAAATGACTTATTGCTTGTACAAATTTATGTGGATGATATAATTTTTGGTGCTACTAATGATAGCCTTTGTCAAGAGTTTGCCAAGCTTATGTAGGGAGAATTTGAAATGAGCATGATGGGTGAGCTCAACTTCTTCCTTGGGCTACAAATAAAACAATCAGAGGAAGGCATCTTCATCAGTTAGTCCAAATATATCAAGAAAATGTTGGAGAAATTCAAGATGAAGGATGCAAAGGAAATCAGCACACCCATGGGCTCAAGTTGCAAGCTTGACAAAGATGAAAAAGGTAAAAGTATAGACTGCAAATTGTACAGAGGTATGATAGGCTCTTTACTTTACCTTACTGCTAGTAGACCAGATATATTATTCAGTGTTTGTATGTGTGCTAGATACCAAGCATGTCCTAAGGAATCACACTTGCAAGCTGTTAAAAGAATTTTTAGATATCTAGTAGGAACATCTAATGTAGGCTTATGGTATTCTAAACAATCTGACATAAATTTAATTGCTTATTCCGATGCTGATTTTGCCGGGTGCAAACTCGACAGAAAAAGCACAAGTGGCACATGTCAATTCTTGGGTGCTAATTTGGTTTCTTGGTTTAGCAAGAAACAGAATTCAGTTGCCTTGTCCACAGCTGAGGCTGAGTACATTGCAGCTGGAAGCTGTTGTGCCCAAGTTCTTTGGATTAAGCAACAACTTGAAGACTTCGGCATCAAAATGGACAACATACCAATTAAATGTGATAATACAAGTGCAATTAATTTAACAAAAAATCCTGTCCAACACTCTAAATCAAAGCATATAGAGATTAGACATCATTTTATTAGGGATCATGTGCTGAAAAATGATGTGATGATTGAATATGTATGTACTGAAAATCAATTGGCCGATATCTTCACAAAGCCCCTTTGTAAAGATAGGTTCAACTTCTTAAGAAATGCTTTGAGCTTGTATGACCCTAGCAAATAAATTCAACTTGTATTGCAATGCCTTGCTACTCAAAAAACCAGTAATCCACCTCAAGGTCAATATACGTGAAAGCATGAATCCATCTAAGCTAAATGACGAACTGTTTGACTTTCCGGAGGATGGTTACCCTCCCTTGGACTCTTCATAGAGATATTTTCAGAGCCTATTTCATAGGTATTCGAAATTTGGTCAAACATTCCTCATTTCAACATTAATAATTCAAAAATCATTATCAAACCTCTATAGGATGTATTATTAAGGGGGAGGATCACAAACAAACTCATTCTGTATTCACCTAAAGAAATCATAATTAGTGTGATTAAATGAAACAAATTGGAAAAAGATAAAAATCAGTCTGAAATTTTTCAGTGCCGGAGACGTCTCTGGCAAATCGCAGAGACGTCCCCCCGGCGAGATGTCTCGCCTTAGTCGCGGAGACGTCTCGGGGACCGAACGAGAGTTTTTTAAAATAGGTCGAAACAGCTCGAGCCGACCCGAGCTATCCCTTTCATCCCCGACAAAAACAAAAACCCTAGCCTCCATTTTCTCTCCAACACAAACCCTAGCCTCTTTCTCCTCATTTCCCTAGGTTTTCCATTCAATGGCACCTAAAAGAGCTAGGAGGACCGGTGGGAGGCGTCCTAGGGCAGCGGCCGACGGTGAGGAACGGAGGGAAGAACCTTCCGCGCCGTCTCCTCCGGTTGCTCCGCCAACCACGACCATTTTCTGTGCAAATCGCACAGTGACGACCGGTAGGTACATAGACTTTGCATTTCTAGATAGTGAGGGGTTCTCTATTGGAGAGAGACTCCGTGCCCAAGGGTGGGAATACCTTTGTACCCTCAATACTTCGACCTACCCCGGCCTTGTTAGAGAAATGTTTAGTAATATGGTCTAGGGGACTTAGGGTACACTGCATATGTCCGGGGGACATTGGTAGAAATTAATGAGGATATTCTATCCACTGTTCTGCAAATTCCTAAAGATGGTGAGGCTCCGACCTCACATCCCCAAAGGGAAATAGCCCTAAACTTGCTTCTAGGAAGAGAGGACTGCGGCCCTCTTGATGTAGTCAACTCCCAAGACCTAAATGCCAAAATGAGACTACTTCTAAGTATTGTCAACCGGGTCTTGTTTCCTAAAACCGGTCGCTTCGATTTTGTTTCGGAGCGAGATTTAGTTATCATGCACCATATCCTACTAGGGATTCCTCTAAACCTCCCTAGACTTATGTTGAACTACATTGCTCTATGTCATAGGTATTCTAGGTTTAGTATATCCTATGGCATGATTTTTACCCTACTCTTCAAACACTTCAAAGTTCCCATTCCAGAAAATGAGCCTGCAAAACCCTTGAGAAACACCGACTATTATAATGAGGGCACAATGCGAAGAATGGAGTTTCAAAAGGTAGATGGGTCTTGGGTCAAGGTACCAAAAAGAAAAGTTCAAACCCTAGAGCCTGAGATCCCACATCAGGAGTCTGACCACCACTCTCCTCCACCTAGCCACATGGACTTTCCTGATATACCCTCCAGCTCAGCTGGACGTTCCACATCCATGCCACCACCTCCTCCAGTCAGTGGGCCCTACTCCCTATCAGAAGACCAGATGCGCACTTTAGCATCTGTAATTTGCTAGCAGATGAGGGAGGAGATGAGATCGATGATCTCTACTGAGTTGGCCCCCATCAGAGCCTCACATGAAGGGATTCTACAAGAGATGAAGGAAATTAGAGCTCAGATAGAAGCTACAGCGCAAGAACTAGTTAGTGTGAATGCCACCCAAGCCTTCAGATCAATTGAGCTACAAGATAGCTTGAGGACCATCTCAAATAGCCTTCAAGAGTTGACAAGCCCTGGAGGAAATGTGGGCACCTTGGTTGCCCAACTTAGAGGAAGAATTGAAAGGGCAACCATAGAATTTGAAGCACTAGTGGCAGCCTTCCATCAGTCACAGGGAGATCAATTCAGAACACTGCTAGATTCCATCAATGCTTTCATAAATGCAGCTGCTAGGGCTTATGAGCAACGTCGCCGATGAGGGACATTTTGTAGACATCTAGGGATCTTCTTTTTGTAAACCCTAGGCTATTTTTGAAACACTTTTTGTATTAGAAATCAATACTTGTAATGATTTCTTCTTTTAACTTTGTACTGACCTCAAAGGTTTACAATGATACATGAATACAATTTCTTTTGAAACTTTGTGTACATTGCTAACTCTGTGTATGTGATTCTTTGATTGTGTATGTGATCTTGTGATGTGCCATAAAAATCTCATAGCATGCCTTAAGTGGTAAAATTTAACACAACTTATCAATGCATATGACACAGGTGGAGCACATCTTGTGATAACTATGATTAACAAAAAGAGGAGTCTGAAATGAATACCAAAACAAAGGGGGAGTGATATGAATGACTAAATTCATTAATAGAAATAACTTGGACAGGGGGAGCACAACTTGAATATCCTTGAGTGGTTCATGGAAATATGCTGAATTTTACTAGGAAGTATGCTTTAAGCACCTAAGGATAATTTGTCCCCTTCATTGTTGATGACAAAAAGGGGGAGTAGATATAATAGAACTTATAGAACTTATATATTGAGTAGACCCAATATGGATATTAGATACATTGGAATGCAAAATTTATGGAAAAATAAAGTAGATATATATATATATATGGAGTAGAACTTAATTATGAAATGCAAAAAGGGGGAGTAGAACCAATATGGATATTGGATACATTGGAATGCAAAATACCAAATTCATACTCCAAAGTTGAATTAGAAAAGATAAAATTGAAGAATATTGGCTTTAAGATAATTGCCCTTCTGGAAAAGAAAGGGGGAGTCAAAAAGAACTTAGCTTTCAATTATCTTTAGCATCAATATTTCATTTTAACTTGATTCAAATTCAGTTGATATGCTAAAATTGCTCAAGGGCTATTAAGATTAATTTTATGCATAAGGATAGAACTGAAAATTGACTATTTTAAATTATGCACATTGTGTCTAGCTCTAATCAAAACATTAGACTTGTATATCTGAACAAATACTGTGTATATGTTTAAATTTCGAATTTTGCTATACTCAGTGTTTTGTCATCATCAAAAAGGGGGAGATTGTTGACCCCCTAATGGATTTTGATGAATACAACACACTAGAGTATAATTCCATTTGTCTTAACAATTTAATTGAGGATTTCATGTGTTTTATTAAAAATATTGTTAAGAAAAGTCTAGGCATGTTCCCATAATTTTTAAGGATTTATTGAAGAATTTTTGAAATGAAGAAAACAGATCAGGGACAGCCGAGACGTCTCCGGGTTGTCTCAGAGACGTCTCTGGGACAAACAGGAAGAACTGGCACGTCGGGAGACGTCCCCGGCACCTGGCGAGGCGTCTCGCAAGGTCGGAGTCGACTCTCTCAGTAGCAGAGTCGACTCTCTCAGTGGGGGCAGAAAGGCAGATTTCAAGTGATATACGCGAGCCGTCCACACAGTACGCGGAGTCGTCCCCGCAAGTAAAAAGCAGACTTCCCGAGTCGTCCCCGAGGTAGCGGAGACGGCTCTCTCAGGGTTTTCCAGAGAATGTCTTTTTCGGTGACAAAGCAGCGGAGACGTCCCCTGAAAGAGCGGAGTCGACTCTCTCAGAGAATTCCAGAAGACATGTTTTTCGGAGATAAAGAAGCGGAGTCGTCCCCATGCAAAAAGCACAAACAAGCCGAGACGTCCCCGTAAAGTGCCGAGATGACCCTCTCAGAAAAACAGAAAAATAAGGATTCAAACCATTCATCAGCGGAGTCGTCCCCGTAAAGCGCCGAGTCGACCCCAAACAACGTCAAAAGTAAAATCTTGTAGCCGAGACGTCTCTCGTTGAAGCGGAGACGTCTCCGGAGCGCCTGGGACGCGACTGATAACTTTTGCAGGTTTGGTTTGAATTTCAAATCTCTTTTACTTTATCTCTAACGGCTATATTTGCTTTTTGGGCTATAAAAGGGACCTCTTAAGTGCTTCTCAACAACTCCTAACGAACCCAAAGCTAGATCATTCAAGAGAGAAGCAAGAGAGAGAGATTCAAGGGAGTTAGTGCATTCAAGTGAAGAAATCAAGTGTTTTCAAGCTTCCCGAGTGATTCCAAGCTCAACTACTTTCTTTCGCTCAGGATTCAAAGCTCACACTCAAGCCTACGCGATCCACATCGGAAGAATCATCATTTCCCACGCTTCCAACGGCAAAAGGATTCTTCCGGGTTTTAAAGTTTATCATTGTTATATTTGCTTATTTAGAGCTTTCCAATCTTTTGTAAAACTCTTTCAATATCGTGCTTGTTCCAGTCAAGGGACTTGGAACAAGGGAAAGGCGTCCCAAGCCTAGGTGAAATTGGGGGTTATAGGGTTTGTTGTTAGCCCGGTGTAAAACAACGAGTTGGGTAGTGCACTCGCAAAACTACCGGACTGTAATCTTGGATTATAGTGAAAATTCTCAAAGGTGCTTTGGGGAGTGGATGTAGGAGCAGTGGAAGCTCCGAACCACTATAAAACCGTGTGTTTGCGATTGGTTGTTTTCATACCTCTATCTTTGCTTTAGTTCATTCATTTGTGCGTTTTACCTTTTAAATAGTCAAAAAGTTTTAAAACACCCAATTCACCCCCCTCTTGGGTGACCATCTTTGGGCAACACTTATATTTAGGCAATCTCTTGAGTAAAGTGACTCAACATTCAATGATTATCATATCTTAGGTTGAGTTACCTAGTTAAAAAATATGTTATATGAATGTTTTGTATCTTGAAAAAACTAATGACTTTCTTTCAAGAAAGAAAAGAATTTTGTTAATAATGCAGGATCCTTGAGCAAGAAAATGAGAGATTTCAACTTGAAGGATATCTCCATGTAAGATACAATAAACATTCTCATGCAAACAAGAGAGAGGACCTTCTTCAGCCAAAAGTTCATACATAAGAAATCTAGTAGGTATTTGACTGAAGAATGCAGAATGGATTGGTAATTCTAGATACCTCTCTCATAAATTAATTGAGCAAAGTCAATAACTTAAATCTTAGTATGGCATGGTTAAAATCTTTAATTATTAATTCCTTGATATCATGTCTATATATATGTATTCATTGACTTATGCTTTCAGAAATTGATTCATGGTTTGCTCAAATTAAAATGCACCTATGCCTATATCATAACCATGAAATACACAAGTATATGCTTAAAATTTTGATGTAAAATAACTTGTGAAAAGTTATGAATCCTTGAGCACAATGAAAATATTGTTTGCATGATATACATCTATATGATACATAAGATTATTTCTTTATTCTGCTCTTTCATGTAAATTATTGAGAATAACAAAAAGAGAGAGATAAAGAAAAGAAAATGGATATTATTCAAGAGATGTAAAATCTAAGCAAAGGCAAATACTCCAATCTTAAGGAAAAGAAAAACAAGCATAATATATTCAGCACTTTTGGAAGGGATAAAATCTGTAATTAATTACACTTAAACAGGAAAAGTTTGAAGTGAACATTTGAACCTTTCTATACTGCTCATCATAGGGATGGTGCCAATGGAGAGGCTAGTGGTAGTACCCGGCACTATTTGACCCAACTATTCGGTGTAGGGCATATTAGGGACGGCACAAGAGGGAGGCTAGTGGTAGTACCTCGTGCCCCTTCCAACTCCACCGGATAGGGAGCAAATAGAGAATAGAGCATAAGAAAGTAAAAATGAATGACAAAGTAAATGAAAGTATATAAGAAGCATCAAGTCAAGCTTTAATCACTTGGAAACACACCTTAAGGATGAAATCAATGCAAGATTATATTTAAATAGGGGGAGTTTATTTGAAAAAGAATTGATTTTGATCCTTGACATGCTTATTCTTAATATTTTAATGCATGACTTAACACGTAATATGTTTTGCATGTGGCATGATGCTTTAAATTACGGACTCTCAATATTGTGTAATACTCCATGCTTGGATAATTTGATTGAATGTTTGAAATACTACATAAAGTTTTTAAGTAATATTAAGAAGAAATTTCAGTTTTATCATTCACGATTATCTTTGGAAGTTAAATAGATTTACAAAAAGAAGAAGAGAAGGATACTTCTATTTAGGCAAAATGAATTGATCTTGATCTATCTTTCTGCTTGCCTAACTTTGATACATAATGTCCTAATACTTATTAAAATATCCTCCATTGTGTATCGAAACTCAATATTAAATATAAAGATTCTGAAAGTGCTCTAATGTTATTGAAATATGTGTTTTCAATCTTAGTGATTTAAGATGAGCTTCAATGTGAAAGATACATATCTCAAATCATGATTTAAAAGCCTCTATTGAAAATCTTTATAAAATTCAGAATCTGATTTTGTATAAAAGCTTAAGCTCAATATGATTCCTAGATAAAAACTACAGTTTAAGAAAAATAGAATAATTCTGATGCCTTGATTGTTTGTCCCGATACGCATCTGAAACATATCATTTCTTATCCTTACAGTGTACCAATATTGGTCCAAATGATGTGTCTTTCGATGATCTTGATTGCAAACAAAAATTTCTAAATATATAATTTTATTTTGATATTAAAAAGGGATTTATTGTGTTTCATGTATACATTGCTGAAAAACTGTGATTAAGTAATTGAGTTCTATAAATCTATATACCTCAATGATCATCTATATGTTTTTCTCTCCTACATTCTTCAAGACTTCCATCAGAATATATATAGAGTGAATGATCTTAAAGTTAGAAATATTTCAGCTCACTCAAATGATTCTAAAAGAAAGAAAATGTAAATGCTTTTGAAAGAAACTGAGCTTAAAATGAATCATTTTCTGTTTAATATTTCTATATATTTTCTCTAAGATTAAGAGAAAGCATAACTTGTTCTTGAAGGATTAGAAAGAGTAATTGCCACAAATTTTGAATAATACTAGATTACTCTACATTCTCGATATCATAGAATTTCAGTCTTATTCACGTTTATCATTAAAATCTGAAATTCAACAATAGAAAAGAATGATTAAAGAAGAATGCATCTTTTGAGGGGGAGCTTTAGATATTCAGTATCTTTTTATGGATTGATTTTAATGAACCTCCTTATATTGCAAGACTTGCTTTAATTATATAATGAGTTTATACCTTGAGATGAGTTCTATAAAGGTTGTCTTATCTCAAACATTGAGTCTTATGAAAATAAGCTGAAACTTATAGAAAATATATTTTTTTTTGAGATTGACAATTTTACTGAACATTATCTTCAAATTCTAAACTCTTAAATGGAATGATCAATTGAGGGGGAGAAAGAAAATCTCAGAAGGAGAGATCTTATGGAACTTAATCGCATAAATCTATAACTAAAGGAGAGAGAAAGCATACTTAATGAAAAGTGATCCTAATGCTCTCCAAAATGTATCATCTGAAATTTAAATATACAAATCTTTATGATACACCTTGAGGCTTGTTATTTGGTTAATATATCTCATGCATAAATCATGAACCAAATTGCAATTCAAACAGTTGATCTTAAGAGCCTCTAACTTAATGAAAAAGGGGGAGAATTATGTGTTGAATTTTCTTGAGTATCTCTTAGAAAACCTATTTTTGAAATTTACTGATGAGGTCTCATTGGCTTGTTCTTTAGAACTTCAATTTTTGTGCCAATTCACTATTATATGTACCAAATTTTTTTTTTAGGGATTAAAGTTTTTATAAGAACCTTCAAAGCTTTGAATTTTATGTATGCTCTAAGATATATCATAAATTGCATGAATTCATGTTTTTGGCATTTATGCCACAATATTTTTACACCATAAAAGAACTTTGCAATCATACTTAATATACTGCACTTATACTCTGAAAATTAATTAAATTGCTCTCATGTTGATAAAATACTTAATATATTGGGCAAAAGATCTTAAATGAACAAGCTTTCATACTTATTATTGAAGAGAGGTTAGATTTCCATTCGGGCTTTCTTTGAATATCATTCGTGGTACTTCTTGAATTAACTTAAGAAAGATTCCATCTACACTTGAGTTGAAAACTATCCTTGGAATCACATTCGATGTATTCTGCTCTGAAATTATCTTAATTGGCTCTGATCTATGCTCATTAATCTTATTCTAATATTATTGCCTTGAGTTATATGATTCATATCCTTGCAATAATTTGACATGCAAATCAGAGTACAATAAGAAAAAGAAATATTTGAGTAGTCTTATCTTTGTGCTTAATGTTTCACTATCTTTTTGATGTTGTCAAAAAGGGGGAGAAATATCTAAATATATGTTCACAATGCTTTATGTTTTGAATTGAATACAAACCAGCTTAAATTTAGATATGTTGATTATGTTAAGCTGATTAAATCTAAAGCATTATCATGAAGTATGTTTTAAATATATATGTTTTCTACTTCATGCAACTTAGCTATGCATTACTTCTAGAACACAATATATTTTATATTGCATATACTCCAAGTTTTGTCATCATCAAAAAGGGGGAGACTGATGACCCAAAGATTGATTTAAAGATTGATTTTGATGATCACAAAACCTTGAAGTATAAATACTAATGTTTGTGTTGCAAGGAGAAAGATATTTATTTTGCAAGGAACATAGCAAGTTGGAAGAACACAAGAAGGACTCCAAAGTTCTCAAGAAAAGTTGGAAGAAAGTTACACTTCATTAGCCCAAGTTTCAAGTTCAAAGGACTCAAGTTGGAAGAGCAAATTCAAAGGAAAATTCAAAAGAATAGTCCTCGAGTCGACTCCTGGATAGTACGAGTCGACTCCAGGGAGTAACAAGGCAGAAACACAGAGAAGATATTTTGGACCCTGAGAGCCGAGTCGACTCCCGAAGAACTCGAGTCGACTCCGATGGTTGGCAGGTCGACTCCTAAGGAAGTAAGAGTCGACTCCCAGAGAAACACAAGGCAAAAAGTCAGAGAACCAATTTCAGACACTGAGAGCCGAGTCGACTCCCGCAAAATCCGAGTCGACTCCGAGGCAGCGCAACCCCAAAGACAGAAGACGGCATTTTCGTCTCTGAGAGGCGAGTCGACTCCAAGACAGTTCGAGTCGACTCCAAGAAAGCGCGACCCCAAAAGACAGAAGACTGTTTTTTGGATACTGAGGGCCGAGTCGACTCCGAGACAGTTCGAGTCGACTCCGAGACAGCACGAGCCAAAAGACAAAAGCTCGGGAGTTCGGACTCTGAGCACCGAGTCGACTCCCAGAATTTTCGAGTCGACTCGAGTAAGCAAAGTTGAAAAATGCATCCATGGATTCCTTGGGATGAGCCGACTCCAAAAGTGCAAGGTCAGCTCCAGATTTTGGCGAGTCGACTCCGGGTTAAGTCGAGTCGACTCCCAGTCGAGAAGACCACTTTATTCAAATATGGAACAGTTGCCGAGCCGACTCCAGAAAAGCATGAGTCGACTCCTGCTACAGTCGAGTCGACTCCAGATCGCGCGAGTCGACTCCGATCCCAATGGGAACTTTGTCAGGAGTTGCAGACTGTGGACAACGGCTCTATTTTTGTCTCTAACGGCTAGATTTCTGGTTCCACGACATGTAAAGCTATAAAATCAAGAGGAGAGCTAGGGGAGACTGTATGGAAGTGGAAGAAAATATTTAGGAAAGAGATCTCAAAGAAAAATCTCCCAAAAGCACAAAAGGGCCATTCAAAGCAAAATAGAGAGAAGAAGAGCATCCGAGTGAATCCCAAAGCTTCCTCTCCAACTGTGTGCTGCCTCAGTGATCCTCTACCTCGTACGAAATCAGAAGAGGGTCAAGTAAAGAAGAAGCCGAGTTTCCTCATGTACACAACTTGTTTGAGGGCTTCTCTTTATCTATTTGTTTATATTGTTATATTTGCTTGTTTAAGAAGCTTTGATTTGTTTTAAATTCATGTTCTAATATCTTGTAACTTGATTCAATCAAGAGATTGAATCAAGGGGTTAAGGTTTGTTGGTGAGCCAAAGGGAAAACCAACATTGTAAGGTTGTGGTTGGTGAGCCTTTGGGAAAACCAACTGGGTTGATTGTGAACCCGGAAAACAATCGTTGTAAGGTTGTGGTTGGTGAGCCTTTGGGAAAACCAACTGGGTTGATTGTGAACCCGGAAAACAATCGTTGTAAGGTTGTGGTTGGTGAGCCTTTGGAAAAACCAACTGGGTTTGATTGTGAAACCCGGAAAAACAATCGGTTGGTTCTAGTCGGTGAGCCTGTGAAAACCGACCGAGTTCGTTGTGATCTCGCAAAACAACAAGTTGGGTTGTGAGCTTGTAAAACAACCGGCTGTAATCTGGAGGATTATAGTGAAATTCCCAAGAGGTCTTGGAGAGTGGATGTAGGTGCTGGGGTGCACCGAACCACTATATGTTTGTTGTGTTTGTGATGCTTTTTGTCATTGTCTAACTTGCTCACTTACTTACTTAGATAAATTGCTTGCTTAACTCTTATCTGCGCATCCTTTAGTTGCAAGCATATTCAATTTACTTAATCAAGTCTCATTCAATAAATCAAACTGTTGCTAAGTTTAAATTCCACTGTGCATCTATACAACTTAGCATAATTAATTGAAAAGTTTTAGAAGTAGTATAAAAGTTTTAAAAGACCCAATTCACCCCCTCTCTTGGGTTGTATCTACTGGGCAACATAAAGATTCCCATATCTCTCTCCTTTGGCACGGAATTAACTGAGTTCTTTGGTTATGTGCCAGAGTTCGAGTCGACTGGAATAGATTTTAGAGTCGGCTCGTGGGCAAGTCGACTCGCGCATATTTAGGAGTCGACTCGCGACATACCAGAGTCGACTCGAGGTCGGAAATTCGATTTTTAACCCTAATCGAAACGTTTATTCTTCACTTCTATTTTCGGCCGCCACTGTTCCAAAACCCTAGAGTCATCTCCGACCTCGTCTCCGACCCATTTTAGGTCCTTTCCTTTGAGTTTTCTTCCATTTCTCTTGTCCATCCCTCGGTTTTTAGGTCAAAATGCCTAGAAAAGCCGTTGTCCCGAGCCGGAAGAGATCCCTCTCCGCGAGAGGCGCCGAGCGACAGTCCAAGGCTTGGAACGAACCCATGAGGCCACCACCTCCGGTTCCTTCCCCGCCTAGGCCAGTTCCCTCGCGTTCGTGCGCTGGGAAGGTAGTCTCTACCGGGAGGAAAGTCAACTTTGACTTCCTCTCCCGGGAAGGGTTCACCCTAGGGCATCATCTTAGGGCTCAAGGTTTAGAGTTCTTCTGTTCATTAGACCTCCCTACCTACCCAGGGTTAGTTAGGAAATTTTATGGGACTGTCGCTAGAGGTAGCGGTGGTATCCAGGGAACCGTAGCGGGTGTCCCTATTTTTATCTCGGAGGATTTCATTGCTCGAATCCTCCATCTCTCCTAAGAGGGAATTTTTTTCACTCATCCCCATGATAGGACAGAGGCCCTTACGGCCATCTTAGGGAGCCCACCTCAATCCTCCATAGAGGAGGTGTTTGCAAATCAGCTTTCAGCTGAAATGCGGCTTCTCTTAAGTATCATTTCTAGGACTCTCTTTCCCAAAACTGGTAGGTTTGACTTCATATCTGAGAGAGACCTAGCACTGATGTTCCACATTCTCCAAGACACTCCCATCAACTTTTCCAAACTCATCTACAAATATATCTGTGAACCCCTAGATAAACCTCTCCCATATGGCATGCTCTTCATACTTATTTTTAGGGAGTTAGAGGTCCCTATTCCTGAGGGGGAACCCTCTCGTCCACTTCGAAATACTGATCACATGGATGAGGGGACTCTCCACAGAATGGGATTCCATAAAGTCGAGAATGTTTGGGTTAGGAAAACATCTTCATCCACACCATCCGACTCTACCACTCATCACTCACCTAGTCCTGACCATGACCAGGACCACTACACAGCTCCTCCCACTTTTCCTTTCACTTCGGGTTCTTCATTCCCATCTACTTCAGCTGGACCATCTACAGCTCCACCACCTCAGCAACCTTTAGAAGTCCGGATCAGCACTGAGCAGCTCCGGGAGATGAGATAGGAGATTGTGAGGGAGCTGAGAGATGATTTATTGAGAAAGCTCCGAGGTCCACTGAGTGCTCCCTCCACTGATGTCGTTCCCTCCTTAGTAGCAGTGTCCAAGATGGTAGCAGACCTGAAGGAGGAAATGTACAACATAAGGAGTCTAGTCCAAGATCAATACTGGAGCCTTAGTGATATAAAGGATGACACGAGGAAGATGCGAAATAACATCAGAGAAGAGCTGGGTAGCCAAAGTCAAGGTGCGGAAAGGCTTGCAAATGCCTTAATATCCAAGCTTGACACTATTCAAGAAAGTGTGACCCAACTCACTGCGATACAATCCAGGGCCACCTCGGAGATCATCGAACAACTAGGGAACGTATCTGAGGGGCTAAGCTTGGTCATAAAACATACTAGACTGAGTACGGGAGCCACATCCTCCACTACTAAAAAACCCTAGTGTATTTTTTTTTGATTTTATAATGTACAGTCCCTTGAGGACCTTTTCTGATATGTAATCACACTTGTACTCAATTTGACTTTAATACAATGAGTAGAAATTTCCTTTCAAAACTGTGCAATTTGAGTTCTTATACTTTTCTGTGTTTTGTGCCTTTTTGCTATGATGACAAAAAGGTGGAGAAAATATGATGAATTGAAATGTAAAGAGAATCACTAAAAAGAAAATCCTTAAAGCAAAAAGTAATTTGTTCTTAGTGGATTCGATACCTCGAGGCTCATTATCTCTCTGTTGGGGCTCCTCAAGGAGTAATCTCCAGAATCTATTCAAGGAATATTCGGAGATTAGTTGAATCATACTCAAGAACAAATTGACATATTTTTCCTCTGAAAGTAAGAATTTAAGCTCAAAAGCTTCAAGACATTAAAAGAAAATTCAGAGAACCTAAACAAAATTAAATGCATATGTTGAGGGGGAGAATCTGAAATTTTAAGAAAGCAAATTCATTAAACACATATAAGCCAAATAATTGATTGCATGATATGAAGGCTTATATAATTTTAAATGAAAGGGGGAGCTTTAATTTCAGGATTTATTGTTTTATACCTTTCAATTTTGGATAAATTAAATGACTAGATATTTGAATTTATTTCAAAACTTTACTATAAATCACCTCTTGGTTGAGCAATTCACTATACAAATACTCAATGTTTTGTCATCATCAAAAAGGGGGAGACTGTGGAGTGATTGACTATACCCCTATTTGATTTTGATGAGCTCAAAGCATTTGAGTATATTTCATGTCGTACTAATGAATTCAATCTAGTGTTTCAGGCAAAATATATGAATTTATCTTTAAGAGCATCGAGCTTTTGTTCAAAGTCATTTGGCTAAGTGTTGAACTCAATTAAGCTAAAGTCTAAAGCTCGAGTCGACTCCAGACGATTGCGAGTCGACTCTAAGTATTTCAGAGGTTCTGGCACAAGCTCGAGTCGACTCCGGTACACTACGAGTCGACTTCGACTGAGAACAGACAGAAGGATAGAAAGATGAATTTCAAACCCTGTCACTGAGTCGACTCCGACGATTTCGAGTCGACTCCGATGCTTGCCGAGTCGACTCCCGACAGTTTCAAGTCGACTCCAAGGAGTAACAGACAGAAAGACAGAGAAGTATTTTCTAGACCCTGTTACCGAGTCGACTCCAGAAGGATGCGAGTCGACTCCAACATTTGGCGAGTCGACTCCTAAACATGCCAGAGTCGACTCTCAGACGGACTGAAAGGCAGAAAACCAAACTCAGTGACTCTGAGAGCCGAGTTGACTCCAAGAATTCGAGAGTCGACCCCAAGTCAGCCGAGTCGACCCCAACAAAGTGCGAGTCGACTCCGATGTAGTTCAACTCGAAAGACAGAGGATCAGTTTTTCGGTCCCTGAGAGCCGAGTCGACTCCAAGATGATCCGAGTCGACTCGAGAGAGAAACGAAGAAAAATAGATCTCTGAAATTCTGAGAACGAGTCGTCTCCAAAATGCCAAGTCATCTCCAGATCATGGCGAGTCGACTTCAGGTTTGGCCCGAGTCGACTCCAGGATGGGACAGCACTTTAATTCAAATCCTGAACAGTGGGCGAGTCGTCTCCAGTAAAACATGAGTCGACTCCAGCAACAGCCGAGTCGACTCCAGATCGAGCGAGTCCGCTTCGACCCCAACGGATACATTGTCAGAAAGTGCAGACTATGCAGAACGGCCACAAATTAGTGTCTAATGGCTATTTTTCAAGGGGGACTGTTTAAATAGCCAGAGTGAACAGTAGTAGACATCAAGAGAGTTACTCCATCTGTGCATTAAGTGTTTTCCAACTACCAAGAGTCTATTGAGAGAAAAGACAAGCAAAAGAAGGAAGAAACGCATTCAATACATTCCTAGAAGTCTTTCCTTCGCATTCAAGGCTCTTCTTCTGACATCAAATCTTCATTGCACTCAAAGAGGAGACTCAGAGTTCGAGAAGCCCTTCTCTTCCTCTTCCAAAATCTATTTGAGGGCTTCTAACTTTACTCTATTCATATTGATTCATATTTGCTTGTTAAGAAGCTTTTCTTGTATCTTTTCCCAAATTATTTTCTTACTTGATTCAATCAGGAGATTGAATCAAGGGTTGTAAGGTTGTTGGTGAGCCGAAGTTAAAACCAACGGTGTAAGGGTTCGATTGTGATCCCAGAAAAACAATCGGGTGGTTCTAGTTGGTAAGCCTGTGAAAACCGACCGAGTTTGTTGTGATCTCGCGAAAACAATGAGTTGGGTTGTGAACTTATAAAACAACCGGCTATAATCCAAAAAATTATAGTGAACTCCCAAGTGAAGCTTGGGGAGTGGACGTAGGAGCAAGGGTTAGCTCCGAACCACTATAAACTGGTTTGTGTTTGTATTGGTTGTTGTCCTCTCTCTCTCTCTTCATTCACTTCATCTAGTAACTTAACTAATTTGCTTGCAACAGATTTAGTTAATTACTAATCATAGTTTTTAATTGGTCGAGAATTAATCCAAACCCAATTCACCCCCCCTCTTGGGTTGTCTTCTTGGGCAACATAACTGAATGGGGGATTGAAGATAAGGTTTCCACTATTATATTAGACAATGCATCTTCGAATGACACAACAGTCAAGGTCTTGAGGGATAATTTTGCAATCAAAGGAAAGCTTTACTTCAATGAAAAAATATTTCATGTTTGTTGTTGTGCACATGTTTTGAACCTAATGGTACAAGATGGTTTAACAGAAACAAGGGATGTAATTGAGAATATCCTCAAAAGTGTGAAAGATCTGAAGATGTCTTTTTCATGACTTCATAAGTTTAATAAAATTGTTAAACAGTTGATGTTGTCAACCTATAGAATGCTTTAACTTGATGTGCCTACTCGATGGAACTCAACATATACAATGCTAAAGTCAGCATTGGAGTTCAAACCGGTGTTTCCAATGTATAAGGAAAGAGACTTCAACTATAAATGGTTACCATCCGAGGAGGACTTGATACGAGCTACAAAGGTTTCAAAATTTTTGGAAGTTTTTAATAAAGCCACAGAAGTGTTCTCAGGACGTCAATATCCAACTTCAAATTTGTTCCTTAAAGAAATTTAGCAGTTCAGCAAGACTAGCTCGACGGAAAGGGGTCGGTTTGGAGAGTGAGGAAGAAATTAAATGATATGTCCTTAGATACTAGAGATTTTGCGATGCGCATGACTCGAAGAATGAATAAAAAAATTGAGAACTATTGGGAAGATTGTAACTTACTAATGGCAATGGAGCAGTTTTGGATCCTCGCTATAAAATGCGGCTCATTATATTTTAGTTTTCAAAAATTTATGGTGGATGTTTTTCAACGCCATATTGATGATGTTCGTGAAGCTTTAGATATGCTCTATAAGGAATATGTATTTTCAGAGGGACAAATAAATGTTAATACTAGCAATATCACTAGTACCTCCTCCAAACTGAAAAGAAAAAGAAGGGCTGATGATGACTTTGATATGTGGGCTGAACAACATGGGGATATTATTCCTGCAAACAAAACTGAGTTGGACATATATCTAGGAGAAGGTATTTACAAGCATAGTGATGAAGGCTATGACAAGTTTGATACTTTGAACTGGTCAAAAGCCAACACCCTAAAATTTTGCTATCTATCAAAGATGGCTCGAGACATACTTATTGGAAATTGTGTCCTGAAAGACAATTGTCAGCCTGTTGATGATTGAATTGTATATGAATTAATGAAATTAATAAAAGTTATTTGGCAATGTTTCATTATATATTTTGCATCTTCGTGAAATCAAGTAATGTAATGAAGTCCTTAGGACTCTATTAAACGATAAAGAAGGATTTATCTACGAGTCCTTAAACTAGTTCGCGACCAAACGATATGCTATCACTAGGATAATAGCATTATCAAGAATAGGTCGTTGTGTGCCATATGTGTTGGTTGTCCTCTTAACCAAGGAGTGTAGGACACTGATATATCACACAGGTAAAGTATAGGAGTACACTTCACTAAACGTGACCAGTTTCGGAACGCTCTCTTGTCAAGAGATGCTCCAAGTGGATATGGATATAAGTATCCCTCAGACCTGAGATCACCACGGTGACTTGCAAGCAACTCACTGTACTTTGATACTACACTATCAGAATTTCTAATTCAATGATGGAAGGCTATTAGGTGCAGTCAAGTACTTACGAAGTCAGTGTATGAGTCAAGATGGAATTGACCCCTCTTGGTGATAGGAGATAATGCCCTTATGTTTAATTTAGCAAAACCTTGGCCAGAATAATCCTTGTGAGGAGTCATAGGATTTGTACAATTGAAACACATTTTGGATATACTGATGAAAGAGTTGATAGAACTCTGAAGTCATCCTAGGCATTTGGAGTCATAGGCATTAATTATACGTGACATATCTAGGAGAGAATGGGATCCTCTCTCAGTGGACTCCTCCTAGTACACCTCAATATAATGGAGTGTCAGAAAGGAGAAATCGAACCTTGATAGACATGATTCGATCTATGATGGGGTATGCTAGTCTGCCAATATTCTTCTCGGGATATGCGCTCGAAACAGCTTCCTATATTCTTAATAAAGTTTCGAGTAAGTCTATGACTAAAACATCACATGAGATGTGGACAGGGCGTAAGCCGGTGCTCACTCGCCTTAGAATTTGGGGATGCCCGGCCTATGTCAAATGTTTGAAAGCAGACAAACTCGAAGCTAGGTCTGATAGATGTTTCTTTGTCAGCTATCTAAAAGAAATTAAGAGTTATTATTTCTACCTTGCTGAAGAACAAAAATTATTCGTCAGCAATAGAGCTGTCTTCTTGGAAAAGAAATTTCTTGGAGAAGGAACTAATGGTTCTAATGTTGAACTTGAAGAAATTCGACATGTAAAAGAACCGACACCACCCACTGAACCATTAGAACCTGATTTGATTAGATCAAGCCCAGAACCCATTATGGAAACATCCTTAAGGTGATCTGGTAGAGTACCACGTCAGCCGGACAGATACTATGGTTTCTTGATCCGGGATCCTGTTGAGCTTGATAAAAATGATGAGGATCCGATCACCTATATAGATGTTATGCAGAGGAACGATTCTGATAAATGGCTGGAAACCATGCATTCCGAAATGGAATCTATGGAGGTCAGTAATGTATGGATATTGGTTGACCCACCCGAAGGAATAAAATCCATAGGGTGCAAATGGATTTTCAAAAGAAAAAGGGGCGCAAACGGAAAAGTGAAGACCTACAAAGCCCGTCTGGTTGCCAAGGAATATCATCAACATTATGGTATTGACTATGACAAAATATTTTCTCCTTTGGCAATGCTCAAATTTATTCGGATTATGCTTGCGATAGCAGCACATTTTGATTATGAAATCTGGCAGATGGATATGAAAACTATCTTCTTGAATGGAGATTTGGAAGAAGAGGTATATATGATACAACCTGAAAGTTTTACATCCACATATGAATCAAAAGTCTGCAAGCTTCAGAGATCCATATATGGATTAAAGCAAGCTTCTCGGAGTTGGAACATACATTTTGATAAAGTGATCAGAACATATGGCTTCATTAAGAATGAAGAAAAACCTTGCATATATAAATGGGCTAATGATTCAGTGATTGTATTTCTTATTTTGTATGTGGATGATATTCTCTTAATCGGGAATGACATCCCTATATTACAAAGAATAAAGGTTTGGCTATCATCACAATTTTTCATGAAGGATTTGGGAGAAACATCCTACATCCTAAGGATGAAGATCTATAGAGATAGATCTAAAAGGTTGCTTGGATTGTCCCAATCCACATATATAGATACCGTGCTGAAAAGGTTCAGCATGATAAATTTCAAGAAAGGCTATCTTCCGATGGACCATAAAATTCAGCTCTCTAAAAAGAATTGTTCGACAACTTCTAAAGAAAGAGAGAGAGTGAATAGAATTCCATATGCTTCAGCAATAGGATCTATTATGTACGCAATGACATGTACCAGACCTGAGGATGATAGTGTTATTTTGATGATTAACAAGCAATAATCGAGAGTATGTTATAAGTTAATTCGATACTTCATTTATAAGTCTGTTACTCTCAGTATATTTGTATAACAAGTTAAAGATGCATTTCATTGTTTACTTAGATGAATCTAACCTTGAGTTGCAGCAAAGTGTGGATTGAGTCGACCCCAAGATTGATTGGGTCGACCCCGGCACATCAAGAAAGCATTTGGCACACTTCTGCAAAAATGGCACAGATGAACAGTAAGTTGGGTCGACCCAAGGAAAGCATGAGTCGACCCAAACTTCAAGCTTCTCAACAACTCAGAAAATGGTTCTCTGGAAATACTGAGAGGGTCGACCAAGATGAAGTTGAGTCGACCCAAGCTTGAGTCGACCCAAACCCTGAGAGGGTCGACCCAAAGGCAAGACAGAACAGATGACAGAAAAGGTTCTCTGGAAACCCTGAGAGGGTCGACCCAAGAAGAAGTTGAGTCGACCCAACTGAACCTTGAGTCGACCCAAAGAAATGTTGGGTCGACCCAAGTGAAGGAAGGCTGAATTGCAAGTTTCTGTGGTTCTGAGAGGGTCGACCCAAGAAAAGTTTGAGTCGACCCAAGTGAAAGTTGGGTCGACCCAAGGACAGGTTGAGCCGACCCAAACACGGGCAGAAGCATAACGGCTAGTTCTGCAGAAGTACTTTTTGTCCTTCCAACAGTGAGTAACGGCTAGTTTTTGAATTCTAACCATTGGGGCTTGTCCAATGGATTAAGAAAACTATTTAAAGTGGCACTATTCATCAGAGACATCACCCTTTCAAAAGAATATCAAAGTGTACACAAGAAAGAGAAAGTGCCCTAATCTTCTTCATCCAAGTGCTTCATTCAAGAGTCAAAAGAAAGTGGTTGAGCAGATTCAAAGAGTCATCAAGAGCTCCATCCACCCTTGAAGAGTGAAGCATCCTTGACAAAGAAGAGAGAAGTCACATCAAGCGATAACTATTCTCTAAACTCTTCTTTGTGGATTATATTGTTATATTTGCTCATCTAGGAGTTTAAATCTTCTTACTTTGTTCATTAAACTTATTGTAAAGGTTAGTTGGTAAGCCCGCAAAACCAACGGAATAGGTTGATTGGTGAACCCGTAAAACCAATTATAAAGGTTCGTTGGTGAGCCCGTAAAACCAACATAGGTTCGTTGGTGAGCCCGTAAAACCAACATAGGTTTTTGGTGAACCCGGAAAACCAAAGTGTAAAGATTTTTGGATTGTGAGCCCGGAAAACAATCCAACTGTAATCTGCGGGATTATAGTGAATTCCCAAGGGGTCGCTTGGGGAGTGGACGTAGGTGCTAAGGAGAGCACCGAACCACTATACTTCTTGTTGTTTGTATTGTGATTTGTTTATTTCACTAACTCATCAATTAACATAAGTAAGATAGTTAAAATTAAGAGAAACCAATTCACCCCCCCTCTCTTGGCTTGTCACCTTGGGCAACAAGTGGTATCAGAGCAAGGTGCTCCAATAGTACTTATTGATCTCACAATCAAGAGTTAAAGATCATGACAACCCAAGTGGGATGTTCTATGAGTGAGGGGCAATCCACAAATAGACCTCCTCTATTTAATGGCACAAACTACACATACTGAAAAGCTAGGATGAGGATATTCATTCAAGCTTTAGACTATGAATTATGGTACATCATTACTAGAGGACCTCACACACCCACACTTAATATAGAGGGCACTATCATACCCAAATCAGAAATGGATTGGAATGAAAGTGATAGAAGATTGGCACAGTTAAATGCAAAAGCAATTAATGTACTTTACTGTTCATTAGATGTAAGTGAATTTAATAGAATATCTACTTGCATCTCCGCAAAAGAAATTTGGGACAAACTTGAGGTCACTCATGAAGGGACTAATCAAGTTAAAGAGTCAAAAATAAACATATTAGTACATAAGTATGAACTATTTAAAATGGAATCCTCTGAGTCCATAACTGATATGTTTACTCGTTTTACTGAAATTATAAATGGGCTTAAGACTTTAGAAAAGTCTTATACTAACTCTAAATTGGTGCGAAAAATTCTCAAGTCTCTACCAAGAGTTTGGAAGGCCAAGGTAACTGCAATTCAGGAAGCAAGGACCTCAACACATTGCAATTAGAGGAACTTCTAGGATCACTCATGACCCATGAGTTGACCATGAGGCAAAATTCAGAAGATGAGGTCAAGAGAAGAAAGCCCATTGCCCTAAAGTCTACCACTCCTAAACAACAAACTGAGTCGGAAGATTCAGATGATGATGAGGAATTTGATGAAGAAGGAATGGCTATACTTGGAAGAAAATTCAGAAAATTTATGAGAGGTAAGAATAGATTTCATAAAAAGAAACCCTTCTTCAAAGGTAGCTCAAGCAAAGAAAAGGGTAAGGACAAAGAAAAAGAAAAAAAATCACCTATTTGCTATGAGTGTAACAAACCCGGGCATTATAAAATAGACTGCCCAGATTTGAAATGGATGGCAAGAAAACTGAAAAAGAAGAACTTCATGGCTGAATGGAGTGAAAGTGAGGAATCAAGTTCGGAAGAAGAAGATCATCAAGAGACGGCCCAAATGTGTCATATGGCCAATGACGATGAGGTAGATTCTGAACTTGAATGTGATTTTACTGTTGATGAATTACATGATGCATTCTTAGAACTCATGGAAGAACATAGAAAACTAATCAATAAAAATAAAGTTCTAAAAGAAGAAAATCAGTCTCTTGTCAAAGATAAGTTAAAACTATCTCATAACTATGAAACATTAAGTAGGAAACTTACAAATGAAACCAAGAATCTAATTGCTGAAAATGTCAAGTTAAAAGAAGATGCTGAAAAATATAAATCTTTAGTAGATAAGTTTACACTTAGTTCTACCAAATTAAATATGATTCTTGATAGTCAAAAAGCTGTATATGATAAGGCTGGATTAGGTTATAAAACAAATAGGAAACAAAAATACTTAAAGAACATTTTTGTTAAAGCTAAAAATGAAAATATTGCTTGTCATTGCTGCAATAAATTAGGACATAAAGCATATGAATGTAATTATAGAAAGTCCAGTCAAAACGAATTGAGTAATAATCATAAGATTAAATTCAAGAAAGTTTGGGTTCCAAAAGGAACATCAAGTACTAACCCTAAAGGACCCAACATAGTTTGGGTACCTAAAACTCCTTCTTGATCTTTATTGCAGGGGTCTCTTGCAGCTAATAAAGTGGAAAAACGATGGTATCTAGATAGCGGCTGTTCAAGACACATGACCGGTGACGTAGACCAATTTGTCACCTTGGAATCTAAGAAGGGTGGAGTAGTAACCTATGGAGACAATGGTAAAGGGTATATCATTGGAAAGGGTAAAATTTTCATTACTCCATCTATTTTCATAGAAAATATCTTATTAGTTAAGGGTTTGAAACATAATCTACTTAGCATAAGTCAATTTTGTAATAAAGAATTTAAAGTCACATTTGAAGCATCAGTATGCATAATCACAAATCCTAAAGACAATAGCATTGTACTTGTAGGACAAAGGCAAAGAAATATTTACATGGTAGATCTTCATGATTTAAGCAAGAAAAATGGATTATGCTTAATTACTAATGAAGAAAAGAAAAATGAAATAAGTTGGCTTTGGCATCGTAGACTAGGACATGCTAGTATGGAATTAATATCAAAACTAGTTAATAAGAAATTAATAAAAGATGTGCCAAAGTTGATTTTTGAAAAGGACAAAATCTGTGGACCATGCTCATTAGGAAAACAAACTAAATCATCATTCAAATCAAAGAATATAGTATCAACAACTAGGCCTTTTGAACTCATACACATGGATCTATTTGGACCCACTAGAACTGCGAGTCTAGGAGGGAAGAAGTATGGATTAGTTATTGTAGATGATTTTTCAAGATATACATGGGTTTCATTTTTGGCACATAAGAATGAAGCATTTTCAGAATTCTTGAAACTATATAATAATATCATAAATGAAAAGAAGCTCACCTTAGTAGCAATTCGAAGTGATCATGGTACTGAATTTAAAAATCAACACTTTGAAGAATTTTGTAATAAAAATGGTATTTCACATCAATTTTCAGCACCTAGAACGCCTCAACAAAATGGGATTGTTGAAAGAAAAAATAGGACATTGGCAGAAATGGCACGCACGATGTTGTGTGAGTCAAATCTTCCAAAGTACTTTTGGGCTGAAGCTATAAGCACTGCTTGCCATATTCTAAATCGGGTTTTAATACGACCAATAACCAAGAAAACTCCTTATGAACTTTGGAAGAATAAGAAACCAACTGCTAAATATCTTAGAGTATTTGGATGTAGATGTTTCATCTTAAACAATGGCAAGGAGGATCTAAGTAAATTTGATGCCAAGTCAGATGAAGGTATCTTCTTAGGATACTCCACATCTAGCAGGGCATATAGAGTATTCAATAAAAGAACTCTTGTAGTGGAAGAGTCAGTTAATATTATATTTGATGAGTCTGATAGTGAGTCTGCTAGGAAAGAAAATATTCTTGATGATGATACAGAAATTATCGACTTTGAAAAGTTGAATATTGATGATGTGCCAATTCAAGATAAGGGAGATGATTGCGTGCCACCACAATCTCAAAATTTGCCAAAGAAATGGAGGTATGCATATGGATACCCTAAAAACTTAATCATTGGTGATCCATCTCAAGGGGTAAGAACTCGATCATCTCTTAGAAATTTAAATGATTATCTTGCTTTTGTTTCACAATTAGAACCTAAGACTTATGAAGAAGCTGAAAAGGATACTAATTGGAAAAATGCCATGCAAGAAGAATTAAATCAATTCAAAAGAAGTAATGTATGGACGTTAACTGAAAGACCAAAGCATAACTCAGTAATTGGAACAAAATGGATCTTTAGAAATAAATTAGATGAAAATGGGATAGTTATAAGAAATAAAGCTAGACTGGTAGCTAAGGGATACAATCAAGAAGAAGGAATAGATTTTGATGAAACATTTGCTCCTGTAGCTAGATTAGAGGCTATTAGATTACTTCTAGCATTTGCATGTTTCATGGATTTTAAATTGTATCAAATGGATGTAAAGAGTGCATTCTTAAATGGTTTTATAGAGGAAGAAGTGTATGTAGAGCAACCTCCTGGTTTTGAGAATCATGAATTGCCAAATCATGTGTTTAGATTACATAAGGCATTATATGGATTGAAGCAAGCACCTAGGGCTTGGTATGATCGATTAAGCAAATTTCTGCTTAATAATGACTTTAGTAGAGAAAATGTAGATAAAACACTGTTTCTTAAAAGAAAGGACAATAATCTATTAGTGGTACAAATATATGTAGATGACATAATCTTTGGTGCCACAAATGATACTCTTTGCAAAGAATTTGCTGATTTAATGCATGGAGAATTCGAAATGAGTTTGATGGGAGAACTAAGTTTCTTTCTAGGATTACAAATCAAACAAACTAAAGAAGATATTTTCATTCATCAAACTAAGTATACAAAGGAAATACTAAAGAAGTTTGGGAATGAAAATCATAAGGGAGTAGGCACTCCAATGAATCCTACTAGTAAGCTAGACAAAGATGAAAAAGGGAAGAGTATTGATATTAAGCTTTATAGAGGACTAATTGGATCCTTGCTCTACCTTATTGCTAGTAGACCAGACATCGTATTTAGTGTAGGAATATGTGCTAGATACCAATCAGATCCTAAGGAGTCACATCTAAGTGCTGTTAAAAGAATCTTTAGATATTTAAGAGGAACTACGGACATTGGATTATGGTACTCAAGAGACTTCTATCTAGATTTGCTTGCATACTCAGATGCTGATTTTGCTGGATGCAAATTAGATAGGAAGAGCACTAATGGTACATGTCAATTCTTAGGAAACAACTTAGTATCATGGTTTAGCAAAAAGCAGAATTCAGTGGTACTGTCAACAGCTGAAGCTGAATATATAGCTGCTGGTAGTTGTTGTGCTCAAGTACTATGGCTTAAGCAACAACTAGAGGACTATGGAGTTAAGCTAGATAATATTCCTATTAAGTGTGATAATACTAGTGCCATCAACCTTACTAAAAATCCGGTTCAGCATTCTAAAGCCAAACACATAGAAATAAGATATCATTTTATTAGGGATCATGTGCAAAATAGAAACATATGTATTGAGCATATATGCACTGAAAAACAATTAGCCGACATATTCACAAAACCCTTGAGTGAAGATAGATTCTGCACGCTTAGGAGGGAATTAGGCATATGTGATCATTTTTATTGAAGAGATATAAAATGGAGCAAGCAGTCTCATGATACATTCCTCTCATTTCTAAAAACCCATGAAACATGAGTCAAACTTTTCATTTATAGATTCCCTACTCATGTATCATTGTCCTAGAAAGAATTTATAAGGATTGGAAGCAAGAAAAATTTTTAGAAGCAAAAAGGAAGAGAAAGGAAAAATTCTGAACTTGGGTCGACCCAACCCAGAATAGGGTCAACCCAACGTTGAGTCGACCCAAAAAAATTCTTGAGTCGACCCAACGTCGGGACCCCACTGTTAAAAGGGGGACTCGAGAGCTTTTTTAGGGCACTGTTTGCCCTTGTCCTCTTCTGAAATACCTATTTTCCACTCTCTAAACTCCTCCAATCATCTCCAAACAGTAGATTACTTTAAGATCTTGGAGAAATGGGACCCAAAAGAGCCGTAGCCAAGAGATCCGGAAGAGTCTCACGGATCCAACGTGAGGAAAGACATGCTACGGAGCCATCTACAGTGTCTCCACAACGTGAGGCACGTGCAGAGCCACCTCCTCCTCCTTCCCCCTCAGTACAACTTGCAAGGTTTGCGGGGAGACCAGTTACAACGGGAAGAAGGATCCATTCCGAGTTCTTTGATCAAGAAGGGTTCCGTTTGAGGGAATGAATCCAAAGGCAAGGTTGGGAGTATCTTTGCTCCCTAGATGTGATGATCTACCCCGGACTAGTTCGGAAGTTCTATGCCTTTCTCAAAACTGGAATGGGAGGGCTTATTTCGGAAGTTCGAGGAGTTAGGGTTCGAGTTTCCAAGGAGAGTTTGAGTGAGCTACTTCATCTCCCCTGCGAAGAAGCCACTCCAGAAAAGCCTGAAAACAAGATGAGAGCTCTGTAGTTGATAATGGAGAATGAAGACTTCGACTTCTCCGAGAAGGTAATAGCTAGCTCTCTCTCTGCAGAAATGAGATTATTGCTCAGCATCATAAATAGGATTTTATTTCCGAAGAGCGGGAGATTCGATCTCATCACAGAGCGAGATCTTGTAGTGATGGAGCATATTATTCAGGGTATTCCCCTTGTTGCCCAGATAGACAACCCAAGAGGGGGGGGTGAATTGGGTTTTTAAATTAACTTGAATATTTAAAACTTTGTGGATAATTAATTTAAAGCTATAGCAAGTTGTTTAATTAAAGCTAAGTGCTGTGAGTAGTGTCCGGGGAAGAAGATGAGAGACAATGCACTACAAACACAAAGTTTTATAGTGGTTCGGAGCTAACCCTTGCTCCTACGTCCACTCCCCAAGTCTCACTTGGGAATTTCACTATAACCCCCTTGGATTACAGCCGGTTGTTTTGCAAGCTCACAACCAAACTTGTTGTTTTACGAGCTCACAACGAACTCGGTCGGTTTTCCCAGGCTCACCGACTAGAACCAAACCCCGATTGTTTTCCCGGGCTCACAATCAAACCCTTACACACGTTGGTTTTAACTTGGCTCACCAACCAACCTTAAACCCCTTGATTCAATCCCCCGATTGAATCAAGTAAATACAAGAGATAGAAGAAAACAGAAAATAGCTTCTCAAAAAGCAGATTTAAAACAATATAATCGTAAAGGAGTTAGAAGCCCTCAAACGCTTTTAAGCTGGTGAAGAGGTATGGCTTCTGGAACTCCGGTCTCCTCTTGAAAGAGTGGTCGACTTGAATGCAGGAGGAGGAAGCTTTGATTGTTGGGAAGAAGTTGTTGGAGCAGTAAATGCAGATCTCCCCTTTTTCGTTTAAGAGCACTTGGAGAGCTTGAAAAGCTTGAATGCTTGGAGTGGAATGTCTATTCTCTACCTTGCTACAGTCCTCTGTGGCTATTTAAGCCAACCCCCACGGAAACTAGCCGTTACTCTGCTTTTTCTGGCCGTTCTGCACACTCTGCGCAGCCTGACAATATGACCGTTGGTGGGTTGGAGTCGACTCGCGCGATCAGGAGTCGACTCGGCTGTAGCAGGAGTCGACTCACGCTTTTCCGGAGTCGACTCGGCAACTGTTCCAAATTTGAATTAAAGTTGCAGTCTTGACTGGGAGTCGACTCGTCTTGACCTGGAGTCGACTCGCCAACTTCTGGAGCTGACGTGGCAATTTTGGAGTCGGCTCATCCACTGAAGTCCGTGGATCCAAATTTGAATTTTGTCCACTCGAGTCGACTCGACTGTCCTGGGAGTCGACTCAAATCTCAGAGCCCGAATTCCCGATTCTCTGTCTTTTGGCTCATCCAGTCTTGGAGTCGACTCGAACTTCCTTGGAGTCGACTCAGCTCTCAGTTTCCGAAAGTTGGTCTTCTGCCTTTTGACGTGAAGCTTGTCTCGGAGTCGACTCGAGCTGTCTGTGAGTCGACTCGAATCTCAGAGGCAGTAACATGGTCTTCTGTCTGTTGATGGTCGCTCAGTCTCGGAGTCGACTCGCGTACTGCGGGAGTCGACTCGAATCTCAGAGTCCGAAAATCGTTCTCTGACTTTTTCTTTGTGTTTCTCTTGGAGTCGACTCTTACTACCCTGGAGTCGACTCGTTGAACATTGGAGTCGACTCGCGCACTTCGGGAGTCGACTTGTTGACAGTTTCTGAGTTGAAGCTTTCTGTCCTTCTGTCTGTTCTCAGTCGGAGTCGACTCGTACTGATCTGGAGTCGACTCGAGCTCGTGCCAGTGAACTTGATACGCTTGGAGTCGACTCGTGATACTCGGGAGTCGACTCGAGTCTCAGACATTGGTTCATGCAGACTTCTTAACTTATCCAAAATACTATGAACCAAGTCTAGAAACACTTGGACAGGATTTTCACTGAAACACTCAATTGAATTCATTAGTAATCACAAGATATACTCAAATGCTTTGAGCTCATCAAAATCAAATGGGGTTTTAATCAATCACTCCACAATCTCCCCCTTTTTGATGATGACAAAACTTTGAGTATATGTAAAGTGAATTGCTCAGAAAACAATGAAGTAAAATCCATAAATGAATTCAAATGTCTGATAATTTAATTTATCCAAGTTTGAAAGGAGTGAAACATTAAATTTCGGAGTTAAAGCTCCCCCTTTCATTTGGAATTATATAAGCCTTCATATTATGCAATCAATTGTTCGGCTTATATGTCATTAATGATTTAGCTTGATTAAAATTCAGATTCTCCCCCTCAACATATGCATTCAACTATGTTTTGATTCTCTGAATTTCCTTTTAATGCTTTGAAGTTTTTGAACTGAATTTTATCTTTTTAGAGGGAAAATCTGTCAATTTGTTCTTGAGTAGGATTCAGCTAATCTCCGAATATCCCTTGAATAGATTCTGGAGATTACTCCATTAGGAGCCCCAAAAGAGAGATAATGAGCCTCGAGGTACCGAATCCACTTAGAACAAATTTGTGTGTGTTATTAAGAGTTTATCTTTTTATTTATTTCCATTGATTTCTTTTACATATTTTTTCATATTTCTCCCCTTTTTACATATTTTATACATATTTCTCCCCCTTTTTGTCATCATACCAAAAAGGAGGTAATCACACACAATCAATGGCACAACCAATCATCAAATGGCACATAATTGAAGATAAAATGTCTACTCATTGTATTGATATGAATGTGAATACATGTGAGAATACAATAAGTAAAGCAAAGCAAGACAAAACACAACTCAAACACATCTATGTCCTCCTCGAGGATGAAGCTCCCCCTCTCGAGGATGCATCTCCTCCTCTGGAGGGTGTGGCTCCTCCTCTCGAGGATGTGGCACCTCCTCTGGAGGATGGTGCTCCTCCTCTCAATCGGCTCTGCTCCATGAGGAGGGTGACTGCATCTGTCACATGTCCGAGCTGCGTGATAATAGACGTGGTGGCTCTGCTATGTGTAGTGGAGAGCTCTGTCACCGACGCCTGAAGTCCAGTCACCGATGTCTGTAGTGCGTCCAGCTTGTCGATGAGTACATTCGACAAGCGCTCGGCCCCCTCGGTGGTGGTGTGCATGTCACGACCTATCTCCTCTCGCATCTGTCGAGTGGAGCTCGTGACCTCACTCATGCTATGGAACTGGGCCTGGACCAAACTCCGGATATTGTAGATCTCTTCCCGTACATGAGCCGTCATGTCAGTCACGGCTGTCAAGGAAGGGACCAGGGCAGAGGAAGTGGGCGCAGAAGAGGGAGCAGGCACCGAGCCGCGGATCTCCCGAAGCAGCTCGTCCTTCAGATCTCGGACGATCTCCTGCCGCAGCTCCCGGAGCTGCTCTGTATCAATACGGACCTCCATAGATGGTGAAACTGAGGAGGAAGGTCCGGCAGAGGTGGTAGGAGCAGGAGGAGTGGATGGGAGGTCTGGATGGTCTGGAAGGTCTGCGTAGTCTGAATCTGGCTCAGGACTGGGTGATGGTCTGGTGGTCTGAGCAGTGAGAGTGGACTTCCTAACCCAGATCCCTTCTCTCTTCCGAAACCCCATCCTGTGCATAGTCCCCGTACATAAGCGATCAGTCCATCGCAAGGCACGAGAGGGTTCCCTCTCAAGAATGGAAATCTCGTACTGCCTAAAAAGAAGAGTGAATAACATCCCGTATGGGAGTGAGAGCCTAGGTCTATCTAGGGGCTCACACATATACCTATAAATGAGCTTTGGGAAGTTGATCGGGGTGTCCTGAAGGATATAAGACATAATAGCTAAGTCCCTCTCATTCACAAAATCAAATCTCCCTGTCTTAGGGAAGATGGACCTGGACAGAATGCTCAAAAGGATTCTCACTTCAATAGGAAGTGAGCTAGCAGATACCTCATCTAGGGGGGACTGAGGTGGATGCCCTAAGACGACCGTAAGGGCCGCAACTCTATCCTCAGGGTGTGCGGGAGCCACCCCTACTAATGGAAGGTGAAGGATATGGGCAATGAGGTCCTCTGTGACACGCAACGGGACACCTACTACCGTGCCCTCGATACCTCCATCTCCCCGATGGACGGTACTGTAAAACTCTTGAACTAGGCCAGGATAGGTGGGAAGGTCCAAGGTGAGTAAGTACTCTAGGCCCTGGGCTCTAAGCCTATCGCCTATGGTGAACCCCTCCCGGGAGAGATAGTCGAAATCGACAAACCTCCCGGAGGTGACGGCCTTCCTGGCCAACGGCCTAACGAGAACCACCCTAGGCGGGGAACGATCCGGAGGTGGTTGCCTCGCGGGATCGTGCCGCGCCTTGGAGCGCCGCTCGGGACCGGCCTCGGGATGGGACCTCTTCCTAACGACGGTCTTACGAGGCATCTTGACCTAAACGGGAAGAAAAATACCTAGAGGACGGTGAAGGACCGACAGAGGAAGCTCGGGACGGACCGGAAATGACCTAGGAACGGACGGAAACTCAATGTCCGGCGAAGAATCGACGGGAAAAGGGCTTGGAGACGATCGGGGATGACCTAGGAGTCGGCTCTAGGGCTTTGTGAACAGTGGCGGCTTGAGGAAAAGTGTTTGCGAAATGACAACCCTAGGGTTAAAAAGTCGGATCCCGACTGCGAGTCGACTCCCCTGAGTCGCGAGTCGACTCGACCTCGAGTCGACTCCAGAATATGCGCGAGTCGACTCTCTGTTAGCGCATATAGACTTCGAGTCGACTCCCGACATTGTGCGAGTCGACTCCCCCTCAGCTGCCAACTTTGCGAGTCGACTCCCGCAAATGTGCGAGTCGACTCCCCCTTAGGAGCCGGCTCTGAAACTTACTCGAGTCGTCTCTAACCTTGGCACGCACCTAAAAACCATGCTATAATCGTGCCAAATGAGGGAAAATCAGCTAATTAAAGACTGATTTGATGATCACTGTATAGAAACTCTATTTTAACCTCATTCTAATCATCAAAATCAATTAATCTAGTGAAAAACTCCCACTAGGATGGATCAATCACTCCTAATCCCCTTCTAAGCACACTAAACCTCTCTTCACTTAGGGTTTTGTAAAAATGTCTGCTAATTGATTATCAGTACACACAAATTGGGGTGACACATCACCATTCAATACATGATCTCTTATGAAGTGATGTCTTATCTCAATGTGTTTAGTTCTTGGGTGTTGAATTGGATTTTTAGTGAGATTTATGGCACTTGTGTTATCACAATTAATGGGGATTTTATCTTGTTTAATGCCATAATCTTCTAATTGTTGTTTAATCCATAAGATTTGAGCACAACAACTCCCGGCTGCAACATATTCAGCTTCTGCAGTGGATAATGCAACTGAGTTTTGTTTCTTGCTAAACCATGAGATTAGGTTTTCTCCTAGAAATTGACAGGACCCGCTGGTACTTTTTCTATCCAGCTTACATCCAGCGAAGTCTGAATCTGTGTACCCTATTAAGTTTAGGCTAGATTCTTTAGAGTACCACATCCCTATGTTCTTAGTTCCAATTAAGTATTTAAAGATTCTCTTAACTGCAGCTAGGTGTGATTCTTTAGGATTAGCCTGATATCTAGCACACATGCACACACTAAACATAATATCAGGCCTACTTGCAGTAAGATACAGTAAAGAACCTATCATACCTCTATAAAGTTTTTGATCTACAGATTTACCTGATTCATCTTGGTCTAACTTGCATGATGAGCTCATGGGGGTGCTGATTGACTTGTTTCCCTCCATATCAAACTTCTTGAGCATCTCCTTGATATATTTTGCTTGATTAATGAAGATGCCTCCTTCAGATTGTTTGATTTGAAGCCCGAGGAAGTAGTTCAGCTCTCCCATCATGCTCATCTCAAACTCACTCTGCATCAAATCAGCAAATTCCTCGCAAAGGCGATTGTTAGTAGCACCGAAAATGATATCATCAACATAAATCTGTTCTAATAACATATCCTTATTTTTCTTTTTCAGAAATAATGTTGTATCTACATTTCCCCTAGAGAATTCATGTTCTAATAGGAATTTACTAAGTCTCTCATACCATGCTCTAGGTGCTTGTTTTAGTCCATAAAGTGCTTTGTTCAGTTTATACACATGATTAGGGTATTGATGATTTTCAAAACCAGGAGGTTGTTCTACATACACCTCCTCATTAATAAACCCATTTAGAAAAGCACTCTTTACATCCATTTGATATAGTTTGAAGTCCTTAGAGCATGCATATGCTAATAGAAGTCTAATTGCCTCAAGTCTAGCTACGGGAGCAAAGGTTTCATCAAAATCTATGCCTTCTTCTTGATTATAACCCTTTGCTACTAGTCTAGCTTTATTCCTTATAACAATTCCATTTTCATCTAGCTTATTTTTATATATCCATTTAGTACCTATAATTGGAGATTCAGAAGGTCTCTCCACTAGATCCCAAACCTTGTTTCTAGTAAATTGATTTAGTTCTTCTTGCATTGCATTTATCCAATTTACATCATTTTCGGCTTCTTCTATATGTTTGGGCTCAAAGTGTGAAACAAAAGCTAAATGATTATTCAAATTCCTAAGGGATGCTCTAGTCCTAACCGGTTGTGATGGATCATCTAGAATTAGTTCCTTAGGATGCCCGTGAGCATACCTCCAAGCTTTAGCTAGCCCATGATCCACTATAGGCTCTTGGTTTGACGATTCTCCTTCAATCAACTTTTGATTATCATCTTGTAATCCCATCTCATCTATCTTTTCTTCAAGTATTTCAATATCATCATCAAAATTAACCTTCTTACTAGATGAGATGTCACTAGAGTCATCAAAAACAACATGTATAGATTCTTCTATAACTAGGGTTCTTTTATTAAAGATTCTATAGGCTTTACTAGTTGTAGAATAACCTAGGAATATTCCTTCATCAGATTTAGGATCAAATTTCCCTAGATTATCTTTTCCATTATTATGTACAAAACACCTACATCCAAAAACATGAAAATAGTTAACTTTTGGTTTTCTGTTTTTCCACAGTTCATAAGGTGTTTTCTTTATAATGGGTCTTAATAAAACTCTATTTAATATATGGCAAGAAGTATTAATGGCTTCTCCCCAAAAGTACTTAGGGAGGTTACTTTCACATAACATCGTTCTAGCCATTTCCTCTAGAGTTCTATTCTTCCTTTCCACAACTCCATTTTGTTGTGGTGTCCTAGGTGCAGAAAAATTATGGGTTATCCCCTTTTTACTACAAAATTCGTCAAATAATTGATTTTCGAATTCGGTACCATGGTCACTTCTAATGGCTATGACTGAAGACTCTCTAGCATTTGTTACTTCCTTATGGAATTTTTTAAACATAGAAAATGCTTGATCCTTATGTACTAGGAACATGACCCATGTGTACCTAGAGTAATCATCTACTATAACAAGACCATATTTATTTCCACCTAGACTTGTTGTTCTAGTTGGACCAAATAGGTCCATGTGTAATAATTCTAGAGGCCTAGAGGTAGAGACACATTTTATGGATTTAAAGGAGTTCCTAGATTGTTTGCCAAATTGACATGCTTCACATATTTTGTTCTTTTCAAATTTTAATTTTGGCAAACCTATCACGGAGTCTCTTTTAACTAATTTAGTTATTGTGTCCATGCTTGCATGACCTAACTTACGGTGCCATAACCAACTAGCATCATTATCTTTAGTTTCATTTACAACTAGACATTGGTTATGTTTTGCAAGATCTTCTAGGTCTACAACATATACATTTCCACGTCTAATCCCTTTAAAAACTAAGCTATTATCATTAGGATTTGTTATAATACATAGTGATGGTTTAAACATAACATCATATCCTTTATCACATAATTGACTGATGCTTAACAAGTTATGCTTAAGACCATCAACATATCTGACATTATCTATAAAAGTAGAAGGGGTGATTTGAACTTTACCAATACCAATGATGTGACCTTGGTTGTTGTCTCCAAACGTCACAGCACCTCCCTTCTTAGCTTCAAGGGTGAAAAATTGGTCTTTATCACCCGTCATGTGCCTTGAGCAGCCACTATCCAAATACCAGCAATTTTTGTTGACCTTGGCTGCAAGACACTCCTACACAAGCAAATCATGTCATCTTAGGTACCCAAGTTTTCTTGGGTCCTTCATGGTTAGTCAAGTTGGTTCCTTTTGGAACCCATACCCTTTTAATCTTTCTTTTAGTTTTTCTTTTCCTATAGTCACATGCATTTGCCTTATGTCCTATATTTCCACAACAAAAACAGATCATTTTCTTAGTTTTATTTTCCCCAGCTTTGACAAAGAAGTTACTAAGAAGTTTTTGTTTATTTTTCGGTTTATACCCTAAACCCGCTTTATTAAATACGGCTCGTTGACTGTTAAGTATCATGTTTAACTTTTCAGAACTATATGTGAATTTTTCAACTAAGGGTTTGTATTTGTTAAGTTCTTTAGTTAATGTTTGATTTTCGGCTTTTAGATCATTTAGTTCTTTTGTTAGATCCTTGTTTAAGACTTGTTTATGGTTTTTGAGTTCTGAAAGTTCCTTAGTTAGTTTTTCATTATCTTTAGTTAAGGTATTAGTTTTCTTAATTAAGAGTTGGTTGCTTGTCTTAAGTTCTAGATTTTCTTTGGTAATAGCATCTTTCTCCTTAATTAAAGAATCATACTTACGGATATAAGTTTGGTTAGTTACTTTTAGTTCCCTGTTTTTAACATTAACATCCTTATATTCAATCATTAGTTCGTTAAACGCATCATAAAGTTCATCAAATGAAAAATCATAGTGCGTATCAGAAGTTTCCTCATTTTCGTTGGCCATGAAACAAAAATTGGCCTTCTCTTCTTGTTCTTCATCCGATGATGAGGATGATGCGTCGGAGTCCGATAGGGTGGTGACAAGGGCTTTCTTCTTCTTCTTGTACTTGCTGCTCTTCTTTAGTAAGGGACACTCAGCTCGGATGTGTCCCGGCTTTTTGCACTCATAGCACCCGATCCCCTCACTTTTCCTTTCCTTACCTTTGTCCTTGCGGTAGGAATTTGAGGGGCCTCTCCTTTGATGATAGGACTTCTTGTGGTTGATGAATTTCTTGAACTTGCGCACAAGAAGAGCCTCACCACCATCTTCCTCATCTTCTTCTTCACTGCTGCTGCTGCAAGACAAGTCCTTGTTAGAAGAAGTAGATTTTAAAGCTATTACCTTTTTCTTATGGGAGGACTCTTCCTCGTTGTGTTGTTTCATGGTAAGCTCATGCGTCATAAGGGATCCAAGGAGCTCTTCAAGTGGAAGCTTGTTCAAGTCTTTAGCTTCTTGGATTGCCGTCACTTTAGCTTCCCACGACCTTGGTAGACACCGAAGGATTTTCCTGACAAGTTCACTGTTAGTATAGTTCTTGCCAAGGCTTTTTAGGCCATTGACAATATCAGTAAACCTAGTGAACATGCATGTAATTATTTCGTTAGAGTCCATTTTAAATAGTTCATATTTATGAACCAAAATATTTATTTTGGACTCTTTCACTTGATTCGTGCCCTCATGGGTCACTTCAAGTCTGTCCCAAATCTCTTTTGCAGAATTGCAAGTAGAGACCCTATTGAATTCATTACGGTCTAAGGCACAATAGAAGACATTCATTGCTTTAGAGTTTAATTGTGCCTTCCTCATGTCATGTTCATCCCAGTCCATTTCTAGTTTAGGTACCTTAACACCATCTACGTATATGGATGGGATGTAGGGCCCATTTACTACAATGGACCACATCTCATAGTCTTGGGCTTGGATGAATATTCTCATCCTAGCCTTCCAGTATGAGTAGTCAGATCCATTGAAGAAAGGGGGTCTTTGGGTGGACTGACCCTCAATGTGAGAAGATCCAAATGGGGTTGTCATTTTGATCTTTTAACTCTTGAGTGGAAGAGTTTTTGGCTCTGATACCACTTGTTGCCCAGATAGACAACCCAAGAGGGGGGGGTGAATTGGGTTTTTAAATTAACTTGAATATTTAAAACTTTGTGGATAATTAATTTAAAGCTATAGCAAGTTGTTTAATTAAAGCTAAGTGCTGTGAGTAGTGTCCGGGGAAGAAGATGAGAGACAATGCACTACAAACACAAAGTTTTATAGTGGTTCGGAGTTAACCCTTGCTCCTACGTCCACTCCCCAAGTCTCACTTGGGAATTTCACTATAACCCCCTTGGATTACAGCCGGTTGTTTTGCAAGCTCACAACCAAACTTGTTGTTTTACGAGCTCACAACGAACTCGGTCGGTTTTTCCAGGCTCACCGACTAGAACCAAACCCCGATTGTTTTTCCGGGCTCACAATCAAACCCTTACACACGTTGGTTTTAACTTGGCTCACCAACCAACCTTAAACCCCTTGATTCAATCCCCCGATTGAATCAAGTAAATACAAGAGATAGAAGAAAACAGAAAATAGCTTCTCAAAAAGCAGATTTAAAACAATATAATCGTAAAGGAGTTAGAAGCCCTCAAACGCTTTTAAGCTGGTGAAGAGGTATGGCTTCTGGAACTCCGGTCTCCTCTTGAAAGAGTGGTCGACTTGAATGCAGGAGGAGGAAGCTTTGATTGTTGGGAAGAAGTTGTTGGAGCAGTAAATGCAGATCTCCCCTTTTTCGTTTAAGAGCACTTGGAGAGCTTAAAAGCTTGAATGCTTGGAGTGGAATGTCTATTCTCTACCTTGCTACAGTCCTCTGTGGCTATTTAAGCCAACCCCCCACGGAAACTAGCCGTTACTCTGCTTTTTCTGGCCGTTCTGCACACTCTGCGCAGCCTGACAATATGACCGTTGGTGGGTTGGAGTCGACTCGCGCGATCAGGAGTCGACTCGGCTGTAGCAGGAGTCGACTCACGCTTTTCCGGAGTCGACTCGGCAACTGTTCCAAATTTGAATTAAAGTTGCAGTCTTGACTGGGAGTCGACTCGTCTTGACCTGGAGTCGACTCGCCAACTTCTGGAGCTGACGTGGCAATTTTGGAGTCGGCTCATCCACTGAAGTCCGTGGATCCAAATTTGAATTTTGTCCACTCGAGTCGACTCGACTGTCCTGGGAGTCGACTCGAATCTCAGAGCCCGAACTCCCGATTCTCTGTCTTTTGGCTCATCCAGTCTTGGAGTCGACTCGAACTTCCTTGGAGTCGACTCGGCTCTCAGTTTCCGAAAGTTGGTCTTCTGCCTTTTGACGTGAAGCTTGTCTCGGAGTCGACTCGAGCTGTCTGTGAGTCGACTCGAATCTCAGAGGCAGTAACATGGTCTTCTGTCTGTTGATGGTCGCTCAGTCTCGGAGTCGACTCGCGTACTGCGGGAGTCGACTCGAATCTCAGAGTCCGAAAATCGTTCTCTGACTTTTTCTTTGTGTTTCTCTTGGAGTCGACTCTTACTACCCTGGAGTCGACTCGTTGAACATTGGAGTCGACTCGCGCACTTCGGGAGTCGACTTGTTGACAGTTTCTGAGTTGAAGCTTTCTGTCCTTCTGTCTGTTCTCAGTCGGAGTCGACTCGTACTGATCTGGAGTCGACTCGAGCTCGTGCCAGTGAACTTGATACGCTTGGAGTCGACTCGTGATACTCGGGAGTCGACTCGAGTCTCAGACATTGGTTCATGCAGACTTCTTAACTTATCCAAAATACTATGAACCAAGTCTAGAAACACTTGGACAGGATTTTCACTGAAACACCCAATTGAATTCATTAGTAATCACAAGATATACTCAAATGCTTTGAGCTCATCAAAATCAAATGGGGTTTTAATCAATCACTCCACACCCCTGAATCTCCCGGCCATGATCCTGAGGCAGATGAGGAAGGTGATCTGCAACTCCAGAGTATCTCTGCCTTATGGTATGATACTCACTTTGATCTTTCGACAGCATGACATATCTGTCGAGGGGGAGGTATCCAGGTATCTGCTTCATACTGATACATACACTGCACGAACACTTATACGTATGGGCTATGAGAAAGTGAACGGGCAGTGGATTCATACTAGAGCAGGGATTCAGGGTGATGCACCAGAGGGTGATGCACCAGATATTGGAGACCCTATCCCTGAGGATGAGGAGCATATGGATCATCCTACTGCACCTTCAGAGGCTGGACCATCGTCATCTGTTCCTCCGAGAGATACAGATGAGTTCTGGAGTAGGATGACAGAGCTTATATCAGCTCAGGCGAGGACTATCACTGATGGGCTGACGAGCAGATTAGACAGCATGTCTGCTGAGATCAGTGATCTGAGGCAGCAGATAGGAGCTCTACGGAGAGAGAGAGAGACCCATGGACCATCTGTGCCACAGGCTGCTGAGTCAGAGATTTCGGCACAGAATCATCCAGCTCATCATGCTCCACGACAGACTCAGTCTCACCAGGCTCGACCTCCCCTCGCCACGTACACTAGGAGGATGAGGACTAGATCCCAGCCATTAGATACTCCCTAGGCTGAAATTAGTACTTCTGTTTAGAGCCTAGGATAGGTATCTAGTTTTCATATGTATTTTGTGTTGATCATGTACTTTGAACTTTGATTGAGGAACATTGTATTTGCTTTTGTTTTTGGCATGATTGTACTAAAATGTTCCTATTTGATCAATGAAGTTTGAATGTTTGCTATTTATTGTGTCTATTCCCATGCACCTATTTGATGATAACAAAAAGGAAGAGAAGTAAAAAAAGAGAAATAAGTTGTGTAAGAAAGAGAAATAACTTGTAAAACAAATTGAAAATTATAATGGGAAAGCATATACATTTTAGGGGGAGCAATTTATAACAATAAAAATGATCAAATCTAAAATTTCTATTAAATTTCAGAATTTGGCACATAGAATTTCAGAATTTGGCACGTACCTTTCACACCTCGATACATAACCTGAAACTCATGCTTTATCTCAAATTTTTGGAGTTTCATCTTTAATATAAATGAAAGGGGGAGCAATTCAAAAAGTTAAATTGGAAACATTTGAATGATATAGGGGGAGACTTCACTCTCATATTTGAAAAGCTGAAATTCAGCAACTTGAGCCCTTTTAAAACTGATCTTAAGACAAGTATCAATGGGCTCATACTCTATATTTTGTAATCATCAAAAAGGGGGAGATTGAGGATGATAGTGTTATTTTGATAATTAACAAGCAATAATCGAGAGTATGTTATAAGTTAATTCGATACTTCATTTATAAGTGTGTTACTCTCAGTATATTTGTATAACAAGTTAAAGATGCATTTCATTGTTTACTTAGATGAATCTAACCTTGAGTTGCAGCAAAGTGTGGATTGAGTCGACCCCAAGGTTGATTGGGTCGACCCCGGCACATCAAGAAAGCATTTGGCACACTTCTGCAAAAATGGCACAGATGAACAGTAAGTTGGGTCGACCCAAGGAAAGCATGAGTCGACCCAAACTTCAAGCTTCTCAACAACTCAGAAAATGGTTCTCTGGAAATACTGAGAGGGTCGACCCAAGATGAAGTTGAGTCGACCCAAGTTTGAGTCGACCCAAACCCTGAGAGGGTCGACCCAAAGGCAAGACAGAACAGATGACAGAAAAGGTTCTCTGGAAACCCTGAGAGGGTCGACCCAAGAAGAAGTTGAGTCGACCCAACTGAACCTTGAGTCGACCCAAAGAAATGTTGGATCGACCCAAGTGAAGGAAGGCTGAATTGCAAGTTTCTGTGGTTCTGAGAGGGTCGACCCAAGAAAAGTTTGAGTCGACCCAAGTGAAAGTTGGGTCGACCCAAGGACAGGTTGAGCCGACCCAAACACGGGAAGAAGCATAACGGCTAGTTCTGCAGAAGTACTTTTGTCCTTCCAACAGTGAGTAACGGCTAGTTTTTGAATTCTAACCATTGGGGCTTGTCCAATGGATGAAGGAAACTATTTAAAGTGGCACTATTCATCAAAGACATCACCCTTTCAAAAGAATATCAAAGTGTACACAAAAAAGAGAAAGTGCCCTAATCTTCTTCATCCAAGTGCTTCATTCAAGAGTCAAAAGAAAGTGGTTGAGTAGATTCAAAGAGTCATCAAGAGCTCCATCCACCCTTGAAGAGTGAAGCATCCTTGACAAAGAAGAGAGAAGTCACATCAAGCGATAACTATTCTCTAAACTCTTCTTTGTAGATTATATTGTTATATTTGCTCATCTAGGAGTTTAAATCTTCTTACTTTGTTCATTAAACTCATTGTAAAGGTTAGTTGGTAAGCCCGCAAAACCAACGGAATAGGTTGATTGGTGAACCCGTAAAATCAATTGTAAAGGTTCGTTGGTGAGCCCGTAAAACCAACATAGGTTCGTTGGTGAGCCCGTAAAACCAACATAGATTTTTGGTGAACCCGGAAAACCAAAGTGTAAAGATTTTTGTATTGTGAGCCCGGAAAACAATCCAACTGTAATCCGCAGGATTATAGTGAATTCCCAAGGGGTCGCTTGGGGAGTGGACATAGGTGCTAAGGAGAGCACCGAACCACTATACTTCTTGTTGTTTGTATTGTGATTTGTTTATTTCACTAATTCATCAATTAACATAAGTAAGATAGTTAAAATTAAGAGAAACCAATTCACCCCCTCCCCCTCTCAGCTTGTCACCTTGAGCAACAAGACCAGACATGGCAAACTCACTAGGGGTAGTGAGTAGATACCAGTCTGATCTAAGTAGCAACTACTGGAAGGTTGTAAAAATCATTCTTAAGTATTTAAGAAATACTAAAGACCAGTGGCTTGTCTATGGAGATACTGACTTGTAATTAGTGGGATACACTGATTCTAGTTTTCAGTCAGATCAGGACGACAGCAAAAGTGTGTCAGGTTACATCTTTACCCTGAAAGGTGGTGCTGTCTGTTGGAAAAGTTTCAAACAGCATACTATGGCTGATTCACTGTGCAAGGCAGAGTATATTGATGCATCCGATGCCGCCAAGGAAGCTGTATGGATGCGAAAGTTCATTACCGAGCTTAGAGTGGCATCCTCCATTGATGGTCCAGTTCCACTATTCTGTGATAGCACTGGAGCCATTGCTCAAACGAACGAACCAAAAGCACATCAGCGGACCAAGTACATTCTGCGACGATATCATCTTGTTCGAGAGATAGTAGAACGAGGTGATATAGATCTTCAGAAGATTAATAGAAAGAAAAATCTGGCCGACCCATTTACTAAAGTCCTCGGCACCAAAGAGTTCAACGATTACAAGTAAAGATGGGTATACGATATTGTACCAATTGGCTTTAGTCCAAGTAGGAGTTGTTGGAAATTGTATCCTGAAAGACAATCTTCAGCCTGTTGATGATTGAATTGTATATGAATTAATGAAATTAATTAAAGTTAGATGGCAATGTTTCATTACATATTTTGCATCTTCGTGAACTCAAGTAATGTAATGAAGCCCTTAGGACTCTATTAAACGATAAAGGAGAATTTATCTACGAGTTCTTAAATTAGTTTGCGACCAAACAATATGCTATCACTAGGACATTAGCATTATCAAGAATAGGTCATTGTGTGCCATATACGTTAGTTATCCTCTTAACCAAAGAGTGTAGAGACACTGATATGTCACACAGGTAAAGTATAGGAGTACACTTTACTAAACGTGACCAGTTCTAGAACGCTCTGCTGTCAAGAGATGTTCCAAGTGGATATGGATATAAGTATCTCTCAGACCTAAGATCATCACGGTGACTTACAAGCAACTCACTGTACCTTGGTATCGGACTATCTGAATTTCTAATTCAGTGATGGAAGGTCTTTGGGTGCAGTCAAGTACTTGCGAAGTCGATGCGTGAGTCAAGATGGAATTGATCCCTCCTAGTTATAGGAGATAATGCCCTTATGTTCAATTTAGAAAAATATTGGCCAGGATAATCCTTGTGAGGAGCCACAGGATTTGTAAAGTTGAAACATTTTTTGGATACACTAATTAAAGAGTTGACAGAACTCTGAAGTCATCCTAGGCATTTGGAGTCATAGGGATTAATTATACGGTAACCATAGTCCAAAGGTTCCAGAATATTGCTTTACAATTATTCGGCCTATCCGAACGTCGAGTACCATTGCTAGATGGTCACTTCGATTAGTACAGAAAGTTGTGCTTGTGCTACCGGCTTAGGTTTGAACCTAAGGGGTCATACGCATAGAAGTTTTTAGGTTGATCAAATGGCTGTTCGACGATTAAGAATCGTTTAGGGGTACATCGGTCAATTTGATTGACAAATTACCTTAAGCAAAAGTTGCAGTAAAATAATTATTGAATTATTGAAGGACTAATTAGCAATTAGATTGCTAATGAACTCAATTGATTGAATGATTGAGCTTAGGTTAAGCTAAATTGAATAAAATTTAATTTGGGTTACATCAGGTTTTGACATAATTGGATTGGATTCGATCCGAGTTGATTAGACTCGACCCAATTAATTGGACTTGACCCAATTGGATTGGAATTGACCCGAGCCTATTAAAAGTCCTTATTTAATAAGGATTCTAAGTTCAAAAATTCAGAAATTGATAAGAAGTAGAATCTCTAAATTTTAGGACCCTAGCTTTTTTTTGGAGAAGAAAGACACCTCATCCTTATCTCTAAAATTAGTGGTGCCTATCCTATTTATTTTTGACCAATTTTTGGTGTGATGAAAGAGGAGGCATGGGGCTATTTTTCAAAAAAATATGGCACCTCAAATCTTCCTAAAAAGATTGGAATCAAATCCCTAATTTGTAGGAAAAACATGGCACATGAAGCAGGGTAGCGTGCGGCTGAAGTTTGGGGTGCATGAACCCCCTAATTTTTAGGGATTCATTGATAGTCAACTTTAAAGACCACGCAATAGCATATATCTGGTAGGATAGTGATTACGGGTATCGATCCATAGAAATTGGGGTACAGTTATTTTTCTTAAAAATAAAAATATTTAAAAGGAAGAGTTTGTGAAGAAAACTTAACTAAAAAATTTTAATAAAAAAAATGTAATTAAAATGATATCAGTTTCGGAGAACCTAGGGCATGTAATTCACCACTAACATCGGAATAAGGGTTATTTGTATTTTAATTTATTTTTGGATTAACATGCAAATTGACTACAAGTCTAATTAGCATTCAAATAAAAATCTCACAAAAGTAATTTAGGAACATCCATCTTCGGTCGGCATGAAATGTCTACCCTAAACTAATGTGACAGGATACTGCATCTTTCCTAAGTATGGATGATCTTCTATTAACTTAGTGATCATGAAGAACAGTTGTATAAACGTCATATTTAAAATCAATAATACAAAATATTCATTAAGAACAAAATATTCATTAAGAATAGAAATCAATAATATTCATTAAGAACAAAATAAGGTTTATACAACTCCAAGAATAGAAATCAATAATACAAAACCCTTAGCCCTTTGTTAGGGCTACATCCGGCCCTGGAGAGGAGATCGGCCTTCTATGGAGTCGTGGGCGACAGCAGCAGTGGTGGAGAAGGCTTCCATCACGACCAGCTCTTCTTTCTTTCTTCCTCCGGCGACTCCCATCGAAAACTCCCTCTCAGCACTTCATTATTTTTTATATGGGAAGTTATTCCCGAAATGCCCCAAAGTCTTCTCTCTCTCCTTTTATTCTTGTGGGAACTCCCTGAGAAGAGCCAAGCTTCTTCTTCTCCCGGTGGGGAACTTGGCCTCTGAGGAGATGATTCCGAAGAAGGGAAGTCTCCTCCTTTTATAGCTTCACCAGCTCCTCTATTTTCCTCCCTGGATAAGATCTTCCGAGTGAGAAGATAAGGCAGAGAAAACAGCTCTGTTTTGCGGATGCGGGTGAGACGCAGAAGGAAGGTTGGACGGCTGAAGATGTTGATCCACAGGAGGTTGCCCCACGGCTGCTGCGGCCTATGATTCACGGACGTGAAGCGCGGAACGGTTGAAGCAGAGCTGGGAGGAACGCGTGGAAGATGCGAAAGCGTGGGAAGCTTCATCACGGATGGCTGCTGGCTGATGTTTATCCTTGTGAACGGTGGGATGGGAATGTATCACGAATAGAATGAACTGCAAGATCTTGGAAGATACTGAGCCGTTGGGAGGTGAAGGCTAGATTTTGGTGGGAACAGGGGATCTTTAGATGCAGAAGATCTCATAAAGTTGGCTGCGGACGTGGAGTAGGGGAGAAGAACTGGTTGCTTGATCCGAACGGGAGAAGAAAAGATCATGATTGGAGGAAATCTGGGAAGATGATCCATGAAGCTCGAATGTTGTTCCGCGAACGCTGGGGAGATTGCTGAAGTTAATCCGGATGTTGAGACTCGATCCACGGAATGAGAGGATGATCTCTGTTCTGTTTCCGAAATAGGGGATAATGCGACTCGGATGATGTTCACGGCTGGGAGATGAAGGAACGAATTTGAATTGCGGTTGTGGATAAGCTGGTTCTCATCCGGAGGTTGTGAAGGAACGCGGAGAGCATGGGATGCTGGGAGGATAAGATTGGGAAGGATGACACGGTTGGAACGAATCCGGGAGGTGATCTAATCTGGGAGAAGATCCAAAAGATGAAGCTTGAGGACTCGGCTGAGAGCTGGGATAGCTTGCGGTTGAGATGATCTTGGATATGGCTTGGTTCGTGGGAGAACAATGGGCGTGTGGGATGATGTGCGAATGGCTGGGAAGAAATCCAGATTGGGATGAAGGTGGATCACGAACGATAACATGGAACGGATGCTTGGTAGAATCGCGGAATGGCTTGCGGATGAGGTTGATCCGGAATAGGGGAACTGGGATAAATATTGGATGTTATTCGGAGAAGAGGATGAGGAGAAACAAAGGACTTGATTTTGGGAGGATAAGCTCAGGAACGACGTGGAGGAGTTGGATTCGGCTGGGATTGGTTCCGAAACAAGGGAAGAGATGGCTTTGTTCGTGGACATGGAAGGAATCCGAAAGAGGTTGGCTTGATTCGATGGGATCTGGGATGCAGGGGATGCGGATATGAACGGGATGAAGCTTGGTAACAAACATGATCCGGAGGGAGGCTAGGACGGCCTCTGGATTTGGTTTGGAAGGAGGTTACGGCTGTGATGTGGAGCATTAGTTGCGGGAAGGAATCAGGGGAGGCTTGTCCGTGGAGTTAGTCTAAGCGGGATGTGAGGAAGAACACTCGAGATGAGCATGGGACGTTGGGATATATGATCCGGAAGTTTGGGGATAATCGTCGTTGGCTGGATGTGGCTGAGATGTTTTGAAATCCCATGTACTTTGGCATGTGTCATTCGGGATGGCTGCTACGTGTGCTCTAGCGTGATCAGGCTTCATGGTTATGAGTCAGATGATGGGTTTGACCCGACCTGCATACATTGAATTCGACCCAAAATAATTAAATCAAACTCAAATTACCAAATAATTTATTAAAATGCAATGATGAAGGGAAACACATTTTTTTATGTTTACATTTAAAATATGTGAATTAAAATAATGATAAGTGCCATGAATAAGATTTTAATTTATGCATTATTTAGCACTTATCACACCCCCCAACCTATATTTTGCTAGTTCCAAAGCAAAAATTAAAAAAAAAAGAAATTAACTCACTTTCGCAGGAATCGCGATTGTATTTACCGTATGCAATAAGGCTTTAAACTCCTAGGTGGCCCTAGTGGACGAGTTTTATCTCGTGAGGGTTTCCGGCTCAGATACCCACAAACTGCTGTCGAAAGAATTTATTTTATTGTTTTATAAAATCTAATTTCAAATGCCTAAGTGCCAAGAATTTCAAAAGCACACGAAATTTTAATTTAAGTCGGCCCAAATTCTAGGTCAGTATGCAACTTAAGTTGAAGTCATTAAGTTTCTATTAGGGAGTTGTAAAACTTATTTATATTTGGGTGCTCGGTGATATCTGGACCATACACAAGCTAAGGCTTTAGATCCTCCAAAATACTGCTAAAGCTGGTAGTTTCCAAGAATTGGTGAGATAAGACCTAATCACTGATTCAAAATCATCCTATCTTGCAGAATTTCGAGAGTTGTGGATGTTTACTTTAATACCTCATGGGCTTTATCTGTAATATTCTAGTTTATTCGAATTTTGACAACGACGGCTTTCACACTATCGTCTTGTTCAAGGTCAATATTATTTTCTTTTTCGCTGTTTTTTTTTATTTATTTATTTTGTATTTATAAATAAATTATGCACTTTTACTCTTGTAATGATTCCTCCTCCGTGTAGCGAGCATTCAATCAACACTCCCACACCAGATGGCATAAGGTGTTGGGCATCAAACTCCCCTACGGACCTATGCTCGGGTTCATCATCACAAGCCCGCTGACCTTTAACGATAGGTAGCCCTTTTCGATGTACCTGACTAAATTCACTCTTTTTTTTAAATAAATATTGGATAATAGTGAATTAGATAGGTATGATTCATCAGGACTCAAGGTTGCTACCAGACTTAACAACATAATGTTTGAACCTAATTCTTAGAAGTGCAGGCCATGTGTGTTGTGAAATTCCAAAGTAAAAATTATCTTACAACTCACTAAAAGAACTTTTAATAAAAAGAACTCAAATTGTCTTACTCCTGGCTAGTCATTGGGCTTTTTTAGATTTTATATACTTCGTGTGTTTATTATTTCAACACTAAGGCAAAGAAATTAGATTTTTTTTTGAGATAAACTTATTTCAAAATACGAAAATTTTCTTCAAAAATTTGAATCCTATACCCCCAACCTAGATCAGACATTGTCCTCAATGTTTTTTTTAATTATTATTATTTATATATATATTAAATAATATTATATAATTATTTTTTATTTTTTTATTTTATTTTTATTATTTTTATTTTGGATGAAAATAGATGCATATAGAGGATAGAAGCATTGTACCTTAGTTGCATCAGTAATATGAGGACTCCTGAAAAAAATATGACAAGAAAATGTGCAAAAATAATCTATGAAAATTGGGTTGCCTCCCAACAAGCGCTAAGTTTAACGTCTTCAGCCAGACGCAGTGCATCTTTATCAAATCATACCGGGTTCATGCCGGGTTCTCCAAGGAAGAAAATTTGTGGAAGACTGATTATCGGGCAGGAAGTTGACTGTTTCTATGGCCTTGTCTATATCAAAGTCAAAATGGGCCAAGCATGTTTTTAGAAGGTCATCTGCCAAAGTATAGAAAAGGTTTTCTTCTACAAGATCGTCCATTTTATCTATTAGGAAGCACTCAACTTTCTTTGCGGGTTGATCAGAGGCACGAAATATATTTAACTTGACCTTCATATTCCCAAAGGATATATTCATCACCCCAGTTCTACAATTTATACTCGCATTAAAGTAACCCATCCAATGGTATTTAACATCCAAAAAACTACCAAATAAAATGCGTCCCAAGCAGAAATATCACAAGTACGGCTGTAGCTAAAAAGGGGCGCCCAAGGATCACGGGGATTTATTTCTTAGGATTAGGCTCATGTTCCATATCAAGGACGATAAAATCTACTGAAAAATAGAATTTGTCTACCTTGACAAGAACATCTTCAATTATCCCACGTGGTGTTTTTACAGATCGATCAGCCAATTGAAGGGATACCGAGGTTGGTTTTAACTCACCTAACCCAAGTTTCTCATAAACTGAGTAAGGTAAAAGGTTGACACTTGCCCCTAGATCTAAGAGTGCTCGATCAATAAAATTATTTCCTAAGACACAGGAGATAGTGGGAGCACCAAGATCTTTGAATTTTGGAGGGGTGTTGTGTTGGAGAATAGAACTCACTTGCTCAGTTAGAAAGACCTTTTTAGGCACATGTGTCCTAGATTTTCGCTTTTGGGTACAAAAGTCTTTGAGAAATTTGGCATAGGAGGAAACTTATCTAATAGCATCAAGAAGCGGGAGGTTGATTTTGACTTGTTTGAAAACCTCCATCATCTCCTCTAGTGAAGTTCCCTTTTTGCCAAAGGGAGAGGGTGAATTAAGAGCTTCCGGAAACGGGGCTTTTGGAATGTGAGTTTTGGCAGAAGGTGGACTAGCTGAAGAAGAAGAAGAAGGTTTTGGATTTTCATGTGATACATTTTGCTCCTCTTCTTTACCTTCATTATTGTTTCCCTCCCTAATCTTATTGTCTACTACACGTCCACTCCTTAGGGTAGTCAAAGCATTAGCTTGTTCATGATGAATTGTATTTAGTTGATTTTCTTGAGCCATGTATTGTCCCCTAGGATTACTCACTGGTTGGCTTGGAAGCTTTCCTTCCTCTCGTTTGTTCGATGCATTAGCTAGTTGCCCCAGGGATTCTAGCTTGGCGATAGATTGCATATGAGAGTGCACCAATTGTGTAATGGTTTTCAAACCTTGAAGGGCGGTCAACACTTTCTCCTCAAAGGCTGTATTTCTATGGGGTGGAGGAGGAGTGTGTTGAAATTGAGTCGAAGGACGGTAGGGATGAATATTTTGTGAGGTTTGAAAATTCTGAGGGTTTTGAAAATTTTGGAAGTAGGGTTGGGCAGTATTCGAAGCTTGCTGCTTCCAAAAAAATTTGGATGGTTACGCCATCCCGGGTTGTAAGTGGTAGAATATGGATCATTACCCGGTCGGAATTGCGTTTGGGCAGCATTTACTTGTTCTTGCACAAATTCAGGAAATTGTGCTGCCGAAGGACACTCAAAAACAGTATGAGACAGACTATGAGAATGATAGTGTTATTTTGATGATTAACAAGCATTTAACAAGAGTATGTTATAAGTTAAATCGATACTTCATTTATAAGTTCATTACTCTCAGTATATTTGTATAAATTGATATAGATACATTTCATTGTTTATATGAATGAATCTAACCTTGAGATGCAGCAAAGTGTGGATTGAGTCGACCCAAAGGATGATTAGGTCGACCCCGGCACATCAAGAAATCATTTGGCACACTTCTGCAAAAATGGCACAGATGAACAGTGAGTTGGGTCGACCCAAGGAAAGCATGAGTCGACCCAAACATCAAGATCCTCAAACAACTCAGAAAATGGTTCTCTGGATTTACTGAGAGGGTCGACCCAAGAAGAAGTTGAGTCGACCCAAGTAAACCTTGAGTTGACCCAAAGAAAGGTTGAGTCGACCCAAGTGAAGAAAGGCTGAAATTCAAGATTCTGAATTTTCTGAAAGTTGGGTCGACCCAAGAAAAATTTGAGCTGACCCAAGGTTTGAGTCGACCCAAGAAAAGTTTGAGCTAACCCAAGGTTTGAGTCGACCCAAAGAAAGGTTGGGTCGACCCAAGGGAAGGAAGGCTGAATTTCAAGTTTCTGTGTTTTCTGAGAGGGTCGACCCAAGGAATGTTTGAGTCGACCCAAGTGAAAGTTAGGTCAACCCAAGGACAGGTTGAGCCGACCCAAACACGGGCTGAAGCATAACGGCTAGTTCTGCAGATGTACTTTTTGTCCTTCCCAAGGTCAGTAACGGCTAGTTTTTCAAATCTAACCATTGGGGCTTGACCAAAGGATGTGGGAAGCTATTTAAAGGGGCACTATTCATCAGATAGAATAACTTTTGAAAGGAATATCAAAGAGTACACAAGAAAACAAAAGTGCCCTAATCTTCTTCATTCAAGAGCTTCATTCAAGAATCAAAGAAAGAGGTTGAGCAGATTCAAAGAGTCATCAAGAGCTCCATCCTCCCTTGAAGAGTGAAGCATCCTTGACAAAGAAGAGAGAAGCCACTTCAAAGCGATAAATATTTTCTAACTCTTCTTTGTAGTTAATATTGTTACATTTGCTCATTTAGGAGTTTGAATCTTTCTTTTTGTTTGTCAAACTATTTGTAAAGGTTGGTTGGTTAGCCCGCAAAACCAACGGGATAGGTTTTTGGTGAGCCCGGAAAACCAAAGTGTAAAGGTTCGTTGGTGAGCCCGTAAAACCAACAAAGGTTCGTTAGTAAGCCCGTAAAACCAACAAAGGTTTTTGGTGAACCCGGAAAACCGAAGTGTAAAGGTTCGTTGGTGAGCCCGTAAAACCAACAAAGGTTCGTTGGTAAGCCCGTAAAACCAACAAAGGTTTTTGGTGAACCTGGAAAACCAAAGTGTAAAGGTTCGTTGGTGAGCCCGTAAAACCAACAAAGGTTTTTGGATTGTGAGCCCGGAAAACAATCCAACTGTAATCCGCGGGATTATAGTGAATTCCCAAGGGGTCGCTTGGGGAGTGGACGTAGGTGCTAAGGAGAGCACCGAACCACTATATATTGTTGTGTTTGTGTTGTGCATGTGCTTACGTTTATTCTTGCAATATCTTCCATCTTTGTTCTAGTTTAACTCATTCAAATAATTTAAGAAAGCATCCACCGCACTTAATTAAGAAAACTTTTAAAACACCAATATTTAGAAGAAACCAATTCACCCCCCCCCCTCTTGGATTGTCACCTTGGGCAACAAGTGGTATCAAAGCAAGGTGCTCTAATAGTACTCATTGATCTCACAATCAAGAGTTAAAGATCATGACAACCCAAGTGGGATGTTCTATGAGTGAGGGACAATTAATTGATAGACCTCCACTATTTGATGGTATAAACTACACATATTGGAAAGCACGCATGCGCATTTTCATTCAAGCACATGACTACGATTTATGGAGTATCATAGTCAATGGGCTACACACAAACACTAATCATGATAAAGAAAGGGCTCAGCAAAATGCAAAAGCCATGAATATTCTATATTGTGCATTGGATGATAGTGAACTTAATAGCATATCTTTTTGCATAACTGCTAAGGAAATATGGAATATGCTTGAAGTTAAATATGAATGCACTAACGTTTCTAGTGAATTTGAAACTAGTTTCGAAGAAGAAGAGTATCAAACTGAAACTGAAAATCTATGCTTTGTAGCACATGAAGATGAGGTATGTACTCGAACACAAAGTGATTTCTCATTCAAAAATCAAGTACATACTGAAGCTCAATCTGATTTTACATTTGATGAACTTCATGATGCTTTTTCTGATTTATACTTAGAATACAAGAAGCTTAATTTAAAGAATAAGAAGCTTAGTTTAAAGAATAAAAAGCTAAATCTGAAAATGTCAGAAGAAAGAAATTCTACCGGTGAAATGAAAGACAAATTAAATTTTGAGAATGAACATTTAAGGTTAAATTCAGAAGAATTAATTCAGAAAAATCAGAATTTAATTAAAGAAAATCAAAACTTAAGTAAAAAGGTTAACCAACTGAAATCTTTTATTAACAAATTCACTGTAAGTTCAGAAAGATTAAAAACAATGTTTGAAAGCCAACATGCTGATTTTGATAAATCAAAACTTGACTGGACTTCCTTACTTAACAATAAACCCCTAAATAAAAAGGTAATTAATTCACCAAGCAAACCATCAAATAAGATAACTTGTTTCAAATATGAAAAGAATAGGCATAAAAACTTTACCTATTGTTTCAATACAAGCAAATCAAATGATAAAATTATTACAATTAAACAGATTTGGATTCCAAAAGGAACCATATGCACTAACTCCCAAAGACCCAAGCAAGCTTGGGTACCTAAAATGAAAAACTGAGATTATCTTGCAAATGTGTCAAAGCAGCCCTTGAAGCTCATGTGAAACTCTTAATTGGGTGCCATGGCACGTGACTTATAAATAAATTTTATTTCATCATTTGTATGTAATTTAAATTGTCATTTTATGTCTTGATATGCTTAACTTTATAAATTCAGTTAGGCTATTGAATATTTATTAAATGCCTTGTATGTATGACAAATCTTATCTACACGATCTTAGCATGAAATTTTCTAGTGCTTGCATGATGATAAGAAAACAATGAATGAATATGTATAACTTTCTCCTTCAAGTTTTCAAAATCTAAATTTTCTCTCTAGTATAAATGATTGATGCTGATTTCATGCCTTCATGTTAAAACTTCATTGAGCATAATCATTGTATCCATGATTAATATCTTTCTCTAAAATTATCTCAAATTCTACTGATTAATTGTAACATGTCATGCTTAACTTGATCATAAAAATCTTTTAAAGCATGAATATTAATTCTTTTAAACTATCACTCATAAGTCAAAATAAAATCCTAATTGCTCTAAAAGAAGATTGCTCAACTCCCTGAAACATGATTATTAGTATTGAAAACTAAATCATAATCAAAATTTTTGATAGAAACAACTGTTTAAGATAATTTGATTAAAACTCAACTTGTATATCTTATTGATAATTATCTTAAGCAAATAGAATCTAAGCTAAATTAATTCTGAAAATAAAAAAAAAATTTGATTTGACCTTGATGAATCCTTCTATTGCCTCACATGCTTGTCCTTGAACCATTTTACTTAATGAAGTTATCTCTTTAGTTCAAGTGACTTGTGCTTGCTTATATTTAGGCAATCTCTTGAGTAAAGTGACTCAAATTCAATTATTATCATGTCTCATGTTGAGTCATCTAGTTAAGAAATATGTTGTATGAATGTTTTTGTATCCTAGAGAACCTAATGAATTGCCTTCAAGAAAAGAAAAAGATTTAGCTAATGATACAGGACTTATGAGCAAGAAATTTCAACTTGAAGGACACCTCGATGAAAGATACAATAAACATCCCCTTGCAAACAAAAAAAAAGAGAGATTTTCTTCAGCCAAGGATGTAAAGAATTTAAAAGATATTTGGCTTGAAGAATGCTAAATGCATTGGTAATCTAAACCCTTCTCTTGTGAGTTAGTTGAGCAAAATTAATAGTCTGAAATTATATGGTAGCATGATTAAACATTTAATTGCTAATCTTCTTGATATCATGCTTCATTCTCATGCTAATGATAATTGTTTCATGGAATGATTAAATTGAAGTTCACTTTAACCTGTATAATGCATAACCATGAAATACACAAGTTTATGCCTCAAGTTTCTAATTCAAAATAACTTGTGATAAGCTATGAATCATTGGGCATAATGAAAATGCTGTTTGCATGATATATATTTATATGCAGCATATTAGATTAATTCTTTATTCTGCTCTTTCATGTAACTACTTGAAAATGACAAAAAGAGAGAGAGATAAAGAAAAAGAAAATGAACATTGCTCAGAAGAAGTAAAAGCTAAGTAAATACTCCAATCTTAAGTAAAAGCAGCGCAAGCATAATATATTCAGCATATTTGTGAGACTTGTGTGAACATTCTTTTGGAAGGGATAAAATCCGTAATTAATTATATTTAAATAGGGAGAGTTTGGAGTGAATATCTTGTTGCTAAAGAGAACAGTTTAACATTTCTACATTGCTCATTATAGGGATGGTGCCAATGGGGAGGCTAGTGGTAGTACCCGGCACTATTTGACCCAACTATTCGGTGTAGGGCATATTAGGGACGGCACAAGAGGGAGGCTAGTGGTAGTACCTCGTGCCCCTTCCAACTCCACCGGATAGGGAGCAAATAGAATATAGAGCATAGAAAAGTAAAACCGAAAAATAAATGAAGATAATCAAAATGTTCATTGAATGGTTAAAGAAAGAAATTAAAAAATTTGGGGAATGAATGATAAATAAATGAAAATATATAAGAAGGTTGTGAAAAATCAAATGAAGTTTCAATCACTTGAAAACACACCTTAAGGATAAAATCAGTGCTAAATTGTATTTAAATAAAAGAAATTTTATTTGAAAAGAATTGATTTTGATCCATGACATGCTTGTTATGTTTTGCATACTTTGAATTATATGTTTTCAATGTTCAGTTTGAAATGCTTCATGCTTGAATAATTTGATTGAAACATGTTTCTACCAATAGCAAATTTATTTTTTTTATGACACTCATAATTTGGAATAGGCTTTAACTTTGTATACAAGTTTTTGCTTCACCTTTGACTTCGAAATAACTTGTGCCTCAAAGCCTAATGAAAATTGTTTTTACTTGTATTCTATACTCATCAATGATATGTTGGATTTCTCTTGTACTCTCTTGATCAAAAATAAAATTTCTTATTAAATCGGTTCCAATGCTTGAATGTTTGAAAAATTACATAAAGAATTTTTCTAAAAATATTTTTGAAAGAAATTTTAGATTTGTCGTTCATGATCACCTTTGAAATCTGAAAGTTGAATATATTTATAAAAAGAAGAAGAAAAGAATACTTCTATTTTAATGAATATCTTCCAAAAAAAAAAAGGATAATCTGAATTTGCAAATTAGGCAGAATGAATTGATTATAATTTATCTTTCAACTTGCCTAACATTAGTACATAATGTCCTCCAATTTGTACCAAAATTCAATATGAATTACAAAGATTCTGGATGTGCTCTAATGTTTTTGAAATATGTGTTTTCAATCTTAATAGTTTAAGATGAGCAACAAATGAGAAGATACATATCTCAAATTACAACCTTGAAAGCCTCCTTGAGAATCTTTATGAAATTCAGAATCTGATTTTGTATAAAAGCTTAAACTCAATATGAATTTCTAGATAAAACTACAGCTTAAGAAAAATAGAATAATTCTGATGCCTTGATTGCTTGCTCCGATACGCATCTGAAACATATCATTTCTTATCTTCAAAGTGTACTAATATTGGTCTGAATGATGTGTCTTTCGATGATCTTGATTGCAAACAAATATTTTTAAATATGTGATTTTATTTTGATATTGAAAAGATTTATTGTGCTTCATATATACATTGCTGAAAAACTTTGATTAAGAAATTGAGTTCTATAAATATATATACTTCAATGATCATCTATATATTTTTTTTTCCTCTCCTACATTATTAAAGACTTCTATCAAAATATATATGTATATATATATTATTAAAAGAGTGAATGATCTTAAGTTTAGAAATATTTCAGCTCACTCAAATGATTCTTAAAAGAAAGAAAATGTAAATGCTTTTGAAAGAATTTGAGCTTCAAATGAATTATTTTCTGATTAATATTTCAGTACATTTTCTCAAAGATTAAGAGGAAGCATAACTTGTTCTTAAAAGATTAAAAAGAGTGATTGCTATAAATTTTGAATAATTCTAGATCACTCTACATTCTTGATATCATAAAGTTTCAGTTTTATTCACGTTTATCATTAAAATCTGAAATTCAACAAAAGATAAGAATAATTAAAGAAGAATGCATCTTTTAAGGGGGAGCTTTAGATATTCAGTATCTTATCCTAAAGTTACTTTAATTTGATGCATACCTTGAATTTTATGGATTGATTTTGATGAACCTCCTTATATTGCAAGACTTGCTTTAATTATATAATAAGTTTATACCTTGAGATGAGTTCTATAAAGGTTGTCTTATCTCAAACCTTGAGTCTTATGAAAATAAAATATATTTTCGAGATTGACAATTTTATTGAACAAATTCTAAAACTCTCAAATGGAATGATTAATTAAGGAGGAGAAAGAAAATTTCAGAGGGAGAGATCATATAGAACTTAATCATGTAAATTCACAACTAAAGATGAGAGAAAGAATACTAAATGTAAAGTGGTATTGAACTTTGTGCCTCATTGAATATCTTTTGAAAGTTGGATTTTCATCTGTACTTAATTGGTAAATTACTTGTTTTGAAAACTAAGTGAAAAGGATTCCATTTGTCTTAGTATTGGAAATTTACTTTGGAATCTACTAATGAGCTCTTATTGGCTTGCACTTTAGTGTTTCAATCATGAGCCAATTCATTTTAATTGATTTTGATGATATAATCTTTAAAGGAGTAAAAGAAAGTCTTTAAGAGAGCTTTCAAAGAACTTTCAAAGCCCTAAATTTTATGTATCCTACATTACATAAATTCATACTTTGGTACCTATGCTCCAATACTTTTATATCATGAAAGAACTTTGAAGTCATTAAGAATTAAGGATTCAACATAATCTTATATTTTTCGAGTATATAAGTTTTGATCTTTATCTGCTCTTATACTATACTCTAAAAATTAATTAGATTGCTCTCATGTTGCTATATACTTAATATATTAAAAAAAAGGGTATTGAAGTTTCATTCGTGCTTTCTTTGAATATTATTCTTGATACTCCTTGAAATAACTTGAAAAAGATTCCATCTACACTTGATTTCAAAACTATCTTTGGAATCTACATTTAGAGATCACTTCTGGCTTATATCCTAAATATCTCATTCCTAAAGCCAAACACATAGAAATAAGATATGATTTTATTAGGGATCATGTGCAAAATGGAAACATATGTATTGAGCATATATGCACTGAAAAACAATTAGCCAACATATTCACAAAACCCTTGAGTGAAGATAGATTCTGCACGCTAAGGAGAGAATTAGGTATATGTGATCCTTTTTATTGAAGAAATATAAAAGGGAGCAAGTAGTCTCATGATACATTCCTCCAATTTCTAAAAATCCATGAAACATGAGTCAAACTTGTTATCTATAGATTCCTTACTCATGTATCATTGTCCCAGAAAGAATTCATAAGGATTGGAAGCAAGGAAAATTTTTAGAAGCAAAAAGGAAGAGAAAAGAAAAATTCTGCACTTGGGTCAACCCAACCCAGAATAGGATCGACCCAACGTTGAGTCGACCCAAGAAGTTTCTTGAGTCGACCCAACGTCGGGATCCCACTGTTAAAAGGGGGACCCGTGAGCTATCTAGGGCACTGTTTACCCTTTGTCATCTTCCGAAAACTTTATTTTCCACTCTCAAATCTTCTCCAATCATCTCCAAACAGTAGATTACTTCAAGATCTTGGAGAAATGGGACCCGAGAGAGCCGTAGCCAAGCGATCCGGGAGAGTCTCACGATCTTGTTTAGAGACTAGGATATGTATCTAGTTCTCATATGTATTTGGTGGTTATCATGCATCTTTAAACTTTGATTGAGGAATATTGTATTTGCTTTTGCTTTTGATATATTAAAATGTTCCTATTTTGATCAATGAAGTTTGAAGTTTGGTATTTATTGCATCTTTTCCCATGTACCTATTTGATGATAACAAAAAGGGGGAGAAGTAAAGAAAGAGTAATAGGGGAGAAGTAAAGATATCTTTAGAGTAAATAGAGTAACAAAAAGGGGGAGAAGTAAAGAAAGAGTAATAAGAGGAGAAGTAAAGAAAGAAAGAGAAATAATTTGTAAAACAAATAGAAAATCATATAGGAAAGCATATACATCCAAGGAGGAGCAATTTGCAACAATGAAAATGATCAACTCAAAAATTTATATCAAATTTCAGAATTTGGCACACATAATTTCAGAATTTGGCACGCACCTTTCACACCTCGATACATAATCTGAAACTCATGTTTTATCTCAAATTTTTGGAGTTTCATCTTTAATGAAGTATAAATGAAAGGGGGAGTAACTCAAAAAGTCAAATTGGCAACATTTAAATATAGGGGGAGACTTCACTCTTATATATGAAAAGTTGAAATTCAGCAAGTTAAGCCCTTTTCAAAAACTGATTTTAAGATAAGTATCAATAGGCTCATACTCTTTATTTTGTAATCATCAAAAAGGGGGAGATTGAGAATGATAGTGTTATTTTGATGATTAACAAGCATTTAACAAGAGTATGTTATAAGTTAAATCGATACTTCATTTATAAGTTCATTACTCTCAGTATATTTGTATAAATTGATATAGATACATTTCATTGTTTATATGAATGAATCTAACCTTGAGATGCAGTAAAGTGTGGATTGAGTCGACCCAAAGGATGATTAGGTCGACCCCGGCACATCAAGAAATCATTTGGCACACTTCTGCAAAAATGGCACAGATGAACAGTGAGTTGGGTCGACCCAAGGAAAGCATGAGTCGACCCAAACATCAAGATCCTCAAACAACTCAGAAAATGGTTCTCTGGATTTACTGAGAGGGTCGACTCAAGAAGAAGTTGAGTCGACCCAAGTAAACCTTGAGTTGACCCAAAGAAAGGTTGAGTCGACCCAAGTGAAGAAAGGCTGAAATTCAAGATTCTGAATTTTCTGAAAGTTCGGTCGACCCAAGAAAAATTTGAGCTGACCCAAGGTTTGAGTCGACCCAAGAAAAGTTTGAGCTGACCCAAGGTTTGAGTCGACCCAAAGAAAGGTTGGGTCGACCCAAGAGAAGGAAGGCTGAATTTTAAGTTTCTGTGTTTTCTGAGAGGGTCAACCCAAGGAATGTTTGAGTCGACCCAAGTGAAAGTTGGGTCGACCCAAGGACAGGTTGAGCCGACCCAAACACGGGCTGAAGCATAACGGCTAGTTCTGCAGATGTACTTTTTGTCCTTCCCAAGGTCAGTAACGGCTAGTTTTTCAAATCTAACCATTGGGGCTTGACCAAAGGATGTGGGAAGCTATTTAAAGGGGCACTATTCATCAGATAGAATAACTTTTGAAAGGAATATCAAAGAGTACACAAGAAAACAAAAGTGCCCTAATCTTCTTCATTCAAGAGCTTCATTCAAGAATCAAAGAAAGAGGTTGAGCAGATTCAAAGAGTCATCAAGAGCTCCATCCTCCCTTGAAGAGTGAAGCATCCTTGACAAAGAAGAGAGAAGCCACTTCAAAGCGATAAATATTTTCTAACTCTTCTTTGTAGTTAATATTGTTACATTTGCTCATTTAGGAGTTTGAATCTTTCTTTTTGTTTGTCAAACTATTTGTAAAGGTTGGTTGGTTAGCCCGCAAAACCAACGGGATAGGTTTTTGGTGAGCCCGGAAAACCAAAGTGTAAAGGTTCGTTGGTGAGCCCGTAAAACCAACAAAGGTTCGTTGGTAAGCCCGTAAAACCAACAAAGGTTTTTGGTGAACCCGGAAAACCAAAGTGTAAAGGTTCGTTGGTGAGCCCGTAAAACCAACAAAGGTTCGTTGGTAAGCCCGTAAAACCAACAAAGTTTTTGGTGAACCCGGAAAACCAAAGTGTAAAGGTTCGTTGGTGAGCCCGTAAAACCAACAAAGGTTTTTGGATTGTGAGCCCGAAAAACAATCCAACTGTAATCCGCGGGATTATAGTGAATTCCCAAGGGGTCGCTTGGGGAGTGGACGTAGGTGCTAAGGAGAGCACCGAACCACTATATATTGTTGTGTTTGTGTTGTGCATGTGCTTACGTTTATTCTTGCAATATCTTCCATCTTTGTTCTAGTTTAACTCATTCAAATAATTTAAGAAAGCATCCACCGCACTTAATTAAGAAAACTTTTAAAACACCAAAATTTAGAAGAAACCAATTCACCCCCCCCCCCCCCCCCTCTTGGATTGTCACCTTGGGCAACAGACTAGAACAGAGAGCACACACTTGTGCTTGGGAAAAGTTTGGGAGCTGTTCTCTAGACATTAGCTGGTCCAACTTGCGGGATAGTGCATCTACTTTGTCAGATAGACCTATGGACTGGCTAACTTCGTATATGGTTCCTTTTCTTTGAGAACTCGGGGGTGCTTGACGAGCGGAGGAGGCATGGTGGAGGAAATTTTCATTGAGGTTTTCAAACAACTGCCATGCCTCATGCTCACTCTTAAGCATGAAAGTTCTCCCATAAGAAGCATCAATCATTTGACGACAATTGGGATCTCTCTCGCATGCAAATCTTTTCGTTCAGACAACCCGTCATAAAAGCATTGCACTAGTTGCCATTTGGGTATTTGATGATGCGGGCATTTTCGGAGTAAATCTCTAAATTTTTCCCAGGTTTCATGAAATTCTTCCCCGTCAGACTAAGAGAAGCTCGTGATGGCACGCCTAAATTGGTTTGTTCTTCCTATGGGAAAATATTTTTTTAGAAATTCATATTGCATTTGAGCCCATGAAAGAATGGAATTGGCTTCTAATGAATGGAGCCACTGCTTAGCTCTATCCTTAAGAGAGAAAGGGAACAACCTAAGTTTCAGAGCATCATCAGTGAAGTTTTGAATTTTAACAGTAGTGCAGATCTCAAGAAACTCATCTAAATGTTTGTATGGGTCTTCATTGTTGAGTCCATAAAAAGACACTAGACTTAATTTCAAACTGCACAGCAACAGTGGTATCAGGTAGTCGAATACAAGATGGAGAGGTATAAATGGAAGGAGTAAAGTACTCCTTTAACAGCTTGGGTTGTTCTTCAGCCATCTCGATAGGTGGAGCAGATCCTATGGTTCTATAGGTACGGATTTCGGCTCGAAGGGCCCTAATAGAATGCTCTATTTCAGAATCAAAAGGTACTAATTCAGGATATCTGGAACGACACCCTAGCGTACACTAATACCTTTCTGATCAATTAAGTACAGTCAAGCATGCACTAAAAAGAAAAACACATCAACTCCTTGTGTTTGCCCTAAAATCACTAGACAGCTCCTAACTGGTTTGAAGAGGGCACCTAAGCCTCCAATCCGGTCTAATGAACTGAGTTGACCAGGTAAGCTCCTAGGTAAGTGGGGGGGTCACGATGCGTTTACTAAGGTCCCACTTAAAAACCACTTGCCTCGAACAGATGAACTATCTTCCTTAAAGGGACAAAGCTTGCCTAGACATCAACTGAGCCACAGAGCAAAATTGGTGCAACTTTCGGTGATCTTCATCCTATTGAGCTCGAATGTCCCTAGGGGCCAACGTCTAATTAATTTTAATTAAGGTGATAGCTATGTGCGAATTGGTTCACCTAATTTGGGCAAGAATCTGGTGATGAAATCCAGTTCTTTTCTTGTTGGGGTGATTGCCCTTACTATGTGCGGATTAATTGGTGTATGTGTATCAAGCATGCATTCACACTTTTACTGAAATTAAAATCAAACAATTACCACAAAATTTTAGGCTAATTTGGAATCAACTTAAATAAGAAAAGTTTAGAGGTTACCAAAGGAAATTTTTCCAGCAATTTTTTTTTATTTTTAGGCAAACCTCTACAGCATTACTTTTTCAGCAGTTTCCTTTTTGATCGTCCCAAATTTTCTCTTTGATTCCTGATCGAATAATACCAATAGAAAAATCAAAAATTAGTAAAAGAAAAGAAAAAGGGATAAGTAAAATAACCAAAATAGAAAATATTTTTATTTTATTTTAGATATATGTGTATATATATTTTTTAAAGAGTTTTTTTTTATGAAAAGAAAAACAACTATACTAACAATCCCCGGCAACGGCGCCAAAAATTGATAGTCAACTTTAAAGACCACGCAATAGCACGTATCTGGTAGGATAGTGATTATGGGTATCGATCCTCAGGAATTGGGTACAGTTATTTTTCTTAAAAATAAAAATATTTAAAAGGAAGAGTTTGTGAAGAAAACTTAACTAAGAAATTTTAATAAAAAAATGTAATTAAAATAATATCAGTTTGGGAGAACCTAGGGCATGGAATTCACCACTAACATCGAAACAAGGGTTATTTGTATTTTAATTTATTCTTAAATTAACATGCAAATTGACTGTTAGATATATGCCCTAGAAGCCAATCTGGCAGACATATTATTTATTCTGGGACATAAATTTGTACTTGACTTTATTATTATTGAATAATAAATGGGCATATTTTCATTCATATTGTTTATGTGTCTATGAATCGTCCAAGAAATTAATAAGATGATGATACATATTCTCAAGAATTGAGAATTTGATCCATGTATCATTGGTGATTAATTTCTAAATGCTCCTGATCAATGGATCATCACGTGGACGGTGATCGATCCGATCAGTGCACAGATTGCTTTCCTTATGGATGGACGAGACTCGAGTCCACAGTGTAGGGTCACTGAAGTGAGAGTGCAGGTGCTTGTTAGAGAACAAGGGTACTGAGCGTGACCAAGACAAGAAGTCACTTGGATGTCTATCCACTCGTCAGTGACTTACTTGATGTTGCAGTAGTGTGACTGGTCCTTTGACCTGCGGTGCTTCGGCTACTCACAGTGAGGTTATTGTAGTTTGACTGCACATATACATGGTCTCTAGTCATATGGGTCCTTGTTGTGTAGATTGGCTGCAGTAGGTTCACTGTAGGAGTAGGGTATGCACTTACATGGAATCTATCGACCTTGATAGAAGAGGAGTGATCCTATGTGATTTATTAGACAGAGTTCTAAGATCTTGGCCAGGGAAATAATATATAGTGGACAAAGAGTTTTCCACTATCGAACTCAAGTCGAATAAATCTAGACATATGACAGACAACGGGGTTTGACGAGTTATCCATGACCTCCGGTCTGTAGGGATCCACGATAGAAGGACTGTATCATACGATAACTGCACCTAGAGGTTCATCATTCTATTCTGCTGGGTGGCCACTACATACTGCTAGGTGTCACTGGTGGATGGTGAGACTCACAGGGATCATCTTGATGGTCGATAAACCCTGATGAGTTGAGTTGAAATTGTTTCAACCCATTGAAAGGAGTTTTCAATGATATTGTGATAGAGATCGCAATATATCTCACTACCAGTCAAAATAGAACCTATGGGGTCACACACATTAGAAGTATTGATCGATCCAATGGTTGAATGTGATTAGGAATCACAAATAATCAATTAGATTGATAAATGAAAACCCGCTAAGAGTTAGTGGTTAGAAGAAGGATTAATTGCAATCGGATTGCAATTTAATTTAATTAATTGGATTTAATTAATTGGACTTGATCATGAGTCCTACTTGGAGTGGAATTCATGAAGTCCTAATTGGATTAGGATTTCAAATTAAATTAGAATCCCATTTGGAATAGGATTTCTAAAGTCCTAATTGTCTTAGGGCTGAAAATTGAACAAGTCCTGATTAGATTAGGATTTTCTTAAGTCCTAATTAATTTTAAATTTAATCTAATTAATTTCATGACTCCTAATTGGATTAGGATTGAAGAGTTCAATAGAGTCATGGTTCAATTAAGTCCTAATTAGATTAGGATTGGGAGGAAATTGAAATAGGTCCATACAAGTCCTATTTTGACTAGGATTGGACTCATGCACTAGACCCAAATTAAATCACCCATTAATTTGATTAAGTGGCAGATTTAAATGGATAAGAGGGAGGGGAATATGCCCCTCCCTTTGAGCCATGCGTGGGAGAAAAAGGAGGGGCGCATGCCCCTCCTAGGTGACATGAAATAGAGATAAGGATGAGCTCCTAAAAAATAGGAGCTCATCTTTATCCCTTTGCAATTAAAAAGGGAGCATGGAATTTCGGCCAAAATGAATGTTTTTCTCCTCATTCCAGCCGTGAGCACCCTCCTCCATCTTCCTCCTTTGAGCCACGATCAAGAGAGGAAAAAGAAAAGCTTGGGACGCCCTCTTCCTTCTTCATCTTGGTTCCAAAAGGAAGAAAAAGAGAAAGGTTGCGGGTCTTGTTTTCTTCTTCCTACATCCATCCTTCTTCTTCTTCCTCTCAAGCCAATCAAAGATTGATTCAAAGGAGAAGACTTCAGCCATCCATAGCCATCTCTGCAAGGGAGCTAGCACCCCGGTGAGATCCAAAGGCTTCGATCGAGTCAGTACTTCGTGTGGATACCTGTAGAGGCCGGACGCGTGTGCGGCTTCCACTGAGCCTTGATCAAATACCACGTAAATCAGATTTGCGGAGACCATTTACCCGCACAAGGTGAAGATCTGATCTTCTTAATGATTTTAAAATGGTTTAAAATAATTTAATTCTAATCTATCTACAAACGAATGGTTTTAAAATACATTCATGCGATGAACGGATCCCGCATATGTTTTTCCGCTGCAATCTGAAAATTATTTCAAAATTTTCATGACATATGAGGGATGATAACATTGACTACCAGTCTAATAATAATTCAAATAAAAATCTCACAAAAGTAATTTAGGAACATCCATCTTCGGTCGGCATGAAATGCCTACCCTAAACTAATGTGGCAGGACACTGCATCTTTTCTAAGCATGGGTGATCTTCTATTAACTTAGTGATCATGAAGAATAGTTGTATAAACGTCATATTTAAAATCACAAAAATTAAATATGAGATGAAATAAAATATTCATTAAGAACAAAATAAGGTTTATATAACTCTAAGAATAGAAATCAATAATACAAAATCCTTAGCCCTTTGTTAGGGCTGCATCCGGCCCTGGAGAGGAGATCAGCCTTCCATGGAGTCGTGGGCGACAACAGCAGTGGTAGAGAAGGCTTCCATCGCGACCAGCTCTTCTTTCTTTCTTCCTCCGGCGACTCCCATCGAAAACTCCCTCTCAGCACTTCATTATTTTTTATATGGGAAGTTATTTCCGAAATGCCCCAAAGTCTTCTCTCTCTCCTTTTATTCTTGTGGGAACTCCTTGAGAAGAGCCAAGCTTCTTCTTCTCCCGGTGGGGAACTTGGCCTCTGAGGAGATGATTCTGAAGAAGGGAAGTCTCCTCCTTTTATAGCTTCACCAGCTCCTCTATTTTCCTCCCTGGATAAGATCTTCCGAGTGAGAAGATAAGGCAGAGAAAACAGCTCTGTTTTGCGGATGCGGGTGAGACGCGAAAGGAAGGTTGGACGGCTGAAGATGTTGATCCACAGGAGGTTGCTCCACGGCTGCTGCGGCCTGTGATTCACGGACGTGAAGCGCGGTACGGTTGAAGTAGAGCTGGGAGGAATGCGTGGAAGATGCGAAAGCGTGGGAAGCTTCATCACAGATGGCTGCTAACTGATGTTTATCCTTGTGAATGGTGGGATGGGAATGTATCACGAATGGAATGAACTGCAAGATCTTGGAAGATACTGGGCTAGATTTTGCTGGGAACAGGGGATCTTTAGATGCAGAAGATCTCATAAAGTTAGCTACGGACGTGGAGCAGGGGAGAAGAACTGGTTGCTTGATCCGAACGGGAGAAGAAAAGATCACGGTTGGAGGAAATCTGGGAAGATGATCCATGAAGCTCGAATGTTGTTCCGCGAACGCTGGGGAGATTGCTGAAGTTAATCCGGATGTTGAGACTCGATCCATGGAATGAGAGGATGATCTCTGTTATGTTTCCGAAATAGGGGATAATGCAATTCGGATGATGTTCATGGCTGGGAGATGAAGGAACGAATTTGATTTGCGGTTGTTGATAAGCTGGTTCTCATCCGGAGGTTGTGAAGGAACGTGGAGAGCATGGGATGCTAGGAGGATAAGATTGGGAAGGATGACACAGTTGGAACGAATCAGAAAGGTGATCTAATCTGGGAGATGATCCAAAAGATGAAGCTTGGGGACTCGGCTGAGAGTTGGGATAGCTTGCGGTTGAGATGAACTTGGATATGGCTTGGTTCGTGGGAGAACAATGGGCGTGTGGGATGATGTGTGAATGGCTGGGAAGAAATCCGGATTGGGATGAAGGTGGATCACGGACGATAACATGGAACGGATGCCTGGTAGAATTGCGGAATGGCTTGCGGATGAGGTTGATCCGGAACAGAGGAACTGGGATAAATCTTGGATGTTATTCGGAGAAGAGGATGAGGAGAAACAGAGGACTTGATTTTGGGAGGATAAGCTCGGGAACGACGTGGAGAAGTTGGATTCGGCTGGGATTGGTTCCGAAACAGGGGAAGAGATGGCTTTGTTCGTGGACATGGAAGGAATCCGAAGGAGGTTGGCTTGATTCGATGGGATCTGGGATGCAGGGGATGCGGATATGAATGGGATGAAGCTTGGTAACGAACATGATCCGGAGGGAGGCTGGGACAGCCTCCGGATTTGGTTTGGAAGGAGGTTACGGCTATGATGTGGAGCATTAGTTGCGGGAAGGAAGCAGGGGAGGCTTGTCCGTGGAGTTAGTCTGAGCGGGATGTGAGGAAGAACACTCGAGATGAGCATGGGACGTTGGGATATATGATCCGGAAGTTTGGGGATAATCGCCGTTGGCTGGATGTGGCTGAGATGTTTTGAAATCCCATGTACTTTAGCATGTGTCATTCGGGATAGCTGCCACATGTGCTCTAGCGTGATCAGACTTCATGGTTATGAGTCAGATGATGGGTTTGACCCGACCTGCATACGTTGAATTCGACCCAAAATAATTAAATCAAACTCAAATTACCAAATAATTTATTAAAATGCAATGATGAAGGGAAACACATTTTTTATGTTTACATTTAAAATATGTGAATTAAAATAATGATAAGTGCCATGAATAAGATATTAATTTATGCATTATTTAGCACTTATCATTCATGGCACAAAATTAAAAGAGAATTTGTTCATATCTTAGCTATTGGTTCACCAGAATTTTTTGGAAAATTTATCAGCCAAATTCGTTGGCTAAAATAGGTGTGAGGCGTGGGGGGTCTTTTGGCTATAAAAAGACCCCCACGCCTAGGGTTTGAATGATGTGGTCTTTAGAGAGGGTTCTAAATTCTGAAAAATTTTTGAGAGCCAGCTGCCCTCTCTCCCCCTTCTTCTCCTTCATCTCCATCCTTTATTCTCTTGAAGTAGAATCAAAAGTTGAGAACTTCGAGGGGGAAAAATTCAGCCATTGCAGCACCTCTACGCGAGCTAACACTCCTGCAGTTGTGGATCATCCTAGAGCTTCGCGTGGACTATCCGTAGAGGCCGGATATATGTGCGGCTACAGAAGGTGATCAAGGCATCATCAAAGTTCTCAAAGCAAAAAGGTATGAGATCTGATCTCATTAGAATTTAGGATTAAAAATCAATTAGGTTGCTAAAATTCTGCATGATTACATGTTAGACATAGAATATGCATACTTGTTTAGGATAAATGTTTAAAGTTCTGAATCTATTTTTATTGTAGAGATATGATCTCTAGCATGCATAGGAATTAAATAGTTTAATTCATGCTTCCGCTGTAAAATTTTTAAAAATATATGCATGCGACCACTAGGGTTCCCAATAATACTAGCCATTCCTATTACTATTGTTGCTTCAGAGGTTGCATTTAGTGCTAGAGGTAGAGTGCTCGATCAATATCGTAGCTCTTTGAAACCTGAGACTGTACAAACTTTGATTTGTACTAGAGATTGGTTGCATCATAAGCTTGGATTGGAGCAGTCATCAAATGTAAGTATCATTTATAGTATTTAATATATCTTTTAGTAGTTAGTTTTTTAATTTATAATTTCTGGTTTCTTGTTTAATTACAGGTTGATGAAGAGTTTATGCAATGGAACACAGAGACTGGTCTAAACTAGACTACTTGAGAATTTGAGATTTATTATGTTTATTGTGTTTCTTGAACTCTTTTGTAGAACTTGATTTGTATGAGATATTTTTTAGTTTGTTGGGGTTTCACTTAGACCATTTAACTTCTTTTTGATTGTCATTGCCTTTGTGCTTGGATGTGGTTAATACATAACTTGATCATTTTTCCTTTTCTAAGCATAACTTCAACATTTTTTGTGGGTTGAAAGTGTTTTAGATGCCAAATAGTGAATTTAGCAAGTTTCAGAACATTGGAGTCGACCCCAACACTGGAGAAGGCAATTTGTGAAGCTTCTGTTAGAGTGAGTCGATCCAAATGATCGATCAAGTTTTCTTTGCCTTTTATCAAGCTCAAACCCAAGCTCCGGCTTGAGCTCGTTATTGAAACGAGCTTTACGAGCTCAAGACCGAGCCTTTGCTTTGCCAAGTAAGCCCGAGCTCGAGCCCAATACAGAGCTTGGTACCAAGCCCAAGCTTGAGCCCGAGATTCTATGAAATGAGCCGAGCCCGAACCTCCTAGGCTCGGGCTCTGCTCGGCTCGTTAACAGGCCTACTCACATATAAGAATAGAAAATTTTATTATGAGCTACCTTATAAGTCAACCCATAGTTTATGATGAGTTGACTCTGAAAGAAACCCTTGTAGGGTAGCATGCATGATTTTAAAATTTTTTAGAAATCAGTGGAAGCAATTAAAAATTAAATTGTTTAATTTTCATGCATGCTTGAGATCTAATCTCTACCATAAAAATAAAACCAGGATTTAAATATTTATGTAAAACATGAAACTATAATTATATGTTTAACATACAATTCTGAAATTTCAGCAACATGAAATTTCTGCAATCAAGTTAAGATCTAATCTTAATATCTGATGAGATCAAATCTCATACCTGATTTATTGAAAGTCTTCGATGACTCCTTGATCACGCTCTGTAGCCGCACATACGTCCGGCCTCTATGGATCGTCCACGCGAAGCTCCAGGAAGATCGACGTCCGTGAGAGTGCTAACTCGCGAGCAGGTGCTACAATGGCTAAACTTTTCTTTCTCATGGCAATCAACTCTTTGATTGTTTGCTGAAGAAGAAGAAGATGATGGAGGAGGAGGAGGAGGAGGAGAAGAGATGGCAGCCGTCTGCAGAATTTTTCAGAACCCTAGAACTCCCTAAAAATTCTGCATCTAAAACCCTATGCGTGGAGGTCCTTGTTGCCCAAGGTGACAATCCAAGAGGGGGGGGGGTGAATTGGTTTCTTCTAAATTTTAGTGCTTTTAAAAACTTTCGTAATTAAGTGCGATGGATGCTTTCTTAGGTTATTTGAGTGAGTTAAGCTAATACAAGAATAGAAGATAAAGCAAGAGAAAATGAAAGCACAAACACAATGCAAACACACCAATATATAGTGGTTCGGTGCTCTCCTTAGCACCTACGTCCACTCCCCAAGCGTACCCTTGGGAATTCACTATAATCTCACGGATTACAGTTGGATTGTTTTTCGGGCTCACAATCCAAAAACCTTGTTGGTTTTACGGGCTCACCAACGAACCTATACAACTTTGGTTTTCCGGGTTCACCAAAAACCTTGTTGGTTTTGCGGGCTCACCAACGAACCTATACAACTTTGGTTTTCCGGGTTTACCAAAAACCTTGTTGGTTTTGCGGGCTCACCAACGAACCTATACAACTTTGGTTTTCCGGGTTCACCAAAAACCTTGTTGGTTTTGCGGGCTCACCAACGAACCTTTACAAAGTGTTTAACAAATAAAAAGAAAAGATTCAAACTCCTAAATGAGCATATAAAACAATATGAACTACAAAGAAGAGTTAGAAAGAAATTATCGCTTTGAAGTCGCTTTGCTCTTCTTTGTCAAGGAAGCTTCACTCTTCAAGGGGGGAAGGAGCTCTTGATGCCTCTTTGAATGTGCTCAATCCCTTTCTTTGATTCTTGAATGAAGCTCTTGATGAAGGAGATTAGGGCTCTTTTGTTTTCTTGTGTTTTCTTTGATATCCCACTCAAAAGTTGTTTCCTCTGATGAATAGTGCCCCTTTAAATAGTTTTCAACCTTCCTTGGACAAGCCCCATTCGTCAGATTTGAAAAAACTAGCCGTTACATACCTTGGGAAGGACAGAAAGTACATCTGCAGAACTAGCCGTTACTGTTCAGCCCGTGTTTGGGTCGGCTCAACCTGTCCTTGGGTCGACCCAACTTTGCCTTGGGTCGACTCAACCATTTCTTGGGTCGACCCTCTCAGTAACCACAGAAACCTCAATTTCAGCCTTTCTTCCCATGGGTCGACCCAACCATTCTTTGGGTCGACTCAAAGTTCACTTGGGTCGACTCAAATTCTTCTTGGGTCGACCCTCTCAGTAATTCCAGAGAACCGTTTTCTATCTGTCTTTCTGTCTTGCCCTTTGGGTCGACCCTCTCAGAGTTTGGGTCGACTCAAGCTTGGGTCGACTCAACCACTGTGTGGGTCGACCCTCTCAGTGAATCCAGAGAGCATTCTTCCTTTGTGTTTTGAGGTTCTTTGGAGGTTGGGTTGACTCATGCTTACCTTGGGTCGACCCAACTCACTGTTCATTTGTGCTGTTTTTGCAGGAGTGTGCCAGATGATTCCCAGATGTGCCGGGGTCGACCCAATCAACCTATGGGTCGACTCAATCCACACTTTGCTGCATTCTTAAGGTTAGATTCATCCAAATGAACAAGACCATATATATATTTTCAATTAAACAAATGTACTGAGAGTAATGAACTTATAAATGAAGTATCAATTTAACTTATAGCATGCTCTAGATAATTACTTGTTTATCATCAAAATAACACTATCATCCTCAGTCCTTTTATAGCCTAGGAGCCCCACGCTATCACTTGATCATGGCGTGTGGAAATTCCTAAAAAATAGGGATCTTGATAAGTGCTTAATAATTTATAATTTAGTTATCTTTCCATAGCACTTATTAATGTTTTTAAACTGATAAATACATATTTTACCATTAAATTGAATAAACATTGAAATAAATTTAAATTATGGTGAGAGGTAAATAATTCTTTTCTCAAAATAGACTCTGAACTTGTCTCTCTCCTAGTTGTAATCTTTCATGAAAACATATAAGGAGGAGATTGTGTTGACCTGGTTTAGTAACCTGATGGAGTTATAATCAAGCTAAGGCTATGATTAAATAGGTTTTGGTCATGATTAGATAATTATTCTTATATGAGGAAAAAGGTTTGATTAACCCTTTTTATTAAGTCACGGTCCTGCTTTTAGCCTTGTTGAGTCCGGTCTGAAGCTGTTTAGCAAGAATTAAATTTAAACAATATTGGGCTCGAGAGTAAGTTCAAGCAAATTAACGATCATGACCCACCTCAAACCCAAAGTCAATTTCCAACCAATTCCTTACCTGCCTTCATATAAAATTTATAAATTTAAAACAAAAAAAATAATGAATATAATAAAATAAATAAAAATAATTTTGGGAAGAATTACTGGATTCACTGTTCATATGAACAGTGTCCCGTAAAAACACTGTTCATATGAACAGTGTTACAAAAAAAAAGAAATAATATAATAATTAAAAAAAAACTGTTTCACTGTTTATCTCCTTCCTCCCGCTATCTATACTTCCCGTGATCCCGCCTCACAGAGCACCCCCTGCCCGTTCCAGCCACGAGTCCCACGCGGTTCAGCCGAGATCCAGCACCACCGCATCAACTCCGTGCCAGCAGCATCAACCACATCCCATCCGCCGCCCGTTCCACCTCCCAGCAGTCGAAAATCAGCCATTTCCTCCAAGCATTCCAACCATCCCAAGCTTCACCCGGATTCGTTCCAAGAAGAGATCCCATCGATTTCTAGCTCCAATCCCTGTGATTCAGCCTTCACCGTGATCCCAGTCGACTGAATTCAACGAGCCGGTAACCCAGCTCCTTTCGGATCGGCACCCGTTTCGAGCTCCATCCCCATCTTCGCCCGAGATCCAGCCATTCTCCCAGCATCACACCCTCGCGTGCAGCAGGAATCAAGCCTCCACGAGATCATTCCCAGCATCACGCCCTCCTCCTCTCTCGGGATCCATCGCTGGTCTTCAGCGATCTACAAGAGGAAGACGGAGAAGAGAGGAAAAGGGGGAGAGCTCGGTTCGAGAACAGAGCATGCTCTGTTATGGTGCCGAGAAGGGAGAATAAAAAAAGAGGGATGCTGTGAGTGGATGAGTTAGTAAAAGAAAGGAAAAAAAAAGAAGGAAGGACTTGAGACGAATGGCGTGGAGTATCTTAGCAAGCCGATCAAAGTCACCGAGCATCATGAGCAGCTAAACCTCGGTTTAGGGGTTTGATGAAGCCATAGAGGAGTATTCGTTTCATTTTTATTGATTTGAGTTTGTATTGTAAGATTGTTGCATGATGAAGAATTTATCAATTGATCTTACGATTTATCCAATTTATGTGAATCATTTATCTTGCATGAAATATTTTACATAAATTGATCTATTTCATCAAATCCAACACCTGTGATTTGGAGGAGATATTCACGTGACATCGATTTCATGTTTAATGATTTAATGATCAGATGCATCATGCTAGGTTAGACAGGTCATGCTTATCATTAGAATAGATGGTTTGTGCTAGACTTAGATGATTCATGCTGGGAATTAGTTATAATTTTCTTTTATAGATTGCTTTGGCTTGTAGTCGGAAGCAATCAAGTCTTAAATACAACTCAATCATTGAAAGCGTCATGAATATAAATCTATCGGTGGATTCTAGCCCTAAACACCTCTCTCCATAGATAATTCATACTACTACACCCATATTAATTCTTAGTTTTTATCATTTACTCTAGCTTATCCCCTTTGAAGTAATGATTTAATTAGAAAAAAAAACTTGTATCCAATCCCTGTGGACCGACACCCGTAATCACTATCCTACAGGATACGTGCTATTGCGTGGTTTATTTTTGAAATTGAAATAACCGATCAATTTTTGGCGCCGTTGCCAAGGATTGCTAGCATAGTTATTTTTCCTATCATTAAAAAAAATTAATTAAAAAAAAACTTTCAGAAAAAAACATATATATATCTAAAATAAAATAAAAAAATTATTTTCTATTATTGTTACTTTTCTTATCTCCTTTTTCTCTTCTACTAATTTTTTTCCAGTTTTTCTTTTGGTCTTATTTGATCAGGAATCGAAGGAAAAATCTGAGATGATCAAAAGGAGAATAGCTGGAAAAGGAATGCTGTAAAGGTTTGCCTAAAAAAATTTAAATTGCTGGAAAAATTTTCTTTGGTAACCTCTAAACCTTTCTTATTTAAATTAATTATTAGCTTGAAATTTTGTGGTGATTGTTTGATTTTAATTTCAGCAAAAGTGTGAATGCATGCTTGATACACATACACAAATTAATCCGTACATAGTAAGGGCAATCACCCCAACAAGATAAGAGCCGGATTTCATCACCGGATTCTTGCCCAACTTAGGTGAACTCAATCGCACATAGTGTCACTTTAATTAAAATCAATTAGATGTTGGCTCCTAGAGACATTCGAGCTCAATAGGACGAAGATCACCGAAAGTTGCACCAATTTCGCTCTGTGGCTTAGTTGATGTCTAGGCAAGCTTTGTCTCTATAAGGAAGACAGTTCATCTATTCGAGGCAAGTGGGTTTTAAGTGGGACCTTCGCGAACGCATCGTGACCCCTCCACTTACCTGGGAGCTTACCTGGTTAACTCGGTTCATTAGACCGAATTGGAGGCTTAGGTGCCCTCTTTAAACCAATTAGGAGCTGTCTAGTGATTTTAGGACAAATACAAGGATTGATATGTTTTTCTTTTATTGCATGCTTGACTGATCAAGTACTAGTGTATGCAAGCGAGTCGTTCTAGAGTACGTGACCTATTACCCTTTGACCCTGAAATAGAACGGACCCTTAGGAATATTCGAGCTGAGATCAGAACATTAGAATCATCCCCACCTTCTGAGATGGCTGAAGAACAACCCAAACTCCTGAGGGAGTACTTTACTCCCACCATTTACACTTCCCCATCTTGCATTCGATTACCTGAGGTAGCAGCTGTACAATACGAAATAAAGTCTAGTATGATCCAAATACTCCCATCTTTTTACGGGCTCACCAACGAAGAACCATATAAACACCTAGATGAATTCTTTGAGATTTGCACCACTGTCAAGATTCAAGAACTTCATTGATGATGCTCTGAAACTTAGACTATTCCCCTTCTCCCTTAAAGATAGAGCCAAGCAATGGCTGAATTTTTTAGAAGCCAATTTGATTCGTTCTTGGATCAAATGCAACAACATAGGCTTCGGCGCTACTACAGCGCTTCGCTAACTCGAAGCGCCTCGCTATGAGAATGACGCTTCGCTAACGCGTTGCGTTGTCAGCTAAGAACTAGAATTCTTATCGATACTGGAACTCATAGGGAAGAAAATGGATTTATGGATGGAATCAAATATGCAGTATTTACAGAAAAAAGTATTCGGTTATTGGGGAACAATCAATATACTTCTAATGTCGAATCAGGATCAACTAGGACAGAAATAAAGCATTGGGTCGAACTCTTCTTTGGTGTCAAGGTAATAGCTATGAATAGTCATCGACTCCCGGGAAAGGGTAGAAGAATGGGACCTATTATGGGACATACAATGCATTACAGACGTATGATCATTACGCTTAAAAATAATTTGTTCTATTCAATATCTCTATGGGGAAAAGAAGCACCAAAAACATTCAATAAAAATTTACTTTTATCAACAATGAATAATAAGGTTTACTTTTTTTCAAAAGATACATATAAAATTATTGATAATGATAAGATACGATACTTTAGTACTTACTTTGGAAATAAATATACTTCCACGTATCCTCATGAATCAGACAATACTATGCTATTTCCTCTGCTTGTATTGGTACTATTTACTTTGTTCGTTGGATCAATAGGAATTTCTTTTGATCAAGAAGTAATGGATTTTGATATATTATCGAAATGGTTAACCCCATCCCCAAATCTTTTACATCCAAATTCGAATTATTCTGTGAATTGGTATGAATTTTTTACAAATTCCATTTTTTCAGTAAGTATAGCTATTTTCGGATTATTCATAGCATATATTTTATATGGGTCTGTTTATTCATTTTTCCAGAATTTGGACTTAATCAATTCATTTGTAAAAGGGAGCCCTAAGAGAATTATCTTGGACCAAATAAAAAGTGTTATATACAATTGGTCATATAATCGTGGTTACATAGATATTTTTTATACTAGGGTTTTAGTCATGGGTATAAGAAGATTAACCGAGCTAACTCAGTTTTTTGATAGACATATAATTGATGGAATTACAAATGGAGTTGGCCTTACAAGTTCCCTTATAGGTGAAGGTATCAGATATATGGGGGGGGGACGAATCTCGTCTTATTTATTTTTATATTTTTTTTATGTATCAATATTTTTATTATTTTTTTTGTTCATTGGTATAAACCCAATAATTATACAGGTCTTCATGGGATAATTTTTTTGTCGTGTACAAAGACATTTTTCGTTCTATCATTTCCGAAAAAGTCGATAAACTAGGTGGATATGTAAAAGATATTTTTTTTTTCCCATTACTTGGACATGTATAAAAAAAATATTGTGACATTTCATTTCGTACAGCATTTTCAAACCGATCATTTTTTATATATCGCAATGGACAATTCCATCGTTTATAATCGAAAAGAAAAGTTACAAGAGGTTTTTCAAACCAGAAATAAGTCTTTTCATTTTTCTCTTCTTTAAGTCTTCCCAATTCCCAATTATCTAAATTTTTTAAAAAATACTTTCCCATAGGAAGAACGAACCAGTTTAGACGTGCCATTACAAGCTTCTCCCAAACCGAGGGAGAAGAATTTCATGAAACTTGGGAGAGATTTCCGGACCTAATCCATAAATGTCCACATCATCAAATACCTAAATGGCAGCTAGTGCAATGTTTCTATGACGGATTGACTGAACGAAATCGTCAGATGATTGATGCCGCATGCGGGGGGACATTCATACTTCAAAATGAGCATGAAGCATGGCAATTATTTAAAAATCTAAACGAAAACTTCCTCCATCATGCTTCTTGTTCTCGTCAAGCATCCCTGAGTTCTCAAAGAAAAGGGACCATTTGTGAAATAAGTCATTCTATGGACCTGTCTAGCAAGGTAGATGCATTATCCCATAAGATTGACCAACTGATGATAGATGGGTATTACATGAACTCTTCCCAAGCACAAGTGTGTACTATCTGTTCTAGCCCATCCCATCCTATTCATGAGTGCCCTTCAGCGCCCCAATTCCTCGAACTCGTGTAAGAACACATCAATGCTGCTCAAACACAGCCTAGACCGGGTAATGACCCATTTTCCAATACATATAACCCGGGATGTCGAAATCATCCAAACTTTTCTTGGAAGCAGCAAGCTTCGAATACAGACCAACCCTATTTCCAAAATTTTCAAAATCCTCAGAATTTTCAAACCCCACAAAATATTCATCCCTACCGTCCCTCGACTCAATTTCAACACACTCCTCCTCCACCCCAAAGAAACACAGCCTTTGAGGAGAAAGTGTTGAACGCCCTTCAAGATTTGGAAACTATTACACAATTGGTGCACTCTCATACGCAATCCATCGCCAAGCTAGAATCCCAAATGGGGCAACTAGCTAATGCACTGAACAAGCGAGAGGAAGGAAAGCTTCCAAGCCAACCACTAAGTAATCCTAGGGGATAATACATGGCTCAAGAAAATCAATTAAATGCAATTCATCATGAACAAGCCAATGCTTTGACTATCCTAAGGAGTGGACGTGTAGTAGACAATAAGATTAGAGAGGACAACAATAAGGAAGGTGAAGAAGAGGATAGAAATGTGTCAAATGAAAATCTAAAACCTTCTTCTTCTTCTTCAGCTAGTCCACCTTCTGCCAAAACTCATATCCCAAAGGCCCCATTTCCTGAAGCTCTTAATTCACCCTCTCCCTTTGGCAAAAAGGGAACTTTACTAGAGGAAATGATGGAGGTTTTCAAACAAGTGAAAATCAACCTTCCGCTTCTTGATGCTATTAGACAAGTTTCCTCCTATGCCAAATTTCTCAAAAACCTTTGTACACAAAAGCAAAAATCTAGGACACATGTGCCTAAAAAGGTCTTCCTAACTGAGCAAGTGAGTTCTATTCTTCAACACAACACCCCTCCAAATTCAAAGATCCTGGTGCTCCCACCATCTCCTGTGTCTTAGGAAATAATTTCATTGATCGAGCACTCTTAGATCTAGGGGGCAAGTGTCAACCTTTTACCTTATTCAGTTTATGAGAAACTTGAGTTAGGTGAGTTAAAACCAATCTCGGTATCCCTTCAATTGGCTGATCGATCTGTAAAAATACCATGTGGGATAATTGAAGATGTTCTTGTCAAGGTAGACAAATTCTATTTTTCAGTAGATTTCAGTATCCTTGATATCGAACATGAACCTAATCCTAAGAAACAAATCCCCGTGATCCTTGGGCGGCCCTTTTTAGCAACAGCTAATGCATGCATCAATTGTAGAACAGGGGTAATGAACATATCATTCGGGAACATGAAGGTAAAATTAAATGTGTTCAATGCGGACGACCAACCCGCGAGGAAAGTTGAGTGTTTTATGATAGACAAAATAGATGAACTCATAGAAGGAGATGCAAAAAACTACCTTACTGTGTCTGGCTGAAGACAGTAAACTTAGCGCTTGTTGGAAGGCAACCCAATTCTCTTAGATTTTTTTTAACATTGAGGACAATGTTAGGTTTAGGTTTGGGGGTATTCATCTTGATTTTCATTCAAAAAAAAATAGAAAAAAATGCGTTCATTTTCATTTAAAATAATAATAATAATAATAAATTAAAAAAAAGTTTTTGTTTTTAAAAACCTAATTTCTATACATTTATGTGAGAATGATAAACACACAAGGTATATAAAATCTAAAAAGCCCAATGACTAGTCGGAAGTAATACAAATTTAAGTTCTTTTTATTAAGTCTCTCTTAGGGAGTTGTAAGCTAATTAACACTTTGGAATTTCACTACACACTGGCCGACCCTTCTTGTTGGGGTATGTGGAGACCATTGGTGATGAAGAGAATTGAAGGAGAATCAATTCTGCATAATTCTGTCTGGCGGACTGTCGGAGTCGACTTGAGCTACAGTCGAGTCGACTCGGGAACAGTCGAGTCGACTGGGGAACAGTCGAGTCGACCCGAGAGGAGAAAGGCCAGAAGACCGAGAAAACCATGTTTCTGTCTCGACTGTCAGAGTCGACTCGAGCTACAGTCGAGTCGACTCGAAGCATCGTCGAGTCGACTCGAGCTACAGTCGAGTCGACTCTAGATCGTGCCAGTTTTATCCAGACGTGCCAGAGTCGACTCGAACCACAGCCGAGTCGACTCGGGCTCGCGAAAAATCGTACGGACGATTTTCTTTTGGTGTTTTTGGTGGCGTTTCGACGGCTATGATCATCTGAAGGTCTTGAGACTATATATAGGACTCATGAGAGCCCTAGGAGGATAGATATTCAAGGATATTTCGAGAGAGACTCTTGTTTTGTGCGGCTAGGGTTCTAGAGAAGAAGAGGATTGGGATCCTACTTCTTGTGCAAAGGAAATTCTGTGTGAATCTCTTGTAGATCGATCGCTTGTGATCGTTCTGGTGTGTGCTATCTCTGTAATCTGTTCATCCTAATTGAGATTTGGAGCGGTGGAGGACGTAGGCTACTTGTAGCCGAACCTCGTTACATCTTTGTGTTTGCTTTGCTATTTTCTTCCTATTTCTTCTTCTTTTGGTTTGATAATCCGCTGCGGTGCTCAAGTGTTTTACCCTATTGATACCACGGGGTAATCTTTTGCCCTTCGTAGCGGAAGCGAAGCGGTGATCCTTGAGTCCGGTGTCGAGGGAGCGAGAGAGTGCTTATCCGTTTGCTTCTCTCTTTGCTTGTCCGACGTTGGTGGTTGTACCGGTGTGAGTGGGTTCCGGTGCGGGTCGCTGCCAACAACTGGTATCAGAGCTATTGGTATTCTGCAATGGCGGATGAAGAGAAGTTGCGAATTGAGAAGTTCAATGGCACGAACTTCGGATTTTGGAAGATGCAAATAGAGGATTATCTTTACCAGAAGGATCTCTATTTACCTCTTGGAGGTAGAGCGAAGAAACCAGAGAAGATGTCCGATGAAGACTGGGAGGTCCTCGATCGGAAGACGCTCGGCACCATTAGATTGTCACTTGCATCCCAAGTGGCATTCAACATCAAAAACGAGAAGACGACGATGGAGTTGATGGCAACATTGTCGCGGATGTACGAGAAACCCTCAGCATCAAACAAGGTATTTCTCATGAAGAGGTTGTTTAATCTTCGTATGAAAAATGGCGGCAGCGTAGCAGAATACTTCAACGAGTTCAACGGACTCACGGCCCAGTTGGAGTCAGTGGAGATTAGTTTTGACGATGAGATTCGGGCATTGCTAATCCTCTCCGGACTGCCTGATAGCTGGGAGGGCCTGGTGATGGCAGTGAGCAACTCTTCGGCGACGGGGAAGTTGATCTTTGATGACGTTGTGGAAGTGCTTCTGAGTGAAGAAGCAAGAAGGAAATCTTCTGGAGCTACGGAGTCGTCTGAAAGTGCACTAAACATCTCTAACCGGGGAAGACAAAAGAAGGATGGTCGATTTTGAAGCGACTCGAAGTCGAGATCCAGCAGGTCTCGAGCACCTCAGAACAAGGGAGCGAAGTGCTGGAACTGCGGGAAGATGGGGCACTTTAGGAGGGACTGCAAATCTCCTAAAGGGAAGCAAGGCGACCACACCGAAGGAGTCAGCAAGGATCTGGCAAATCTTGCTGAAAACGGTGACATGGATGCCCTCGTTCTATCTTTATCTACCGGTGACGAGTCTTGGATGATAGACTCAGGCGCGTCTTTCCATGCTACATTCCAACGGAAGCTTCTTGGAGGATATGAGAAGGGAGACTTCGGCAAAGTCTACTTAGGGGATGGAGAGCCTTGCACCATACAAGGAAAGGGAAGCGCGGAAGTGAAGTTGATTTCTGGATCTTCACTTGAGCTTGAGGACGTACGGCACGTGCCTCAACTGCAGAGGAATCTGATTTATGTTGGACAGTTGGCGAGCCAGGGGTACAAGACTATTTTCACAGCTGATCAGTGGAAGATATCCAGGGGTTCGTTGATGGTGGCTAGTGGCAAGAAGGTTGGGACACTTTATATTGCCAACGGCACGGAAAACTCTATTGGAGTTGCTGCAGCAGATGTGGACGCCAAGTTATGGCATTGCAGACTTGGGCACATGAGTTATCAGGGACTGGAGGTGATGCACCAGTTGGGAAAGCTGCAGGGTCTCAGGAGTGTTGAGATGGACTTCTGTGAGGATTGTATTCTCGGAAAGCAGAAGCGTGTTTCATTCAACAAAGAAGGTAAACCTCGGAAGCAAGAAAAGCTAGATCTCGTGCACACGGATGTGTGGGGGCCTGCACCGGTTTCTTCCATTGGTGGATCTCAGTACTATGTTACTTTTATTGATGATGCTACCAGGAAGCTTTGGGTGTTCTTCTTGAAGCACAAGTCAGAGGTATTTGGGGTCTTCAGGAGATGGCAGGCAATGGTAGAACTCGAGACAGGAAGAAGGTTAAAATGCCTGAGATCAGACAACGGTGGTGAGTATTGTAGCAGAGAGTTTGAGGACTACTGTGCAGAAGCTGGGATCGTCAGGCAGAGGACAGTTCCAGGGACACCACAACAAAATGGAGTTGCTGAAAGGATGAACAGAACAATTAATGAGCGTGCCAGGAGTATGAGGATACATGCTGGATTGCCACAGCAGTTTTGGGCAGAAGCAGTTAACACTGCTGCCTACTTGATCAACAGAGGGCCATCAAAGAAACTTGAATTTGGAATTCCTGAGGAAGCATGGACAGCGAAGAAGATTGATTTGGCGCACTTACGAGTATTCGGTTGTACCAGTTATGTCCATGTTGATTCCAATCAAAGAAGCAAATTAGACGCCAAATCAAAGAAGTGCATTTTCGTTGGATACGGAGCTCAACAGTTTGGGTATCGTTTTTGGGATCCCGAACACAGGAAGATCATTCGTAGTAATGATGTGGTATTTAATGAGAAAATGCAGCAGAGCACTGAATCAGAAACAAAACCTGTTGAGCCGTGTTTTGTGGATCCTGAAGAGGAGTCTACAAATTCTGGTCAGAAGACTCAGTCAGAGCAAGAACCTGAAGTATTGGCACCCTCTCCACAACTAAGAAGGTCCACTCGTAGTACTCATGGGAAGCCTCCTCAAAGGTATGATGGGACTCTTAGTTATTTGCTGCTCACAGATAATGGCGAACCTGAATGCTTCACGGAGGCATTGGAGGTTGATACCAGGAAGGAGTGGGAGTTGGCCATGGATGATGAGATGGAGTCATTGGAGCAGAATCAAACGTGGGATTTGGTGGATCTGCCCAAGGGGAAGAAAGCACTGTCAAACAAATGGGTTTACAGGCTGAAGGAAGAGCAGAATGGGAAGAAACGGTACAAGGCCAGGCTGGTTGTAAAAGGATTTCAGCAGAGAGCAGGTATCGACTTCACGGAGATCTTTTCTCCTGTAGTCAAGATGAGTTCTATTCGGGCGGTGCTGAGCATGGTGGCAGTAGAGAATCTTCACTTAGAGCAGCTTGATGTGAAGACAGCTTTTCTTCACGGAGATCTCGATGAGGAGATATATATGCAGCAGCCGGAGGGATACATTGCAGCTGGCACGGGTGACTTGGTTTGCAAATTGAAGAAAAGCCTCTATGGTTTGAAACAGGCGCCCAGGCAATGGTATCTCAAGTTCGATAGTTACATGCTTGAGATAGGATACAGGAGATGTCAGGAGGATCACTGTTGCTACTTCCGGGACTTCGGTACATCTTATATTATCTTGCTATTATATATTGATGACATGTTAGTTGCAGGAGCTAGCATGCATGAGATTGCAAAATTGAAGCTGAAGCTGTCAAGAAAATTTGCAATGAAGGATCTAGGAGCAGCGAAACAGATCCTTGGGATGCGGATCAGCAGAGATAGGCCTAAACATATCCTTAGACTATCTCAGGCGGAGTACATCAGCCGAGTACTCAAGAGATTCTGCATGGAGGGTGCCAAACCTGTTGGCACACCACTAGGTGCCCACTTAAAGCTTTCAAAAGGACAAAGTCCGAAGACGTGGGTGGAGGAGCTCAATATGTCAAAAATCCCGTATGCATCGGCGGTGGGGAGCTTGATGTACGCTTTGGTCTGTACGAGACCTGACATTGCTCAAGCAGTGGGAATTGTGAGTCGCTTTATGAGCTGCCCAGGCTTGGAGCATTGGCGTGCGGTCAAATGGATACTGAGGTATCTGAGAGGCACGGAGCACATATCAATGTGCTATGGAGGTTCTGAGATCCGGTTACAGGGCTTTGTGGACTCAGACATGGCAGGGGACTTGGACGGCAGGAGGAGCACGACAGGGTACTTGTTCACCCTGGGCAGTGGAGCCGTCAGTTGGATTTCCAGGTTGCAACCAGTTGTTGCATTGTCGACTACGGAGGCGGAGTATGTGGCAGCCATAGAGGCGTGCAAGGAACTAATATGGCTTCAGGGCTTGATGAAGGAGTTTGGGAAGGAGCAGAAGGATTGCATGTTATATTCAGATAGTCAAAGTGCAATTCATCTGGCAAAGAATTCAGCTTTCCATTCAAGGACGAAGCATATTGACATACGGTACCACTTTGTGAGGTCATTGCTCGAGCAGGGACTCGTCAAGTTGGAGAAGATTCATACAAGTCAGAATCCTGCAGATATGTTGACGAAGGTCGTCACGGTGGAGAAGCTGAGGAGTTGTTCAGCTTCTGCTGGTCTTCATGCTTGAAGACGTTGAGGAGGCATCGTACCTATCTCACTAGGATGATTCAGTTTCAGTGGGAGCACAGAGGAGAGCCAAGTAACAAGAGAATATACCCAAGGTCTCCAAGTGGGAGATTGTTGGGGTATGTGGAGACCATTGGTGATGAAGAGAATTGAAGGAGAATCAATTCTGCATAATTCTGTCTGGCGGACTGTCGGAGTCGACTCGAGCTACAGTCGAGTCGACTCGGGAACAGTCGAGTCGACCCGGGAGGAGAAAGGCCAGAAGACCGAGAAAACCATGTTTCTGTCTCGACTGTCAGAGTCGACTCGAGCTACAGTCGAGTCGACTCGAAGCATCGTCGAGTCGACTCGAAGCATCGTCGAGTCGACTCGAAGCATCGTCGAGTCGACTCGAGATCGTGCCAGTTTTGTCCAGACGTGCCAGAGTCGACTCGAACCACAGCCGAGTCGACTCGGGCTCGCGAAAAATCGTACGGACGATTTTTTTTTGGTGTTTTTGGTGGCGTTTCGACGGCTATGATCATCTGAAGGTCTTGAGACTATATATAGGACTCATGAGAGCCCTAGGAGGATAAATATTCAAGGATATTTCGAGAAAGACTCTTGTTTTGTGCGGCTAGGGTTCTAGAGAAGAAGAGGATTGGGATCCTACTTCTTATGCAAAGGGAATTCTGTGTGAATCTCTTATAGATCGATCGCTTGTGATCGTTCTGGTGTGTGCTATCTCTGTAATCTGTTCATCCTAATTGAGATTTGGAGCGGTGGAGGACGTAGGCTACTTGTAGCCGAACCTCGTTACATCTTTGTGTTTGCTTTGCTATTTTCTTCCTATTTCTTCTTCTTTTGGTTTGATAATCCGCTGCGGTGCTCAAGTGTTTTACCCTATTGATACCACGGGGTAATCTTTTGCCCTTCGTAGCGGAAGCGAAGCGGTGATCCTTGAGTCCGGTGTCGAGGGAGCGAGAGAGTGCTTATCCGTTTGCTTCTCTCTTTGCTTGTCCGACGTTGGTGGTTGTACCGGTGTGAGTGGGTTCCGGTGCGGGTCGCTGCCAACACTTCTAAGGTCTAGGCTCGACATTATGTTGATAGTATAGTAGCAACCTTGGATCCTGATGAATCATACTTATCTAATCCAAAAAAACAAATATCAATAAAAATGGATTTAGTCAGGAACATCGAAAAGGGCTACCTATTGTCAAAGGTCAAGTGGGCTTGTGATGAAGACTCTGAGCATAAGTCCGTAGGGGAGTCTTGATGCCCGACACCTTATGCCAACTGGTGTGAGAGTTATCGACTGATTGCTCGTTACACAGAGAAATCACCACAAGAGTAAAAGTACACAATTTATGATATTAAAAAAAAAGGTTCTGTATTGACCTTAAAAAAAAGAAAAAGAAAAAGAAAAAAGAAGACAATAGTGTGAAAGCCATCGTTGTAAAAATTTGAGTAAACTGGAATATTACAGATAAAGACCGTGAGGTACTAAAGTAAACATCCACAACTCTCGAAATCCTGCTGATAAGATGATTTTAAATTAGTGAGCAGGTCTTTTCGACCAATCCTTAGAAACTCCTAGTATTAGCAATATTTTGGAGATCCGAACTCTTAGCTTGTGTACGGTCCAGATTTCACCGAGCACTCCAGTATAAATAAGTCTTACAACTTCCTAAATGGAAACTTAATGACTTTAACTAAGATTGCATACTAACCTAGAATTTGGGCTGACTTAGTAAATAAAACCGTGTGTGCTTTGAAATTCTTATCATTTATGTATCTTAAATTAGATTTTTAAAAAAAAAGAGTTTTTGAAATTCTTAGCTAGTATGCACTTGGAATTTGATTTTCATCAATCGATTATAAAAAAAAAACAACAACAAATTAATCATAACAATAAATGATATTGAAGTTTGTGGGTATCTTCATTGGAAACCCTCACGAGACTATAACTCATCCACTAGGGTAACCTAGGAGTTTAAAGCCTTGTTGCATATGGTAAATGCAATCGCGATGCCTGTGAAAGTGAGTTAGAGTTTTTTTTTTCTAATTTTATTTTGCTCGAGGACTAGCAAAACATAGGTTTGGGGGTGTGATAAGTGCTTAATAATTTATAATTTAATTATCTTCCCATAGCACTTATTATGTTTTTAAACTGATAAATACATATTTTACCATCAAATTGAATAAACATTGAAATAAATTTAAATTATGGTAAGAGGTAAATAATTCTTTTCTCAAAACAGACTCTGAACTTGTCTCTCTCCTGGTTGTAATCTTTCATGAAAACATATAAGGAGGAGATTGTGTTGACCTGGTTTAGTAACCTGATGGAGTTGTAATCAAGCTAAGGCTATGATTAAATAGGTTTTGGTCCTGATTAGATAATTATTCTTGTATGAGGAAAAAGGTTTGATTAACCCTTTTTATTAAGTCACGGTCCTGCTTTTAGCCTTGTTGAGTCCGGTCTGAAACTGTTTAGCAATAATTAAATTTAAACGACATTGGGCTCGAGAGTAAGTTCAAGCAAATCAACGGTCATGACCCACCTCAAACCCAAAGTCAATTTCCAACCAATTCCTTACCTGCCTTCATATAAAATTTATAAATTTAAAATAAAAAAAAGAAAATAATGAATATAATAAAATAAATAAAAATAATTTCGGAAAGAATCACTGGATTCACTGTTCATATGAACAGTGTCCCGTAAAAACACTGTTCATATGAACAGTGTTACCAAAAAAAAGAAATAATATAATTAAAAAAAATAAAACAGTTTCACTGTTTATCTCCTTCCTCCCGCTATCTATCCTTCCCGTGATCCCGCCTCACAGAGCGCCCCCCTGACCGTTCCAGCCACGAGTCCCACGCGGTTCAGCCGAGATCCAGCACCACCGCATCAGCTCCGTGCTAGCCGCATCAACCGCGTGCCATCCGCCGCCCGTTCCACCTCCCAGCAGTCGGAAATCAACCATTTCCTCCAAGCATTCCAGCCATCCCGAGCTTGACCCGGATTCGTTCCAAGAAGAGATCCCATCGATTCCCAGCTCCAATCCCTGTGATTCAGCCTTCACCGTGATCCCAGTCGACTGAATTCAACGAGCCGGTAACCCAACTCCTTTCAGATTGGCACCCGTTTCGAGCTCCATCCCCATCTTCGCCCGAGATCCAGTCTGTTGCCCAAGGTGACAAGCCAAGAGGGGGGGGGGGTGAATTGGTTTCTCTTAATTTTAACTATCTTACTTATGTTAAATGACGAGTTAGTGGAATTAAACAAATCACAATACAAACAACAAGAAGTATAGTGGTTCGGTGCTCTCCTTAGCACCTACGTCCACTCCCCAAGCGACCCCTTGGGAATTCACTATAATCCTGCGGATTACAGTTGGATTGTTTTCCGGGCTCACAATCCAAAAACTTTTACACTTTGGTTTTCCGGGTTCACCAAAAATCCATGTTGGTTTTACGGGCTCACCAACGAACCTATGTTCGTTTTACGGGCTCACCAACGAACCTTTACAATTGGTTTTACGGGTTTACCAATCAACCTATTCCGTTGGTTTTGCGGGCTTACCAACTAACCTTTACAATGAGTTTAATGAACAAAGTAAGAAGGTTTAAACTCCTACATGAGCAAATATAACAATATAATCTACAAAGAAGAGTTTAGAGAATAGTTATCGCTTGATGTGACTTCTCTCTTCTTTGTCAAGGATGCTTCACTCTTCAAGGGTGGATGGAGCTCTTAATAACTCTTTGAATCTGCTCAACCACTTTCTTTTGACTCTTGAATGAAGTACTTGGATGAAGAAGATTAAGGCACTTTCTCTTTCTTGTGTACACTTTGATATTCTTTGGAAAGGATGTTGTCTCTGATGAATAGTGCCACTTTAAATAGTTTCCTTCATCCATTGGACAAGCCCCAATGGTTAGAATTCAAAAACTAGCCGTTACTCACTGTTGGAAGGACAAAAAGTACTTCTACAGAACTAGCCGTTATACTTCTGCCCGTGTTTGGGTCGGCTCAACCTGTCCTTGGGTCGACCCAACTTTCACTTGGGTCGACTCAAACTTTCCTTGGGTCGACCCTCTCAGAACCACAGAAACTTGCAATTCAGCCTTCCTTCACTTGGGTCGACTCAACATTTCTTTGGGTCGACTCAAGGTTCAGTTGGGTCGACTCAACTTCTTCTTGGGTCGACCCTCTCAGGGTTTCCAGAGAACCTTTTCTGTCATCTATTCTGTCTTGCCTTTGGGTCGACCCTCTCAGGGTTTGGGTCGACTCAAGCTTGGGTCGACTCAACTTCATCTTGGGTCGACCCTCTCAGTATTTCCAGAGAACCATTTTCTGAGTTGTTGAGAAGCTTGAAGTTTGGGTCGACTCATGCTTTCCTTGGGTCGACCCAACTTACTGTTCATCTATGCCATTTTTACAGAAGTGTGCCAAATGCTTTCTTGATGTGCCGGGGTTGACTCAATCCACACTTTGCTGCAACTCAAGGTTAGATTCATCCAAGTAAACAATGAAATGCATCTTTAACTTGTTATACAAATATACTGAGAGTAACAGACTTATAAATGAAGTATCGAATTAACTTATAACATACTCTCGATTATTGCTTGTTAATCATCAAAATAACACTATCATCCTCAATCTCCCCTTTTTTGATGATTACAAAATATAGAGTATGAGCTTATTGATACTTGTCTTAAAATCAGTTTTAAAAGGGCTCAAGTTGCGGAATTTCAGCTTTTCAAATATGAGAGTGAAGTCTCCCCCTATATCATTCAAATGTTTCCAATTTAACTTTTTGAATTGCTCTCCCTTTCATTTATATTTCATTAAAGATGAAACTCCAAAGATTTGAGATAAAGCATGAGTTTCAGGTTATGTATCGAGGTGTGAAAAGTGCGTGCCAAATTCTGAAATTCTATGTGCCAAATTCTGAAATTTAATAGAAATTTTAGATTTGATTATTTTCATTGTTACAAATTGCTCCCCCTAAAATGTATATGCTTTCCCATTATAATTTTCAATTTGTTTTACAAGTTATTTTTCTTTTCTTACACAACTTATTTCTCTTTCTTTACTTCTCCCCCTTTTTGTTATCATCAAATAGGTGCATGGGAATAGACACAATAAATAACAAACATTCAAACTTCATTGATCAAAATAGGAACATTTTAGTACAATCATGCCAAAAACAAAAGCAAATACAATGTTCCTCAATCAAAGTTCAAAATACATGATAAACACAAAATACATATGAGAACTAGATACCTATCCTGGGCTCTAAACAGAAATACTAATATCAGCCTAAGGAGTATCTAATGGCTGGGATCTAGTCCTCACCCTCCTAGTGTACGTGGCGAGGGGAGGTCGAGCCTGGTGAGACTGAGTCTGTCGTGGAGCACGATGAGCTGGATGACTCTGTGCCGAAATCTCTGACTCAGCAGCCTGTGGCACAGATGGTCCATGAGTCTCTCTCTCTCCGTAGAGCTCATATCTGCTGCCTCAGATCACTGATCTCAGCAGACATGATATCTAATCTGCTCGTCAGCCCATCAGTGATAGTCCTCGCCTGAGCTGACATAAGCTCTGTCATCCTACTCCAGAACTCATCTGTATCTCCCGCAGGAACAGATGACGATGGTCCAGCCTCTGAAGGTGCAGTAGGATGATCCATATGCTCCTCATCCTCAGAGATAGGGTCTCCAATATCTGGTGCATCACCCTCTGGTGCATCACCCTGAATCCTTGCTCCAGTGTGAATCCACTGCCCGTTCACTTTCTCATAGCCCATGCGTATAAGTGATTGTGCAGTGTATGTATCAGTAAAAAGTAGATGCCTGGATACCTCCCCCTCGACAGATATGTCGTGCTGTCGAAAGATCAAAGTGAGTATCATACCATAAGGCAGGGATACTCTGGAGTTGCAGATCACCTTCCTCATCTGCCTCAGGATCATGGCCGGGAGATTCAGGAGAATACTCCGAATAATATGCTCCATCACTACTAGATCTCGCTCTGTGATGAGATCGAATCTCCCGCTCTTCGGAAATAAAATCCTATTTATGATGCTGAGCAATAACCTCATTTCTGCAGAAAGAGAGCTAGCTATTACCTTCTCCGAAAAGTCGAAGTCTTCATTCTCCATTATCAACTGCAGGGCTCTCATCTTGTTTTCAGGCTTTTCTGGAGTGGCTCCTTCGCAGGGAAGATGAAGCAACTCACTCAAACTCTCCTCAGAAACTCGAACCCTAACTCCTCGAACTTCCGAAATGAGCCCTCCCATCCCAGTTTTGAGGAAGGCATAGAACTCCCGAACTAGTCCGGGGTAGATCATCACATCTAGGGAGCAAAGATACTCCCAACCTTGCCTTTGGATCCATTCCCCCAAACGGAACCCTTCTTGATCAAAGAACTCGGAATGGATCCTTCTCCCCGTTGTAACTGGTCTCCCCGCAAACTTTGCAAGTTGTACTGAGGGGGAGGGAGGAGGAGGTGGCTCTGCACGTGCCTCACTTTGTGGAGACACTATAGATGGTTCCGTAGCATGTCTTTCCTCACGTTGGATCCGTGAGACTCTTCCGGATCTCTTGGCTACGGCTCTTTTGGGTCCCATTTCTCCAAGATCTTAAAGTAATCTACTGTTTGGAGATGATTGGAGGAGTTTGGAGAGTGGAGAATAGGTTTTTCAGAAGAGGACAAGGGCAAACAGTGCCCTAAAAAAGCTCTCGGGTCCCCCTTTTAACAGTGGGGTCCCGACGTTTGGTCAACTCAAGAATTTTCTTGGGTCGACTCAACGTTGGGTCGACCCTATTCTGGGTTGGGTCGACCCAAGTTCAGAATTTTTTCCTTTCTCTTCCTTTTTACTTCTAAAAATTTTCCTTGCTTCCAATCCTTATAAATTCTTTCTGGGACAATGATACATGAGTTGGGAATCTATAGATGACTAGTTTGACTCACGTTTCATGGGTTTTTAGAAATGGAAGGAATGTATCATGAGACTGCTTGCTCCCTTATATGTCTCTTCAATAAAAAGGATCACATATGCCTAATTCCGTCCTTAGCGTACAGAATCTATCTTCACTCAAGAATTTTGTGAATATGTCGGCTAATTATTTTTCAGTGCATATATGCTCAATACATATGTTTCCATTTTGCACATGATCCCTAATAAAATGATATCTTATTTCTATGTGTTTGGCTTTAGAATGCTGAACCGGATTTTTTGTAAGGATGATGACACTAGTATTATCACACTTAATAGAAATATTATCTAGCTTAACTCCATAGTCCTCTAGTTGTTGCTTAAGCCATAGTACTTGAGCACAACAACTACCAGCAGCTATATATTCAGCTTCAGCTGTTGACAGTGCTATTGAATTCTGCTTTTTGCTAAACCATGATACTAAGTTGTTTCCTAAGAATTGACATGTTTCACTAGTGCTCTTCCTATCTAATTTGCATCCAGCAAAATCAGCATCTGAGTATGCAAGCAAATCTAGACAGGAGTCTCTTGAGTACCATAATCCTATGTTCGTAGTTCCTCTTAAATATCTAAGGATTCTTTTAACAGCACTTAAATGTGACTCCTTAGGATCTGATTGGTATCTAGCACATATTCCTACACTAAATACGATGTCTAGCCTACTAGCAGTAAGGTAGAGCAAGGATCCAATTAGTCCTCTATAAAGCTTAATATCAATACTCTTTCCTTTTTCATCTTTGTCTAGCTTACTAGTAGGATTCATTGGAGTGCCTACTCCCTTATGATTTTCATTCCCAAACTTCTTTAGTATTTCCTTTGTATACTTAGTTTGATGAATGAAAATACCTTCTTTAGTTTGTTTGATTTGTAATCCTAGAAAGAAACTTAGTTCTTCCATCAAACTCATTTCGAATTCTCCATGCATTAGATCAGCAAATTCTTTGCAAAGAGTATCATTTGTGGCACCAAAGATTATGTCATCTACATATATTTGTACCACTAATAGATTTTCGTCCTTTCTTTTGAGAAACAGTGTTTTATCTATATTTCCTCTACTAAAGTCATTATTAAGCAGAAATTTGCTTAATCGATCATACCAAGCCTTAGGTGCTTGCTTCAATCCATATAATGCCTTATGTAATCTAAACACATGAGGCAATTTATGATTCTCAAAACCAGGAGGTTGCTCTACATATACTTCTTCCTCTATAAAATCATTTAAGAATGCACTTTTTACATCCATTTGATACAATTTGAAATCCATGAAACATGCAAATGCTAGAAGTAATCTAATAGCCTCTAATCTAGCTACAGGAGCAAATGTTTCATCAAAATCTATCCCTTCTCTTCTTCTTTTTGTAAATCTATTTAACTTTCAAAGATAATCGTGAATGATAAAACTGAAATTTTCTTTTAATATTACTTTAAAAAAAAATTATGTAGTATTTCAAACATTCAAGCATTGGAACACAAGTTAGTTTGAGGCAAGGGTGAAGCAAAGACTTGTGAGCAAAGTTAAAACATATTTCAATCAACTTATCCAAGCATGGAGCATTACAAAATATTGAGAACCCATAATTCAAAACATCATGCCATATGCAAAATATATTATGTGTTAAGTCATGCATTAAAATTATTAAGAACAAGCATGTCAAGGATCAAAATTAATTCTTTTCAAATAAACTCCCCCTATTTAAATATAATCTTGCACTGATTTCATCCTTAAAGTGTGTTTCAAGTGATTAAAAAATTTGACTTGATTCTTCTTATATACTTTCATTTACTTTGTCTTTCATTTTTACCTTCTTATGCTCTATACTCTATTTGCTCCCTATCCGGTGGAGTTGGAAGGGGCACGAGGTACTACCACTAGCCTCCCTCTTATGCCGTCCCTAATATACCCTACATCAAATAGTTGGGTCAAATAGTGCCGGATACTACCACTAGCCTCCCCATTGGCACCATCCCTATGATGAGCAATATAGAAATGTTAAAATGTTCACTTCAAATTCTTCCTGTTTAAGTGTAATTAATTACGGATTTTATCCCTTTCACAAGTCTCACAAATGTGCCGAATGTATTATGCTTGTTTTGCTTTTCCTTAAGATTGAAGTATTTGCTTTTACTTAGATTTTACTTCTCTTGAATAATATCCATTTTCTTTTCTTTATCTCTCTCTCTTTTTGTTATTCTCAAGTAATTTACATGAAAGAGCAAAATAAAGAAATAATCTTATGTATCATATAGATGTATATCATGCAAACAACATTTTCATTATGCTCAAGAATTCATAGCTTCTCACAAGTCAATTCAAATCAGCATTTTAAGCATATACTTGTGTATTTTATGGTTATGATATAGGCAAAGGAACATTTTAGTTTGAGCAAACCACGAATCAATTTCTAAAAGCATAAGTCAATTAATATATATATAGACATGATATCAAGAAATTAATAATTAAAGATTTTAACCATGCCACAATAAGATTTAAGTTATTGACTTTGCTCAGCTAATTTATGAGAGAGGTATCTAAAATTACCGATTCATTCTATATTCTTCAAGTCAAACTATATTTCTTATGTGTGAACGTTTGGCTGAAAAAGGTCCTCTCTCTTGTTTGCATGTGAATGTTTATTGTATCTTATGTGGAGGTGTCCTTCAAGTTGAAATCTCTCATTTTCTTGCTCAAGGATCCTGCATTATTAACAAACTCCTTTTCTTTCTTGAAAGAAAGTCATTAGTTTCTTCAAGATACAAAACATTCATCCAACATATTTTTAACTAGATGACTCAATATAAGATATGACAATAGTTGAATGTTGAGTCACTTTACTCAAGAGATTGCCTAAATATAAGCAAGCACATATCACTTGAACTAAAAAGATAGTTTCATTAACCAAGATGGTTCAAGGACAAGCATGTGAGGCAATAGAAAGATTCATCAAGATCAAATCAATTTCTTATTTTCAAAATCAATTTAGCTTAGATTCTATTTGCTTAAGATAATTGTCAATAAGGCATGCTAGCTAAGTTTTGATCAAATTGCCTTAAACAATTATTTCTATCAAAATTCAGATTATGATTCATTTGTTATCAATAAAATATGATTCATTAGAGTTAGATTGAAGTCTTGCATAAGGGCACATAATGAGCATACAATCTGGTCTACTAGCTGTATGATAAAATAATTATTCTATCATGCTTCAATACAGCTTTAAAACAATAGATCTACTTTGCTCATTCTTTTCAAATTCTACAAGATGGGGTCATAAACATACCTTCTTCATGCCAATCTTCTATAAGAGTTTTCTTGTGGACTAACTTTGGTCAATGAAGATCCCCTTCCTTGTTTATCTCCATTCCTTTGGCAAGTTTTGAGATTGTGGTGGCACGCAATCATCTCCCTTATCTTGAATTGGCACGTCATCAATATTCAACTTTTCAAAGTTAATAATTCCTGTATCATCATCAAGAATATTTTCTTTCCTAGCAGACTCACTATCAGACTCATCAAATATGATATTAACTGACTCTTCGACTACAAGAGTTCTTTTATTGAATACTCTGTATGCCTTGCTTAAAGAGTAATATCCAAAGAAGTACTTGTTTTATCAGATTTGGCATATATTTCATTCTTGAGAACATAATATGTATAACTGAAAAACATGAAGGTATGCACCATTTGATTTTCTGTTTTTCATTAGTTCATATAGGGTTTTCTTCAAAAATAGATTTAATAGAAACCTTATAATATGACAAGTTGTGATGATAGCATTAATCAACTGCTATCACAAGGCATTGTCCTTACACAACCAAGGTTCTATTTTTATAACCCCTATATGCAATAGTGTTCTTGGTGCAAAAATAATTGTATTCAATATTATTTTCTATGCAAACCTTATTAACAAATTGCAAACCTTTTTCATTTGAAATCTTTTGTAAGTTTGTGCTAATGCAGAAAATATTTCAATTTAAGTGCCAAGAACAAAACCAATATTAGCTTTGAGAAATTATCCACAATTACAAAATCAGAAAGCTTATCTCCTAGGTTCACAATCCTAGAGATCCAAATAAGTTCTTATGGAGAATTTTCAAAGGCTAAAGGTGAAAACAATATTTTCAGATTTAGAAATGATTCTAGTTTGTTTTTCTAGATGACATACATAGCAAACTTTGACCTTGCAAAAATTAATCTAAGTAAACCAATGACAAGGTCTTTTGAGATTAAGTCCATACTAGTATGAGTTGATTTTATATGCCAAAACTAGTCTATTTAATCTTGGTATTCTTAATGTATATATTAAAAAAAAATATACCAAGTAGACATTCTTGTGTTTATGATCAATAGAAGATAATGCCGAGAATAAGAACTCTCAATCAAGTATATAGAGAATTCAAAGAGTTATTCTAAGAGTATTGATTAAGTAAATTATCCATCAATAACTGAAGCATAATATAGAAAGATGGAGTGATTTGGATATATTTTCTTTTCATACCAAAAGTATCACTTATATCACAGAAATGATTAATACTAGCTACAATTTCAATATGAGAGGATGCAAGGATTACTAGTTTCATTATTTCTTCCATTTTGGTCACTCTTCTTAATTATATTTTAAGTTCCATTCTTTAACACGTGTCTAGAGAACCCATTGTCCAGATAACATCTTTCATTGGAATCTTGGGTAGCTAGACACATTGCTAAAAATGATCATGTTTTCAACTTAGAAACCCAAGCTCTTTTGGGTCCTTGCAGGTTAGCTATAATTGTTTCTTTTGGAACCCATATTCTCTTAATTACCATTTTGTCTCTTAGTTTGCAGGTTTTAGGATTACAAGTAATATACTTCTGCATACTCTTGCTAAATTTAAACAACATAGATTTAGCAAAAACAGATAATGACTTTTCAGTTTTCTGTTTCTGTTTATTAGTTTCACCAGATTTGTGAAAAATTGTTTTAGGATGAATAGTGGAGGATTTAAGAAATATATTCTCGAAAGATTTTTGAGTGTACCAAGGTTGATATCCCAATCCAGCTTTGTCATATACAGCTCTTGAATTTTCTATCATTAAATTCAGTTTTTCAGAGCTGAGAGTGAATCTTTCAACAGTAGGTTTCAAATTATCAACTTCTTTAGTTAATTTTTCATTATCTTCTGAAAGCAGTTCATTGTTTTTCTTAAGTTTGTCATGGCTTTCAGTGAGAAATTGATTTCTCTGATTTAGTTCTTTATTTTCTTTAATTAAGATTTCAATTTTATTAGTCAGTTTTAGTTTTTCATCTATTAGGATTTGATTTTCATTCTTCAAGTTCTTGTTCCTATAAATAAGTTTCTTATGTTCTAAATACAAATCAGAAAAGACATCATAAAGTTCATCAAATGTAAAATCATTTTTAGTTTTAGCATGTACCTCATATATCTCATCTTCATGTGCCATTAAGCATGAATTTACAATATGATGCTGCTCTTCTTCTACACATGATGTTTCAGATTTGTTAGTGCATTTATATTTAACTTCAAGCATATTCCATATTTCCTTAGCAGTTGTGCAAAAAGATATGCAATTAAGTTCACTATCATCTAATGCATAAAATAGCACATTCATGGCTTTTGCATTTTGCTGATCCATTTTCTTATCATGATTAGTGCTTGTGTGTGGTCCATTGACTATGATACTCCATAAATCATAGTCATGTGCTTGAATAAAAATGCACATGCGTGCTTTCCAATATGTATAGTTTATGCCATTAAAAAGTGGAGGTCTATCAATTAATTGTCCCTCACTCATAGAACATCCCACTTGGGTTGTCATGATCTTTAACTCTTGATTGTGAGATCAATAAGTACTATTGGAGCACCTCGCTCTGATACCACTTGTTGCTCAAGGTGACAAGCCAAGAGGGGGGGTGAATTGGTTTCTCTTATTTTAACTATCTTACTTATGTTAAATGATGAGTTAGTGGAATTAAACAAATCACAATGCAAACAACAAGAAGTATAGTGGTTCGGTGCTCTCCTTAGCACCTACGTCCACTCCCCAAGCGACCTCTTGGGAATTCACTATAATCCCGCGGATTACAGTTGGATTGTTTTCCGGGCTCACAATCCAAAAACCTTTACACTTTGGTTTTTCGGGTTCACCAAAAACCTATGTTGGTTTTACGGGCTCACCAACGAACCTATGTTGGTTTTACGGGCTCACCAACGAACCTGTACAATTGGTTTTATGGGTTTACCAATCAACCTATTACGTTGGTTTTGCGGGCTTACCAACTAACCTTTACAATGAGTTTAATGAACAAAGTAAGAAGGTTTAAACTCCTACATGAGCAAATATAACAATATAATCTACAAAGAAGAGTTTAGAGAATAGTTATCGCTTGATGTGACTTCTCTCTTCTTTGTCAAGGATGCTTCACTCTTCAAGGGTGGATGGAGCTCTTAATGACTCTTTGAATCTGCTCAACCACTTTCTTTTGACTCTTGAATGAAGCACTTGGATGAAGAAGATTAGGGCACTTTCTCTTTCTTGTGTACACTTTGATATTCTTTAGAAAGGATGTTGTCTCTGATGAATAGTGCCACTTTAAATAGTTTCCTTCATCCATTGGACAAGCCCCAATGGTTAGAATTCAAAAACTAGCCGTTACTCACTGTTGGAATGACAAAAAGTACTTCTGCAGAACTATCCGTTATGCTTCTGCCCGTGTTTGGGTCGGCTCAACCTGTCCTTGGGTCGACCCAACTTTCACTTGGGTCGACTCAAACTTTCCTTGGGTCAACCCTCTCAGAACCACAGAAACTTGCAATTCAGCCTTCCTTCACTTGGGTTGACAACATTTCTTTGGGTCGACTCAAGGTTCAGTTGGGTCGACTCAACTTCTTCTTGGGTCGACCCTCTCAGGGTTTCCAGAGAACCTTTTCTGTCATCTGTTCTGTCTTGCCTTTGGGTCGACCCTCTCAGGGTTTGGGTCGACTCAAGCTTGGGTCGACTCAACTTCATCTTAGGTCGACCCTCTCAGTATTTTCAGAGAACCATTTTCTGAGTTGTTGAGAAGCTTGAAGTTTGGGTCGACTCATGCTTTCCTTGGGTCGACCCAACTTACTGTTCATCTGTGCCATTTTTACAGAAGTGTGCCAAATGCTTTCTTGATGTGCCGGGGTCGACCCAATCAACCTTGGGGTCGACTCAATCCACACTTTGCTGCAACTTAAGGTTAGATTCATCCAAGTAAACAATGAAATGCATCTTTAACTTGTTATACAAATATACTGAGAGTAACAGACTTATAAATGAAGTATCGAATTAACTTATAACATACTCTCGATTATTGCTTGTTAATCATCAAAATAACACTATCATCCTCACAGCCATTCTCCCAGCATCACGCCCTCGCGTGCAGCAGGAATCAAGCCTCCGCGAGATCATTCCCAGCATCACGCCCTCCTCCTCTCTCGGGATCCATCGCTGGTCTTCGGCGATCTACAAGAGGAAGACGAAGAAGAGAGGAAAAGGGGGAGAGCTCGGTTCGAGAACAGAGCATGCTCTGTTATGGTGCCGAGAAGGGAGAATAAAAAAAGAGGGATGCTGTGAGCGGATGAGTTAGTGAAAGAAAGGAAAAAAAAAAAGAAGGAAGGACTTGAGACGAATGGCGTGGAGTATCTTAGCAAGCCGATCAAAGTCGCCGAACATCATGAGCAGCTAAACCTCGGTTTAGGGGTTTGATGAAGCCATAGAGGAGTATTCGTTTCATTTTTATTGATTTGAGTTTGTATTGTAAGATTGTTGCATGATGAAGAATTTATCAATTGATCTTACGATTTATCCAATTTATGTGAATCATTTATCTTGCATGAAATATTTTACATAAATTGATCTATATCATCAAATCCAACACCTGTGGTTTGGAGGAGATATTCATGTGACATCGATTTCATGTTTTATGATTTAATGATCAGATGCATCATGCTAGGTTAGACAGGTCATGCTTATCGTTAGAGTAGATGGTTTGTGCTAGACTTAGATGATTCATGCTGGGAATTAGTTATAATTTTCTTTTATGGATTGCTTTGGCTTGTAGTCGGAAGCAATCAAGTCTTAAATACAACTCAATCATTGAAAGCGTCACGAATATAAATCTATCGGTGGATTCTAGCCCTAAATACCTCTCTCCATAGATAATTCATACTACTACACCCATATTAATTCTTAGTTTTTATCATTTACTCTAGCTTATCCCCTTTAAAGTAATTATTTAATTAGGGAAAAAAACTTGTCTCCAATCCCTGTGGATCGACATCCGTAATCACTATCCTACATGATACGTGCTATTGCGTGGTTTATTTTTGAAATTGAAATAACCAATCAGATCTCCATGCTGAATAGAGAGGGAGTCTGACTCCCTCTTTCTCCATCTCAATTTAGCGCCTTGACTCCTTAGAAATTAGGGAGTCATGCGCTTAAAGATATGCTGCCAAGATCCTTCTTCACGCCAACTCTTGGCACCAAGAAAATAGGGATTCATTGCTATCCTTTTTAAGAGTTTTGTGGCACCACCTATTTGAAAAATAAATCCCACGCCTCCTCTGATTCCTCACGCCAACAATTGGCCCAAAAATGAAAAGAGGCATCATGAGTCTAGGAAGATATGATTAGGTGTCAATCTTCTCCAAGAAGGAAAGTTAGGTTTCTAATTTTTAGAGATTCTTCTTTTTATCAATTTATGAATTTTTGAACTTAGAATCCTTATCAAATAAGGACTTCTAATTGACTCGGATCAAGCCTAATCCAATTTGGTCAAGTTCTATCAATTGGGTCAAGTTCTATCTACTTGGGTCGAACCCAATCCAATTAGATCAAACCCTGATGTAGCCCAAATTGAATCTTATTCAATTTGGCTCAATCTAAGCCCAATCATTCAATCAAATTGAGTTCATTAGCAATCTAATTACTAATTAATCCTTCAATAATTCAATAATTATTTTACTGCAACCTTTGCTTAGGATAATTTGTCAATCGAATTAACCGATGTACCTCTGGACGATTCTTAATCGTCGATCAGCCATTTGATTAACCTAGAAACTTCTATACATATAACCCGATAGGTTCGAACGTAAGCCGGTAGTACAGGAACAGCTTCCTGTACTAATCAAAATGACCATCTAGCAATGGTACTGATAGTTAACTTTAAAGATCACGCAATAGCACGTATCTGGTAGGATAGTGATTACGGGTATCGATCCACAGGGATTGGGGTACAGTTGTTTTTTTAAAAATATTTGAAAAGGAGAGTTTGTGAAGAAAATTAAACTAAGAAATTTAATAAAAATACAATTGATAATGATATAAGTAGAAGAGCATAGGGCAAGAAATTCACCACTAATAGAGGAACAAGGGTTATTTGTAATTTATTTCGTTCTCAGGTTATTATGCAAACTGGCTACAAGCCTAATAAGCATTCAAATAAGATCTCACAAGAGTAGGTTAGGCATAGTGCATCTTCAGTTAGCATGAAATGTCTATCCTAATCTAAGGTGGCAGCACATCGCATCTTTCTTAAGGATGAACTATCCTACTTGTACTTTAATAATCATGAAGAATATTTGTATAGATATTATACTTAAAATCACAGAATCTAAGCATAAGATAAAATGATATTCATTAAAAGCAAGAATGTCTATACAATTTCGAGAACATGAAACTAAAGATATAAAACCCGTGTCCCTTTGTTAGGGCTACATCCAGCCCTAGTGAAAAATTTAAGCCTCCATGCAGTGGTGGACAATGGTTGGAATGCCAAAGACTTCCATTGCAATGGTGGACTCCTCCTCCTTCTTCTTCCTTCTCGGACTTTTCTGGGATTCACTGAATGGGGACTCCCGGAACAAGCCGAAGCATACAATTTTTGGGCGAGAAAGGAATGCCTCCTCTGTTCACGCCTGGGCCTTTTATAAGCTGCAACCTCTCTCTCCTCTTCCCTATTTCACGTTGAGATAAGGATGGATTGAAGCGGGATGAAGCTGCAAGATCATTGCTTGATCTTCGGACGCGTTGGGCACGCTGTTGGCTCTAATCCGGATGGGAGAACGACTCGTGAAGCTCGGGATGCATGTGGGTGAGCAGCTGGATGCGGGAGGAGGTTGTGAGGCTTGGGATGCTCACGGGATGAAGATGAATCGCGGAATAACCGGTCGTGGGAGAAGATGGGATGCTGGGAGATGATCTGGAAGGGGCGTTTGAAGAAGTTGGCTTGGCTGATCCGTGGGATAAGGATGAACTCGGAACAAGAGAGTTGGAACGGCTGGGAGATAATTCGGAAGGAGAAGACGTGGCTTTGTTTGTGGACGTGGAAGGGAATGATCCGTGGGAGAAGAGAGTTAATCCGAATGGGAGGATATGGCTCACAGGATGCTTGATTTTCGGAGAAGATGACTTCTGTTCTGGGATGCAGGGGATTTGGAAGAAGCTGGGAGCTGATCACGGATGAGAGCTTGGATGATGATCCAACTGAGAGGACTTGATCCTTCGATGCTGGGAAGTTTGCTGGGATTTGAGTTTATCCCGTGGAGATGGAACCAATCCGAATGGGATGAAGAGAAGATCACAAACAAGATGAGCATGGGATGTTAAGATCAATCTAGAAGAGAAGGACGATGAAGTTAATCCGAAACGCTGGGAAGAATGCTGCGGACGCTCATCCTGGCTGGGATCTAGCGGAAGAAGCTGGCTTGATTCGGAAGAGTAAATCTGGGAGGAGGTGATGCTGCTTTAATCGCGGTGGAGATGAAGATGTTGAGAGGATCTCGGCTGGGAGGAGCTGAGACTTTGGTGGCTCTATTCTTTGGGATAAGGTTGATTACGAAGAACAGGGGAGATAACATGAGAGACTTGTTGGACTTGGAGCTGTGGATAGGCTGGTTCTCATCCGGAAGTTGGGAAAGACATGGAGAGGATAGAACAAACGAGATGCAGGGGATTCGGATAAGGAAGGGGCACACGGGATGCGGAGATTTGTTCGTGAATCGAGAGGAATCCAAAATGAGAGGAAGGTTGTATTCGCTGGGAAGCACTCCGTGGACACGGCTGGGATGCTGTTCTACTTCGGAAGATAGGATTACACTATTTCAACGCAGAGGAGAAAAATGGACACGGCTCTATTCCTGGGTCCGAATGACATGCACATGGGATGAAGGCTGGAGTGTTATTATTTATTTTTTTGAACGCGGTTGAGACTCGGTTTGGGACACACGGGATTTGGATTCGTGAAAGGAAGCTATTCGGGATGGCTGGACATGGGATGGACTCGGCAAGGCGTGAATAGGGGAGTCGGTTGTTGAGCCCAATGTTGGGAAAGAAATAAGGAAGTTGGGATGAACGACCGAATTGGAATCTGAAAAGATCTGATTTACGGGGTGCATAAAATTTGGATTCAGGAATTATCCCAAATGAGTTCGAATCGACCTGCATACATTAGATTCGACCAAAATAATTAAACCAAACTTGAATTACCTAATAATTTATTAAAATACAATGATAAAGGGAAACATATTTCTTTATGTTTAACTTTAAAATATGTGCATAAAAATAATAATAAGTGCTATGTAAAATAGATAAATTTATTCATTATTTAGCACTTATCATGTACCCGACGTCTGGATAGGTCGAATGATTGCAAAGCAACATTCTAGAACCCTTGAACTATAATTACCGTATAATTCATCTCTATAACTCCGAATAAATATGATGACTTCAGAGTTTACTGTCAACTTTTTAATAAGTTCATTCAAAATGAGTTTCAACTTTACAAATTCTGTGACTCCTCACAAGGATTATCTTGGTCAAAGTTTTGCTAAATTGAATACAAGAGTATTATCTCCTGTCACCAGGAGGGATCAATCCCTTTTTGACTCACACACTGACTTCGCAAGTATTTGACTGTACCCAGAACACTTTCGTCACTGAATTAGAAATTCAGATAGTCTGGTACCAAAATACAGTGAGTTGCTTGCTAGTCACCGTGGCGATCTTAGATAGGAGGGACACTTATACTCATATCCACTCGAAACATCTCCTGATAGCAGAGTGTTCCGAATTAGATCACGTTCAGTGAAATGTACTCCTACACTTCACTTGTGTGGCATACTAGAGTCTCTACACTCCTTAGTTAAGAGGACAACCAACAAATTTGGCACACAACGATCTATACTTGATAATGCCATTGTTCTAGTAATAGCATATCGTTCGGTTGTGAACAGGTTTAAAAACTTGTAGATAAATCCTCCTTTATCATTTATAAGAATCCTAAGGATTTCATTATATTACATGAGTTCATGAAGATGTACAAAATATGCGATGAAAAATGCCAAATAACTTTTATTATTTATTAATTCATATACATTACAATCATCAATAGGTTGATGATTAACTTTTAGGACACATTTTCCAACAGACTCCGGCACACTATTACTGTCTGATATGCCTTTATGAGCCGACTCCAGCAAATAGCGAGTCAATCCTAGATCAGTATTAGAAGACAAACAGAAAGCTGTGGTTTTTATCACATTGGCAAATTAACACTTGAAGAATATGAACTGACTTTAGTCCAACATGAGTCGACCCTAGAAATAAATGAGTTGACTCCTGAATGGCTATAGAGAAAAGACAAAGAGCTAGAAAAATCATTGCTTTAGCAACTCGACCCATAAAAATTATGAGCTGACTTTGGTCAAACAAAAGTTGACCAGAGACAAGCGAGTCAACCCCGAACGACTCCAATAAGAAAACAGAAAGTAGTAAAACCTAGTCTGTTGAAGAGTCGACCCTTGAAAATAATGAGTCGACCCCTGTTATCCGACGAGTCAACTCTTGAATAATCGAACTGTAAATCTAAAAAGATTATAATAAAATTTTCAAAAAAAAGGCTTAAAGAGTGGACGTAGGTTTAAAGTTGGCACCGAACCACTATAAATTCTTTGTATTTACATTGGTTGTTTTGTTTGCATTAATTTTTTGCATATTTACTTATTACTCATTTGCAGAAATTCATATTCATATGTCAAGCTTTAAATTCTGCTGCTTTAGTTAAAGTTTTCAAAAAATCCAATTCACCTTCTCTCCTGGGCTGCATAACCGGGTAACAAGTGCTATCAGAGCCTGGTACTCAAGCCTCTCATCGACCTAACCATCAAGAGTTAAAGATTGATAACAGCTCCAATTATTATCTCTCTTATTGAGGGACAATCCACAAATAGACCCCCTCTATTTAACAGCACCAACTCCACTTATTGAAAAGCACACATGCGCATATTTGTTCAAGCACTAGACTATGATATATAGAATATCATAGTCAATGGTCCTCACATACCCATAAAAATAATTGATGCTGTGTCTCTTTCCAAACCCAAAAGAGAATGGGATGAATTTGATAAAATGACAACACAGCTAAATGCTAAGGCCATAAATGTTTTTCACTGCTCTTTAGATGCTAATGAATTCAATTACATTTCAACTTATTTTTCTGCTAAAAAGATTTGGGATAAGATGGAAGTAATTCATGAAGGCAACACTAACCAAGTTAAAGAATCAGAAATGGAGTCCAGTGAGTCTATATTTGAAATGTTTACTCATTTTATAAATATCATTAATGGTCTTCAAAGTCTTGGTAAATCATATATTAACAATGATTTAGTAAGAAAAATTCTCAGGCCACTACCGAGAGCTTGGAAAGCCAAAGTCACTGTCATTCAAGAAGCTAAAGACCTCAATGTCGTATCTCTGGAAGAATTGTTGGATTTTTTGATGACTCATGAGTTGTCTATGAACTAGAACCTTGAAACAGATGAGTCAAAGAAGACAAGAACCATTGTTCTCAAGTCAACTGCTCAAGAAGAAGATGAGAGCGAAGAATTAGATAATACAGAAGGGGGTGAGAAAATGGCTCTGATAACGAAGAAATTCAAAAGATTTATAACAAGAAAAAGGCAAGAAATAAGAAGAGGGCCTTTGGCTAAGGTAGAACAAAGCAAAGAAAAGGAGAAAAAGTAGCTGTTATATACTATGAATGCAAGAAACCAAGCCACTTTAAAGCAGACTGCCCATCGCTTAAGAAAACTTTCAAGAAGTCACAAAAAAAAACCATGGTCGTTACTTAGAGTGATAGCGACGAATCGAGTTCAGAAGAGAAAAATCCAAGAAACAGCCAATCTATGCCTCATGGCACATGAGGATAAGGTAAGTTCAGAACCTTTAAATAGTTTTACATTTGATGAACTTCAAAAAGTTTTTTACGATTTAATAGATGAGTTCAAAAAGCTTAGTCAAAGAAATAAAGAGCTAAAACTGAAAAATCAGACTATTATAAATAAAAATAAAAATATTTTTGAAGCTAAACAAATACTACTACAAGAAAATCAAAACTTAAATAAAGAGGTAAACAAATTGAAACTAACTGTTAAAAGATTTACTTTAAGCTTTAAAAACTTAAACATGATTCTATATAGCCAACAAGATATTTTTGATAAAGCTGGACTTGGGTATAATCCTCTATTAAAACAAAAATCATTAAAAAAATGCTTATCAAATCTTCAAGCAATCAAACAAGAAAGATAACTTGCTTTAACTGGCCACAAATTCATTACTTGTGATTTTAAAACAAATAGCTTAAATAGTAAAATTACTATTAAGAAAATATGGGTTCCAAAAAGAACCATTATAGCTAACTTGCAAGGATCCTAGAGAGATTGGGTACCTAATATAAAAGCTTGATTTTGTGGTGCAGGTGTATCTAGCAGCCCGTGGATCAAACAGAAAATGGTACTTAGGTAGTGAGTGTTCTAGACACATGACAAGGGATGAATCATAATTTATTTCTCTTAAAAAAAATAAGGAGGGGTGGTCGGTCACCTTTGGCGACAACGATAAAGGAAACATCATTGAAATTGCTAAAATTTGTATCACTCCCTCTTCATTTATTAAAAATGTTCTCTTTGTAGATGGCCTTAAACATAACCTTGTTAGCATTAGCAAATTGTGTGATAAAGGTTTTAGAGTAACTTTTGAATCTTCTATATTAATTATTTCTAGTCCGAATAATGATGGCATTAAGTTTATAGGGCATAAGCATAAAAAATATATACTTGGTAAATTTTGACCATTTATTAATAAAAAATATGTAATGCTTAGTTGCAATGAATGCCAAAATTAGTGAGACTAGTTAGTTATGGCATGGATTAGTATTTTGAAACGGAATTGATTATGTCTTTATACTGATTTATTGTAATTTGTATTTATATTTTATGTTATTCCATAAATTGTCTAGTTAAGGTATTATTACTTACTGGGCCATCTAGCTGATTAAAAGATTTTTTATTATATTTATAGATATGAAGAATTAGCTTGACTCCGAAATTTATTATGGGAGAACAATTAGGGATAAGATTTGGACATCTTTATTTAAACTAGATTTTATTTTAGAGATGATGCAAGATTTTATAATATTATTGGTTTTGTAAGACTTTTAATTATGTTATTTAAATTAGAATTTGAATGTTAATTATTTAAATTTATTCTGCCACTTATATATGATATTAGTTGAGATGCATTGCATGCTTGTGAGGAGAGTTTCTTATAAATATGCGGCGGTTGTTGCGACCCCTGGCTCACGATCTCTGGTTGGGAGCGTGACAGCATGTTATTGATTAAGAAGGAACAATGGGAAAACTAAAAAAAGAGGGAAAAGATAAAGTAAGTCTAGTGAAAACATGGAGAAAACCAAAGTCCCACCTAGCCATTGGACCTCTTCTTTCTTGTTCACCTTTTGTCTTCTCAAAGAAATGAGAGATTAGAGGTTGCTGGAGCAAAAAGAGATAGCGATATCTGAAGTTCTCTTCTAGTGCTACTCTTGGCTCCTTGCAATGGTGTCTTTGACCGAATGGTATAGAGATATCTGGTTGAAAGAGAGATATAGAGATAGCTGACTTTAATTTTTTTAAAAAAAATTTCACATGTTTTTTAACATAATATAACATAATTTTTTATGAAATGTTGTTGGCACTCTTTTTACTCTATTTGGACATGTCGTGGAACCCACTGGCAGGCGTGCCAACAACGTCGAATCAGTCGGAAAGATGATAATTGAAGAAAAGATAGAGAGTAGTATAGGTCCAAATATCTTGATCTTTAAGGACTTTTACCATCATCACACCATCGTTCGAAAAAGATGGATAAAGGATGCAGCACTAGACTGTAATAGAGGGTTGTACTGTTGATTTACGAAAAAAAACTAAGTTACAGCTATTTCTAAGGCCGAAACTATTAACAGAGTATAACAAAGATAAGGCAAAATTTCTTGGATTGGATGTTCAAGGATCTTTACAAGATATAATTTTCATTTATTTATACTAACAGATAATAGTTGCACACATTGATTGTTGCTACTGCATCTAGCTTTTAGATTTTGTTTGTACGCTTTTGAAATGATTTTTTTTCTTTTTGAAGGGTGCTGCTAAAAATGAATTATTATTTTTTGAGTGGAGTTCCTAAAATCTTTTTTTTTTCCATGCATGGATTTTCTAAATTTATTAAGAAGTGAATTTTTTTTCTACGATTTTTTGTAATTTCTGAATTTTGGGGGGAAGTTGACTTTTTCTTTTTTTCTTTTTAATAGAGTTTCTAATATATATATATTTACTATTGATGTAGATTTTTTTAAATTTATTTATTTATTTTTTAAATTTTGGAGAGGGATCGAGTCTTTCCTCCTTTCAGGTACAGAAGATATAGAGATAGATGGTGATGGTAATGTATGGCCATCGGTGGGCAAGCCTGTGAGGTCTTTTCGGACTCTCCCTCGTCCCACGGGCACTTATTGACAGGCCCAGGCAAGGGGCCGCGGGATATTTTTTTTTTTTAACCCCCGATGCAATGCGACCATATATTGAAACGGAGAGGGAGAAAGAAGAGGGGGCACGACATATCGAATTCGAAAGGAAAGGAAAAGCGACGAGAGCTTAAGGTTAGGGTTAGGGTTTCTGGTCGCGTCCTCTCGGATCGTAAAAACTGGAGGATAAGATGACGGCCCTTGCCAACTCCCATGGCAACCTCGATGAGCAGATTTCGCAGCTCATGCACTGCAAGCCGCTATCCGAGCAAGAGGTTCTTCCTCGTACCCTCTCCGTTCAACTTGCCTTCTTGCATGTTTAATCTTTTTTGGGGACAATTTGCTCGATTCGGAGCGTTTTCCCGACGGATCAGGGAAGTTTTCTGCTAGGAAAAACGGTTTCTTTGGTGTTCCCGAATCAATTCTCTGCGATCTGGCAATGAGCTCACTTCTGTGGATTTAGGGTTTTCAGCTTCGTCTGGAGAGGGGAAATTTGTACGAGATCGGCGAATGTTGCGTTGTATATTTTGGGTGAATGTCCTGCATCTGCTCCAAGATTAGGCCCATTTATTAATTTATTCGATCTGATCTGCTGATGCACTGTTGTACTAAGTAGCATGCTGTATATATTGGGATGAACTATGTACAGTTCTAACTGTATGGCCGCAAACATTGTTGGAAATCTACTTTAGTTTTTGTGCCTGTACATATTAATTTTATCACTTTTGCAAGCACGACATGCTTAACCTTGTAAGCTAATGATATTGCTTTTCTATCTGAAATCAATTAATGTATTCTTATGCATGCTTGAATAAAAGTTATCTATAGCTTTATCTTGCAATAAGTTTTTCCTTCTGAAAATAAGTTTTTTAATTCATTATTACTGTTTGTGGCGTTTAGGTCAGTGAAAAAGTTTAGGAGTTCTTGATTCTGCTCCTCCTTTACTTTCACCATGTTCAAAAAAATTGAAAAATGACAAGCTTATCTGCAGTGGTGATATACTGCTATCAGAAGAGAGAGTACGTACAAAACAAGTTTGAATGCCATATAGTCAAACGACAGATAATTTAAGGCGGGATAAAAAAAGAAGTAGAAGAAGAACTGCAACTAGTAGAGATAAATAAATTGTAACTTATTATGTATCCTTATATTTCTTTCTGACCAACTTGACATTCTATCATTTTGTTTTAAAATTTGGCTTGGAATTTCTACTGTTGAGAATATGTAAATGTTCAGTTTGAAACAGGCTTGCAGTTCTCACTGAAAAGAAAAAAATATTGCTCAACAATTATATATTGATTGCTTAAGTTTTTGAGATGGTATCCTGTTAAGTTAAAGCTGCAAATGACTCATGGCAGTCAAGCCGGCAATATTTAGTAATGCTGACGATCTGTTGCCGATGTAGATAACTTGTGAATTGAGTATAGCGACAATTTCTTTCTTGTTAAAATTCATTTTATTGGATTTCCGCACTTCAAAGAATGTTGCATACTCAAAATTTTCTATATATGCTTTAAAGAAATCTGATATTTTCTTGTAACATTCTTTTTTGTATGTCCTATGGATCTTAAGCTGCAAAGACATGCTTTATTAGTAAAAAGATGTCACATTTTTTTCTAAATTTTCCCTATGATGCATGTGTGATATTTGTTCTGATAAATTCATTTAAATTCTGTTGCATGCAGTATTAGTTTAGATTGAATTTTTTCATTGAGGTTTGCGGAAGCCCTTTTAAGGTTGAAGAAGAAATATCTATAATTTTATATGAATTAAGGCATAAAGCATTTGGATACATGGATGAAAATGAATAGTTAAGCAGTTATTAATTTAAAAAACCACAAATTGGATGCACATCAAAATTAAAAGTTGACAAAAGGTTCCCCCTGCCTTGTAGGAAGCCTTGACCTCTAAAGTCCACATGTCATGTTGCAAAGTCCAATATCTCTCTTCATTGTCTTGCAAAGACAGGGCTTTCCTGTAAATCCAAATTATCCAACAATTGGTTCTAAAATCTTCCCTTCATTCTCTCTCAACTACTTAGCCTATTCACCAAATTAGTTCTATTATGGCGGACCACTGCAGGGAGAAGAGAGAAAGAGAAAGAAGAAGGGAAGGAGGAGGAAGAAGAGGTTATAGAGATGCATAAAGAAGATAAGAGGAGGAGGAGGAAGAAGAAGAAGAAGCAGAAAGGAGGCTAGATTTTTTTATTCAATCATTCAATTTCCTAATTCATGAGCGGGGTGGCCCTTATATAGGCTTTACATCATGAATTGACCAAGTCAAACAATTAACAACTAACCAAACTTGGATCCTTCAATTAATTGACTAAGTCAATTAATTAATTACATACCAAATTAAACCTTACTAATATTAGACCATTAAACCAATTAATCACACCCAAAATTGGACCTTTATAATTAGATCTTACATTGATCAATTGATCCAATCACTTGACTCAACAACCAAATCAACTCCAAAATAACAGAAACAATCAAATCGACACAAACAAAAGCAACTAATAAGACAATAAAAGAAACATGACGCAGATTCGAATGGATCCAACTCGGAGCCTGACTCAACCCGGTGGCTCAAAATCATCTCCTAGCTATAATGATGTCAATTTCTGGCGCGAACGCGAGTGAGCGGCTCTGATGGCTCGATCGTTTGAATGAACGGCTCTGATGTCCCCATCAACTCCTCCCAGGTGGAAAAAATTCGACCCCGTCGAGTGTAGGTCTGGTGGGATTGGGCCGCAGAAGAGAGAAGTGGCTGGGTTATGGACTTTGGGCCTGTTGGTCTTGGACTCGAAGCAGGGAGGGGGTGTGAGGGCTTGGGGGGAAAGGAAGGGGTCGTAGGCTCGGTTGAGGGGGGGTTTGATGTGCGGGTGATGGACAGCTGGAGTCGGGTGAGGTGTGGCCGAAGAAGAACAAGGAGAGGGAGGGATAGGGTCGGTGCCGAGAAGGCCGATTGTTGAAGGGGAAAATAGAGGAAGACGGGGCTTGGGTTTTGGGAAAGAAATTGGAAGAGGAAAACGAAGGGGAAGAAGAGAGGGAGGGGTGGGTTTCTGGCGTTGGGCTCGGGTGTGGTCTAGAGAGGTGGTGGGAGAGGAAGGGCCTTGGTGCAGGGGGTTTGGGTTTTGGGGATTGGGGGAAAGTCGGGTGAGCTGCAGCCGCAGAGGGAAAGGGGAGATCGTGTGAGACTTGGCCGAAAGGAGGAAAACTATGGGAGGCAGAAGGGGCGACAACCGGCTACGATCGAAGAAGAAGAGGAAGACGGAGAAGGGGCAGTCCACAAGGGGCGGCGAGGAGGTGTCGGGCTGGATGGCGGCAGACCTTGGTCGTCTGCGGTCGGCTGTGGGGAAGGAGGCGCCCGAAGGAGGCGGCCCTCGGAGGTGGCACCCGTGGAGGCCTCGACGTTGCTGTGAGGTGAGGTGGCGGCAGCTGCGGGGCGGGCTACGGCGGGCGACGGGGAGCGGCGATGGCGGGCGACGGAGATGGGTGGCGGTGGCACGAACGGAGGGAGAAGGTGAGCAGTTTTTTTTCTTTTTTTTCTTTTTTTTCCTTTTTTTCCTTCTTTTTTTTAACTCAGATCCGGGCTACCGGTAGATGGTTAACGGGTTGGGAACTGACCTGTTCTTCAACCTCCCGATGTGTTTGGGAAGGCGGGCCGCTTCTCGCGGTGGCAACTGCGGGGGAGGGCTGCGGCGGCGGAACGGTCGACGGGCTGGTGACGGAGGGGCGGCCGGCCACGGTCTCTTCGGCGGCGGCGATCACTTCCGGCGACCGGTCACAGAAAGACCGGTGGTAGATGCGGGGAAGTTGGGGCACGACGGTACTTCTGTGGGACGCGATGATCTCCGATGGTGAACCAAGGGGCGGCGATGGCGTGCGTTGCAACCGGCGGTGAGTGGTGGAGGTGGGGACCGCGGGTCTGGCGGCTAGTGGGAAGGATCTACCGAAAGGTTTTTTTTTGTTTCCTTTGCCTCTGGTGAGAATTGAGAGAGAGAGAGGGACCCTTGTAGGTTTTTTTTTTTTGTTGTTGTTGTTGTTTCCCCTGTGAGGCTTGATCCCCACGGGACGACCACGGAGGACTACGGCTCCAGAAAAAGGGGACTCGGGACCCTTTCTCGGCTGAGGGAGTCGACACCCAAATCGCGCGAAGTCTGAGGTCTGCAAGATCGAAGAGCTTTGGCGACGGAGGCAAAGCTTCTGGCTCTGATATCAAGCTGATGGCGGACCACTGCAGGAAGAAAAGAAAAAGAGGAAGAAGAAGGAAAGGAGGAGGAAGAAGAGGTTATAGAGACGCAGGAAGAAGATAAGAGAAGGAGGAAGAAGAAGAAGAAGCAGAAAGGAGGCTAGGTTTTTTTATTCAATCATTCAATTTTCTAATTCATGAACAAAGTGGCCCTTATATAGGCCTTATATCATGAATTGACCTAGTCAAACAATTAACAACTAACCAAACTTGGACTCTTCAATTAATTGACTAAGTCAATTAATTGATTACATACTAAATTAAACCTTATTAACATTAGACCATTAAACCAATTGATCACACCCAAAATTGGACCTTTATAATTAGGTCTTACATTGATCAATTGATCTAATCACTTGACTCAACAACCAAATCGACTCTAAAATAACAAAAACACAACCAAATCGACTCAAACAAAAGCAACTAATAAGGCAATAAAAGAAACATGATGCAGACTCGAATGGACCCAATCCGGGGCCTGATTTAATCCGGTGGCTCAAAATCATCTCCTAGCTATAATGATATCAATCTCTGGCGCGAACGCGAGCGAGCGGCTCTGATGGCTAGATCGTCTGAACGAACGGCTCTGATGTCCCCATCAATTTAGGCTATTCACCAAACTAGTAAATATCTTTTTGCTGCCAAAATTCCTCTGATCTTCCTTTAAATCCACTCAGCCACTCTTCATCACATGCTGAACTATTGGGCTTGCTATCCAGTCAACTACCCAAATTTTCTATTTTTGCAATATGAGAGGAGTTTCATAAGAGCACTACCATTATGAACTTCTTGTTCCAGATTAGCTGTTGAAGTCCATACTGGAGTCTGTGATAAGCAAGAAGTTATAGATGGATTTCATAGTGAAGCTTTACTGACCTATGTTTTGAACATTCTTCTTATGATTTTACTTCTTTCAAATTGCATATTCTCCCCATCGAAGTTAAGAATATAATCTTTTCAACTGCTCTTTCTTTATTGATCATATTCTTGATGTAGGTAAGAGTTCTTTGTGGTAAGGCTAAGGAAATTTTGATGGAAGAAAGCAATGTCCAAGTAAGTTCTATTTCATTTCTTATTATTACCCCTTTTCTAGATTTTCTTATTTCTAGTTGGAATTTTCTAATACTCCATCTTCATGAGTATACAATATAAATAGTTGATTTAATGTCTTCTTTGTCTTTTTTCTTTCTTTTTGTGTAGAACATGTACTAATTGTGGCAAAATAGATGAGACACAATTATAGAATTAAATTCAATTATAATTTCTAACATTGGTGTGCTTTTGCACATATATATTGACATATGTACTTTTGTTCATATATTTTAATGACTATCCTTTTGGTCTGTTGGAGCTTCTCTATTTGAGATTAAATAACAAAATTTCTTTGTTATAGTCAATAGAATGGATTGACAATTATAATCTTTCTAAGTTTTCTTAATGAAATTAAACGATGTTTTCTGAAGGGTACTATGGCTTGTCATAAATGTCACACTGCGACTGCATAACCATAATGGAATTTGTTTTGGGGCCAATCTAAATTATCTTAATGCCATTTATCTTTATGGTCTTGCGGTCTTTTACATGATTACTTTCAGTTCCTTTTCACATGACCTTTTGTTGGCCTGTGAAGTTATATCTACATGCTTTGAGCTTAACTTATCATATTTTAAATAGAAATGAGCCAAAGCAGCTGAGTTGACATTGAAATTCTATAGTATTTGGAGAATAAAAATGCTGTATGTATAAAAGGAACTGATATAATAAAATCATTGACCAGCTAAAAATTTAGAGACAAATTAGGGAGTTCTTACGGACATGTTTAGACATTGTTCTAGTTTTTTTTCATCCATAACAATTTGTGGACTATTACCTTGATATATTATTAAGCCATTATGTTTTCAAAACAGATTTTTGGGTTATATAAATTACTATTGGTGAAGGTTTACAATAATGATATTTCTAAATCAATGCATAATAGAGTAATTCTCCTAATGCTATCATTATGCAACACCTTGAAACGGTTGGTTTGCATCATTGTTCTCCCAATAATTAAATTGATCATAATTAAGAATTTAGATGATGATATACAATAGTCCATGGCTAAAGTTCAACTGGTATTGGGACCTATACTGGTCAGCTACCAGTTCAGTATGGTACCGGTTCGGTACGGTATCGGTTCGGTACCATGCCGACATATGGCATGCTTTTTTTTATTTTTTAAATTTATTTTTGTTTCTTAATTTTTTGGTTTTGTTAAGTGATTTTGATCCTAATTTGTTGTTTTTTAATGTCTTTTGAAATTTTTTGATGGGCGATTTGTTTATTTGATGCTTCTTGACCTAAATTGATCATAATTTTATCATGTAATACAATTAAAGTAGACCAATCAATATATTTGTAAAGAAAATTAGTGAATAAAAAATGTCTAATTAATTTAATGTATTTTAGGTACAATATACGTACCGATATCTAAAATCTGGTGGAGTATTGATGTTTGTCGTTGATGTCGGGGTCGTTTACCTATTCAAGGGGCACATCACACCACCCCTCTCGTATGGCATTATACTCCTATAAGCTCATCTTATAAGGTACACAACTTTGGTCATAAATAGTCTTGGGATTTTGGCTTTGGCTCTAGGACAAGTCGTCTGTCGGATATTGTAGCTATGGGTGACCTATTCGAATATGCCGACATCAAAATTTAATCTATAAGATGTTTTAGGACGCGTAGGATAATAGCCACTGAAAGACGATACCTCAGGCATACCATGTTCTTATGGGTCGTAGCCTGCCTGTAGATAATAGGATTCGGTATAGTATGATTCGGAACTGGCTGGTCGTGGAGGCAATCCTAGCTTGTTGAGCTCTAGTTGCCGCTGTTGGCCCGTAGGCCAGCCAATCATAGAATCTTCTTCATCCCGTATGATGTCATTTGGAACGAATCATTGTATTTCAACTCCACTTCCACCTCAATGCACTTTAGCCTCAACCACATACCATAGTAAACATATACAAGGTCATTGAGGTGCTTTTGCATGAGACAATTCTTCTATTTGCTATGGACGAGGGTGAAGATGGATCAGTTGCGCTTACAACCACCATAGGAGAAGGCCTTCTGTAAGAGGATTCAGATCGCTGTCTAGGATTTCTTGTTGATCCTCCAACTTGAAACCACCACTCAATTGCAAAAGCATTGAAGAAACTTACATAAAAGATAGTAGAAATTATAGAACATCAACTAATAGTTATTAGACCATTATGTAGCCAAAGTTATTAGACCCCTCCAAGGTATTGCATACCGTACCGAACTGGACAGTATGGGGCGTATCGTATCAGTTCGGTACTGGTACGTGGCACGGCGGGCGTACTGATGCTCGGTATGCCAAACCGATCTCCGTACTGGGCGTACCAATACAGTACCAAAGTGGTGTACCTTGGAGCCCTCCATAGATATTTTTGTCTATGTAAACGAGATATATTCTAATATGTTAATGATAGAAGACATGAGTTGATTGCCCGTATGCCACTTAAATTAACTTTTCTCTTGAAGACACTAGGTTGCAACTTTTGGATCAGGTTCCATTTTGTAGATTATATTGCGTAGTGTGTCTAGAAGTTCCTCGTTCATACAATTCTAGGAATGCGGTACTGTAACTTTGGGTTCAAGTAGCAAGCTGCGAGTATAGTTTGCAAGTAAAATATTTATAGCTATAAGAGTAGTCAATAAATAAGTATTTTAATGTACATTCTTACCTGCTAGATGCAATTTTCTACCCATATGATAGTTTCACCTCTGCTCAATGATGTCAATGTATTCCTGCGTATGCTTCAAATTTGCCTGCCTGATCTTATCTTTTGCCGTTATCATTATATGGTATCGAAAGCCTATCTGGGGATCTCGCATTGTCCATGGTCCGAAGCACTCTATATAATGTCTTGATGACCCTCACAATTTTGTCAGCCTGCTACCAGAACTACTGGCTCATCACCAAGCTCTCCACGTGGCTTGTCACGACCCCCGCCCCATTCCCGGCAGGCCGCCGCGACGGTCCTAGGGTGCGGGTAGGCATAAGGCCACCAGCCACCACGTAGAACCCTACTACCTATCAATCATCAATAAATTCTGAAAAATTTTGGCATGATGCATGCACAAAATGATCACCTTTCCTATGGTGACCTGTCAGGATTATTTCATTACATACAACAACACTACCTGTCAGAGCAGCAATCACATAATCTGTCACATAATGAACCTGGACAATATATATCAATACATCATCACAGGCATATAACTCATCTGTATAAAAATCTGGTTCCTATTCCATCCATGGTTAAACCCATATCCACAACAGGATCTATGACTGTAACTATACACTATATACAACAGAAGGTTTATAATACACCAAAAGGGTATAAACCTCTATCTACATTATACTATACTATGGAGCGGCACAGCTAGCAGGCAACCACTAATCCTGCTCCTCTCTATACAATACCTGCCCTGCAATCAAAATATCAAACTGGGGAGTGAGTATATGAATACTCAGTGAGTGGAGTAGAGAGTATTATGCACATGAGACCAGATATAATCATGGCTCGAGGTGAAATCTCAAGAGCATATGAGCAGTCATCAAGAGCAGGATACACATAACTCAACATAAGAAATAAGGAGTAAATCATCACAATCCCAATCAACTCATCTGGAGCATATATAGAATAATCAAATAAGTATGTATGATAACATGAATATGCTCAACAGGTCATAGTACTGAATCATATAAATCAGGTGTCAATAGGCTGAATCATCAACAAGACAGCTATCGGGAGGTGGGTTTTATGCCCTAGGCGAACCAGCAACAACTCCCTACTGCCATATGCATACATCGAATATGACACCACACCAATATGTAAATCATCACCCGACAGCTGTCGGGAGGTGGGTTTTACGCCTCAGGCGAACCAGCAACAACTCCCCACTGTCACATGCATATGCAGGATAAGACACCATACTGATAATGTAAATGCTAGACAGCTGTCGGAAGGTGGGTTTTACGCCCCAGGCGAACTAGCAACAACTCTCCACTGTCACATGCATATGCAGGATAAGATACCACACTGATCATATAAATGCTGGCCAGTATCCAGAACAGAAATCCATCTCACATCTATATACTAAACGGCACCTCGCGGGAATTCTACATCCGCGGAAAGCCATACTGCACCTCGCGGGGTCTTACTATGCCCGGCGGCAAGCAGAATATAAGTCGTAGGACCGGCCGATCCTACGCCTAGAGCCGTGTCCCCCCTAGGAAGGGACTGGGCTCCGCCCACCCAGAAGGCTACTATGTGCACAAAGGCCGATGTTCAACTCCCATCGACTATAGGTGTCCTGCAGATACTGCCAAGCCATGCAAAAATGCCATAATGCACCCTCCCAATACTCTACTAAAAAAGAGTATAATCAAGACTACCACTCACTTGATCATGACCCAATCATAAACTAACATCAGGGTTAGAAGTGAGGGTCAAGGAAGTGCAATACAACTCAATATACCACTAAAAAGGCTCTACAAATCTTTGAAATAGAGGAAATGAAATCAATTCACAAAAGAAATCATTTCACAATTCGGAATCAATTTGATTACTCATCAACCTCTCGTAATTCCTCTCAATGTTCCCTCAAATGCATGTACAGAATAATCAAGCATGGAGAATCAAGATTATAGAGGAATCTACTACAATATCAGTCAATATGCACAAGTGGAATCAATTCACACTTGGCGACATTCATGAAAATGAATTAAGAATGCTCATGGTGCAAAGTACATGACTCCCACTCACCTGTCAATCCGGCACAGCCCTGATACGCCTCCAAAAATCTACAGCAGGCAGTGGGGAACTTCTTCCTCTTGTTCCTTAGCTTCTTGCCCAACTGTGACATGCATTTACAATACATTTAGTCTTGTATCAAGGGCTATAATCTACGTGCCAATTATAATATAGGGGACTTTAATTGATTCAACTCCCCCGTTCCCTAAATCTTTTCTTTTCTTTCTTTTTTTCTTTTTCTATTAATTAACTCACCATTTATGTGTATTAGGGACTCCCTTGCATGAGTACAAGGTCCCCTTAGCTTAATCTAGGCTTAATACCCTATTATGGCATGAAATCCCCTAATTTCCACCCGGATGAACAGTAACCTGGACCGACAGCCGGTTACTTCATCCCGGGTTTGATCCACTTTTCAGACTCCAAATTTGATGAAATTTTTACCTAACATTCTACACTCATAGGGGATTCCAAAAAGGTAACATACATCACTATCGGAGGCCGTTTGACCCCCAAATAAATTCGCCGAAGTTGGGACTTCGACACAGTTTTTCCGTAGTGCCGGAAAAATTTGTCGAAATCCGATTCTTCCTCTTTTAACCACCTCTACAACCCTAATCCGACCCCTCTAGACTACATCCACCCTTTGTATAGCCTAATTTCATCAAAAGACTAGATAGGAACGGATATTTACCTTTTTCTTTTTGGAAATCGAGATCCTTGCGTAGAGAAGAAGGAGATCTACATTTTTTCCTTCAGCTCGTAGTGCAACCGGAGCTTTCTTGTACCTCGAATCCCCTTCCTCTTCTTCTTTCTTCTTCTTCTTCTCTTTTTCTTTCTTTCTTTCCTCTCTGTTTCACGCCTCAGACTCCCCCCTCTGTGACTCTCTCTCTCGGTTTCATTCCACCGACAGCACAACCCTCCCAATTAAGTCACATCAAAATACTATTCACCCTTTTTTTAATATTATTAATTTTCCATTTTGCCCCTAACACTTCAACATATCTACTGTTATGCCATTAACTTTTGATTCCTTTTCAATTTTACCCTTACCACTTCAACGCATCTACAACTATGCCATTATCTGTTGATTCCTTCCAATTTTACCCCTTATATCAATTTTAAAGGACAATTCTATCCCTTTTTATATAAAAAAAATATTTTGGGGTTATTACATGGCTCCCTTCAGTTTGGCCCTCTCATATCTGCTATCTTGCCATCCGATATTGACTAACATCTAATACAGGCTTGCTTTCTTCTTAAGGAGGCTATCAAGTGTGATGTAATTCGTGGTAAACTGTATAATTGCTGGTCTCAAAATCTCATCTTCTATGAATCTTAAAATCTTCAAATTTATATATACACATCTCTGCTTAGGTGATTGAGGACATCCTCAATTATATAAACTCTAGACTTCTGATCCTGACGTACAGGTCATACAAAATTCTATAAACCCTTGAGCAAAATGTTATGGAAAAATGAAACAATTCTGTCTGTTAATCACATCTTCAACTTTTAGCTAGTATGTGAGGTGACCCTTAAGCATTATAATTTGGCAATGTTTTAATAGCCGCTGCCTTGGCCACCTAGTGGCCACCTAGGTGCTTCCCTAGGTGGGGCTGCTTGATAGCCACATGTGCCCACTTGAATTTTGCATCAATTTTGGTCAAGGAGGATGAGATTGACTTATGAAATTGTATAGAATATTGCCAAGTTGGTAATTTACAATGGCTTGATGTATTTTAATTGACATGTCATGCTTCCTTTTTTAATATGTAACTAATTTTTCCTTGTATGTATCTTATATTTATTAACTTTTATATATCTTATATTTATTACTGTTTCGAATGAATTATGTTGGTGTTGCCTTTGGCCTCTGAATGCCTACCTGGGCACCTGCCTGGCAGCTATATGCGAGGCAGCCCACTTTCTGCCTCTGCTGTCTCCAATCCCACGTAGCACCTTGGTGCTAGGCAGCTCACTTTTAGCCTCTGTTCACTACAATCCTTAGAAAATTCGAATTTGGCTATTATCATGAAATATCACCCATAGATCTTGAGTAGAAATTTTGAAAAGTATAAGATTTTTCAAGTTCAATGACTAGACAAGAAAGGTTGTCTTTTGGAGGCTTATTTGTTTGTTTTTGACTACAATACATCCCGGTATGCCAATCTAATGATTCTCAGATTAGTGCTGCATCATTATGGTCATTACTCTAACCGATCCTTAAACTTTGTTGACCTGATACCATCAGCTTATGATCAACATCAATGTAGATATCACAAAGCCCTGAATCATCCACTAGTTCTCAAGAAAGAAAAGGACTCCCAATTCATTAATGTCTGATATTTCCAAGTAACAGAACATGGAGATATGGACACATACATATATACACACATACATATGCATTTACACAGATACATATGCATATACACATACATGCATACGTACATACATATCTATATCTATATCTATATCTATTTTCTGTGGAGGAATTAGGCCTTCTACTGCTACTTTTTCTTCCTCCTGTCTGACCGGTAAACAGTCTCAGTGGCTTACAGCTGGTATCATTCCTCTCTGACCGCTTGGTCTTGCTGCTCTTGCCTTGCTTGCTATCATTGCTAGTTGTCTTAGCTTTACTATCATTGAGTGCGTGCAACCGATTCCTTAATATATAAGGTTATATGCATCCTTTTTTTTTTTAATATTTGGTTAAATCTTTTGATCTTTGCTAGAATGTTTTAGATGCATGATACTTTTTGGTATTTGTTCTGTCATGACTGAAGGTGAAATCATGGACAAAATGAGAAAAAGTTTGTAGTTCGTCCTCTAGAAAAGAATAGAAGTCTGAATTCAATTTGTTAAATTACAATATTATAGTGGAGTCAAATATTTTCGATCATCAGTAGATATTGAAAGAGAAGTCTCTTTTATTTTTATTTTTTGACATTTAACTCAGTTATCATTTCCTACTTATCTTACATGTGGGAACTACTATTGTATATGTTAACTTAGCATTGATACTGCATGTGGATTGCTGTTATATATGTTATTTTAGTATTTTATGTTATTTTGAACTATTCAGATGAACATTATTTGTATGCATTGTTATTTCAGAGTATATGCAAATCTTGTTATATCAATGCAAGATGACATCTAATGACTAAAAACACTTATGCCATATCTGCATCTTTATGCAGATATGCAAATGATAGACTGCATGATACATGTTGAGACTAAGCTATTTTTCTTCCTTGCATTTCAGCCTGTGAAAAGCCCTGTAACAATATGTGGTGACATTCATGGGCAATTTCATGATCTTGCAGAGCTATTTCGGATTGGTGGAAAGGTATTTTCCTGAAAGCATGATTTTTTTCATTCATTGCTATGTCATCTGATAAAGTTTATCAATAAAAAATGAACATTAAGGATAAATAGAAGTTGATATATTTAATCATTAAAATTTTTATGAATTCTCTTTATTTGTAAGTATTTACATATTTGTTAATTTGCTCAAAAATCCACAATTGGTTTCTAAGATGTGAATTTAGGCCTCTTTGGATGTTCACAACTTATCTGTGTGATAGGTTTTGCACAGCAGGGAAGTGCAAGGAAAAGAATCCAAATGGAAAGAGAAGTTAGTTGATGGATGGAAGCCTTAATGGGATCCTTTATGCTTTTTATCTCTTTTTTCCGGGACTATATAAATTACGTTTCAAGTAGAACACATTAGCTTAAAAATCTGGGGACTGTGGGAGCTGTGGGAAATCCTGATCCCCCAGATTATTGCCCTTTGTTACTTATCTCCACTTTCTCGGTGGTGGGAAGCTATCAGTGGATACACTAATTGATCATCGAAACAGGGACTGAATGGTTTGCTCATATATATCAATATGATATAAATCAACCACTAGGTATAAAAGAAAGAGATAATGTCAAGCAGGTATCAGTACCATGCAAAGGGAACAACATTCTGAATAAGTAAAATGTACAATTCATTGAGAACATTGATTGCCACTATCAATTATTTGCATGTTGTAATTTGCTATCTCTTAGCCAGCCAAATAACCCAAAGACTTATATTTATTGGGATAGAACATGTTGGTTGTTTCTTCTTTTACTGCTTTATAAACCACTTAAGCTTGATGATATCTAATTTTAATGACTTACAGTGCTGCTGTCAACCTAACAACATGCTTACTTAAAGATACATATTATATCGTAACACATGTAATGTTGATGCATGAGGCCATATCTGCAGGGATCATTCTTTAGTAATCAGTATTGTAGTTAGCTAATAAATCTGATAAATATATTGAGCTAGTGTTGGCCAAGTTATTTTTTACTATTTATATTTCTTAACTAATAGCTCAGACAACTTGCATGTTTTTTTAACTAGTCTTTTTATTTTCCTGTCTTTATATTCAGAATTTGAATGATTTTCATCCATATTCCCCAAATAGAATCTTATGAATGTATTATTTTTTTGTTTGCTAGAGTCCAGATACCAATTACTTGTTTATGGGAGATTATGTAGATCGTGGGTATTATTCCGTTGAAACTGTTACGGTAAGAGTTTGGCCTAAGCATTCATATGTTTTTGTTTTATTTTTACTTTTCTGTTAATTTCTGTTAACTGGCGAAGTATTCATTTCATTTACAATTTTTGTCCAACAGCATGTAGTAGATTTCTATGACCTTTTTAGCACTGTAACCTCTGCTTTTAACGAAAGAAATTTAGTGATTCTATATATTTTTAAGATCGTTCTGTATTTTATTTGGGTAATGTGGGTGGTCGAACATTTTGATATTTACCATGCATTGTATTACATTTTATAAGGTCTTCCCACTCTTTTTATGTTGTGATGATAGATTCATCCCATAGTTTTAGCTTCTTTATATGCTTGTCAAAGGAAGATCGAACCTCCACCTTTTATATTTAGACTTGGAATCAGCATGAGTGATGTTAATGCAACAGTGCCAATGAACTAATTTCGATGCATGCCAACACAGTCTCCATGTCATCTTCTTGCTTTAGCAATTGATGGAAATATTTAGAGGATGATTAAGAAGTCTAGAAATGATCTTTACCAACTTGGACAAAGCATGTATGTTAGTACTGAAAATTAATTTGTATGACACTATGGAAGAAATCTGTGCATAAATGGTATGTTGGACTTGTTTTCTAATTATATGCCCAGGCAGCGACAAATGTCAATGATATATGTGGGTGGGGCTAGTAAAGTTCTAGTTAAGGTGAGCATGGATGGAATAGCACAAAGCATGCCTGGTTTGAGATTGCCAATAATATTCATGAAGATGAACCATGGCTTATATATTACTTGCTCTTGATATAGTTTTAGTTAATGAGAAGATGACTTAAATATATTGGAAATATGACTAATGCCTTAGATGTTTAAGAGCTAAGAAATTGGTGGAATGAAAACAAAGTATATGGAAAGAAATTTCAATGGAAACAAGAATGAAAAATGAGGCTTCAGTCAAAAATAATGGGTAAAGGATACAATAGTATGATTGGTTTAGTTTATTTTTTCAATCTATTGTGCACAAGGATGTAGTGATGGATGTATAAATATCAATTACAATTAGGGTTAAGTGGATGAAGTGAACAGTTGCATTTAAAAATGCTATGTGTTCGACTCTTTCTTTATTGGCTTTAAGAGCAAATTTTATTAAATTTCAATGCAATGCAGACTGTCAAAGTGTTGAAGTTGGTTTGTGCTAAAGCTCAAATAAATGGAGAGAGCAGTGGGTTGACTAATGGTCTAGGTGTTATGCCAATTGATAAAGTGTTGAAGAGGTTCTTGACAAGGGGTATGCGAAGAGGAGTGTGCATGTTGGTGGGGTTGGTGGCTGACTGGCTGTAGGCACCTAAGCTCGATATGGTTATCAACGCTTGTAGTAATGTTGAAGTTACTCTTAATAGGAATGAGTGGTGATTATGGTAATGAATTGATGATAATTATGTAGGATGGGAATGGCACATATCAAGATTGGACAAAGGATCCTGTTGTAATTGTTATATATATCCATCAAACTTCCAATCTTGCGTGTATACCTTGGTTGTGGAAGTGGGTCCAGTGTGGCTATGTGGAGGTGAGTCTCTTGAATGATTAACAAATAGTACTTAGGAAGGAAGTGTAGGAATGAGTTTCCGAGGAGCTTTCGAAGTGAGTGTACTTGACAGAAGATTCCTACTGCTAAGGTATGCCCTTTTAATTTGCAGTTTGAATGAATTCTTTTAAATATGATTGTTTTGCATAATTGCCCTCATTGTCAACTAGTTGTTTGAATAGTGTTAAATTAGCTCCTTTCTAGTGAACATTAACACCCTTGAGCCTTAACTAATCTCCAATGATTAGATCAGTTTTTAAGGGGCATTTACGCCATTTTGTATTAGTTTAAATCAAGGTTAAAGAAATTTAATTCTAGATTAGGTTGATGGTTGCTAGTCATAGTTAATAGCAGGGGCATTTTTGCAAAAAAAAATATATTTGAAAGGATATTCATGCAAATTGCAAATTGCGAGGGCATATATGAAAAATTATAAATGTTAAAGGGTGTGTATGCAAAGTATCATTAAAAATGGTAAATACGAAAACTTTGCATATGTTTAAAGCTCCACTGAGTTGGTTATCTCCACCAAACATATTGTATGAGAAGCAATCCTCCTCTTTGGCTTGAACTAACCACCAAGTTTCACTTAAGGTTTATTTGGTTTCTTCTAACTTGGCAGCTTGCAAGTCTATATGTTGTGGGTGACTTACAGGCATTTGGTTACTTGCAAGTCTCTGTGGTTGCAAGCAACTTAGTTGTGGTTGTAGCTCATTTTTTGCAAAATCACTTGCAGCAAAAATTACATGAGTGGTTTTGTAGCTCTAATTGCAATTGAGATGGGAATGCAAGTCACCCATTAAATTAGACGCACCTCCACCACGACACCATTTTTAAGTATCCCCCATTTATTTCGAATGCAAGTATGTTGTGGGTGACTTGCAAGTCTCTGCAATTGAAAGCAACTTTGTTGTGGTTTGTAGCTCATTTGTTGCAAAATCATGTGCAGTGAAAATTACATGTGAGTGGTTTTCTAGCTCTAATTGCAATTGAGATGGGAATGCAAGTCACCCCATTAAATTAGACGCACCTCCACCACAGCACCATTTTTCAAAAACTGCCTATTTCTTTCGATGGGCATTTAGCTCCGATGACCACTTCATTGACCTTTTCTCATCCCTCTCGTTGAAGATTGTTGGATTTGGCCAAATCTAGTTGGATTGCAGATGGTGGTCAAATTAGTTGTCTGCTCTTTTCATCTTTCTTTCCCTACCTCCTTTGTAATAGGGATGCTCACTAACTCTGGCACCTACCTTCCCTCTCTCTCACCCTCTCATATACAAGTTTCGAAATACCCAGCAGTTTAGTGTATATCTCTTCATCTGTACTGTACTATAGGGAAGCTCAATCCGGACAAAGATTGTTTGTATTGCCTGAATTGAGTGTGGATCGTGATTACTTCGTGAAATTATGGGGAAACTCTGCCAAATTTAGGTTAGCCCTTATTTGATCATTAGATTGATGCCCTAGAAATTAATTCAAGATCAAAATTAACAAATTTTATGGTTACCCCGAAACCTATACCAAAACTCATGCAACTTTGAAAATAACCCAAACAATTGGTATTTGTTCGGGATGATTGTCAAATATGTTCTAGAGAAGGGTTCTTTCTACGATTCGGTCGGATTAATTTTTTCAAGATATTGATTTTTTTTAAAAAAATATTTTTGAGAACTAATTATAAATAGAAAAATGTTAATTTCCATAAAACAGGTAACATGTTTGCATTCATGATGTTCATCCACAATTGATGTAGTTGGGCATGTGCAGGTTTCACCCAAGTTGAGGCCAGAAATTATCGTAAATTCAAATACGTAATGACTCGGAAGCTCGGATACCTCAAATTGCATACCATGTCCATATCAGATATGCACTAGATATCTATATTCATGGGATACTACTAGAATATATGTTTGATAATTAGAATAAGTATTTTCTTAAAATTATAAAAGCACTTAGGATACGTCTCAGCTTCTCACGTATGCTCAAGATACTTCACAACTTCCAAAAATGAGAGGAAGGGCTTTTCCTTTTTATCTTTTTTTTGATGTATGTTAACATTTTACTAATGAATGACTAAATTTGGAGTTTGTGATTTTGATTTTATAGTATGAAACGAGGAGTGGAGTCTATAGATGTGAATGATAACTTGATTAAGTTGGACAAAATAATACTATCATATAAAATATGGACTATTATTATTTGAATAACTCATTATCATTTATGGAATTTCGGACTTATATGTATGTTTGTATATATGTATATAAATATTTCCATGTCCTTGCCATATTGTATCCTGCTTTTCAAGATTTGCCATATCATTGTCTTCGTATCATGTTGTATCCATATCCCATGTCCTTTTCCATGCTTCATAACCCCATGAAAACACCTCTATTTGGTTGATTTTAATATATTGTGCATATGGGGTCAATCAATTAACAAGTAAATATATTTTCAAAATTACCTTAAATTCTTTTATTTGAATTAATTATTTATAAAATGTTAATAAAACTAAGTTGTTGAAAAAATTAGGTGTAATTTCAGACAAATCACTAGAAAAAGGGAATATAAATTTGTGCACCTAAAGAAATAAAGTGAATGCTCTAGAAAAGTGCATCTCATGAAATTGAACTTCGGTCATGTTATAAATTTTTTTAAAATTTTAAAATTGATTAAAAAATGTGGAAAACTAAACTAGTGCTTAGTATTTAATCATTGATGATAGTAGTGATCATTTTGAATGATTTTTAATCATATGTGCTATTATTGTTAAATATATTATAAATATACTTGTTTATTTTATTCAATTGCTTAATGTTAACACATATATGTTAGATGTATTTAGGTTGCCGATTATGTGATATTATGTGATATTTATGCATATTAATATTTCATCATACACAAAAAATCTTACTAGGGAACTTAACACTCTCATCCTTTTTCTTCAAAATCATAGGTTTAGACAGGAACGTATGATTAAAAACCCAAAATCAGAGTTTAGAGTCCAAGAAAGTTGATACCAAGGGTGTTTGGGATGTATCAATGTGTACTAATTGATACTCTTTATTGGCATGATCCTCAGTACTAAACTTATATCCACCCTTGGTTGATACAGTATCAATTTTTCGTATTGCGAACCTTTTTTTCGTCCTGTCTCTTTCTCCTTTTCTACCCTATTGTGGACTACTAGTTGGCTAGTGCTTTTTTATCAATTTTGTAGCCAGCAAAATCAGCATTCGAATATCCAATTAGGTTTAATGTTGATTGTTTTGAATACCATAAACTTATGTTTCGTGTTCCAGTTAAATATTTTAATATTCTTTTAACTACAAATAAGTATGTTTCTTTAGGATTAGACTGATATCTAGCACATATGTAAACACTAAACATAATATCAGATCTACTTGCAGTTAAATATAGCAAAGATCCTATAATGTCTCTATAAAGTTTTAGATCAATGTGTTTACCATGCTCATCTTTATCTAATTTACATAAGGGGCTCATAGGGGTAACGATATGCTTTGCATTCTCTATGTCAAACTTCTTCAAGATTTCTTGTATACTTGCTTTGGTTAATGAAGATCCCATCTCTTGTTTGCTTGATTTCAAGACTGAGAAAGAATGTAAGTTCACCCATCATGCTCATCTCGAATTCTCCTTGCATGAACTTAATAAAATCTCGACATAAAACTTCATTAAGGGCACCAAAAATGATATCATCTACATAAATTTGCACAATTAAGGTGTCATCATCTTTTCTTTTTATAAACAAGATTTTATCCACATTTCTTCTTGAAAAATTATTTTGTAATAAAAATTTACTTAGTCTTTCATACCAAGCTCTAGGATCTTGCTTTAAACCATATAGAGCCTTGTTTAATTTAAAAACATGATTTGAAAATTTATGATTTTCAAAACTAGGTGGTTGTTCTAGATAAACTTCCTCAGCAATAAAATCATTTAGACAGGCACTTTTGACATTCATTTAGAACAATTGAAAGTTCATGCAGCAATTAAATAGAAGTAATAGTCTGATGGCTTCTTGTCTTGCTACAGGTGTAAGAGTTTCATAAAAAATGTTGCCTTCTTCTTGGTTATATTCTTTGGCAATCAATCTGGCTTTATTTCTTGTTACAATTCCATCTTTATTTAGTTTGTTTTTGTAAACCCATTTAGTTTCTATAACAGGATAATCTCTGGGTCTACTTACAAGTTGCCAAACATTATTTCTTTCAAATTGATTAAGTTCTTCTTGCATAGTATTTAACCAATTATGTTCTTGTTCAACTTCTATTGTTTTAGGTTCAATTTGAGAGATAAATTCTAAATAATTATAAATATCGTTCATAGATGATTTAGTTCTTATCCTATGTGAAAGATCACCAATAATTAATTCTTTAGGGAGACTATGAACGTACCTCCAGTGTTTAGGTAAGTCATGTCTATTTTGAGATTGCTGTTGCGGCTGATCCTCTTCTTCTTGATCATTACCATCATCTTTTTCTTCTTGGTCCATTGCATTTTATGTATATGCGTTCTTCAAGGTTAGGTCTTTTATCTCCTTGCTCAATGAACCTGTATCATCATTAAAATCTTTTTTCTTTCTTAAAGAAAAGTCATTAGTTTCATCATTATGAATGGATTTTTCAACCACTAAAGTTTTTTTATTGAATAATATATATGCTTTGCTAGATGAAGTGTATGCAGGAAAGATTGCTTATCAGATTTGGCATCAAACTTTTCTAAATTATCTGTACCATTGTTAAGCACAAAATATTTACCCCCAAAAACATGAAAATATCTGAGTTTAGGTTTTCTATTTTTCCAAAGTTTATAGGATGTTTTTTTCAACAAAGGTCTAATAGAAACTTTGTTTAAAATGTGACAAGCTGTGTTTATTGACTCAACCCAAAAGTATTTTGGAAGATGACTTTCACACAGCATAGTCTTAGCCATTTTTTCAAGAGTTCTATTCTTTTCCATTTTGTTGAGGTGTCCTAGGTGCAGAAAAATTATGTTCTATTCCATTTTCATTGCAAAACTCTTCAAATTCAGTTACATGATCACTTCTTATTTTAAGAACATGTAAATCTTTTTTATTTGTAATGCTTTTAAGAAGTTTTGAAAAAGCTGAAAATGCTTCATTTTTATGAGCAAGAAATAACACCCATGTAAATCTGAAAAAATCATCAATAATGACAAAGCCAAAATGCTTGCCACCAAGACTTGATGTTTTTGTTGGCCCAAATAAATCCATATGTAAATGTTTTAAAAGCCTAGAAGTTGAAACCATATTTTTAGCTTTAAATGAAATTCTAGTCTATTTTTCTAGTTGGCATACATCGCAGTTTTTATGTTTTTCAAAGCTTAACTTTGGGAATCCTATGACTAGATCTTTTCTAGCTAGGGGTGGCAAAATATGACCCGACCCACCAACCCGACTCGTGTTCGATCCGCCATAAACAGGTTTGGGTTTGGCTTAAACAGGTTCGGATCGTAAACAGGTTGACCCGTTTAACCTGTTTATTAATTGGGTCGGATACATATTTTAGTTGTTTGACCCGTTTAACCTATAAATATTTTTTCTAATCCGTGTCCGGTATCCCTTACGAGTCACAACCACAGTTTTCTCCTTTCGGCCTTTCCTCTGTTCATCATCACCTGCAAACCCTTGGAAGGCTCTCCCCCGCACGGAAATCCTAGCCCCCCGATCCTTCCAAAGAGGCGATCGAATCGTTTTTTTATCATCGAATCTTCGATCGGAACCCATCGAGGCGCCCGATCGGCGCTCTTGTCGTCGTCGCTTGAGTCTCTCCGGATTTCTTCTCTTCCTCGTCGGCGAGATAGGGTTTGGAGCAAGGTTCGCTGTACCGGTCGGTACCGGTCGGTACCGAGCGTACCGTACCCGTACCGATGGGTACCGGTATCGGTACACCAATGTCGATACGGTCGGTACCGAGCGTACGGTACCGTACCGACACTCGGTACGCCTATACTAGTGCGGCACCGGTACGGGGTTCGGTACCGGTACGGCGAACCTTGGTTTGGAGAATCTGGGAGATATAGGGTTTTTTCGGCATGAGGTTGGATGGATGAAGGATGCCGGAGCTCCGTAGTGGAGTGCGGAAGGGGCGAGCACAGGCGAACCTGATAGTCCAGGCCGAGAGGCCGACCGCCGCCAGGAGGAGGGCGCTGAGGAATAAGGCGCCTCCGGTGAATGAGAACCTGGTGAACATGTCCGCCGAGCCGAGGGAGGAGATCAGGTTTCTGGAGGGCGGGGGCGCGGTTGGAGGGTTGGTTGGGGATGAGATCAAGGAAGGGGTCGGCGAAAGGAAGATGGATGATGGCGATAGCGGGGCGAGGAGCGCCGATAAGCTCTCCGGTGGGAAGGATAAGGGAAGCACGGCAACAGCGCCCCTTTCGAAAAAGGTCGGCCTCTTCTTCTGGGTATTTACTTATAGTAATGTTTGGTTAAACGGGTCTGAAAAGCATAAACCTGAACCCGACCGACGTGTTTATTAAATAGGTTAAACGGGTTGGGTCGGGTTATCTGTTTATTAGACAGGTCAGGTTCAGATTTTTATTCCTGACCTGTTTATTAAATAGGTTGGGTTCAAGTTTATGCTTTTCTGACCTGATCTGCATTTGACCCGATCCGTTTATGTCCGACCCGACCCGATTGCCACCCCTATTTCTAGCTAGTTTAGAAATAAGGTCCATACTTGCATGAGCTAGTCTACAATGCCACTATCAACTAGTCTTATTGATTTTGGCATTCATAGCAACTAAGTATTGCATATTTTTTATGGTTAAATAGTTAAGATTGACCAAGTATACATTGCCATGCCTATGCCTTATGAACCTTATGCCATTATCATTGGTACTAGACAATTCATATAGATAACTCAAAAGTTACTTTAAAATCTTTATCACATAATTGACTTGTACTTAAAATATTATGCTTTAGTCCATTTACTAGTAAGACGTTTTCAATAAATGTAGGAGTAATCCTAACTTAACCAATTCCAATTATCTTTCTTTTGTCGTTGTCCCCAAAGGTGACCACCCATCCTTTTATTTTAAGGAAAATGAATTGAGATTCATCCTCCGTCACGTGTCTAGAGCACCTACTATCCAAGTACCATTTTCTGTTTGTTCTATAGGTTGCTAGGCACACCTGCAACACAGGAATCAAAATTTTATTTTAGGTACCCAAGCTCTCTTGGGTCTTTATAGATTGGCAATTATGGTTTCTTTCAGAATCCAAATTTTCTTAATAGCAACTTTATAATTTAAGTTAATTGCTTTATAACTATAGGTAAAGAACTTGTGTCAAGTAAATCCATATTTAAAACATGTTATCTTCCTTGTTTGAAAGTTTGAAGATTTGATAAATATTTTCTATAATGATTTCTGTTTTAACAGAGGATTATAGCCAAGTCCAGCTTTATCAAAAACAGCTTGTTGGCTATGAAGAATCATGTTTAATTTTAAAGAGATCAAGGTAAATTTTTCAACAAAAGGTTTTAGCTTGTTTAATTCTTTCTTTAAATTCTGATTTTCTTGCAGTAGAGTTTGTTTTGCTTTTGAAATATTTTCATTTCATTTATTAGAGTCTGATTTTTCAATTTTAGCTCTTTACTGTTTTGATAGAGCTTTTTAATTTCATTTGATAAATCATAAAGGGCTTCTTGAAGTTCAACAAAGTAAAATCATTTAGAGGTTTAGAATTTACCTCATCCTCATGAGCCATAAGGCATATGTTTGGTGCTTCTTAGGTTTCTTCTTCTGAGCTTGTTTCATCACTATCACTCCAAGCAGCGGCCATTACTTTCTTTCTAGGCTTTTTTAGGGTCATCTTTAGTAATGGGCAATCCGCTTTAAAGTGGCCAAGTTTTTTATATTCATAGCATACTAGCGGCTGCTATTTCTCCTTTTCTTACTTGGCTCCCTCTTGGCCAAAGACCCTCTTCTTAATCCTCGCCTTCTTATAAATCTTCTGAATTTTCTTATAATGAGCGCCATTTCTTCATCACCCTCTGAACTGTTTGATTCCTCACTCTCCTCTTTTAGTTGAGCAGTGGATCTCCTCTTTTAGTTGAGCAGTAGATTTGAGAGCAGCTGTTCTTCTTTTCTTTGATTCATCTTCTTCCAGGCTCTGCTTCATGGATAATTCGCGAGTCATCAGCGAACCTTGCAGTTCTTCATGGAGAAGAGCATTGAGATCTTTGGCTTCTTGAATGGTAGTGATTTGGCCTCTCAAGCTCTCAACAATGACCTATGAATCTTTTTTACCAAATCATTGTTAGAATTTGATTTACCAAAACTTTTAAGTCCATTTATAATACTTGTAAAATGAGTAAACATGTCAGAAATTGACTCACTAGATTCCATTTTGAAGAGCTTGTAGTTATGAACAAGTATATTGATTTTAGATTTTTTTAACCTGGTTAGTGCCTTCATGAGTTATTTTCGGCCTATCCTAGATTTTTTTCGCAGATAAGCAAGTTGAAAAATGATTAAATTTATTGGCATCTAATGAATAATATAAAACATTCATGGCTTTAGCATTTAACTGCGCCATCTTTTTGTCTAATTCATCCCATTGCCATTTGGGTTTGGGAAGAGACACACCATTAATAGCTTTTGTGGGTGGGTGAGGTGCACTAACTATTACACTCACTATGTCATAGTCAACTGCTTGAATAAAAATGCGCATGGATGCTTTCCAAAAAGTTTAGTTTGTGCCAACAAATAGAGGGGGTCTGTTTGTGGATTGTCCCTCGGCAAGAGAGGCACTATCAGGGGCTGTCATAGATTTTTAACTCTTGATGGTTAGGTCAATGAGTGGCTTGAGTACCAGGCTCTGATACCACTTGTTGCCCAGCTATGCAGCCCAAGAGAGGGGATGAACTGGATTTTTCAAAAATTTTAACTAATAATGTAGCAGAATTAAATGCTTAATAGATGAATATTTAAATCAGCAGATAAGCGCTAAGTAAATATGCAAGAAATTGAAGAAAGAAAAAACAAAGCAAATACAAGAAATTTATAGTGGTTCGGTGCCAACCTTGTACCCACATCCACTCCCCAAAACTTCTTAGGAATTTCACTATAATCTATAACTCATATTACAACCTAGTTGTTTTCTAGGTTCATAACCAAATCTAGTTGATTTTTTTTGGTCAATTAACCAAAATCTTAACCGATTGTTTTTCAGGTTTAGAACCAACCTAGTTAATTTTCTGGGCAATCAACCTAAACCTACCTCGAGCCTATCCTAGGCTCAACACAATCAAATTTAAAGTTTGGATGGACCTTTTTCTTAAGTTTCAATTCTTGAAACTTGTTACAACAAAGATTATAAAGAATTAAATGTTGTTATAGTGAATACAACTCCAAGACAATAAATACAAAATAATAAATGGAGTTACACTCTATTGGTTGACTTGAATGCTCTTGAAGGTGCTTCACCAACTCTCTGATGTTGAAGATGTGATCTTTTAGCTCACAATGAATGCTCTTAAATGATATCTTTTTTGAAGCTCTTTTTTTTTGCTCTCTTTTTTTGGCTCTAAAGAATTTGTCGTTGTAGTGCTTGAGCTCTTTTTCTTTGGTGTTCCCATGCATTTATACTTTTTGGAGAAAGTTGGAACACTTTCGTAGCCGTTAGACAATTAATAGAGCTATTGTGAGATGAAAACAACCGTTTAGACTTGCAGAAAAAATTAGCCGTTACAGTTATCAGGCGTAGAGGGGTCGACTCGCCGTCTTCTAAGATCGACTTGAGATTTCTAAGAGTCGACTCATGATCTTCAGGAGTTGGTTCGAGCTTGCTTTTGTTTTTGCTGCCTTGTCTTTTGTTTGTGGCGCTTGTGGAGTCGTCTCTCTTAGTTTAGGGGTCGACTTGAGATTTTTAGGAGTCCACTTATTGATATCAAGGGTGGACTCTTTAACGAACTGTCTTTCGCTGCTTTCTATCTTTTCACTATGGCCGTTTTGGGGTCAACTCGACTATTTCTGGAGTCAACTCTAGTTTGACTAGAATCGGCTCGTGAATTCAATGGGTCGACTCACCAATGCAGTAATTTTTTTAGTTCTCTATCTTTTTTCTAGCCATTCTAGGATCGACTCGCTTTTGTTTGGGGTCGACTTTTGCTATGCTGGAGTCGGCTCGAGTACTTCATGGGTCGACTCATTGATGTGATGAATTCCTTCGATTTCTGTCTATCCTCCGAGACTATTCTGGGGTCGACTCGCGATTGTTGGAGTCGGATCGCGAAGGTGCATCAGTTAGTGACAATGTGCCGGGTTGACTCATTGGAAGCTTGGGGTTGACTCTTGAGATAGCTCTGGATGAATTTTTTTGTCTTTGCAAGTAGCTTTCAAGAAATATTTTCATGGCCTTTTGGATTTTAGTGTTTTAATATGGTGCTTCAGATGGATGATCTTCTTTTGAGAGTAGCTAAAGGCTTTCTTCTTTACTTTTTGAAATTAGTCACTTAAACTCAAAGCAAATAGATTAGTCAACTTTTAACTTAACTGTTTTGCATCATCAAAATCAACCTTTAGGTTCAACACAGTTTGATGTACTTTCATGTGGCATTGTAGCTAGAGCCTTGGTTCTCGAGGTTATTGTTGATAAGTTAGACTGGTTTTGGGACGAGTAGACTTGGATTTGTGTCTCAAAAAGATTAGAATGAGAGATGAAGTTTGGTCAGATATTAGTTTTGTAGACTTTGAATTAAAGTGTATCTTTTCAAATGTACGTCATGAGAAATGGCATATCATGCAATCAGGAATGGGAGGAAACTTTTTGCTTCGTTCCTATTATGTTGGAGAAGTTCATGCCTAGTAGTGAATATAGCTCACTTAAAATTCAATTCAATCAAGTTATATATAAGAAAACTTGTTGGATAAGGACAATGTACAAGTGATATAATTGGTGTGATAATCACACAAGTAATCATTAGTAGATTTGGACCTGATGGGATGGTAGAGGAGCAAGTAGGAAAATGCTAGAAATAAGGTCTGCCGAACCGGTACTGGTACCCATACTGGTCGGTGGGTGGGTCGCTACACTAGTGAAGGAAGGTTCCCCGACGGGAGCCAGAGTGGGAAGGAATGTTTAGAGATGGAGCGAAAGACTACACTTGAGGCAGAGAGCGCTCGAAGACTTTCCCTATTAGGATGTAGATCAAGATCGAGGGTAAGAAGCTCATAAAAAAATAATGTCTGCCATCGGACATTTCCATTGCTCAACATTCAATCCGACTATTCGTCTAGCTTACCCCATATTCGTAACTATGATATTAGAGTAGTGAAGGAAGGTTCCCCGAAGGGAGCTGGGGTAGGAAGGAATATTTAGAGATGGAGCGAAAGACCACACTAGAGGCAGAGCATGCTCGAAGACTTTCCTTCCTTATTAGATGTAGATCGAGCTCGAGGGTAAGAAGCTCCAACTTAAGTTCGATAATGACATTTTAAATGGGCGATGGGTGGGGAAGAGAATCGAGGACATGATTGATCTTGAAAAAGAGGCCTTTCTTTCTGGTTATATAATCACTTAGGTTGAAAAGCAAGTCATAAGTCAAACGAGCGGGTGATGCGAGAGCCCTTTCGAAACAAGGGTCCGTCGAGGTCCTTTTTTTTATTTTATAAATTTTAAGTAAAGTTGGCAACCTCCTTGTCGACTTCACTTAATATATCCAAAATAAAGATGCTGTTTTTTTATTTTGGAAATATTAAGTGAAGTAGGCATTCACTTAAAATTTTCAAAATAAAAAACTGGCCCTAGGGGAATGGAATAGGGGTTCGAAACAATGGTCTAGAAGGCGGAACCCGTCCTCTGCTCCTCTGCACCACTCCTTGGCTCTCTACGGGCCTCTGGTGGCCCTCTGCAGCCTCCATCTCTCTCCCTCCCTCTCCCTCGCCCTCTCACTCCCTCCCCTCTCTCTCTTTTTTCCTCTTGATCCTTCTTCCTCTCCCTCTCCTTCATTAGTTTCTCGTTTTGAATGTCAGAATCGTCCTAGTTCGTCGCTGGCATGGCTTGCTACGCTTTGAACCGGGCAGTTTAGGACGGTTCTGCATTCTTTGATAGATACATATGTACTGCTTTTTCATGTATTTTGAGCTGGCTTTGGCAAATTACACCTACTTCCAATGAGCAATTTAATGATGTGTGGTAACCTTGGGAATACGGATTATTGGACGTGCTTATTGTTAAAAGATATGCAATAGGACCCATTTGCTAGCATATGCAATTCGATAAATGGACAAAGCGTAAAATACCATCTTCTCTCTTGTTGTAGAGTTGAATGCTCCAAGTTGCTGCATCATGTATTCTATCTTTTGATTGATAGTTAAGTTCTTGATTACAATGATTTAAATCATCATTTGTAGGTAGCTTATAGATTCGGTTTTTTAGCTCTTGGTTGATGAGCCCATTTTCTTGTTAGATAGCTGAAGCATATGGACAAATGCTCTTGGTATCAATTGTATAATATGCTTAGTTTCAGATGTGCAACTTAAGGTTCTGATTGATTTCTTTTCGAATATTTTGCTTCTCTCTTTTCTTTGAATATAGAATAGTATGCATGTTAGTTGGTCAATGTTTAGAATGTTGTACCAATTTTAATTGGATAAGGCAGTCATCCTGTGACAAATTGTAGACTAGTTAAGTTGTCGTGAAAGATTGGAAACAAAAAGAAGCTCTACATAGAAGACATAAGGTTAGATATTTTTGTTCATGAATTTATAATATCTTGCTTGGAGTAATATGTTGATGTTTTTCTGGTTTCCTTGCAATTGTCCTATGTATCATTAAGTTACATTTTTTATTAGTCTAGGCTTGTAGAATTTGGTAAAAATTGCATGCATGCTGATAAAATTGATTCATATTTGACTAGCTTTTGGTGGCCCTAAAAGTGCGTCACCCTCAACGCATTACCATCCTGAGGGGAAACCATGAGAGTCGTCAGGTACATTGTTGATTTGGACCTTATTTTTTCCTTTATGTAATTAGATTCAGTTACTTATTATAATTTAAAATTGCTTATTTATTTGAAAATTTTAATTAATGATCTTTCTTTTTTTAACTAAACTGCAGATTACACAAGTTTATGGATTCTATGATGAATGTTTAAGAAAGTGAGTTCCTTGTTATCATAGTTCATTATTTACTAATCTTGATTTCATATATTCTTCTTTGCCTATTGATGTGTGAAACTGATATGGAAGAATTTCCTCAACATCATAACATAGTGTATTGTTAGTTTTCATTTTCAATTTATTTATGAGATTACTGTACATTTGGGGCATTAAGCAAATGTCTTCTGTGAACCTTAGTGTGGCCTATTTACATCTAGGGGAAGTTCTGTAGAATAGTTCTTGAAAATGGAGTTCCTGAAAGGTGAAAAATCTAAATTTGGAAGAAGTTTTAAAAGTGATGAAAGTGACATAGCCAACCATGGTCAAGCATGGCCATGGTCAACTATGATGACTATACATATGTTTAGTCAAACATGGCCAACTTCTGCCAAATGTGGTTGTAAGAGTCCATGTATGATCACTATTTCGTAGCCATAAATGCCTTGTTGAAAGCAAGCATTAAATTTATAATTGAGTTGTGTAATTTTGAACATTATGAGGTGGACCAATAAAATGATAGATGTGAGTTCTAGTTTGACCCACAGTTTGCTGAACCAGGCTGAACCACTCGGTTCACCCTGTACCGAATTGAACCATCATGAAACCAACATAGTGCGGTGCTCTTTTTAGGAAAATAGCATGAATTGCTCCGAATCGGACAGTTTGGAGCGGAATTGGGTGATTTGGAGCGAAACCGGTGCAAACCGCTCAGTTCGCACTGGTTTGAACTGGTTCGAACTGGTCCCCTCTCTTTCAATTTCTCAAAAGGTTTGAATCATGATCTGTTGAACCGGGATGAACTGCCTGGTTCATCCCCTACCAAACCGGTAGCCGACCGGCATGGGTCTCGGTACCCGTTCGGCTAACTTTGGTTTGACCTTCATGCAACCAAGCTAGTTTGACTGATTCATGTTGTATTCACCTACTTTCCCATTTTTCCTATTATCTTGCAGGAAATGTAGGCGATGCCGTATTAACTTTGATTACCACAAGTCATTTGTTTTCTAATTAGCTTTTCTATTTCTTTTTCTTTTTCTTTTTCTTTTGCACAAAGTTGTTTATTCTAAATGGTTATTATATTTTAATATTGTGGAGATTGTGTTCAGGTTGATATTTGTTTTTGTAAGAGCTTCCTCAATTAGTTAATAAACTGAATTTCAGTTTGAGACCTGAGCTCAAAGTAGTTTCCTGTCAAGCTTGAGAATTTTGTAGCACTGTAGCTTTTCTTTTGCTTGATTTAAATTGATGAATAAAATATACAGGCATGTCATTATGCATAATTTGTCTATTTGTAAATCATTATTGTTCTTAATCTTGTTGCAGATTGTGTTTGGTTTGATTTTTGGCTGTACATGAACTTGTGCAAAGAGTCAGAGACCAAAGCTTAAATAGTTTCTTTTCAAGCTTGAGTATTGCATAAATTGTGTACTCAATTTAGCTTGATCTATATATATACACAAAATGTGTAATTATGCATTTATATTTAAGTATCCTGATCACAATTAGTTTGAATCAAATATATAAACTTCCCATGGTTCTCCCCAATTGCTTGAACAAGCTGTGCCTAAATTTCTTTTGCTCATCTCAGTTAAACCAGCAGGATCTCGTTCTCTTGTCCACCCAGTGAATGGGGCTTGGTTGAACAGTTCAAGTTAGGATAGAAATTAGTAAAGCCGAGCATGCCTTAGTTCACTTAAGTTTGTTTCATTTTCTTTCCTACTTTTTTGGACCGAAGATGTACATATCTTGTCCTTTCATTGGCATTTGGTGAATGCATGACTGGCATTCCTACTCCAAAAAAAAAACAGTATATGCTTCGATGCATAAGCACTATTGTGTATCTTTGGTCAACAAATGCGAAAACTTAAACTTATTGTTGTGGGAGTGCGTGAGCAAGTAATTCTTTGGTTGTGAACATGTACTTGTTATAAAGCATTAGTAGTAAACTCAAATGAACCCATTTAGTGATTAAGAAACCAAAGATCTAATCATAATAATAAAGAGAAAAAATGCCAAATTTATGGTTATGGGAGAGCCAAGCCACTTGAATGGTTAGAAAACTTTTCTTGCTAGCAAGTCCAATATAAGTCTATCAGGGATGGCAGCTGTAAGAGTACAGTAGTGGAGGAGGGAAGGATGCTATATAATTCATATTGGTTAGGTGAAAATTAATGACTATTGTACCCTTTCCATATTTTATTTTTAAAATTTTGTTGAAGGAAGAACTGTACTATCATAGTTTGATTATGTTTTGTGCTTTTCTACCTAACTATATTTGAAGTCTGCATGGATGTTCCATCATTTTCCTACCTGTTATGCTCTGTGAGATTTATTTCTGGTCAATGGATCTTTTAAAATTGCACTTACATCTGGTTCCTTATTGACAGATATGGTAATGCAAATGTGTGGAAGATTTTTACAGATCTTTTTGACTATTTTCCATTGACAGCATTGGTTAGTGCTGTGAACTTGCAGTGACATTCCTCAGTATGATTAATTCATCTTTTATATTTCCACAATGCTTTCTTTTGGTTTATGTCCTTTATGTGATTTATTTTGTTCTTTGGAAATGATGATCAATAATTTTGAGTATCCTGTCCATTTTTCATCAATTAAACATTTATCTGGTCTATACCATAGTGATTCTTCTGCGCCGTTGGTAGGCATATAAATCATGATAGCTTGTTTGAGATTTACATTTCATTGTTCATGATTTTTGATGACTGATGAGATTGGTTTTCCATGGGGCCTAAGTGGCATGGACCATGCAAATGCACTGTAATAATTATTCGCAAATTCAAAGCATATTATGTTTTGAAAATTGCATTATTTTTTGTGAAAAAAGGAATAATTTTTATCTTATTATTTATTAGCACTATTTTATAGCAAAGATAATCATTATGGTGTTACTTTTCTAGATGTGGGCTGAGCAATAAATTCTTCACTTTTATTCTTCCGGAGGTAATATATAGAAGTATTGAGGACAAATAGTGTAGGCAGAATACAAATGCATTTTTAGGTTGTGGTACTGGCTAGAAAAGTTGTTCTCATCTTAAAGTTATTGGTGATGCCCACAATCCTACTGTTTATACTTTTATTCTATGATAAATTCAAGGTCGGAGGAACCGGTACCGGATTCCGGCGGGACGACTCGGTACAGGCCCGCGCCGTGCCGCATCGTACTGCACCGGGCCGTATCGACACAACGAAACAGGTGAGGGAGAGGGAGAACGAGAGAGGAAAAGAGAGCGGGGGAGGGAGGGAGGGACGCCGGCGGAGGGCCGGCGGAGCCCGACGCAGCCTGGCGGAGGTCGCGAGGTGGCCGGCATCAGGGAAGAAGGCCCGCTTAAGCAGCCGACCCCGGTTTCGTTTGAAACAAGGATCGATCGCTTAAAAAATTTGCCGATTTGTAAGTGAAGTCGGTATTCGATTTACCGACTTTACTTACGGATTGCGAAATTTTTTAAGTGGCCGACCCCTGTTTCGAACGTAACAAGGGTCGACCGCTTAAGCGGCCCTTCTTTTCCGGCGTTGGCCCCCTCGCGGCCTCCACCGGCCCTCCATCGGCCCTCTGCTTGCATTCTTTTCCTCTCCCTCTTCCTCCCTCCCCCGCTCGATCTTTCCTTCTCCTCTGGCTCCGGAAACGCGTCCTGTTTTCTTCAACCGTACTAGGGAGCCACTAGTACGTTCGAAACGGGCGGAACCGCCCGGTTCGGGTCGTTTCCGCCGATGGTGGTTGAATTATTCATGATTTAGTGTGTAGCAATATGGCCGTGCATGAAGGTCAGGTCTTGGCAGCCAGAAACTTAGGTTGGTGTACCCACATTGGAAATTGCACCTGTTTCATAAGTGTTCCTTTATTCTAGTTTTTTCTTGGTAGACCGACTTTTTGGTAATAGTATGTCATGTGAATCCACTCTAAAACCTGCTCCCGCTTTTGGTGACGAAGCAATTTACAGTATGCACCCACCTAGGGCTGTTAATGGGCTTGGCCAGGCTGAATGGCCTGAAGACCTGACTTGAAAAGCTAGGCCTTGGATCAGGTTTTAGGGCCTTTGACTGGCCTCAGGCCTGAAATTTGCGAAAATAAACAGGCTTGTTTTGCATCTGGCCAGGCTTGGAAGGAAAAAGGGAAAAAAACTCTTAGTGGGGTCAGCCTTGGTCCTGATACCATCAGACCTGGTCTGGCCCAGGCAAGGCTTAGGCCTGTGGTTTAATATTCGGGCTTGCTTCGGGCCTAGGCCTGACCCAACCCAGAACCCTTGACCCACCTAGGGCATTAAGGTAGTACATCATAAAAATATTCTTTCCCCCATTGCTGTGGGATTACATATGATGCTTGTTATTTAAGTATCTTGTAATTAAGTAGGAACACGCCGTCACTTGCTAGCCAGAAACTTTTACCTAGGGTGCTGCACCCACTTCAGAATTTCTTTTGGAATCTATCTGCCATGCCTGCTTCCTTGGTTGCTCTTTGCTTTAAATGTTTTGTGAGATCTCCACCTTGTCACTTCTGCTGAACAAAACTAAGCTATGTTAGGTTTGAGGTTCCAACTAGAAATTAGCTTAAATATTTTTTCAGTTTCAAGACAATTTTTACATAATTTTAGATGCTTTGGTGAAAGCTTGTTCAAGGCAGGGCCATATAACTGCAACACATTCAGTGCCATAAGAGTAAAAAAAAAAAACTCGTCATGTTTCTGCTAGAGTTTTGCAGGTTAATATTTTATTCATAATCAATAAATGAATTTAATCACTATGTGGTGGTACCAAGAGTTTAAAATGTTAATTCCATTCCTGTAACTGTTTCTTCATGTAAATACTGATTTTAATAAATTGACTGTGATATTATTTTGAATACCAATTTTGATCTGTTTGCTATTGTTTTTCAGGTATATTTTATTATTATTGACTATTATATTGGTCTGTATAACATTGAAAACAAGGTACACCTAGATAGTGGGTAATGACTATATAATGATCTCTGCATGCTAGTCAGCTTTGCTCTGTTGGCTAAGCAGTTTTGTTATATCAGATGGTGCAGGACAGTAATGTCATAATTTTAAAGTTTCAATACAGGTTTTAAACAAGAATATTTATACGTGTGGATATTATGATTATGTGGAAGGATGTACCTTTGATACCCCAAGTTGGTTTTAAGTTTGTTTCTTGCTTTATCTGTTCTAGAAATCTGTTAAAAAGGTTATTATATTTTTATTTCAAAATTAAGTAAGTATGAAAGGTTATTATATTTTTCTATTTCACAATTAATTATGAGAATTCTCTGCTAATGACCTGTATAAAATTTGTCAAGGAAATGGCTATTATTGTTATGCAACTTGGCTTCTAGCTAGCAGATTGCCTTTTAGTATTTACATTTTCACTAGAAGAGGTAAATTTATGAAGCGTACCATTAAAAATATGTCCAAAACCAACCTTTAGAATTACATTTTGACTTTGTCAAATTGGATAGCCAGCTTGCATTAACGCTTAATTGGCTGTAATTTCTGTAAATGCTGGTGGTTGTCTTTAGATTGATTATTGTGGTCTGCTTCTATTACTGTTGGTGTTATGAGTATCACTCTGAATAATTTTATTGTTGCATTTCTGAAGGTTGAGTCAGAAATATTTTGCCTTCATGGTGGTCTGTCTCCATCTATTGAGACTCTTGACAACATACGTAACTTTGATCGTGTTCAAGAAGTGCCTCATGAGGGTGCTATGTGTGATCTCCTATGGTCTGACCCAGATGACCGATGTGGTTGGGGTATATCTCCTCGTGGTGCTGGATATACCTTTGGTCAAGTACAATACTGATTTCTTGTCTTTCATAATGTAATTTTGAAATTAATCCATGTCTTCAATCATTCTATTTTGTTAATTTCAGGATATATCAGAGCAATTCAATCATACCAACAACCTTAAACTTATTGCTAGAGCTCATCAGTTAGTCATGGAGGGATATAATTGGGGACATGTAAGTATTTGTTCTTCATCTTGTTTCGTTTCTTCCTTTATGCTAGCTGTTTTGTTTAGTCTGTTCTTTTATGCTAGCTTTTCTTTAGGCCAGATTGTGTTCGTATCATATTCTCATTGAACAGGAACAAAAGGTGGTAACCATATTCAGTGCACCTAACTATTGCTACCGGTGTGGGAACATGGCCTCGATCTTGGAAGTTGATGACTGCAAAGGACAGACATTTATCCAGGTCTTATTCATTCCCGCCCTGTTCCTCTACATCTGGTTGTTTCCTTTGGTGTTTTTTCTCAAATTATCCGTGCGGATGATGGATGTCAACATTTGGCAATGTTTTGTGTCTGATCTGCTTAACCTGGGAAAAAGGTGTAAGCACCTATTAACAAAAATGAGCTTTTCTTAATAATTGTCTAACTAATTTGAAAGTAACGACTCAAGTTTCCAAATGATGTATTGGTCTTTTCTCCCTAGAAACCCTTATGATTGATTTTATTTTCAGATATGATACTTTTTGAAACCTTTGATCAAAACTAAAAAGAAAGGAAGAGAGAGAATTTTGGATCCACTGACTTTTGAACCTTTTTAAATACATTTCATTTAGATTTTGTAGATTGTAATTAAAAAAAAAAAGTAAATAAAGAAGGAATCAAGAGATAAAAATATATGGGGGTTAGGGAAGAGTATTTTAAAGATAAATCTCATTGAAGTGCTGTTACACACTTGTAATTGATAAGTAATTAAAATACATGAAATTTGTGTGCTGCAACTGTAAACAGCTTCAGAAAAATAATAATATCCAAATAAGTAATCTAAACTAGGGATGATTTATATGAGATCATATTTTAGGCAATAGAGATTACAAATACCCTTTGATGCCCTCTATTAACTGTTGTAACAAACACATTACTAATCCAATATCATAAGAGTATATAGCTTTATAGATATCTGTAAGCTTTTTCCTTAAATAATATCGTTGTTTTGTAATCAACATTGGATTTAGTGCATTCTGTTGCCATTTTCTCTTCTATGTCATTACATGTACCTCAAGTCTGAAGTCAGACCATTTTAGGTAGCAGAATAGAAGAAAATGGAGCAAGATAACTTATTCCAAGTAAGCTGTTGTGCAAAGATTTTGCTCATAATGTTGTCTAGTTGAGAATGTTCTAGTTGGACTAGCTACATTGCTATTTGGTTACAAAGGTTGAATATTCTCAAATTCTGAAATAGAGTGAGCTTTCATTCTGAAAGTGCAGCTTTACCCTTCAGTCCTGATCAAGTCACAAGACTAAGTTCAATGGCCTATGCATGCATGGGTTAGCACTAAATGAATATGTTACTAGCATGGATATGCAAGCATTTCTAGGGGCATCAGTTGGGCACTAGTTAGTGTGGTATAGTTCTATAATATATGATAACAAATACTATATGTCATCAAATACTAGATGTACTAAAGCATACTAGTGTTTTATCTATAATTATTATTATTATTATTATTATTTGTTAATATATATTCATATATACAGATTTTGAACTGTTATAATAGTAGTAGAACTTTATTAATTAATGTAGAGAATATATTTTAACCATAACCATGACTTTAAGCATCAAGCCTTTTCCCTAAAACGGTTTGGCTTTATGAATCGTCATTCACCAAGCACTCCTATTTAGAACTGACTTTGATGTTATTTCAAGTTTTTCTATATCTTTTCTCACAATAGTAAAACATATATCATATTATGATAATAAGTGTACTTTCAAATACTTGCATTATGGTTATAATATTATTATAAGATACAGTATGCTAATTAACATAGTCTACTTCACTATTTAACATATCCTAAAATTGTTACTATAATGTCTACTATTATTGTTGTTGTTATTTTATAATGCTGAATGAGGATCTGTACAGCCAACCCTAAATAGTTGAGACAAGGCTAGGATATGCTCATTGGTGGTTATTTTATGCATAAGTAAGGGGAATTGGAAAAGGTAAAAGAGGTATCACTTCATGGGAATATGCTGGGCAGGCTTAAGAAATTGGGATAAATTTGACAGATGCTATTCAAACTATTTGACATAATAGCAATAAATGACTGAAATAAGCAATATAGGTCTGTCTCCAGTTTTCAAAATCTCGCAAATTCCGTTAGAGATGGAATCAAAGAATAAATGTTTCTCAAAACACAAAATTGACTTCAGGGCTTTTTTAAGGCTCCGAAGCAGGCTCTATAAAAATGTTTTAAGGCTAATGAATGAAAATAAACTAAAAGAGGCATAAGCAATGAATAGCGAGTTCATATGTGGTGCTTATTTTGTACCTTATACCTTAAGTGGGGGACATTACAATTATGCCTTGAATGATTCTACTTCCAATCAATGAAGTGTTTAGGTCTTTTATTTATTCTGAATGATATTTCATAGGAACCTAGTTTCATGGAATGTCTAATTTTGTACTCTTGGTTTTCACTAACCCAAAGTAGGTAATATTTTGATAAATTTTCTCCAACGTTTGTGTGGATTTTTTTTATTTTTTATATACTATTAAGCAAGTCGCAGCAAAGAAAACAATTCTTTTGTCTTGCTTTTTTATGCGCATTGAATTCTTTGTTTTCTCTTCATTGGTTTGAGGAAAATCCTTAACATTTTCGTTACATATCGGCTAATTAAAGAACTAAACACTTTTTGTTAGGTATCCATTTTTTTCAAATAATAAGTTAAAGAAAGTAGAAAAGCAACTTGAATACTTTATTTAAATTATATAGGATTCGAGGTCTTCAGTGAGATCTTATGTTTTGGTTAAATGGTTGGATTCTTAACATGGCGATCTAGAATAGTTTGTTGAGATGATTTTATTTTGTTTCATACATGTTTCATTCATATTAAAACACCTTTGTTTGTACTGAAACCCAAACCTGAAGCGAACTGTTTTAGCTACCCCCACATGACATATTTTGGTCAAAACAGTGGGTTTGCAGAAACATTTGGAATCTAGAAAGTAGAAACATTAAATGAGTAGCTGGTCACCAGAACACACTGGCACCTTTTAACTGCCTTTACGATATTTGATCTTTGGATGCTGCACATTTTCTTGTCTTTGCTCTGGTTTTAAAAGATGGACGTGCTTGTTAAAACAAAAGATGGCTCCAATCATATCACTTTATTTCTGCTATTTGAGCTGATATCTTTTGCCTTTCATTTGCTTGTTAGCTGGTAGACTATTGAAAACACACACATAAATTTATCTTAGATACCTCTGTACCTTTCTTCTTCTTTTTCCCCCCTCTTTCCTACCCACATATTTAATGCAATTGTTCACTTTATTTTAAATTTCTGCACTGAAACCCGAACTCCCCTGACAAGTCACTTACAGACTATCACCGATTGACAACTACTTTTAGATCCTTGTTAAAAAAACTACTGCCTAACACCTTAAAAGAAATTTTGACCCTATCCTATCTGTAGTCATCGAAAACTATAGTCTGCCTTGATTCTGTAAGAGCACCAAATGTATAGATGGGGGGTTGCTGGCCATTTCTGCATTTCTAATATTCTGGACCCTATTTCAGTATGACAGCTTGGCCATATTCTACCAACTTTAGATTCTTTTCATTGGTGTATTCAACATTGAAGCAGATTCCAGGTTGTTTCTTTATCATATTTATACCATACAAACAATATTATCAAGATATCATTATGATGTCTTTTGGAGTCCTGAATTAATTACTCCATATAGTTTACTTTTAGGCTAGAATGTTGTGTTTCAATGTGGCTGTCCATCTTATACTGTGTCTCAGAAATGAGAGTGGTTCCCTATGTTGAACTTGTCTTCCTCTTCTTTGAGACTCTCTCCATGTTTTAGGGGAATCTTTGGAGGGTTTCTTACTAATTGCATGAGCTTAAACTAGGTAATACCCATTGAGTGGTCTTTAAATTTCATGTTTGGTTTCTCTCCTGTCAGAAGTTGCTAGGGTGAACATCAGGTTGAGAACCAGATATTAAATTCTTTTAGATGTTGATGGGTGTGTACCTTGATCATCAAAGGCATTTGTGTATCAAGGGTGGGTTATTGGTGTTGGGAGTTTATGCCTCTACTTCGCTTGACCTTCAATGGCAGGTTCACATCACACCTAGTAGTACTTCTCTTGTTTAGGGTTGTTACCTGCTGCCATATCAACTTTGATGAAATGCTGTGTCTCAAATCAGAGTAATGGTAAGAATAATGGGAATATTAACTCCATAAATTTCCCAATCGGTTTATGATATTAATGATTGGATGAGCTTCGAATTATAACTCCTGTTGGTTTTCTTGACAGATCTTGGTAGAATATATTTGAATTTATGCAGGGAAGTGGTGATTGAAGGCTGAACTTTGCTTGTCAGGCACATGTTCAACCTTTAACAGACATCAGATCTTTCAATAGTCCATGCTTAGTTGAACTGCTTATATTACTTGATCTTGCTGTTTATCGAGTTCCATAATATTTTTCACTAATATTGATGGAATGTTGGTTGCATTGTGATGCTCATAAAATGTTTGACTGGTCTTGTAGTTCTTGAGACTTCCTGTTAACTGATATTCTAATGTCAATCCTGGGTTTTTGTGTGATATGTTTTGGAAATAGATTTCAAAGTTGTGTGTTTATGGTTGCAGTTTGAGCCAGCACCCAGGAGAGGAGAACCTGATGTAACTCGTAGAACACCCGATTATTTCCTATGACCCTGTTGTTGCAGGCTTTTCTTATACAAGAAGCAAGTGTATGCTTGCTAACAAATTGGGGACAGGGTTGCAGATATTTTGGAAGATAGATTTACATTTTTATCTTGAGCTGCTTTGATTGATTGTATGGGGATAAAGATCAATCTATTATTCGATGGAATGCACCCCTTGTCTGTTAGTAAAGTAATGGACTCGTTTTCTTTCTGAGGAAGGCAGCAGAGATGGCCAAGCAGCACTAGTGAAGCAGCATGTATCATTTGCAAAATAAGTTGTGGATTCCTGCTCCCTGTGGGTTTCTTTCTATTTTGCTTCTTTTCTTTTCTTTACTTTTTTTGTAATTAAAATGATCTTGTAGAGGCAAGAGATTTAATTTTCAGGCATTGATTTTCTTATTTTCTAATTAAAAATTTAAGTGGTCTTTGTGGGTTGGTTATTTTCACTAAATAAGTTTCTTTAACTGGTTCTCACTTCTGTAAGTTATTTTATAACAAGATACTATTGGAATGATCTGGTTCCACTCTTTTGAGTTCCTTTGCTGGCACCCTGAAAAATTATTTTGCATAGGATCTTTGATTGGTGTAATAGTAAGAATGACGTGTCATGGGTTTGAGGCACAGAAAAAGCTTCTCCTGATGCAGGGGTAAATATGTGTACATTCGACCTTTCCTAGATTTCGTAGTGACAAGAGCCCTTGTCAAGTTCTATCTGCTGCAATTTTTCTGGCACTTGCCAAGGCAACATGTGCTGTTTATTGACACATCTTTTGCTTTTGCTGTAATAGTAGCAGGAGCTTGAAGAATTAGAAGGAACTAGTAACGGGAAGATAAGTTCATGTGATATGACAGGACTTGAAACTGCTTGATCCCCTGATATCTTTCTATGATTTCCATTGCTAATCTGTTATCATATTTGGTTGTCATTCATTTCATTCATGTTGCGAATGCTGCAGTTTGGCTGGATGCTTATCCATGTTAAAATAAGAGTTGTTTTATGCACCCTATTGGCTCTTTAGATATGTTTTTAGAGGAAGAAGCATTACAACGCGACGGCAAAATTTGGTATCGATGATTTTTTATCAATAAATCATAAAACAACCTGAGTCGGTCATCACTTGCCTTCAGACAAAGCTCAAATTCAGGGGAACAGGTCCGGTACGGGTGATTGCATGGTGAAATCTTGTCCAGGCCTATTGAACCATCCCTGATGCTCATTATAAGTGTGCAAAAAATTTAAATGCATTGCAAGACATCCTTTTTTTTGTTTGTTGATTTATCTGGTGGTTAACAACGTTTGTTTTGAAGATTGTAGTCTCTCAATGGTCGTAGGTCTTTTCTTCCACGAAACAAACACCTGAAAACATGGCTTAAATCAATCTTTCAACGTGCATGGAAGACTGGAGAGAAAGTAGCACTTCCAAATTTCATCTTCCAATCAATAGCTAAATGCTGAAGAACATCCTGAGGGTTCATTCAATACTCTGGTAGAAAGCCTGTGGGAGGCGACTGGATATGACTGCCAAACAAGCTAAAAATGTCCAGCGACCGCTAGCAGTTCATTCGTTCTCCTAGAGATGGCTACCATTGATCAACTGGACCACAAGCTTGGGTTCATTGGGTTCTTATAAAGTAAAGGCGGTGAAACGTAGGGAAGTTTACCTACGGTTAATATTTGATAGAGAAGACTGTCCACAGTAAGTAGGAGACTCTTTTAGCACTCCAAATGTTACCTTTTCTTCTGGAAATTAGCTAATAATAGCCACTTGTTAGCTAATCAACGGCTTCAGGAGATGTTCTGGCAAGAAAGGGATGAACCATCGGCACTAGATGTCGGTTCTCTTGCAAAATCGTTTGCATCTCATATGTTCTTCGATTGCGTTTGCTAGAGGGGTTTTAGATTGGCTCTCAATGGCATGACCTCAATCCTCTCCTTATGTACTAAATGAAGGTGGTTTTGTTCAAAGCACTATACCTTCTTAAAGAAAAGCGTTCCCTCCTCCTATCTAAACATGACTCTGTTTATGATAGAGGTTGTAGTTGCTTATCAACTCTTCCCTCGTTGCTGTAACCTGGCTTTACTCTCTTTGTACCATCTGTTCTCTCCTCTGATGTGGCTGTAAACTTTTAGCTCTTCATCAAACAATGGTGAGCTTTCATCCCCCATTCCTAAGAAGAAAGGGAGAAAAGAATAATAAAAAAAGGAGAGGAATCCTACCAATGCGACAGCTCCGTATTGGAAAGTTACCGTTTAGCATGCTAAGATGTGCCTCATATTATGCTTAAGATTAATGTGGTGGTCAGCTCATTACTATTTACCACCAATCCAATCATACCAAGTCCTAGCTTCATTCCATGCTTTCTTTTTAACAGATATCAGGGCCTTGGGCACACTCGTGCTACAAGTATATATTACATGGTTGGGTAGGCGCATGCTTTCCTCTTGCTAGAGGTGCTTGTGAATCTATCTATCGGTGCTGAAATCTGAGCTGATTTAAGCAAAGAATTGAAGAGGTGGCTGGAGAGATTGGAAATATCTCATCCTAGCTGGGAGGGTCAGTGTAAACTCAATGCAGGTCTGCGAGATGATGAAGAAAGGTCGTACAGTGCTAGGACTAACTTGAAATAGGAAGAAAGGCCACTCATTGGAGTGTTTGGTAGGAGACCTTCCGATGCTTAAATCAAATAGAGATCTCAGAGAAACAGGAGTGATTTGGGGGAGACAGAGAGCAGGAAAGAGTAAGGAGACCAGTCTTGTACATTAGGTGTCTCCCCACCTAGCTTACTGGGAGGTTTCTCAGGGCGGTCATATTTTTAGATGGAGCTCGGTGGAATCTGCTAGAGATTTGTTATGGATGTACTAGCTTTCCATTAGATCGGTTGTGACGTATTGGTCTTTCGTTGAGTTGCTTAGGATTTACCGATCTCTCATTGGGTCAATTGGGAGGCACTGATCTTTTGTTAGGTCAGTTAAGGTTGTTGGCATGCACTGACTTTCTATTGAATCAGTTGAGATCGTTATGCCATTGAGCATCTCGAGAGAGGCAGGCCACATGGCAAGCTTTGAACACTTAGTTTCAATTAAGCTAGTTCGAGCTCATTTTGTGGACATGAGGTAGCTTTTCATTGGTAGGCTATTATTTAGGTATAATAGTTGCCTCCTACTTTTGGGGTTGAGCTATTATCTTCTGCTTGGATGAAGAAAGCAGTCATGCCAATCTACCATTTTGAATTGAATTACTAATTTTAATTAGATAAGCAGTTAGTCCAATCCAGTCAAGGATAGCTATTATTTTTAGCTTTCTGAAAAAACTAAAATAGCTTTTCAAATTTTTTACCAAACACCCTTATTTTGTCTAAAAGTACTTTTGGAGGGTCAGTAAGTACTTTTTGGCCCTCAAAAAGCTCCTCCAAACGGGGCCTCAGTGTATTTATTAGTGGAATCACTTTTGTTTTCTTGCTATCTTTGACAAATCCGTGCGCCCAAGCATTGGTTTTTGCCGAAGAGGAAGGAGGCGGTGCTACTTACATCTTTTCTATCTAGGCATTATCCGTCGATAGGCTAAGGGTGCCCTAGTAGGTCTCCATTCTCTTTTTTTCTTCGCCTCTTGTTCATGATTTTTCAGTCTAGGGCTTCTTAGGTTTCTTACCTTTTCCTTTTCTTTCTTTTATTTTCCCTCTATCAACTTTCTCCTCCCCTTTTTCACTTTGCTTGGTTGGATTAGCACCATTTTCTTTCCTCTTTAACTCCATGGTTCGACTAAGGATGGGTTTTTTAGATGAAGAGCGACCATCTAACCACAGAGCTGCTCAATTGTCTCTTGATCGAACCTCAAGTGTTCTAGACAACCCTTCCAAACCTTCTTTCACCTCAAGCCTTGAGAAGAGTGTTTTTGGTGAAGAGGACCTTAGAAGGATCAAGGTAGAGTTTTTTATTCCATCTAGATTCACCCTTGAGTTGCCCAGACCTTCTGATAGGGTCACATTTGGTGGAGCCAATAAGTTGTGCCTGGAGGAAACTCTACAGGTAGACTTTTAAGCTCTCCATTTCAAACTTCTTCATCGAACTTAAAAGTAAGTTTTCAATTAGTCCCGATGTAATTCGTCTCGAATGCATGACAGATGATTGTCAATTTTCTCTTTTTTCTCCCTCTCCACAACTTACCATCATCTTTGAAGATTTTCTAAGCATTCTTCTAATTGAAAGAGCATCGAGACAAAGGTTGGTGGTACTTTTTTCTTCGGATAGGTCATCCGCTTCTTCTCTCTAACCCTTTTCTATCCATGGGTAGAAAGGTTGTTTCTTTCTTGTATCTTTTGAGCACCCGTGGTCTTTCTTGACACTTTTGAGAATGTGAGGAAGGCCAAATTTAATAAGTACCCTGTTGAAGATAAACGCCACAAGAAATTGATCAAGAAAGGTGTTCTTGTTGAAGCACAATGGAGAAATGAGGCTAGGGTGTTCCTACTAGATAATGGATTCACATTTTATTAATTCAAGTGATTAATATGAAGTTACAAAGCTGAAAAATTTATAGGCAAATTTTCATACGAATTTAGACTAGATTCATACATTAATTAATGACACAACTTTCTAAGAGACAAGAACCAAGTTCCTAGAACATATTCAAAGTAAGAAATAAATTCTTTCCAACCAACGAAATTCATAAACCAGAAAATTCATAAACCACAGAAGCCAAAGAGACAAACATTAACTAGAGAAGCTAAAGAGACAAACATTAACCACAGAAGTTAAAGAGACAAACATGTGTCCAGCTTACAAATTCTAAGAGCCCCCCTTAAGCTAGACAACTGTCATACCCAATTTCTTTTTCAAATGCTTGAATGTGTCCACTTTCAAAGCTTTTGTGAAGATAACAGCAACTTGTTCTTGTATCTTGCAATACTTCATATTCACGTCACCATTCTTCACTAAGTCACGAATGAAATGATACTTGATTCTTATATGCTTACTCTTGCCTTGAAAAACTAAATTTTTGGTGAGAGAAATAGCTGATTTGTTGTCACAACATAATATGATACCTTCTTGTTGTGAATGCTTGAGCTCCTCTAAAACCCATCTTAGACAAAGTGCTTGACAAGATACAAACAATAAAGAGATGTACTCTGCTTCAGCTGTAGAAAGTTTCACCACTGATTTCTTCTGTGAAGCCCATGAAATAGCATCTGAACCAATGTTAAAAACATATCCGAAAGTGCTCCTGCTATCATCAACAATTTCCCCCCAATTGCTATTATGATAGCCAACCAACCATGCATCTTCAATACTTGCATAGTGAATGCCTTCGTCAATGGTTCCACTTACATACCTTAGAACTCTTTTTCCAGCTGCCCAATGATTTCTTGTTGGTGCTTCCATGAACCTACTAAGCATGCTCACCGAATACACAATGTTTGGCCTTGTAGTTGTCAAGTACATAAGACTACCAACAAGTCTTCTATAAAGTGTTGCATCAACACTTTTTTCATCATCTGATTTGCTTAGCTTCAAGCCTACTTCCATAGGTGTGTTCAATAGAGTAGCATCCTTCATTCTAAATCTCTTCAACAAATCTCTTATAGACTTTTTTTTTTTTGCTAAAGCAGATGTTTCATACAAGACGGGTACGAATACACCCAAACGAATCTGCAAACAAAAGGTTCCGAAATGCACCGCGTAAGTTATCCTCACCAACCCATAGGGTGTCTCCTGAGTGGTAGCAACATACGCTGCCACCCAGTCCGCAGCCCCGTTGGCCTTCTGATGTATATGCATAGCCCGAAAGGTGATCTCCTCCCCCACCATCAACCATATGTCACGGAGCAAAGGATGAGCTCCTCCTCCATCACTATGAGGGACCTGCTGGACCCAGCTGATCACCGTGGACGAATCACCCTCCAGGACGATAGAACTCACCCGAAGTACCCATCGCGCATATCGCAATCCCATCCAAGTCGTTCGTAGCTCTGCCCCTGGGACCGAAGTGTCGAAGATCTGACACCCGCCGCTGCCACCATGCTAGAACTCGGGCCCCTGACAACAAAACCCGTCCCTCCCCTCCTACCTCCATCCAGGACCGAGCCATCAAAATTGACCTTGGGGAAACTCGAGGATGGGGGCTCCCAGATGAAAAACACCATATGAGAAGCTACCGAAGCAGTATGGGAGCCTAGGTGTCCCGAGCTGTCAAAGGTCTATTATCCAACCTTGCATGAAGGAGCTCTGCTGCATGTGTCCGAGCCCGCTCCATCACAAACCATGGGGACGGACGGAGCTCGCCAAAAACTTGGGCGTTCCTGGCCAGCCATACCTGGTAAGCTGTGCAAGATGCCCTAATAGCCACAAAGCGCATATGAGGGGAGCTAGACCATCACCGAACCTCCTCCAGAAAGTAGTCCCTCCGGCTCCAGGCACCCTCCAGGATCCCGGACAGTCTCCAAGTCCACCTCGCCCAAACACATTAGAATAGTGCATGATCCACTGACTCATCCACCTCACAATACAGGCACACATAAGGAATGCTAACACCACGTCGGCTCAGTGCTCAGCTCGTCGGCAGACGGTCCCAGGCTACCTTCCTGAGGAACAGTGCAATCCTCTGGTGTAGCCCAAATCTCCAGACCCAACCACAATCCCTGCCAAGCTCTGACCCTTGCTGGAGAACCCGAGAAACATCACCAACCCTGACTCTGGCCCTGCAAGTGGTGCTCCATACCCTGACATCTAGCCCTGTTGATTCCGAAACAGGAAGAGCCCGTACCCGCTCTGCTAAGTGCTCCCTGAATAACTGGCCCAGTCTGTCCTCATCCCACTCTGCCACCCCCGGCATGAGAAGGTCACACACCCGTAGCCCCTCAACCCCCTCATCGTTGATCATCATCGGCCACAGACTCAACGGAAGTGCATCCACCCATGGGTCCTCCATTACGTCAATGCTCCATCCGTCGCCAACCAACCATCTAGTGCGCGCCAGGGCCATAGACAGATACTTCCCAACCCTCAGGCCTACTCTGCATCCTCTGCACCAAAGTAAAGCACTCCGCCACCCGCAAACTCCTTCCTGTGATGGGGACCCCAAAGTAGTCCAGTGCCCCCTCCTGCTCCTGCATCCCCAATATCACCCTAATCTTCCATCGCACCCTCCGCTCCGTGCGCGGAATAAAGTGTATAGATGACTTTTGGAGATTAATTCTCTGTTCGGACGTCACACAGTACTCAGTCAACACTCCCTAGAAGGCTCGTGCGTCCCTCGCCCTCGTCCTGGCAAGCAGTAGGCAATCATCTGCAAAAAGCAAGTGAGAAATGGGGTGAGCCCCAGGGGCTAGACTGTAGGCAGCCAACTTTTGGCTCTCGCAAGCTACATGTAGAGCACGAGAGAGGGCATCAGAGCAGATGATGAACAGGTATGGGGATAAAGGGCATCCCTGGCGGAGCTCCATAGTGGCTTGAAAAAAAGGCGAAGGCATACCATTGACCCGGGTTCGATCCCCGGCAACGGCGCCAAAAATTTATAGTCAACTTTAAAGACCACGCAATAGCACATATCTGGTAGGATAGTGATTACGGGTATCGATCAATAGGGATTGGGGTACAGTTGTTTTCTTAAAAATAATGTAAAAGAGAGAGTTTGTGAAGACTATTAAACTAAGCAATTTAATAAGAAATGCAATTAAAATGATATCAGTTTGAGGGAACCTAGGGTAAGAAATTCATCACTAACAAAACAACAATGATTAATTGTATTTTAATTTATTCTTGGATTAACATGCAAATTGGCTACAAGCCTAATAAGCATTCAAATAAAATCTCACAAAAGTAATTTAGGAACATTTATCTTTGGTTGGCATGAAATGTCTACCCTAAACTAATGTGGCAGGACACTGCATATTTCCTAAGCATGGGTGATCTTTTATTAACTTAGTGATCATGAAGAACAGTTGTATAAACGTCATACTTAAAATCACAGAAATTAAATATGAGATGAAATAAAATATTTCTTAAGAACAAAATAAAGGTTATACAACTCCAAGAATAGAAATCAAAAATACAAAACCCTTGGCTCTTTGTTAGGGCTGCATTCGGCCCTAGTGAAGAGCTCAGCCTTCCATGGAGTCGTGGGTGACAGCAGCAGTGCAGAGGTCCTTCATTGTGACTAGCTCTTCTCTCTTTTTCCTTCCGGCTCTTTCCTCTCCCGTGGGACTTTTGTGGGAAGTCATTCCCGAAATACCCAAACCATTCTCCCTCTTCAAATAATATATTCCAAGGAGTCGCCCAAGAGAAGTGTGTCCCCCCTATTTCACGCCTGGGCCTTTTATAGGCTGCAACCTTCATCTCTCCTCTTCCTTATTTCCTATGGAGATAAGGATGGATCGAAGTTGGATGAGGCTGAGAGATACTACTTGATCTTCGGACGCATTATAGATGCTATCTTTGGTCCCGATGGCTGGAACAACCCGTGAGGATAAGCTCAGGTTTTGTTTTGGTGTAACAGGGGATCCGGCGAAGATTTGATGGCTGGGAGCTTATCCATCGAGAAGAACATAGCTGCTATGATTCGTGATGAAGAGGAGATGATTTAGGAGCACGGGATTTGAATGAATCAGTTGTTTCGTTGCAATTTGCTGGGAATTTTGCTCTTCACGGCTGAAACAGGGGATTCGGTTTGGATGAGTAAGAGGGAGCCGTACGCGTGGAGTAGGTGATAATCCATCGGGAAAGAGATAAAGTTCGAAGCTAGTAATCCATGAAACTCGGGAGACTGCTGGTTGAGATGTTTAATCAGTTGTGATGATGCCATTTGAAAGTTTAATTTGCTGTTGTTCGTGCTGGGAGAAAGAACCGATGTGTTCCATGGTGATGCTGAGAATTCCGTGGTGTTCGGGATGAAGTTGTTTGGGACGCAATCAGCTCGGGATGCTGCTGTTAATCCAGATGCTGGGAGGCTTAGGCTTGGGGATCTGGCAGGAACGTGCTGGGAATGCTGAAAGAATCATCACGGATCATGGGATCCGGCCTTGGAAGCTATCCACGAGTGCTGAGATTGAAGCTTATCCGCACCCTGTTTCGAAGCAGGGGAGGGACGTTGGGATCTTGGCCGAGAGGAGCTGGATCTTATTGCGGGAGAATGGAGTTGATCCAGAAGTTGGGAGGAAAAGCTTGGATGCCGTGAAGCTCGGAAAGATGAAGCCGAATCATGAACAACGCGGGATGGAGTTAATCTGGAATGAGAGAAAATCTGGGAGCTCGGAAGGCTTATCTTGGTCGGGATCTAGCGGAAGAAGCTAAGGATGCAGGGAGGAATCCGTCGATGAGGGAAGTTTGGATTCGGATGATGGTTGGGAAGCTTGGGAATCACAGCTTCGGATGACAACCACAGCTTCTCAAAGTGGAATGGGCTATAATGACTGGAGCTCGAGGCTGTAGAAACCAAAAGAGGATAGTGATCTGAGGCAATTCGAGCAAGATGACTAACCTGATAAGATGGGAACTGCTGAATCCAATCCGGAGATGCAATAGCCCTGTCAAGCCGCTCCCACACTTTCGCTCATCCAGACTGATTGTTGCACCAAGTGAATCGCGGTCCGGAGAAACCAAGGTCTACTAGGCCAGTCACATCCAGAAACTTTCGAAACTCCCTCCTGTCCACTGAATCAGAGTAGATCCTATCGCCTCGTTTCTTATTGGGGCTAAGAACGCAATTAAAATCTCCCACTACCATGGTCGGCACTCCCTGAGTCAACAAACATGTCAGCTCACCCCAAAGGACTCTCATTGTCCGATAATCAGTACTAGCATAACCCCACACAGGACCCATGGGGGTTCATTTGGCTCCGAAATGACCATCATAACCTGCTGAGAACAGTGGCGAAAGATATCTATAGAGGCCACCCCTCACTTCCACAGCATCAAAATACCTCCAGACAAGCCTGGGACTCTACTACAAATGATTTTCAATCAACTGCTAAACGCCGCTGCACCCGACGTAGGCCTTCTCCGGACACTCGTGTTTCACATAGAAAACAAATCTCAGGGCAATGAAACTGAACTAACCTTTTGAACGGCGACAAGAATAAAGGCTTGGCCGCCCCCCTACAATTCCATGCTAGAATCTTCATTTAACACTGTAGAGTGAAGTTTGGCCTGGACTCCATGGGCTGATCACTCCCTGTGTATTAGGCTTGGCCTCTTCCCCTAACTTCTCCACCCCTCCCTGAATCACAGCCCGCAGCAGATTCATAACTTTCCCATGATCTTGAATAAGGGAAATAGGTCCCTGTCTCGAGCCCCCAGGAATTCCTCTCATCACCACCGCTGCTGAAGCACCAGGGGAGCACTTAAACGGCATTGTCAGTGAGCTGGGAGCTACCTCCACATCTCCCATCTCAGGTCTCCCCTTCCTTCTCTGGCATGATGAGGAAGCCGCCTCGCTTGCCAAGGCCACCTCCCTTTGTTGGAGCCGGTCCGTCAGCACATCCTTCGGACCCTTCCCCTTGGTCGGAGCCGTCTCGCCACCTTTAGCCACGGCCACCCGCAACTGTGGGGCCACACCTTCCACCACCGGCCCGCTCGATGCGCGTGCTGCACCCTCAACTCGTGAGGTCCCGGCAATGCCGTCAGCAGCTTGGACATGGCCTGTCCCTGGTAGACTGGGGGCTCTCGCCGGTGGCAGGGAGGCACTCCGAAAGTGCCGCCTTCCTTCCTCTCTCCGGCGTAGATGCGGATCTTCGAATGAGGACGACGACACTGACCGAGGGAGCTGAGTCGGCTCAGTCACCCCCGAAACCCTTTTTGCCTTGGCCGGGCTCCTGGCCCTCTTCATCGGACTTGGGCCCTATCCGTGGGCCAGCCCGTTGTCAACCGCCTGGCCCGGCCCGCCTTGGAGTAGCAGGCTCGGGCATGGGCCCGGATCCATCCTGACCGCCTTGGCCCACCCTAGCTTGGCCCGACCCAGCTGGCCCAACTGCACAGACTGGCCCATCCTTCCAGCGGATTCTGAGTCTGATCCGGACCCTGCACCGAGTTGAGCCTTCTCAGCATCCATCACCGATCCGCCTGTTGCATCTTTCTCCGGCGACCACCTCCTAGCCAACTTGGTTGGCTTTTGCCATCCATCCGTGTTCGTCGGCGACTCACAGAGATTTGGTGCAGCCTTAGGGGACTGCGGCCTTGACTCGGAGGACAACCGCACCAGCATTTGGTCAGCCTTCAGCTCGACCGGTTGCTTCACCGGCTTGTTCACCTTAGGCGGCCGTAACTTGGTAGTCGTCAGCCACAAACTGAAGGGAAGCCGGCTCCCCGAACCGTCCCCCTCCTTCGACTCAGTTGTCGATTCCTGGGGAGACCCATCCATCCCAGTCTGCTTGGTATGCTGATCTCCCGGTTCTTCGGGCATCGCCGGAGTCGTGGGAGGAAAGGGGTAGGTCCCCTCCCCGTGCCCCAGTCGGGCGCATTTGTAACGGAATGCTTGCCAATGAAGATCAGAACCTACCTGGATGAAGGTCCTAGGCCTGATCGGCACACTGGTATCCAGCTCCACCTTGACGCAGGTGAATCCCAGCTTCCAGCCTTGGTCGGTAACCTTGTCTAAAGCCAAAGGTCGGCCAGCTTTCGATGCTATATCCCAAATCAGCTCCTTTATCCAATATTCCATCGGAAGACTAGGAAACCTAAGCCCCACAACAGCCTGACACATCTGGTTGGTCCCCAGAATTTGGCCGCTAGCGCTCCATAGCCAGGAGCTGACCTGCCACCAGCCACGGTCCGGGCTCCATTGCAGCCTCCCGATCCCTCTCACTTTGGAATCAAAAAGCAAAAGTCTTGTCTGCCATCATGAAGTCCTCGACATCGTAGTCGAGTTTTCCGGCCACCCGCAGCTCCCGGCTGATCCATTCCACCGGCACACGGCGACCCAAGTTGTGCATGATCACCGCGGTGTCTTGCCATGCCACCCTGGCCGTCTCCATCTTCTCCGGTGAGATCTCCACCACATCCATAAACCACCGTTTTAGGGCTTCCAGCTCCACTGTTGAGATCTGGTTATTAGTCCAGGTCAGCATCCTCGACGGACCCTTTGCCATGTCCACCCACGTACGGCCATTCTCGGCCGCCTTTAGGTGAGGCCGCGCCCCCTTATCACCCAAGCCCGTCTCCGTCTTCTCCGGTTCAGCAGGATCTCATGTCGCCATCCTCCACTACAGCCAAGTGCTCGGTCAAATGCTCCACCGGTAGCACGAAATCTAATGCACCACCCAAGCTACGTGGACCCCCCTCCTCACTCACCACACGCGTTTGGGGAAATTCCCCACCCGCCGCACGAAAGTTGGCGCACCTAGGCACACATCCCAAGTCACTCCCTCTCTCTCCTCACTCCCCAAAAATCTTCCTTTTTTAAATCTTGGCTGCGTTAAGGTTTGCTAACGCACCCACACATACTTCTTTTGAGAAATGAAAATTCTTCTTTCACTTTGCTTAACCTCAATGCCAAGAAAGAAATGTAGGAGACCCATATCAGTCATCTCGAACTCATGTTCCATAACTTCTTTGAACTCTTCACATATACACGAATTATTGCCGGTAATGATTAAATCAACATAAAGATAAACAATCAAAATCTCACCTTGCTTGCCTTCTTTAGTGCAGAGAGTATGCTCAAATGGATATTTCTTAAATCCTTTCTTCATAAAACATCCATCAATGCGGCTGTACCAAGCTCTAGGAGGTTGCTTCAAACCATAAAGTGCTTTCCTTAATCTGCACACCTTCTTTTCTTCACCCTTCTTTACATATCTAAGTGGCTGGTTCACATACACTTCTTCTTCAAGGTAGCCATTTAAAAATGCTGATTTCACATCCATGTAAAAAAAATTTCATTACCGTTGAGCTGAAAGTGCTAGCACCATTTGAATGGTTTCAAGTCGGGCAATCGGTGCAAACATTTCTTGGAAATCAATACCATACTTTTGCTTGTAGCCTTTCACCACCAAACGAACTTTGTGCTTGTCAATTTCTCTTTGTGAGTTCAACTTGGTCTTGTAAACCCACTTCACATCAATTGCCTTCTTGCCATTAGGAAGTTCTACAAGCTCCTAAGTTTTGTTTCTTCGAATTGCATCTATCTCTTGGTCCATAGCATGCTGCCACTTCTCTTTTCTATTAGCTTCTTCAAAGCTAATTGGATCCACATCCGCGAATAATGCAAAATCTACAATATCTTCATCATCAACAATGTTTCTAGTAGCTTCATAAATATCCCGTATGCTTCTTATCCTTCTAGGAGGGGTACTAGAACTTGATGAAGATGAAGAAGAAGATGAAGATAAAATTGGAGATTGCGGTAGACTGTGCACTTCTTCATTTTCTTACTCAGTGCTTTCTTCTTCCATATCAATTTAGACAGATTTGCCTTTCTCTCCATCTTGATTGAAGACCCAAATCTTTTCTTCATCGAACCTCACATCCCTACTTACAATAAGCTTTTTTGTGATGGGATTATATAACTTGTGATCCAATTAACTTGTTGGGAATTGTATCCTAAATGTCAATCGTCAGTGTGTTGATGATTGAATTTTGTAAATGAATTGACAAATTAATAAAATGTTATTTGGCATTATTCATCATTTCATTGTACATCTTCAAATGAACTTTTATATGATGAAGTCCTTAGGAATTATTTCATGATAAAGAAGGATTTATCTTCAAGTCCTTAAACCTGTTTGCGACCAAATGATATGCTGTTAATAGGACGACAACATTGTCGAGATTAGGTCGTTGTGAGACATATACGTTGGTTGTCCTCTTAACCAAGGAGTGTGGAGACACTGATATGTCACACAGGTGAAGTGTAGGAGTACATTTTACTGAACGTGACCAATTCCAGAACGCTCTACTGTCAGAAGATGTTTCGAGTGGATATGGGTATAGGTATTCCTCAGATCTGAGATCACCACAGTGACTAGCAAGCAACTCACTGTACTTTGGTACCGAACTAGCAGAATTTCTAATTTTAGGACGGAAGGTTACTGGGTGTTGAAAATTGTATCCTAAGAGTCAATCGTCAGTGTGCTGATGATTGAATTTTGTAAATAAATTGATAAATTAATAAAATGTTATTTGGCATTGTTCAACATTTCATTGTACATCTTCAAATAAACTCTTATATGATGAAGTCCTTAGGACTTGTTTTATAATAAAGGAGAATTTATCTTCAAGTCCTTAAACCTGTTCGCGACCAAATGATTTGCTATTAATAAGACGATAGCATTATCGAGATTAGGTCGTTGTGAGACATATATGTTGGTTGTCTTCTTAGCCAAGGAGTGTGGAGACACTGATATATTGCACAGGTGAAGTGTAGGAGTACATTTCACTGAACGTAACCAATTCCGAAACATTCTACTATCGAGAGATATTTCGAGTGGATATGGGTATAAGTATCCCTCAGACCTGAGATCACCATAGTGACTAGTAAACAACTTACTGTACTTTGGTATCGGACTTGCAGAATTTCTAATTCTGGGATGGAAGGTTACTAGGTGCAGTCAAGTACTTGCAAAATCAGTGCGTAAGTCAAGATGGAATTGACCCCTCCTGAAAATAGAAAATAATGCTTTGTGTTCAATTTAGCAAAATCTTGGCCAGGATAATCCTTGTGAGGAGTCACAGGATTTCTAAAGTTGATCACATAGAGGATGTACTTATTAGAGAGTTGACAGAACTCTGAAATCATCCTGGCATTAGGAGTCAAAGGGATGAATTATACAGTAACCATAGTCCAGAGTTCCAGAATATTTGCTTCGCATATATTCGGCCTATCCGGACGTCGGGTACTATTGCTAGATGGTCATTTCGATTAGTACAAGAAGTTATTCTTGTGCTACTGGCTTAGGTTCGAACCTATGGGGTCACACGCATAGAAGTTTCTAGATTGATCAAATGGCTGATTGATGATTAAGAATCATTCAGGGATAATTTGGTCAATTCGATTGACAAATTATCCTAAGCAAAAGTTACATTAAAATAATTATTGAATTATTGAAGGGTTAATTAGTAATTGGATTACTAATAAATTTAATTTGATTGAATTATTGGACTTTAATTAAGCCAAATTGAATTAGATTCAATTTGGGCTAAATTAGGGTTTGACCTAATTCGATAGGGGTTCGACCTGAGCCGATTGGGCATAACCTAATTGATCGAACTTGATTCAATTGGATTGGGCTTGACTCAAGTCAATTAAGAGTCCTTATTTGATGAGTATTAAGAGTCCAAGTAACCAGAATTTATTATGGAGAAGAGTTCCTAAAATTTAGGATCCTAACTTTCTTTCTTGGAGAAGAAAAACGGCTCACCGACTAGAACCACCCGATTGTTTTTTCGGGATCACAATCGAACCCTTACACCGTTGGTTTTAACCTTGCTTACCAACAAACCTTACAACCCTTGATTTAATCCAAGTAAGAAAATAATTTGGAAAAAGTTACAAGGAAAGCTTCTTAATGAGCAAATATTAACCAATATGAATAGAGTAGAGTTAGAAGCCCTCAAATAGATTTTGGAAGAGGAAGAAGGGGCTTCTCGAACTCTGAGTCTCCTCTTTGAGTGCACTGAAGATCTGATGTCAGAGGAAGAGCCTTGAATGTGAAGGGAAGACTTCTAGGAATGTATTGAATGCGTTTTTTCCTTTTTTTGCTTGTCTTTTCTCTCAATAGACTCTTGGTAGATGGAAAACACTTAATGCACAAATGGAGTAACTCTCTTGGTGTCTACTACTGTTCAATTAGGCTATTTATATAGTCCCACTTGAGAAATAGCCGTTAGACACTGATTTATGGCCGTTTTGCACAGTCTGCACCTCCTTACAATGTATCCGTTGGGGTTGAAGTCGACTCGCTCGATCTGGAGTCGACTCGGCTATTGCTGGAGTCGATTCTTGCTTTACTGGAGACGACTCGCCCACTGTACAGGATTTGAATTAAAGTGCTGTCCCGTTCTGGAGTCGACTCGGCTAAACCTGGAGTCGACTCGCCAATATCCGGAGATGACTCGACACTTTTGGAGACGGCTCGTTCTCAGAATTCCAGAGATCTATATTTCTGCATTTCTTTCTCGAGTCGACTCGGATCATCTTGGAGTCGACTCGGCTCTCAGAGCCCGAAAACTGATCCTCTATCTTTGAAGTTGAACTGCCTTGGAGTCGACTTGGATTATCTTGGAGTCGACTCGGCTCTCAGAGTCCGAAAACTGATCCGCTGTCTTTCGAGTTGCACTGCCTCAGAGTCGACTCGTATTTTGTTGGGGTCGACTCGGCTGATTTGGGGTCGACTCTCGTATTCTCGGAGTCGACTCGTTCACAGAGTCACTTTGTTTAGTTTTCTGCCTTTCAGTCTACTTTTCTCTGAGAGTCGACTCTTGCATGTTTAGGAGTTGACTCGCCAAACTTCGAAGTCGGCTCGTAACCTTCTGGAGTCGACTCGGTAATAGGATCCAAAAAACATCGTTATGTCCTTCTGTCTGTTACCCTTTGGAGTCGACTCAAAACTATCGGGAGTCGACTCAGCAAGCATCAGAGTCGACTCGAAATCATCGGAGTCGACTCGGTGACAGGGTCTGAAATTCATCTTTCTGTCCTTCTGTCTGTTCTCAGTCGGAGTCGACTCGTAGTGTACCAGAGTCGACTCGAGCTTATGCCAAAACCTCTGAAACACTTGGAGTCGACTCGCAAGCTTCCGGAGTCGACTCGAGCTTTAGATTTTGGCTTAATTGTGTTCAACACTTAGCCAAATAATCTTGAACAAAAGTTCGATGCTCTTAAAGATAAATTCACATATATTTGCTTGAATCACTAGATTGAATTCATTAGTACAATATGAAATATACTCAAATGCTTTGAGCTCATCAAAATCAAATAGGGGTATAACCAATCACTCCACAGTCTTCTCCTTTTTGATGATGACAAAACATTGAGTATTTGTAAAGAGAATTGCTCAACCAAAAGGTGATTTATAGTAAATTTTTGAAATGAATTCAAATGTCTAGTTATTTAATTTATCCAAAATTGAAAGGTATGAATCAATAAATTCTGAAATTAGAGCTCCCCCTTTCATTTGGAATTATATAAGCCTTCATATCATACAATCAATTGTTTGGCTTATATGTATTTAATGAATTTGCTTTCTTAAGATTTTAGATTCTTTCTCTCAATATATACATTCAATTTTGTTTAGGTTCTCTGAATTTTCTTTTAATGTCATGAAGCTTTTGAGCTTAAATTTTTACTTTCAGAGGAAAAATCTGTCAATTTGTTCTTGAGTATGATTCAACTAATCTTTGAATATCCCTTGAATAGATTCTGGAGATTACTCCTTGAGAAGCCCCAACAGAGAGATAATGAGCCTCGAGGTATCGAATCCACTAAGAACAAATTACTTTTTGCTTTAAAGATTTTCTTTTTAGTGATTCCCTTTATATTTCAATTCATCATATCTTCTCCCCCTTTTTGTCATCATAGCAAAAAGGCACAAAATACAGAAAAAGTATAAGAACTCAAATTGCACAGTGTTGAAAGTAAATTTTTACTCATTGTATTAAAGTCAAATTTGAGTACAAGTGAGATTACATAACAGAAAAAATTCTCAAGGGACTGTACATCAAACAAAAAAACACTAGGGTCTCTTTGTAGTGGAGGATGTGGCTCCTGTACTCAGTCTAGTATGTTTCATGACCATGCTTAGCCCCTCAGAGACGTTCCCTAGTTGTGCGATGATTTTCGAGGTGGCCCTAGACTGTATCGAAGTGAACTGTGTCAAACTTTCTTGGAGGGTGTCAAGTTTGGAGATCAAGGCATGTGCTAGCCTTTCTGCACCCTGACTTTGGCTACCAAGTTCATTTCTTATGCCATCTCGCATCTTCCTCGTGTCATCCTTTACGTCGCTCATATTCCAATATTGAGCTTGGACAAGGCTCCTGATGTTGTAGATTTCCTCCTTCAGGTCTGCAACCATCTTGGACACGGCTGCTAAGGAGGGAACAACTTCAGAGAAGGAAGTACTGAGTAGACCTTGGAGCTCTCTCAACAAATCATCTCTCAGCTCCCTCACAATCTCCTGTCTCATCTCCTGGAGTTGCTCAGAGCTGATTAGGACTTCCAGGGGCTGCTGAGGTGGTGGTGCAGTAGAGGGTCCAGCTGAAGTGGATGGGAATGATGGACCAGATGTGGAAGAAAAAGTGGGAGGAGCTATGTAGTGGTCCTGGTCATGATCAGGACTAGGTGAGTGATGAGTGGTTGGGTCGGATGGAGTGGATGAGAAGTTTTTCTAACCCAGACATTGTCGACTTTATGGAACCCCATTCTGTGGAGAGTCCCCTCACTCATGTGATCAGTATTTCTAAGTGAACGAGAGGGTTCCCCCTCAAGAATAGGGATCTCTAACTCCCTAAAGAAGAGTGTGAATAGCATGCCATAAGGAAGACTCAATCTAGGTTTATCTAGGGGTTCACAGATGTATTTGTAGATGAGTTTTGGAAAGTTGATGGGAGTGTTTTGGAGAATGTGGAACATCAATGCTAGGTCTCTCTCGGAGATGAAGTCAAACCTGCCTGTTTTGGGAAAGAGAGTCCTAGAAATGATACTTAGGAGGAGCCGCATTTCAGCTGAAAGCTGATTTGCAAACACCTCCTCTATTGGGGATTGAGGTGGGCTCCCTAAGACGACCGTAAGGGCCTCAGTCCTATCCTGGGAATGAGTAGGAAAAATTCTCTCTCGGGAGAGATGGAGGATTCGAGCAATGAAGTCCTCCGAAATAAAAATAGGGACACCTACTACGGTTCCCTGGATACCACCACTACCTCGGGCTACACTCCTGTTGCCCAGAGATGGTCACCCAAGAGGGGGGTGAATTGGGTGTTTTAAAACTTTTTGGCTAATTTAAAAATAAAACATACAAATATATGAACTAAAACAAAGATAAAGCGATAAGAAGAGACAACCACAAACACACGGTTTTATAGTGGTTCGGAACCTTCACCGCTCCTACATCCACTCCCCAAAGCGCCTTTGGGAATTTCCACTATAATCCAAGATTACAGTACGGTAGTTTTGCGAGTTCACTACCCAACTCGTTGTTTTACACCGGGCTCACAACAAACCCAAAACCCCCAATTTCTCTTAGGCTTGGGACGCCCTTTTCCTTGTTCCAAGTCCCTTGACTGGAACAAGCACCACAATAAAAGTGTTAGATGTATGCCCTAGAAGCCAATTTGGCTGACACATTATTGATTCTAGGGACATAATTTTGTACTTGACTATTTATTATTGAATAAATAAAAGGCATCTTTTCATTCATATTGTTTATGTGTCTATGAATCGTCCAAGAAATTAATAAGATGATGATACATATTCTCAAGAGTTGAGAATTTGAGCCATGTATCATTGGTGATTAGTTTCTAAATGCTCTTGATCAATGGATCATCACGAGGACGGTGATCGATCCGATCAGTGCACAGATCACTTTCCTTCTGGATGGACGAGACTTGAGTCCACAGTGTAGGGACACTGAAATGATAGTGCAGGTGCTTGTTAGAGAACAAGGGTACTGAGCGTGACCAAGACAAGAAGTCACTTGGATGTCTATCCACTCGTCAGTGACTTGCTTGATGTTGCAGTAGTGTGACTGGTCCTTTGACCTGCGGTGCTTCGGCTACTCACAGTGAGGTTATTGTAGTTTGACTGCACACATACATGGTCTCTAGCCATATGGGTCCATGCAGTGTAGATTGGCTGCAGTAAGTTTACTGTAGGAGTAGGGTATGCACCTATATGGAATCTATCGACCTTGATAGATAAGGAGAGATCCTATGTGATTTATAAGACTGAGTTCGTAAGACCTCGGCCGGGGCAGTATGCACAGTGGAGAAAGAGTTTTCCACTCTCGAACTTAAGTTGAATAAATTTTGACATATGACAGACGAAGGGGTTTGACGAGTTATCCATGACCTCCGTCTTGTAGGGATCCACGATAGAAGGACTGTAACACATGACAACTGCACCTAGAGGTTCATCATTCTATTCTGCTGGGTAGCCACTACATGCTGCTAGGTGTCACTGGTGGATGGTGGGACTCATAGGGATTATCTTGATGATCGATAAACCCTAATGAGTAGAGTTGGAATCGTTCCAACCCATTGAAAGGAGTTTTCAATGATACTGAGATGGAGATCTCAATATGTCTCATTACCAGTCAGATTAGAACCTATGAGGTCACACACATTAGAGGTTCTGATTATTAGGATTGTCGATTTGTGATTTGGAATCACAATGTCAATTGTCAATAAGATTGATGTACAAAATAACCAACTAAGAGTTAGTGAGTTAAATGGAAGAATTAAATAATTATAATTAGATTATAATTAAGTCTTTTGCTGATTAATTGAGTCAAATTATGTTGGGTCTGACCCAAAGAAATTTGACTCAAATCCTAGTCAAAAGTTGGCTAGATCGAGTCCTTGAAAATCCTGCCAAATTTAGCCTTTTTCCTATTATTGGAGCCTCCCTCTTGATGCCTTATTTTGAGGGGTCAAAATAGGCAAGAGGGGGCAGCCAAGAGGACAAGGAGGGGCGTGGCCCCCTCTCCTTCTTTGCTGGGAGCCAACGCCCCTTGATTCTTTCCAAGAATCAAGGGGCCCGCCAATAAAGAAAGGCACCAGGAAACCTATTAGGAATAGGTTTCCTGGCGCATAGGGTTTTGAACCCCATAAAAAGGGAGCCCCACGTCCCATGTTTGTAGAGAAGAACTTCTCCCAGCCGTGGGGCAGCAAGAGGGATTTTTGGGGATTTTTAAATCAGCAAATAGGGAGAGAAAAGAATAAAAAGGTGAAGGGTTTTCTTCTTCCTTTTGAAGGCTGCACAAGGTGGGATCCTTGTGATTTCTTCTTCCTTCTTCTTCGACATCCAAGAGAGGCTTTTGCAAGGAGCTAGCACCCCGGTGAAGCCCCATCTCTGATCTTCAGCAACCTCGTGTGGATACTTGTAGAGGCCGGACGTTTGTGCGGCTACAAGGAACCAAACCACGATCATCGGTTGCGGTGTTCTTCTACCCGCACAAAGGTGAAGATGAGATCTTCATTTGAAATTTTATATTTCTGATTTTCTAGTAGTTTAACAATTCATAATTAATTATTAGATCTTAGTTTAGTCCCCATCTTAATTCAAAAGGGTTCTGAATCGTTTTGATTCAGAAAAATTTTGAAATCTACCCGATCCTGTTCCGGCGTATGCGATGCACCGGGCCCGGCATGCGGATTCCGCCGCGAACGTCGCGCCGCTGTGGGGCAATCCAATAGTGGTATCAGAGCCATGGTTTTGGGGATCCAATTAAGATAATAGTTAATTAATTGTGAATTAGTTCTGATTTTTTAATTATTATGCATGCTGAAAAATTCTGCGTGCTGAAATTTCGTGATGCTGAAAATTTTCAGCATGCTGATTTTGTTAGATCGATCATGCGATGTTAGTTTTAAAATTATGATATGATTATGATGTTTAAAATTAAGGAATTGCATGATCTGGATCTCAGATGGTTGCATAATAAAATTAAAATCAGATTAGATAAAATCATGCATGAGATGCATGTGGTGATGATCATAGGATTCAAACCCTTTTGGTATCGAATGTAATGACCTGCGATGTGATCTGCGATGTCATGTAATTTTTCAGATGCTTGCATGCATCTTATTTAATGTTATGAGAGGCCTGCGTGCCTCCTAAAAGGAGATGTAAATTATTTTTATTTTTATTTTTATCTGGTTGTATTTCTGTGATGTGATGTACGTCAACGATCAAGTTGAAGACAAGGCATGAGATGAAAGGTGATCTAAGCAGTTGATGGCGATGGGATCAAGAGTTGATCAAGGATCGAATCAAGGAGGCTTGGAACCAATTCAAGAGTTGAAGACCACTTGATCGATTGATGTGCATGTGCTTGTAATACGACCTAATTAGAATCCATGATCATCACCTAGTTAAAGTTTAGCTTTAATTTGATGCTGCGATTATAACTGCCTGTGATGTACCGTTTGCATGTGATGTGAATGAGAGTCGGGTAGATAGGTTTACATGTGATGTAGCAAATCCAATTAAGACCTAAATCAAAACCTCCTCAATCAAGTCGAGAGTGAACCGACATGAGCAAGTCATATTAGATTAATTGATCTAATTGGTGTCTAGGAAAGCATGAAAGGTGGTTACTTAATTAAGACCTTACTCTCTGAGTAAGGGAAGCCTCCCACCTGCTTACCTGGCCAATTGTTCGATTACCTCTTATGAAGAGCTCAAGTTGCAAACACTAAAGACCTGATTAACCAATATTAAGTCAATAGGTCTTCCACTGTAGTAGAGCTGCTAAGGCCTTTCTGATGTTGATTTGTCTCGGCTGGACACAGTGGTCAAGTTGCATCGGGGGGCTGGACCTCTCTATAGACATGAGATATTGTAGGGTAAAGGTGGGGTTGGGCACCAATAACTGTTAGGTGAGGACCCAATGACGACTTTATTCCTACGGTTATACGGTGGGTCTGACTTAACTAAGAAATGGGACCAATAACTGTTAGGTGAGGTTTTCATGGCTTAGAGACCAAGTTACACTGCAACATGCTTCAGAAGCATTGTACAAGAGTTGTACATTCATCAATCTATGTGTCACCAATAACTGTTAGGTGAGGTGGCATGTAAATTGATGGGACCGCAGTACCCACTAGAAACCCTAGTCGTGTGGGATTTCCGTTTCCCTACCAGGGGAGTGTGAGGGATTCGAGAAAATAGTGGGAGTTACATTTGTTCTAAAAGACCTTAGAACAGATTAGGATCAAGTACAAAAGTCTAACTAGAATCTTTACTCTCTGCAGATACAATGTCGGCTTCAAACCCTTTGACCCGTATTCTTGAGACCAACCGACTGACCGGAACCAATTACAAGGACTGGCTTAGAAATCTCAAAATTGTTTTGGACTGTGAGAAAATAGGCTACATACTCGATTCAGATATCCCCACACTACCAACACGTCCTACTGATGTTCAGCGTGAGATGCATAAAAAGTGGTTGGATGATGACATTAGAGTAAAATGCTATATGATGGCATCCATGTCAAATGAACTCCAATGCCAGCATGAAAATATGAAGACTGCTAGGGACATACTGGCACACCTGCAAGAGTTGTATGGTGAGCAGAGTCGCACAGCTCGTTTTGAAGTGTCCAAGAGGCTTTTCAAAGCGAAGATGCGCGAGGGGCAGTCTGTCCATGATCACGGTCTGACTATGATCAAGGATCTAGAGGAGCTTGAGAAGCTCGGTATGGACATGCACAAGGAATTACAAGTGGATTTGATCCTACAGTCACTTCCTGATTCATTTGGTCAGTTTATAGTAAACTACCACATGAATAAGATTGAATGCACTAAGACTGAACTGATAAACATGTTGGTAACTGCTGAGGGAGCCTTGAAAGGTTCAAGGGGCAATGTCCTTGCTGCTGAGTTGACTTCTGGTTCCAAGAGAAAGTCTACTTGGAAGAAAAAGAAGCCTGCTAAGAAGCAGAAGAAAGACAAGAAGCCAAAGAAGGAAGTTCAAAAGAAAAAGGCTAATGACAAAGAAAAATATTTCCACTGCAATGTCGACGGCCACTGGAAAAGGAACTGTCCTTCATACCTCGAGAGCCTGAAGAACAAGAAGGCTGACACACCTTCAGAAGGTATAGACTTGCTCATAATTGAAACTAATCTAACGGTTTCTTCTACTTCTAGTTGGGTTATAGATTCTGGTTCTAGTGCTCATTTGTGCACTACCATGCAGGGTCTAAAGGAAAGTAGAAGGCTGGCGGAAGGTGCGGTAATCCTTCGGGTTGGCAACGGGGCAAAAGTTGCTGCTGTGGCTGTGGGCACCTACCATCTGCGACTACCGTCTGGTTTTAGTTTATTACTTAGAGACTGCTATTATGTACCTGTTGCTAGCAGAAATTTGATTTCTGTTTCATGTCTAGCACAGGAAGGTCATGTTTTTACATTTGACAAAGACTGCTGTTCTATTTATTTAAGAAATAAAATAGTCGCACGTGGTTTCATGATCGACAGTCTCTATCATTTACATATGGATGTATCTGTGAATGTTACCGAGCAAGATGTGAGTGCCAAAGGATCCAAAAGATCCAGGGATGAGATAAACCAAAGATATTTGTGGCACCTCAGGCTTGGCCATATTGGAGAAGATAGAATGAACAAAATGGATAAAGATGGGCTTTTAGGCTCATTGACTTCCGAGTCATATCCAGTTTGCGAGTCCTGTCTTCAAGGAAAAATGGCTAGACTGCCCTTTGTAGGACATGGGGAGAGGACCACTGAAATACTTACCCTAGTACATACAGATGTATGTGGCCCATTCGATGTGCTAGCCAGGGAACGTTATTCTTACTTCATTACCTTTACCGATGATTATTCACGGTATGGGTATGTGTATCTTATGAGACACAAGTCTGAATCTTTGAAAAGTTCAAAGAGTTCAAGAATGAAGTAGAAAAACAAACTGGAAAACCTCTTAAGGCTCTTCGATCAGATCGAGGAGGAGAATACCTTAGTGGGGAATTCCGGGACTATCTCAAAGAAAACGGCATAGTCTCACAATGGACACCTCCGGGAACACCTCAACTCAACGGGGTGTCAGAGAGGAGGAATCGGACCCTATTAGATATGGTCAGGTCCATGATGAGCTTCACTGATTTACCTATGTTCCTTTGGGGAGATGCCTTACTCACAGCAATTTATTTATTGAATAGAGTTTCCTCTAAATCCATTCCTACCACACCATATGAGATATGGCATGGTAAGAAACCAAGTCTTGGTCATCTCAAGATTTGGGGATGTCCGGCCCACGTCAAAAGACTACAGGCGGACAAGCTAGAGGCTAGGACCATAAGTGCTCGTTTTATAGGATATCCTAAAGAGTCATTAGGATACAATTTTTACGTCTCAGAGGATCACAATGTGATTGTGAGCCGTCATGCCATCTTCTTGGAAAACCAGTTTATCCTTGATAGAGGCAGTGGGAGAAAAATTGAGCTTGAAGAGAAAGTCTCTGAAAAGCAACGAGTCATGAATCCTATTGAACCCATTCATACAGAGCCAGTACACGATGTCCCTCGACTACCTCGTAGATCTAGTAGGGTCTCCCATCCTCCCGATAGATACTTAGGTATACTAGAAGAGGATACCGAGGAAATGTTCCTAGTGGGAGATAGGGATCACATACAGGATCCCAAAACCTACAACGAGGCGATATCTGATATCGATTCCGAGAAATGGCTGGAAGCTATGAAGTCAGAGATAGACTCCATGCATTCCAACCAAGTCTGGACCTTAGTAGACCCACCAGAAGGTATTGTACCTATTGGATGCAAATGGATCTACAAAAGGAAAATAGGTTCGGATGGAGAGGTAGAGACCTATAAGGCAAGGCTTGTGGCGAAAGGGTATAGTCAGCGCGAAGGCATTGACTATCAGGAGACCTTTTCACCTGTAGCCATGCTAAAATCCATCCGAACATTGCTTGCCATTGCAGCATTTCATGATTATGAAATCTGGCAGATGGATGTGAAAACTGCTTTCCTGAATGGATATCTTGATGAAGATATCTATATGGAACAGCCTTTGGGTTTCACTTCCAGTGATGGAGATCACAAGGTCTGCAAGCTGCAAAGGTCCATCTATGGACTAAAGCAAGCATCTCGGAGTTGGAACACTCGTTTCAATGAAGCAATCAAAACGTTTGATTTCATCAAAAACGAAGAGGAACCGTGTGTTTACAAAAAGGTTAGTGAGAGTGCTGTCGTTTTTCTCGTACTGTACGTAGATGACATTCTCCTGATTGGGAATGATATTCCCATGCTAACCTCGGTCAAGGTCTGGTTGTCAAAAGAATTCTCCATGAAAGACCTTGGGGAAGCATCCTATATTTTGGGAATAAAGGTCTATAGAGATAGATCTAAAAGGATGCTTGGCCTGTCACAGAAAATGTACATAGAGGAGGTGCTGAAGAGGTTCAGCATGGAAAACTCCAAGAGGGGTCTCTTACCCCTTAGGCATGGAATTCATCTCTCCAAGAAGATGTGCCCCAACACATCTGAAGAGATTCAACGCATGAGCAAGATTCCCTATGCATCGGCAATAGGAAGCCTCATGTATGCCATGCTGTGTACACGACCTGATATAGCTCTTGCTGTGAGTGTCACAAGCAGATATCAGTCGAATCCAGGTGAAGAACACTGGACAGCTGTGAAGAATATTCTTAAGTACTTGAGAAGAACTAAAGATTTATTCTTGGTTTTTGGAGGATCATCAGAGTTAAAAGTAGAAGGGTACACAGATTCAGACTTCATGACTGATGTCGATGACAGGAAGTCAACATCTGGATATGTATTCTTGTGCAATGGTGGTGCGGTAAATTGGAAGAGTTCTAAACAACCGATCATTGCTGATTCTACTATGGAAGCCGAATACATCGCCGCCTCTGAAGCTGCTAAGGAAGGCTTCTGGTTCAAGAAATTCATTGCAGAGTTGGACGTGATGACATCAGATGCCATAACACTCTACTGCGATAATAATGGCGCCATAGCCCTTGCTAAGGAGCCAAGGTCTCATCAGAAGTCTAAGCATATAGAGCGGCGCTTCCATCTCATACGCGACTATGTTGAGAAGAAATATGTAGAGGTGCAGAGAGTAGACTCCGCGGATAACGTGGCAGACCCGTTCACTAAGCAGCTGAGTCAGCAAAAGACTGAAGCCCACCTTGAGAAGATGGGCCTAAGATATATGACCAATTGGCTTTAGTGCAAGTGGGAGATTGTTAGATGTATGCCCTAGAAGCCAATTTGGCTGACACATTATTGATTCTAGGGACATAATTTTGTACTTGACTATTTATTATTGAATAAATAAAAGGCATCTTTTCATTCATATTGTTTATGTGTCTATGAATCGTCCAAGAAATTAATAAGATGATGATACATATTCTCAAGAGTTGAGAATTTGAGCCATGTATCATTGGTGATTAGTTTCTAAATGCTCTTGATCAATGGATCATCACGAGGACGGTGATCGATCCGATCAGTGCACAGATCACTTTCCTTCTGGATGGACGAGACTTGAGTCCACAGTGTAGGGACACTGAAATGATAGTGCAGGTGCTTGTTAGAGAACAAGGGTACTGAGCGTGACCAAGACAAGAAGTCACTTGGATGTCTATCCACTCATCAGTGACTTGCTTGATGTTGCAGTAGTGTGACTGGTCCTTTGACCTGCGGTGCTTCGGCTACTCACAGTGAGGTTATTGTAGTTTGACTGCACACATACATGGTCTCTAGCCATATGGGTCCATGCAGTGTAGATTGGCTGCAGTAAGTTTACTGTAGGAGTAGGGTATGCACCTATATGGAATCTATCGACCTTGATAGATAAGGAGAGATCCTATGTGATTTATAAGACTGAGTTCGTAAGACCTCGGCCGGGGCAGTATGCACAGTGGAGAAAGAGTTTTCCACTCTCGAACTTAAGTCGAATAAATTTTGACATATGACAGACGAAGGGGTTTGACGAGTTATCCATGACCTCCGTCTTGTAGGGATCCACGATAGAAGGACTGTAACACATGACAACTGCACCTAGAGGTTCATCATTCTATTCTGCTGGGTAGCCACTACATGCTGCTAGGTGTCACTGGTGGATGGTGGGACTCATAGGGATTATCTTGATGATCGATAAACCCTAATGAGTAGAGTTGGAATCGTTCCAACCCATTGAAAGGAGTTTTCAATGATACTGAGATGGAGATCTCAATATGTCTCATTACCAGTCAGATTAGAACCTATGAGGTCACACACATTAGAGGTTCTGATTATTAGGATTGTCGATTTGTGATTTAGAATCACAATGTCAATTGTCAATAAGATTGATGTACAAAATAACCCACTAAGAGTTAGTGAGTTAAATGGAAGAATTAAATAATTATAATTAGATTATAATTAAGTCTTTTGCTGATTAATTGAGTCAAATTATGTTGGGTCTGACCCAAAGAAATTTGACTCAAATCCTAGTCAAAAGTTGGCTAGATCGAGTCCTTGAAAATCCTGCCAAATTCAGCATTTTTCCTATTATTGGAGCCTCCCTCTTGATGCCTTATTTTGAGGGGTCAAAATAGGCAAGAGGGGGCAGCCAAGAGGACAAGGAGGGGCGTGGCCCCCTCTCCTTCTTTGCTGGGAGCCAACGCCCCTTGATTCTTTCCAAGAATCAAGGGGCCCGCCAATAAAGAAAGGCACCAGGAAACCTATTAGGAATAGGTTTCCTGGCGCATAGGGTTTTGAACCCCATAAAAAGGGAGCCCCACGTCCCATGTTTGTAGAGAAGAACTTCTCCCAGCCGTGGGGCAGCAAGAGGGATTTTTGGGGATTTTTAAATCAGCAAATAGGGAGAGAAAAGAATAAAAAGGTGAAGGGTTTTCTTCTTCCTTTTGAAGGCTGCACAAGGTGGGATCCTTGTGATTTCTTCTTCCTTCTTCTTCGACATCCAAGAGAGGCTTTTGCAAGGAGCTAGCACCCTGGTGAAGCTCCATCTCTGATCTTCAGCAACCTCGTGTGGATACTTGTAGAGGCCGGACGTTTGTGCGGCTACAAGGAACCAAACCACGATCATCGGTTGCGGTGTTCTTCTACCCGCACAAAGGTGAAGATGAGATCTTCATTTGAAATTTTATATTTCTGATTTTCTAGTAGTTTAACAATTCATAATTAATTATTAGATCTTAGTTTAGTCCCCATCTTAATTCAAAAGGGTTCTGAATCGTTTTGATTCAGAAAAATTTTGAAATCTACCCGATCCTGTTCCGGCGTATGCGATGCACCGGGCCCGGCATGCGGATTCCGCCGCGAACGTCGCGCCGCTGTGGGGCAATCCAACAAAAAGAGTGTACAAAAGGATACAAAAGCTCTAGAAAGCAAATATAGTACTTATGAACAATGAAACCCGGAAGAATCTTTTTGCCGTTGGAAGCTTGGGAGATGTTGATTCTTCCGATGTGGGACGCGTAGGGTTGGGTGTGAGCTTTGAATCCCGAGCACACAAGAGTGGATGAGCTTGAAATCGCTTGGGAGACTTGAAAGCACTTGATTTCCTTTCTTGAATGCACTCACTCTATTGAGCTTTTCTTTCTAACTTCTCTCTTGAATGATTTTGCTTTTGGTTGGTGAAGAGTTGTTGAGAAGCACTTAAGAGCTCCCTTTTATAGCCCAAAAAGCAAATATAGCCGTTAGAGATAAAGTAGAGAAGATTTGAAATTCAAATCAAACCTGAAAAGCTGTCAGTCGCGTCCCAGGCGCTCCGGGGACGTCTCCGCTACAACGAGAGACGTCTCGCCTACAGGATTTTACTTTTTACTTTATCTGGGGTCGACTCGGCACTTTACGGGAACGTCTCGGCGTGTTAGCGCTTTTTGAGTGGGGACGACTCCGCCGCTTTGGGGACGACTCCGCTTCCTTATCACCGAAAAAACCATTCTCTGGAAAACCCTGAGAGAGCCGTCTCCGCCATCTTGGGGACGACTCGGGAAGTCTCCTTTTTGCTTGCGGGGACGACTCCGCGTACAGCGGGGACGTCTCGCGCATATCCCTTGAAAAGCGTCTTTCTGCCGCCACTGAGAGAGTCGACTCCGCTACTGAGAGAGTCGACTCCGCTAACGCGGGGACGACTCGACAGGAGCCGGGGACGTCTCCAAGTGTGCCAGTTCTTCCTGTTTGTGCCAGAGACGTCTCTGAAACTATCAGGAGACGTCTCGGCTATCCCTGAACTTTTTCTTTAGCTCAAAATATTCTTCAATAAATTCATAAAAATTATGGGAACTTGCCTAGACATTTCTTAACAATATTCTAAATAAAACACATGAATTTCTCAATTGAATTGTTAAGATATAATGGAATTTTACTCTAGTGTTTTGTATTCATCAAAATCCATTAGGGGGTTAACAATCTCCCCCTTTTTGATGATGACAAAACACTGAGTATATGCAAAATTTGAAATTTAAACATATACACAGTATTGATCAGATATACAAGTATAATGTTTTGATTTGAACTAGATACAATGTGCATCACTCAAAATATTCAATTTTCAGTTCTTTTCTTGTGCATAAGATTGATCTTTATAGTTCTTAAATGATTTTATCATATGAACTGAGTTTGAATCAAGTTAGAATGAAATATTGATGCTGAAGATAATTGAAAGCTAGATTCTTTTTGACTCCCCCTTTCTTTTCCAGAAGGGCAATTATCTTAAAATCAATATTCTTCAATTTTATCTTTTCTAAATCAACTTTGGAGTATGATTAAAAAATTTGCATTCCATATTCAATATCCATGTCTACTCCCCCTTTCAATATACAATATCTAATTTCTACTCCCCTTTTCAATATACAAATATCTACTCCCCCTTTTTGTCATCAACATGAAGGACAAATTATCCTTTTTAGTAAAATTCAGCATATTCAAGGTGTGCTCCCCCTGTTTTATGTGCATTGTTTCTTTGTATCAAACTTGAATACTCAAGGTATGTGGTAGGATTTTTATGGCATATCACACAATCACATACACAATCACAGAAACACATACACAGAATTGGCAATGTACACAAGGTTTTCAAAAGAAATTGTATTCATTCATATGTCATTGTAGATCTTTGAAGTCAGTACATAGTCAAAAGAAGAAATCATTACAAGTATTGATTTCTAATACAAAAGTGTTTCAAAATGGCCTAGGATTTACAAAAAGAAGATCCTACAGGATATCCATCATCGGCGTCGTTGCTCATGGGGCCTACCAGTTGTACTTTGTGCATAAGCCTTACAGGCTGCATCTATGAAACCATTGATAGAATCCATGAGGGTCTTAAAGTGATCTCCCTGTGACTTGTGGAAACCTGCCACAAGTGCTTCAAACTCTAAGGTTGCCATCTCAATTCTGCCTCTAAGTTGGGCAACTAAGGTGCCCACATTGCCATCTGGCTTTGTCAACTCTTTGAGGCTCTTGGAAATGGCCTTCAAGCTGTCCTTGAGCTCTAATGATCTGCAGGTTTGGGTGGCACCCACTTCAACTATTTGTTGCTCTTGGGCTTCAATTTGAGCCTTAATTTCCTGCAGCTCTTGTCTGATGGGGGCCAGCTCTGCAGACATCATGGATCTCATCTCCTCCCTCATCTGCTGACAAATAACAGATGCTAAGGTGTGCATCTGCTCCTCTGATAGGAAGGAGGGCCCACTGACTGGAGGAGGTGGTGGCATGGATGTGGAAGGTCCAGCTGAGCTGGAGGGAATATCAGGGATGTCCATGTTGCTAGGTGGAGGAGAGTGATGGTCAGACTCATGATGTGGGATCTCAGCCTCTATGGTTTGTGCTTTTCTTTTTGGAACCTTGACCCAAGACCCATCTATCTTGTGAAATTCCATTCTTCTCATTGAGCCCTCATTGTAATAGTCGGTGTTTCTTAAGGGCTTTGCAGGTTCATTTGATGGAATGGAAACCTTGAAGTGTTTGAAGATTAAGGTAAAGATCATGCCATAGGGTATACTAAATCTAGAATACCTATGACATAGGGCAATGTAATTTAGCATGAGTCTAGGAAGGTTTAGAGGGATCCCTAGTAGGATGTGATGCATTATAACTAAGTCTCGCTCCGAAACAAAATCGAAGCGACCGGTTTTAGGAAATAGGACCCGGTTGACAATGCTTAAAAGGAGTCTCATCTCTGCATTTAGGTCCTGGGAGTTGACAACATCAAGAGGGCCGCAGTCCTCTCTTCCTAAAATTAAGTTTAGAGCTACTTCCCTTTGGGGATGTGAGGTTGGAGCCTCGCCGTCCCTAGGGATTTGCAAAACAGTGGATAAGATGTCCTCATTAATTTCTACTAATGTCCCTCGGACATGTGCGGTGAACCCTAAGTCCCCTAAAGCCATATCACTAAACATTTTTCTAACAAGGCCGGGGTAGGTCGAGGTATTGAGGGTGCAAAGATGCTCCCACCCTTGGGCTCGGAGTCTCTCTCCAATAGAGAACCCCTCATGATCTAAAAATGCAAAATCTATATACCTACCGGTTGTGACTGTGCGATTTGCACAGGAAATCGTTGTGGTTGGCGGAGCAACCGGAGGAGAAGGTGCGGAGGGTTCTTCCCGCCGTTCCTCACCGTCGCCCGCTACTCTAGGTCGCTTCCCACGGGTCGTCCTAGCTTTCTTTGGTGCCATGGATGCTAGGGTTTGTGATTTAGGGCAAATGGAGGCTAGGGCTTTCCGTTTTGGTCGGGAATGAGGGAGAAAGCTCGAGTCGGCTCGAGCGATTTTGACCTATTTAAAAAGGCCTCATTCGGTCCCCGAGACGTCTCCGCGACTAAGGTGAGACGTCTCCGCTTGGGGGGACGTCTCTGCGATTTGCCAGAGACGTCTCCGGTACTGAAAAATTTCAGACTGTATTCTATCTTCTCCCCTTTTTTGTTTAATCACCCCAATCAATATGATCTCTTTTGATAAGCTTAGAGTGAATTTGTTTGTGATCCTCCCCCTCAATGATACATCCTATAAAAATTTGATAATGATTTTTGAATTATTAATATTGAAATGAGGAACGTTTGACCAAATTTCGAATACCTATGAAATAGGCTCTGAAAATATCTCCATGAAGAGTCCAAGGGAGGGTAACCATCCTCCGGAAAGTCAAACAGTTCGTCATTTAGTTTAGATGAATTCATGTTTTCACTTATGTTTGCCTTGAGATGGATTACTAGTTCGAGTAGCAAAGCAATGCAATACAAGTTCAATTCATTTGCTAGGATCATACAAGCTCAAAGCATTCCTTAAGAAATTGAATCTGTCTTTACAAAGGGGCTTTGTAAAGATATCAGCTAATTGATTTTCAGTACATACATATTCAATCATCACATCATTTTTCAGCACATGATCCCTAATAAAATGATGCCTAATCTCTATATGCTTTGACTTAGAGTGTTGGACAGGATTTTTTGTTAAGTTGATTGCACTTGTATTATCACACTTAATTGGTATATTGTCCATTTTAATACCGAAGTCTTCAAGTTGTTGCTTGATCCAGAGAACTTGGGCACAACAGCTTCCAGCTGCAATGTACTCAGCCTCAGCTGTGGACAAGGCAACTGAATTTTGTTTCTTGCTAAACCAAGAAACCAAATTGGCACCCAAGAATTGACAAGTGCCACTTGTGCTTTTTCTGTCGAGTTTGCACCCAGCAAAATCAGCATCAGAATAAGCAGTTAAATTTATATCAGATTGTTTAGAATACCATAAGCCTACATTAGATGTCCCTACTAGATATCTAAAAATTCTTTTAACAGCTTGCAAGTGTGATTCCTTAGGACATGCTTGGTATCTAGCACACACACAAACACTGAATAATATATCTGGTCTACTAGCAGTAAGGTAAAGTAGAGAGCCTATCATACCTCTGTACAATTTGCAGTCTATACTTTTACCTTTTTCATCTTTGTCAAGCTTGCAACTTGAGCCTATGGGTGTGCTGATTTCCTTTGCATCCTTCATCTTGAATTTTTCCAGCATTTCCTTGATGTATTTGGACTGACTGATGAAGATGCCTTCCTCTGATTGTTTTATTTGTAGCCCAAGGAAGAAGTTGAGCTCACCAATCATGCTCATTTCAAATTCTCCCTGCATAAGCTTGGCAAACTCTTGACAGAGACTATCATTAGTAGCACCAAAAATTATATCATCCACATAAATTTGTACAAGCAATAAGTCATTTCCTTTTCTTTTAATAAAGAGGGTTTTGTCTACATTTCCTCTCTTAAATTTGTTCTCAATTAGGAAATTACTTAATCTTTCATACCATGCCCTAGGAGCTTGCTTAAGTCCATACAATGCTTTATGCAATTTATACACATAATCTGGATGTAAGTGATTTTCGAAACCTGGAGGTTGTCCTACATAAACTTCCTCCATTATATAGCCATTTAAGAATGCACTTTTTACATCCATTTGATAGAGTTTAAAATCCATGAAGCATGCATATGCTAAAAGCAGTCTAATAGCCTCTAACCTAGCAACAGGAGCAAAAGTTTCATCAAAATCTATTCCTTCCTCCTGATTATATCCTTTGGCCACTAGCCTAGCTTTGTTTCTTATTACTATCCCATCTTCATCTAGTTTATTTCTATATACCCATTTGGTGCCTATAATTGAAACATTAGGGGGTCTTTTCATTAGAGTCCAAACTTCATTTCTTTCGAATTGGTTTAATTCCTCTTGCATAGCATTCATCCAATTATCATCTTTTTCAGCTTCTTCTAGTGATTTAGGCTCTATTTGTGAAACGAAAGCAAGATAATTACTAGTGTTTCTTAAAGAGGATCTAGTTCTTATACCTTGTGAAGGATCACCAAGGATTAGATCCTTTGGATGACCATGTGCATACCTCCATTCTTTAGGAAGATCTTGATTTCTTGATGGAGGTTGATCTTCTTCATCTTGCTGATTTGTATCCTCTTTGATCTCATCCTCATGTTGTTTGTCTTGTATGGAGAATTCTTTGATCCCGTCTTCAAGTATACCTGCATCACCATCTTCTTCTTTTCTAGAAGAATCTCCATTAGTTTCATCAAAAACAACATGAATGGATTCTTCAACAACGAGAGTTCTCTTGTTGAAGACCCTGTATGCTCTACTAGATGAGGAAGAACCTAAGAAGATTCCCTCATCTGATTTAGCACTAAATTTACTGAGATTGTCCTTTCCATTGTTCAAAATAAAGCATCGACAACCGAAAACACGAAAATAACTTATATTTGGTTTCTTACCTTTCATCAATTCATACGGTGTTTTCTTTAAGATGGATCTAATTAAAGCACGATTTAAAATATAACATGAGGTATTTATTGCTTCAGCCCAAAAATACTTTGGTAGATCCGATTCGCACAACATGGTACGAGCCATATCTGCTAGTGTGCGATTCTTCCTTTCTACCACCCCATTTTGTTGGGGTGTCCTAGGTGCCGAGAAGTTGTGATTGATACCATTTTCTTCACAAAATTTTTCAAAATACTGATTTTCAAACTCGGTACCATGATCACTCCTAATTGCTTTTAGTTTAAGATTGAGTTCATTCGAAACTCTATTATGAAACTTAATAAAAGCGGGAAAGGACTCATCTTTATGTGCAAGAAATGAAACCCATGTAAAACGTGAAAAATCATCAACAATTACAAGACCAAATTTCTTACCCCCTATACTAGCAGTTCTAGTGGATCCAAACAAATCCATGTGAATTAGTTCTAAGGGTTTTGATGTTGAAACTATGTTCTTAGACTTAAAGGAACTTCTTGTTTGTTTCCCTAATTGACATGCAGCACAAATTTTATTCTTTTCAAAGTCTATTTTTGGTAGCCCTTTGACTAGATCCTTTGTAATTAATTTAGAGATTAAATCCATGTTAGCATGCCCTAACCTACGATGCCATAACCAACTAGTCTCATTGACTTTGGGATTCATGGCTACAAGACATTGGCCATCCTTCATGGTGAGATCATCAAGATCTACCATGTAAATATTTCCATGCCTATGTCCTGTGAGTATGATCTCATTATCAATTGGACTACTAATTATGCATAGTGACGATTCAAATGACACTTTAAAGCCCTTGTCACAAAATTGACTTATACTTAATAAATTATGTTTTAGTCCATTAACTAACAATACATTATCAATAAATGAGGAGGGTGATATGGAGATTTTACCAACACCAATGATTCGGCCTTTAGCATTGTCTCCAAATGTGACTGCTCCTCCTTCTTTTGATTCCAAGGTGACGAAGAGACTCTTGTTACCGGTCATATGCCTTGAGCAACCGCTATCAAGATACCACATTCTCTTTTTATTTCCGGCTGCAAGGCATACCTGCAAAATGATCATGTGAAGCTTTTAGGTACCCAAGTTTTCTTGGGTCCTTCGTGGTTAGTGTGGTTGGTTCCCTTAGGCACCCATACTTTAGTTATGTTTTTGGCTTTCACAAATGTACTCTTGTTAGTTTGAATTTTTCTTTCAATACAAGAGTAGGCTTTATGTCCATTCTTTCCACAATGAAAGCATGTAGGTTTTTCAGTTTTTACATCTTTTGCTTTTACAAAGAAATTCTTTAGATACTTTTGTTGTTTATTAGTTTTATATCCTAATCCGGCTTTATTGAAAACAGCTCTTTGATTTGAAAGAATGAGATTTAATTTTTCAGAGCTTTGTGTGAATTTTTCAACAATTGGTTTGTACTTATGTACCTCATTCTTAAGATTCAAATTTTCTTTAACTAGTTCTTCCTTATCTTTTCTAAGAGATTCAATGTTTTGTGCAAGTGAGGTAATATTATCGAGTAGGGATTTTACTTTCAGATTTAATTCCTTAATTAGTGTTTTTGCCTTTTCATTTTCAATGCTAAGTTTTGAATTTTTGATTTCTAGGTTAGTAGTGTTAATATTTTTAACGCTCTCCTTTTCAATTAATAGGTTTTCGATATTTTCCTTCAGTTTTTGATTGGAGGCTTTTAATTCTTTATTCTTTGCTCCTAACATACTACAATCACCCATAAGTTCTTGAAAGGCTTCATATAATTCTTCTAAAGTAAAATTTATGGTTGGGTTTTGACATACCTCGTCATCTTCGAACGCCATGAAGCATAGATTGGCGGTCTCTTCCTCGGAGGATGATGTGTCACTATCATCCCAAGTTGCCTTCAATGCCTTCTTCTTCTTCTTTCCAAAATACTTCTTTTGTTGAGGGCATTCGGAACGAATATGTCCCGGTCTCTTGCAATCATAGCATACAATTGGGTCTCTTTCTTTTTCTTTTTCTTTTTCCCAATCATTTCTCCCTCCAAATTTCTTTCTTGGGAAGGGTTTCTTTCTTCTCATGAACTTTTTAAACTTCCTTACTATCAAACCCAAGTCCTCATCTTGACTTTCTTCTTCACTCTCACAGCTCTCTTCTTCACATACACTTGAGGTAGCCTTGAGTGCGATTGTCCTTTTCTTTGGCAACTCTTCTTCATGCTGCTTCATCGTGAGCTCATGCGTCATCAATGAGCCCAAAAGTTGTTCTAGCCCCAAGGTGTTAAGATCTTTAGCTTCTATGATCGCCGTGACTTTTGCTTCCCAAGCTTTTGGCAAAGACCTGAGAATTTTACTCACAAGTTCCGGGTTAGTATAAGATTTACCCAAACTCTTTAGACCATTAATTATATCAGTAAAGCGTGTAAACATGCATGTGATGGTTTCATTGGGTTCCATCTTAAACAACTCATATTTGTGAACTAGAATGTTCACTTTGGACTCTTTAACTTGATTTGTACCCTCGTGGGTAACTTCAAGTCTATCCCATATTTCCTTAGCGGAAGTACATGTGGAGACTCTATTAAACTCATTTACATCTAAGGAACAAAATAATGAGTTCATGGCTCTAGAATTGAGTTGAGCCATCCTATCATCATTCTCATCCCAATCCTCCTCAGGTTTGGGAACTCGAATGCCATTGACCACATGTGATGGTTCTTGTGGTCCCTTGACTATAACCCTCCACAAGGCATAGTCTTGTGCTTGAATGAAGATTCTCATTCTAGTCTTCCAATAGGTATAATTTGTCCCATTGAAGAGTGGAGGTCTATTGGTTGCTTGCCCCTCGGCTGGAACATTGTTAAAGGGTGTTGCCATCTAGATCTTTGGCTAAGACGGTTAGGTCTTTCAAGGAATATAAGAGCACCCGCTCTGATACCACTTGTTGCCCAGAGATGGTCACCCAAGAGGGGGGTGAATTGGGTGTTTTAAAACTTTTTGGCTAATTTAAAAATAAAACACACAAATATATGAACTAAAGCAAAGATAAAGCGATAAGAAGAGACAACCACAAACACACGGTTTTATAGTGGTTCGGAGCCTTCACCGCTCCTACATCCACTCCCCAAAGCGCCTTTGGGAATTTCCACTATAATCCAAGATTACAGTACGGTAGTTTTGCGAGTTCACTACCCAACTCGTTGTTTTACACCGGGCTCACAACAAACCCAAAACCCCCAATTTCTCTTAGGCTTGGGACGCCCTTTCCCTTGTTCCAAGTCCCTTGACTGGAACAAGCACCACAATAAAAGAGTGTACAAAAGGATACAAAAGCTCTAGAAAGCAAATATAGCACTTATGAACAATGAAACCCGGAAGAATCTTTTTGCCGTTGGAAGCGTGGGAGATGTTGATTCTTCCGATGTGGGACGCGTAGGGTTGGGTGTGAGCTTTGAATCCCGAGCACACAAGAGTGGATGAGCTTGAAATCGCTTGGGAGACTTGAAAGCACTTGATTTCCTTTCTTGAATGCACTCACTCTATTGAGCTTTTCTTTCTAACTTCTCTCTTGAATGATTTTGCTTTTGGTTGGTGAAGAGTTGTTGAGAAGCACTTAAGAGCTCCCTTTTATAGCCCAAAAAGCAAATATAGCCGTTAGAGATAAAGTAGAGAAGATTTGAAATTCAAATCAAACCTGAAAAGCTGTCAGTCGCGTCCCAGGCGCTCCGGGGACGTCTCCGCTACAACGAGAGACGTCTCGCCTACAGGATTTTACTTTTTACTTTATCTGGGGTCGACTCGGCACTTTACGGGAACGTCTCGGCGTGTTAGCGCTTTTTGAGTGGGGACGACTCCGCTTCCTTATCACCGAAAAAACCATTCTCTGAAAAACCCTGAGAGAGCCGTCTCCGCCATCTTGGGGACGACTCGGGAAGTCTCCTTTTTGCTTGCGGGGACGACTCCGCGTACAGCGGGGACGTCTCGCGCATATCCCTTGAAAAGCGTCTTTCTGCCGCCACTGAGAGAGTCGACTCCGCTACTGAGAGAGTCGACTCCGCTAACGCGGGGACGACTCGACAGGAGCCGGGGACGTCTCCAAGTGTGCCAGTTCTTCCTGTTTGTGCCAGAGACGTCTCTGAAACTATCAGGAGACGTCTCGGCTGTCCCTGAACTTTTTCTTTAGCTCAAAATATTCTTCAATAAATTCATAAAAATTATGGGAACTTGCCTAGACATTTCTTAACAATATTCTAAATAAAACACATGAATTTCTCAATTGAATTGTTAAGATATAATGGAATTTTACTCTAGTGTTTTGTATTCATCAAAATCCATTAGGGGGTTAACAACTCCCATAAAATTTTCTAACTAATCCTGGGTAGGTAGGGAGGTCTAAAGAACAGAACAACTCTAACCCTTGAGCCCTAAGATGATGCCCTAGGGTGAACCCTTCCCGGGAGAGGAAGTCAAAGTTGACTTTCCTCCTGGTAGAGACTGCCCTTCCGGCGCACGGACGCGAGGGAACCGGCCTGGGCGGGGAAGGAACCGGAGGTGGTGGCCTCACGGGTTCGTTCCGTGCCTTGGACCGTCGCTCGGTGCCGCTCGCGGAGAGATGTCTCTTCCGGCTTGGGACAACGACTTTCCTAGGCATTTTGACCTACAAATCGAGGGATGGACAAGAGAAATGGAAGAAAACTCGAGGAAGAGGACCTAGAACGGGTCGGAGACGAGGTCGGAGACGACTCTAGGATTTTGGAACAGTGGCGGCCGAGAATAGAAGTGAGGAATAAACGTTTCGATTAGGGTTAAAAATCGGATTTTCGACCTCGAGTCGACTCCGATAAGTCGCGAGTCGACTCGACCTCGAGTCGACTCCTAAATATGCGCGAGTCGACTCGCCCATGAGCCGACTCTAAAATCTATTCGAGTCGACTCGAACTCTGGCACATAACCAACAAACTTGTTATTACCGTGCCAAAGGAGAGAGCTATGGACATATCTAAGATTTAAAAACTAATTTGATGACCATAGATAAGAAATCCTATGTCTAACATAAGCTAATCATCAAAATCAATCAATTAGAGGGGAGTATCATAAGAATGGATCAATCACTCCTAACCCTCTTCTAAGAATACAAAATCGATCTTCACGTAAGGGTTTAGTGAAGATATCAGCAAGTTGATCATCAGTGCAAACAAATTCAAGCACTACATCACCCTTTAACACATAATCTCTTATGAAGTGATGTCTTATCTCAATATGTTTAGTTCTTGAGTGTTGAATTGGATTTTTAGTTAGATTTATGGCACTTGTATTATCACAATTTATGGGAATCTTATCTTGTTTAATGTCATAATCTTCAAGTTGTTGCTTGATCCATAAAATTTGAGCACAACAACTCCCGACAGCAACATATTTGGCTTCAGCCGTAGATAGTGCAACCGAGTTTTGTTTCTTGCTAAACCATGAAATTAAGTTTTCTCCCAAAAATTGACAAGATCCGCTGGTGCTTTTTCTATAAAGTTTACAACCAACGAAGTCTGAATCAGTGTACCCTATTAAATTTATGCTTGATTCTTTAGAGTACCATAGACCTATGTTTTTTGTTCCTATGAGATATTTAAAAATTCTCTTAACTGCAATTAGGTGTGATTCTTTAGGATTAGATTGATATCTAGCACACATGCATACACTAAACATAATATCAGGTCTACTTGCTGTAAGATATAGTAAAGATCCTATCATACCTCTATACAGCTTTTGATCAACTGATTTACCTGATTAATCTTTGTCTAGTTTGCATGATGAGCTCATGGGGTTGCCAATTGACTTATTTCCATCCATATCAAACTTCTTTAGCATTTCCTTGATGTATTTAGCTTGATTGATGAAAATTCCTTCCTTGGATTGTTTGATTTGAAGTCCGAGGAAGTAGTTCAACTCTTCCATCATGCTCATCTCAAATTCACTCTGCATTAACTCAGCAAACTCTTCGCAAAGGCGATTGTTAGTAGCACCGAAAATAATATCATCTACATAAATCTGCACTACCAACATATTTTTGTTTTCCTTTTTCAAAAATAGAGTTGTATCAACATTTCCTCTAGAAAATTCATGGTCTAATAGAAATTTGTTATGTCTTTCATACCATGCTCTAGGGGCTTGTTTTAGACCATAAAGTGCTTTATTTAGTTTATAAACATGATTGGGATATTGATGATTCTCAAAACCAGAAGGTTGTTCTACATAAACTTTTTTATTAATATACCCATTTAAGAAGGCACTTTTTACATCCATTTGGAATAATTTGAAATCTTTATTGCATGCAAATGCTAGTAACAATCTAATTGCCTCAAGTCTAGCTACAGGAGCAAAAGTCTCATCAAAATCTATACCTTCTTCTTGATTATAGCCCTTTGCTACTAGTCTAGCCTTGTTCCTAATCACAATTCCATTTTTATCAAGTTTATTTTTATATATCCATTTAGTTCCTATTATTGAGTATTCAGTGGGTCTTTCAACTAAGTTCCATACTTTATTTCTTGTAAATTGGTTAAGTTCCTCTTGCATAGCATTTATCCAATTTACATCACTCTCAGCTTCTTCTATGTTTTTAGGTTCTAAATGTGAAACAAATGCAAGATGATTATTTAAGTTCCTAAGAGAGGCTCTAGTTCTAATAGGTTGAGATGGATCATCAAAGATTAATTCTTTAGGATGACCATGAGCATACCTCCAAGCCTTAGTAAGCCCATGATCAACAATTGCCTCTTGGTTTGTTGATGTATCTCCAATCTGTTTCGGTTCATTTTCTTGTAATGTCATGTCATTCATCTTTTCCTCAAGTATCCCTGCATCATAATCAAAAACTACTCTCTTGCTAGAAGAGACATCATTAGTATCATCAAAAACAACATGTATAGACTCTTCAATAACAAGGGTTCTTTTGTTGAAGACTCTATAAACTTTACTTGATGTAGAATATCCCAAAAAGATACCTTCATCAGATTTGGAATCAAATTTGCCTAAGTTATCTTTGTCATTATTATGAATGAAACACCTACACCCAAAAATATGAAAATAGTTTACTTTGGGCTTTCTATCTCTCCAAAGTTCATAAGGTGTTTTCTTTATAATGGGTCTCAATAAAACTCTATTTAATATATGACATGATGTGTTAACGGCTTCTCCCCAAAAATACTTAGGGAGGTTACTTTCACACAACATGGTTCTAGCCATTTTCTCTAGGGTTCTATTCTTTTTCTCCACAACTCCATTTTGTTATGGTGTCCTAGGTGCAGAGAAATTATGAGTTATTCTCTTTTTACTACAGAATTCATCAAATAGATGATTTTCAAATTCTATTCCATGATCACTCCTAATAGCTATAACTGAAGTATTTCTTGAGTTGGCTACTTCTTTATAAAATTTCTTAAATACAGAAAATGCTTCATCTTTATGAGCTAAAAATATGATCCATGTGTATCTAGAAAAATCATCTACAATGACAAGACCATACTTGTTTCCACCAAGGCTTGTGGTTCTAGTTGGTCCAAAAAGATCCATATGAAGTAGTTCAAGGGGTCTTGCAGTAGAGACACAATTTATGAATTTAAGGAACTTCTAGATTGTTTGCCATATTGACATGCTTCACAAATTTTATTTTTCTCAAATTTTAGCTTTGGCAAACCAATCACGGAATCTCTTTTAACTAATTTAGATATTGTATCCATACTTGCATGACCTAATTTACGGTGCCATAACCAACTTACATCACTAACCTTAGTATCATTAGCTACTAAGCAAGGACTATTTTTAGCGAGATCTTCAAGATCTACTACATAGACGTTACCACGTCTAATTCCTTTAAATACTAAGCCATTGTCAATTGAGTTGGTTATGATGCATAAAGATAGCTTAAACAAAACATCAAAACCTCTATCACATAATTGACTAATGCTAAGTAAGTTATGCTTAAGACTATCTACAAATTGTACATTATCAATGAAGGTTGAAGAGGTAATTTGTACTTTACCTTTACCAACGATGTGATCTTGATTATTGTCTCCAATAGTCACAGCACCTTCCTTTTTAGGCTCTAGGGTGAAAAATTACTCCTTGTCATCCATCATGTGTCTTGAGCAGCCACTATCCAAGTACCAACAGTTTTTGTCGACCTTGGCTGCAAGACACTCCTACACAAGAAAATCATACAATTTTAGGTACCCAAGTATTTCTGGGTCCTTCAAGGTTAGTAATGTTGGTTCCTTTTGGAACCCAAATCTTTTTAATCTTTCTTTTAATTTCAGGATTTTTGTGGTTACATAAATTGGCTATATGTCCTACTTTACCACAACGAAAACAAGTTGCATTTCTGGTTTTACTTTCTCCGGCTTTTACAAAGAAGTTTTTAAGAAATTTTTGTTTGTTGTTAGGCTTACTAAATACAGCTCTTTGACTATTAAGTATCATGTCTAGTTTTTCCACCCAGCGTCCCGCATCCTTCTCTTTCCCCATTCAAAGAAAAAAACAGAGAGAGGAAACAGGGGAGGCCCTGTTTCCGAAAAGAAAAGAGAAAAAAAAAAAGAAGAAAGAAAATGAAAGGGGGATTAATGTGGGAAATGGAAGGCTAAAGTCCTAGGGAGGGTGATGGAGGAACCTTTGATGTATTGCTCTTTGAAGTAAACTCTAAACTTTTGCTTTCAATGATTTATATTTATTGACATGTTCTTAATCCATGCATAGTTATTTCGTAGATAGATCTTTAATGGATTATGATTATTGATATATGGATTGCTTTAGTATTTGATTCGTCGTAGACGTAGAAAGCACGATGAATGCTTAGAAATTGAGTTCATATGTTTATGAAACATATACCATGATTAGATCTATCCTACATTTAATCTTTAATCAAGAACCATAGAGTTTATTCCTTGGATGCAATATCATCAAGGGGGATTCCAGATCCCTACCATTTTTATTTCATTGAATTGTGTTTATTATTCTCTGCATTTAATTTCTGAAAATCAAAACATCATTTTAATCCACAAATTTTATTTAATTAATTAATCTAAAAATTACGCTAATAATCTATAAATTTCGTTCCCTGAGGATTCGACCTCGGACTTCCGAGATTTTACTACTTGTGCGATTCTCCTGCACTTGGGAGAACAATTTTATTTTTGCATCAAGTTTTTGGCAAATTAAAGGGCTAATCCCCTTCAAGTCGGCAATAGACCATCCTAAAGCTCCCTTATATTTCGTTAGAACACCAAGTAATTTTCTTTCTTGGGCATGATCCAGATCAGATGAGATGATTATAGGAAATGTGTCCTTGGATCCAAGAAAGGCATACATGAGTTCCTTCGGTAAAGGTTTCAACTCGAGCTTAGGTGTTTGTTCATGGGATGGTACATCTTTGCTTTTAGAGGTGGCAACTGTTCAAATTCCTCTATTCTTGGTCTCCACCCATTGACCATCATGACATCCGAGTTATCTAAAATAGGTGGGACCATATCATCAGCAGTACCTTCAGAACACCAATCTATCAAACCATTGTCGGCCGATTCAGTAAATGTTTCTTTTAACAAATATTCTTCCGCAATGGTTTCAACCCATTCAACTTCTTTACTTTCTTCATGATCACTGGGTTGTTTGCCTATACTAAAGACGTTCAGTTCCAAAGTCATATTGCCAAAAGAAAGCTTCATGATACCATTCCTACAATTGATCAATGCATTAGAAGTTGCAAGGAATGGACGTCCTAAGATGACTGGAATCTGAGATGGTGAATTGGAAGCCGGATGTGTGTCCAGTACGATAAAGTCGACAGGAAAATAGAACTTGTCTACTTGGACCAACACATCTTCGATAATCCCTCTAGGGACCTTCACTGACCGGTCAGCTAATTGTAAGGTCACAGTTGTTGGCTTCAACTCACCCAAACCAAGTTGCTCATATACCGTATATGGCAACAAATTCACACTCGCTCCTAAATCTAACAATGCTCGCTCAATCCTAAAATTGCCAATGATGCACGAGATAGTTGGGCAACCTGGATCCTTATATTTAGGGAGAATGTTATGCTGTAAAATTGCACTTACATTTTCAGCCAAAAATGCCTTCTTCTTGACATTTAAACGACGCTTGACAGTGCATAAATCTTTTAAAAATTTTGCATATGAAGGCACTTGTTTGATTGCATCAAGAAGAGGTACATTGATTTTTACTTGCTTAAAAAGCTCAAGAATTTCAGAGTTTGGTTCAAGCTTTTGCAAGGGCTTTAATCTTTGTGGAAATGGTGCAGGAAAAGGACATTTGATTTTTTCAGTAGATGTTGGTGCTTCAGTTTCTTCGTTATCCTTTTCTTTTGTCTTGGGAGGGTCAGAATCAGGTATGACTTGTGTTTGTTCTGGGACTGGTCGGTCAATAATCTTTCCACTTCGCAAAGTTATTATACTCTTTGCTTGCTCTTTATGTGAAGTTGAAGATGATGCATTACTACCGCCATAGATTTGAGGATTAGGTTGTGGTTGAGCTGGTAGCTTACCCTTCTCTTGAGCACTTAAAGTAGTGGTCAGCGTTGTCAGTTGATTTCTTAAGTCATCATTGATTTTAGCTTGACCTTGCATGAAAGATTGCAAAGTTTCTTCGAGACTGGATTTTTGAGGGGGTGCATGTGCATAATGAGGGTGCGGAGGTGGAGGAGTTGGGTTATATACTTGTTGAGGTTGGTCATTCCTCCACCTAAAATTTGGATGGTTCTTCCATCCAGGGTTGTAAGTACCCGAAAAAGGATTATTGAAAGATTTTTGATAGGTATTCATAACATTGGCCTGATCGTGCAAGACTTCCTTGAATGCGGGTATTGTGGGGCAATCAGTGATGAGATGGCCAAGCATCTCGCAAATCCTACAACACTCGTTGTTATGCTCTACGGTCTTGACGGGTTCAGTCCTTCTAAGTTCAATTTTCTCTACCTTCCTAGTAAGGGCTGCCATTTTAGCTTGAATATCATCCTGAGTATTAAGGTTGTAAAGGCCCCCGTGTGGAATGCTAGTAGTCTTAGGCAAAGGTTTATTCACTCTATCCCCTGTATCCCATAATTGTGCAGTCTCTGCGAGAGAGTCTAAATAGTCCCATGCCTCATCGGGTTGCTTTTCCAGAAATAGACCATTGCACATAGTCTCTATAAATTGTTTTAATTGTGGAGACAATCCCTCGTAAAAGAAACTAATGGTTCTCCATGTTTCAAACCCATGATGAGGACAAGAGAGTAGCAAATCTTTAAATCTCTCCCAGCATTCATAAAATGTTTCATGGTCTTTTTGTTGAAAATTACTAATGTGCCTTTTCAAAAAATTAGTCCTTTGTGCGGGAAAGAACTTTTTTAAAAATTCTCTTTGCATATCATGCCATGTTCCTAACGATCTTGGTCTCAAGGAGTTCAGCCATGTTTTGGCTTTATCCTTCAAGGAAAAAGGAAACAAGGTTAATTTAAGGACATCTTCCGATACATTTGGCACTCTAAATGTGATGCTAATTTCCTCAAAATCCTTAAGGTGAAGATAAGGGTTCTCGGATTCCATTCCATTATACTTTGGCAGCAATTGAATTACTCCTGGTTTGATTTCAAAGTGTCCTACATTTTTAGGAATAATCATGCATGAAGGTTGACTAGTCCTAGTGGGATGTAAGTATTGTCGAAGTGTCATAACTGGGGGTCTACCTTCATCACCATGGTGACTTCCTACATCATCAGGAAAATTTGCCATCTCACAAGGTGTGAGATACTGCGAAGGAATTTCAAGGATGTGTCCTAAGGAATTGTCAAAAGGTTGTCGACTCAGACGTCCAGTGTTGTCCCTATTCCAACCTAGCATACAAAATTTCAGAGTTTATTTATTTGTTTGTTTTTTTTTTTATATAATGATTAACCTTGATCTTTTCTTAAAGTTCTTATCAATTTTCAAGTAGCAACAAGGGTTAATGAGATATGATGATAATAAAATTCTGATTCTAAACCAAAAAAAATTAAACACAGAAAATTCAAAGCAGACAGCAGCAAAGTTTATATTAATTTAATGGTCGTAAAAGTATCAGAATATCAATCAGACCGTTCAGATGAAAGAAACATGTGTCCTACAGCAGCCGACGAAATTTGAGTGCAATCACTAACCTTAGTATCATTAGCTACTAAGCAAGGACTATTTTTAGCGAGATCTTCAAGATCTACTACATAGACGTTATCACGTCTAATTCCTTTAAATACTAAGCCATTGTCAATTGAGTTGGTTATGATGGATAAAGATAGCTTAAACAAAATATCAAAACCTCTATCACATAATTGACTAACGCTAAGTAAGTTATGCTTAAGACCATCTACAAATTGTACATTATCAATGAAGGTTGAAGAGGTAATTTGTACTTTACCTATACCAACGATGTGATCTTGATTATTGTCTTCAAAAGTCACAGCACCTTCCTTTTTAGGCTCTAGGGTGAAGAATTACTCCTTGTCATCCGTCATATGTCTTGAGCAGCCACTATCCAAGTACCAACAGTTTTTGTCGACCTTGGCTGCAAGACACTCCTACACAAGAAAATCATACAATTTTAGGTACCCAAGTATTTTTGGGTCCTTCAAGGTTAGTAATGTTGGTTCCTTTTGGAACCCAAATCTTTTTAATCTTTCTTTTAATTTCAGGATTTTTGTGGTTACATACATTGGCTATATGTCCTACTTTGCCACAACGAAAACAAGTTGCATTTCTGGTTTTACTTTCTCCGGCTTTTACAAAGAAGTTTTTAAGAAATTTTTGTTTGTTGTTAGGCTTATACCCTAAGCCAGCTTTACTAAATACAGCTCTTTGACTATTAAGTATCATGTCTAGTTTTTCAGAACTAAAGGTAAACTTCTCAACTATAGGTTTATACTTTTCAAGTTCTTTTGTTAAGTTTAGTTTTCTATTTTTAGTAAATTTAGATCTTTTGTAAAGTTATCTTTTAGAGTTCGGTTACTGTCTTTAAGTTTTGAAACTTCCTTAGTTAGTCTTTCGTTATCTTTATTTAAGGTATTAGTTTTTTGAGTTAGCATTTGGTTGCTTGTTTTAAGTTCTAAGTTTTCTTTGATGATAGAATTCTTGTCCTTAATTAATTTATCATACTTATGAGTGTGAGATAGATTAGTTAGTTTTAATTCTTTGTTTTTAAGGTTTATTGTCTTATATTCATCTATTAGTTCATTAAAGGCACCATACAATTCATCAAAGGTAAAATCTAAATGTGTTTCAGATATTACCTCATTATCATTTGCCATGAAGCAAAAATTTGCTTTTTCCTCTTGTTCCTCATCCGATGATGATGAAGATTGATCGGAGTCTGTCAAGGCGGAGACAAGAGCTTTCTTCTTCTTATATTTGCTGCCCTTCTTCAGCAAGGGACAGTCGATTCTGAAATATCCCGGCTTCTTGCATTCATAGCAACCGATTCCCTCACTTTCCCTTTTCTTATCTTTGTCCTTGTTGTAGGAACTTGAGGAACCTCTCTTTTGATGAAAGGACTTCTTTCGGTTGATGAATCTTCTAAACTTTCGTACAAGAAGTGCCTCATCTTCATCTTCCTCATTGTCTTCTTCTTCACTGCTGCTACTGCAAGAGGGATTCTTGTTAGAAGAAGTAGACTTAAGGGCAATTACCTTTTTCTTGTGGGAGGACTCTTCTTCACTGTGTTGTTTCATTGTGAGCTCATGTGTCATCAAAGATCCAAGAAGCTCTTCGAGTGCCAGCTTGTTCAAGTCTTTGGCTTCTTGGATCGCCGTTACCTTGGCTTCCCATGACCTTGGTAAAGATCGAAGAACTTTTCTGACAAGGTCACTGTTAGTATAACTTTTGCCAAGACTTTTTAGGTCATTGACAATATCAGTAAATCTAGTAAACATACAAGTGATAGTTTCATTAGATTTCATTTTGAATAGTTCATACTTATGAACTAGCATGTTTATTTTGGATTCCTTGACTTGATTCGTGCCCTCGTGGGTCACTTCAAGTCTCTCCCATATCTCTTTTGCAGAATTGCAAGTAGAGATTCTATTGAATTCATTAGGGTCTAAGGCACAAAATAGCACATTCATTGCTTTGGCATTTAGTTGTGCCTTCCTTCTATCACTATCATCCCAATCTTTTTCAAGCTTGGGTATAGAAATGTTATCTACACAGATAGAAGGAATATATGGTCCATTAACTATGATACTCCAAACATCATAGTCTTGGGCTTGGATAAATATCCTCATTCTAGCCTTCCAATATGTGTAGTTAGTTCCATTGAAGAATGGAGGCCTATTGGTGGATTGCCCCTTAGTAAGAGAAGATCCAAAAGGGGTTGTCATTTTGATCTTCTTACTTTTTTAATATAAGAGCTCCGGCTCTGATACCACTTGTTGCCCAAGAAGACAACCCAAGAGGGGGGGTGAATTGGGTTTGGATTAAATCTCGACCAATTAAAAAACTATGATTAGTAATTAACTAAATCTATTGCAAGCAAACTAGTTAAGTTACTAGATGAAGTGAATGAAGAGAGAGAGAGAGGACAGCAGCCAATACAAACACAAACCAATTTATAGTGGTTCGGAGCTAACCCTTACTCCTACGTCCATTCCCCAAGCTTCACTTGGGAGTTCACTATAATCTCTTGGATTACAGCCGGTTGTTTTACAAGTTCACAACCCAACTTATTGTTTTCGCGAGATCACAACGAACTCGGTCGGTTTTCACAGGTTCACCGACTAGAACCACCCGATTATTTTTTTGGGATCACAATCGAACCCTTACACCGTTGGTTTTAACCTTGGCTCACCAACAAATCTTACAACCCTTGATTCAATTCCCTGATTGAATCAAGTAAGAAAATAATTTGGAAAAAGTTACAAGGAAAGCTTCTTAATAAGCAAATATAAACCAATATGAATAGAGTAGAGTTAGAAGCCCTCAAACAGATTTTGGAAGAGGAAGAAGGGGCTTCTCGAACTCTGAGTCTCTTCTTTGAGTGCACTGAAGATCTGATGTCAGAGGAAGAGCCTTGAATGCGAAGGAAAGACTTCTAGGAATGTATTGAATGCGTTTCTTCCTTCTTTTGCTTGTCTTTTCTCTCAATAGACTCTTGGTAGATGGAAAACACTTAATGCACTGTTGACCCCCTAATGGATTTTGATGAATACAAAACACTAGAGTATATTTCCATTTATCTTAACAATTTAATTGAGGATTTCATGTATTTTATTAGGAATATTGTTAAGAAATGTCTAGGCAAGTTCCCATGATTTTTAAGGACTTATTAAAGAATTTTTGAGATGAAAGAAAAAGTTCAGGGACAGCCGAGACGTCTCCGGGTTGTCTCAGAGACGTCTCTGGCACAAACAGGAAGAACTGGCACGTCTGGAGACGTCCCTGGCACCTGCCGAGTCGTCCCCGCGATAGCGGAGTCGACTCTCTCAGTAGCGGCAGAAAGGCAGTTTTCAAGAGATATGCGCGAGACGTCCCCACCGTACGCGGAGTCGTCCCCGCAAGTAAAAAGCAGACTTCCCGAGTCGTCCCCAAGATAGCGGAGACGGCTCTCTCAGGGTTTTCCAGAGAATGACTTTTTCGGTGATAAGGCAGCGGAGACGTCCCCTGAAAGAGCGGAGTCGACTCTCTCAGGGAATTCCAGAAGACATATTTTTCTGAGATAAAGAAGCGGAGTCGTCCCCGAGGCAGCGGAGTCGTCCCCATTCAAAAAGTGCAAACAAGCCGAGACGTCCCCGTAAAGTGCAGAGACGACCCTCTCAGCAAATCAGAAAGGCAAGGATTCAAACGGTACAATTCCAGAGTCGTCCCCGTAAAGAGCCGAGTCGTCCCCAGACAACATAAAAAGTAAAATCTTGTAGCCGAGACGTCTCTCGTTGAAGCAGAGACGTCCCCGGAGCGCCTGGGACGCGACTGACAGCTTTTACAGGTTTGGTTTGAATTTCAAATCTCTTTTACTTTATCTCTAACGGCTATATTTGCTTTTTGAGCTATAAAAGGGAGCTCTTAAGTGCTTCTCAAAAAACTTTTTACCAACCCAAAGCAAAATCATTCAAGAGAGAAGAAAGAAAAAGAGGTTCAAGGGAGTTAGTGCATTCAAGTGAAGAAATCAAGTGCTTTCAAGCTTCCCAAGTGATTTCAAGCTCAACTACTCTCTTCCGTCCGGGATTCAAAGCTCACACTCAAACCTACGCAATCCACATCGGAAGAATCACCATTTCCCACGCTTCCAACGGCAAAAGGATTCTTCCGGGTTCTATTGTTTATCATTATCATATTTGCTTATTTAGAGCTTTCTAATTGTTTGTAAAACTCTTTCAATATTGTGCTTGTTCCAGTCAAGGGACTTGGAACAAGGAAAAGGCGTCCCAAGCCTAGGTTAAATTGGGGGTTTTAGGGTTCGTTGTTAGCCCGGTGTAAAACAACGAGTTGGGTAGTGCACTCGCAAAACTACCGGACTGTAATCTTGGATTATAGTGGAAATTCCCAAAGGTGCTTTGGGGAGTGGATGTAGGAGCAGTGGAAGCTCCGAACCACTATAAAACCTTGTGTTTGCGATTGACTCTTCTCATCCCTCTATCTTTACTTTAGTTCATACATTTGCGTGTTTTACTCTTAATTAGGCAAAAAGTTTTAAAACACCCAATTCACCCCCCTCTTGGGTGACCATCTCTGGGCAACATGCACAAATGGAGTAACTCTCTTGGTGTTTACTACTGTTCAATCAGGCTATTTAAACAGTCCCACTTGAGAAATAGCCGTTAGACACTGATTTATGGCCGTTCTGCACAGTCTGCACCTCCTGACAATGTATCCATTGGGGTCGGAGTCGACTCGCTCGATCTGGAGTCGACTCGGCTGTTGCTGGAGTCGACTCTTGCTTTACTGAAGACGACTCGCCCACTGTACAGGATTTGAATTAAAGTGCTGTCCCGTTCTGGAGTCGACTCGGCCAAACCTGGAGTCGACTCACCAATATCCGGAGATGACTCGGCACTTTTGGAGTCGGCTCGTTCTCAAGATTCTAGAGATCTATATTTCTGCATTTCTTTCTCGAGTCGACTCCATCCGAGTCGACTCGACTCTCAGAGCCCGAAAACTGATCCTCTGTCTTTGAAGTTGAACTGCCTTGGAGTCGACTCGGATTATCTTGGAGTCGACTCGGTTCTCAGAGTCCAAAAACTGATCCTCTGTCTTTCGAGTTGCACTGCCTCGGAGTCGACTCGTACTTTGTTGGGGTCGACTCTCGTATTCTCGGAGTCGACTCGTTCACAGAGTCACTTTGTTTGGTTTTCTGCCTTTCAGTCTGCTTTCCTCTGAGAGTCGACTCTTGCATGTTTAGGAGTCGACTCGCCAAACTTCGGAGTCGACTCGTAACCTTCTGGAGTCGACTCGGTAACAGGGTCCAACAAACATCGTTCTGTCCTTCTGTCTGTTACCCTTTGAAGTCGACTTGAAACTGTCGGGAGTCGACTCGGCAAGCATCGGAGTCGACTCGGTGATAGGGTCTGAAATTCATCTTTCTGTCCTTCTGTCTGTTCTCAGTCGGAGTCGACTCGTAGTGTACCGGAGTCGACTCGAGCTTGTGCTAGAACCTTTGAAACACTTGGAGTCGACTCGCAAGCTTCCGGAGTCGACTCGAGCTTCAGATTTTGGCTTAATTGTGTTCAACACTTAGCCAAATAATCTTGAACAAAAGCTCGATGCTCTTAAAGATAAATTCACATATATTTGCCTGAATCACTAGATTGAATTCATTAGTACAACATGAAATATACTCAAATGCTTTGAGCTTATCAAAATCAAATAGGGATATAACCAATCACTCCACACTAATGCATGGGGTACAGTCAGAGACACTTATCAGAAGTGGCTTTGTAACCGTATTTGCATTATGTTTGCTGCAATGAATGATGAGTTCAATCGTAGGTTTGAGAATGCCCAGCCTAAAGAGATCGTTCAAGTATTGAACGAATCTTTTGGTACTCCCGACGACGTTAAAAGGCATAAGACTAGTTGTGCTATTTTCAGTGCACGAATGAAGGATGGAGCATCGGTGACCGATCATGTATTGTATATGATTGAGTTGATCGAGCACTTGAGCACTCTCGGTTTTTCCCTTCATGATCAACTGGAAAAAGATGCTATACTGAACTCTCTTCCTGGTTCGTACCGCCCATTTCTCACCAACTTTCATATGACGAAATCGGTAGTAAATTATCACCAATTGTTGGGTTTACTACAAACTTTTGAAAAGGATCACCAACTCCCAAAAGGGTTGGTGAATTTAGTGGGAGGTTTATCCGGAGGTCGTGGTCCCTTTAAGAAAGGAAAGAAGAAAAATAAGAATCAAAAGAAAAAGGTGCATCGTGCTGAGCCGAGTCAGACTAAGAAGAAGAAGGCTGATTAAAGTAAGGCAGAGTGCTTCTTCTGCAAAAAGCAAGGGCATTGGAAGAGGAACTGTCCTCAGTACATTGCCTCCCTTGACCCAAACAGGCAAAAGAGAAAGATGCAATCAGTTGTTGATCAAGGTACTTATATGATAATATTTTGTAATTTCTCAATATGTGATAATTCGACTTGGGTATTGTATACCGGTAGTCCTTTTAACATTTGCAATTCGTTGCAGAGACTGCAAGTCAGTGAAAAATTTGGAGAAAGCGAAAGATTTCTGAACATTAGAGATAGAAGATTAGTTCCAGTTCTAGCTTTAGAAAGTCTGAAACTTGTATTCAATTCTTTATTCAATTCTTTAGAAATTATTTTAAGTGACTGTCATTTTTGTCCAAGTTTTTTATTGAACATAATTTCTGTAGGCCTTTTGGCCATGAATGGTTATGAGATTTCAATAAAAAGAGATTATTATGATATCATTATGAATGGTGTTACTATAATGCATGGACATTTGAGCAATGGAATTTATATATTGTCACAGCCTGTTAATGTAATGTACAAATCAAGTAAGCACCCTAGAATAAATAATGTCACGGATGTCTACCTTTGGCATCATAGGCTAGGTCATATTAACAAAAATAGGATGAATAGGTTAAGTAAAGAGGAAATCCTCAATGTTAATGATTGTGAATCATTGACAACCTGTGAGTCATATCTTCTTAGAAATATGACCAAATCACCTTTCACCGAAAAAGATGAACGAGCCAATGACTTATTGACCCTTGTACATTCTGATGTATGTGGGCCAATGAGCACAAATGCTAGAGGTGGGTATTCATATTTTATTACGTTTACAGACGACCTTTCTAGGTATAGTTATGTCTATTTAATGAGACATAAATCTGAATCATTTGAAATGTTCAAATTATATCGTAATGAAGTAGAAAAACAAACTGGAAAGAGTATTAAAACTCTTCAATTAGATTGAGAAGGTGAATACCTCTTCAATGAGTTTTTGACATATCTAGAAAAAAATGGGATTCTTTCCCAATGGACTCCTCCTGGTACACCGCAATATAATGATGTGTCAGAAAGGAGAAATCAAACTTTGTTAGACATGGTTCGATCCATGATGGGATTTGCTGATCTGCCCATATCCTTTTGGGGATATGCACTTGAGTCAGCCTGTTATATACTTAATAAGGTTTCATATAAATCTGTGAATAAAACACCACATGAGATGTGGACAGGACGGAAATCGGTGCTTTCTCACCTTAGGGTTTGAGGGTGTCCGGCTTATATCAAACGTTTGAAAACAGACAAACTTGAAGCCAAATCTGATAAATGTTTCTTTGTCGGTTATTCTAAAGAAACTAAAGGATATTATTTCTATCTTGCTGAAGAACAAAAGTTGTTCGTAAGCAATCTCTATATTCTTGGAGAAGGAATTCCTTGGAGAAGGAAGTAGAAGCTCTAATGTAGAACTTAGGAAAGTTCAATATGTAGAAGATCCAACACCATCCACTGAACCTATTGAGTTAGATTTGATTAGATCAGATCCCGAACCCATCTTAGATGCACCATTAAGGTGCAGGTAGAATACCACGTCAGCCAGACAGATACTACGGTTTCTTGGTCAGGGACGGAAATCCTGTCGAACTTGATGAAAATGATGGGGATCCGATCACTTATATGGATGCTATGCAGAGGCATGACTCTCATGCATGGCTTGGAGCCATGCAATCCGAAATAGAATCCATGAAGGTCAATGATGTATGGACATTGTTGCCCAAGGTGACAAGCCAAGAGGGGGGGTGAATTGGTTTCTCTTAATGTTTACTATCTTACTTATGTCAATTGATGAGTTGGTGGAATTTAACAAAGCACAATACAAACACACAAGAAGTATAGTGGTTCGGTGCTCTCCTAAGCACCTACGTCCACTCTCCAAGCGACCCTTTGGGAATTCACTATAATCCCGCGGATTACAGTTGGATTGTTTTCCGGGCTCACAATCCAAAAACCTTTACACTTTGGTTTTTCGGGTTAACCAAAAACCTATGTTGGTTTTACGGGCTCACCAACGAACCTATGTTGGTTTTTCGGGCTCACCAACGAACCTTTACAATTGGTTTTACGGGTTCACCAATCAACCTACACCGTTGGTTTTGCGAGCTTACTAACAAACCTTTACAAGGTGATTAATAAAAGAAGTAAGAAGATTTAAGCTCCTAGATGAGCAAATATAACAATATAATCTACAAAGAAGAGTTTAGAGAATAGTTATCGCTTGATGAGACTTCTCTTTTCTTTGTCAAGGATGCTTCACTCTTCAAGGGTGGATGGAGCTCTTAATGACTCTTGGAATCTGCTCAACCACTTTCTTTTGACTCTTGAATGAAGCACTTGGATGAAGAAGGTTAGGGCACTTTGTCTTTCTTGTGTACTCTTTGATATTTTGCAAAAGGATGTTTTCTCTGATGAATAGTGCCACTTTAAATAGTTTCCTTCATCCATTGGACAAGCCCCAATGGTTAGTGTTGCCCGAGGTGACAACCCAAGAGGGGGGGGTGAATTGGTTTCTTCTAAACTTTTGGTGTTTTAAAAGTTTTCTTAATTAAGTGCGGTGAATGCTTTCTTAAATTACTTGAATGAATTAAACTAGAGTAAAGATGAAAGATAATGCAATAATAAGCATAAGAACAAGCACAACACAAACACAGCGATATATAGTGGTTCGGTGCACCCCAAGGCACCTACGTCCACTCCCCAAGCGTCCCCTTGGGAATTTTACTATAACCCCTCGGATTACAGTAGGATTGTTTTCCGGGCTCACAATCCAAAACCTTTACAATTTGGTTTTTCGGGATCACCAAGAACCTATGTTGGTTTTACGGGCTCACCAACAAACCTTCACAATTGGTTTTACGGGCTTACCAAGAACCTATGTTGGTTTTACGGGGTTACCAACAACCTACGTTGGTTTTACGGGCTTACCAACAACCTACGTTGGTTTTACGGGCTTACCAACAACCTACGTTGGTTTTACGGGCTTACCAACAACCTACGTTGGTTTTACGGGCTTACCAACAACCTACAATGTTGGTTTTACGGGCTTACCAACAAACCTTACAACAAGTAGTTTGACAAACAAAAAGAAAGATTCAAACTCCTAAATGAGCAAATGAAACAATATAAACTACAAAGAAGAGTTAGAAAATATTTATCGCTTTGAAGTGGCTTCTCTCTTCTTTGTCAAGGATGCTTCACTTCTTCAAGGGAGGATGGAGCTCTTGATGGCTCTTTGAAACTGCTCAACCCCTTTCTTTTGATTCTTGAATGAAGCACTTGGATGAAGCTTGCCTTCCTAGGGTTCTCTCTTGAATGCACTTGATGTTTTTTCCCCAAAGCTTGCTTCCTCTGATGAATACTCCCTCTTAAATACTTCTCCAACCTCCAAATAGTCCTATCTGACCGTTGGATTGAAGAAACTAGCCGTTTATAGCCGTTGGGAGTCCAAAAAGCATTTCTGCACAACTAGCCGTTATGTTCAGCCCGTGTTTGGGTCGGCTCAACCTGTCCTTGGGTCGACCCAACCTTCACTTGGGTCGACTCAACCATTTCTTGGGTCGACCCTCTCAGAAAACACAGAAACTTGAAATTCAGCCTTCTGTTGCCTTGGGTCGACCCAACCTTTCTTTGGGTCGACCCAAGGTCAGCTTCAGAAAATTCAGAGCCTTGAATTTCAGCCTTTCTTCACTTGGGTCGACTCAACCTTTCTTTGGGTCGACTCAAGGTTTACTTGGGTCGACTCAACTTCTTCTTGGGTCGACCCTCTCAGTAAATCCAGAGAGCATTCTTCCTTTGCATTTTGAGGTTCTTTGGAGGTTGGGTCGACTCTTGCTTACCTTGGGTCGACCCAACTCACTGTTCATTTGTGCTGTTTTTGCAGGAGTGTGCCAAATGATTCCTCGATGTGCCGGGGTCGACCCAATCAACCTATGGGTCGACTCAATCCACACTTTGCTGCATTCTCAAGGTTAGTTTCATCCAAATGAACAAGACCATATATATATTTCCAATTAAGCAAATGTACTGAGAGCAATGAACTTATAAATGAAGTATCAATTTTAACTTATAGCATACTCTAGAGAATTGCTTGTTAATCATCAAAATAACACTATCATCCTCAATCTCCCCCTTTTTGATGATTACAAAATAAAGAGTATAAGCCTATTGATACTTGTCTTTAAAATCAGTTTATAAAAGGGATTGAATTTCAGAATTTCAGCTTTTCATATATATAAGTAAAATCTCCCCCTATATCATTCAAAATTTGCCAATTTGATTTTTTGAATGGCTCCCCCTTTCATTTATAATTCATTAGCAATGAAACTTCAAAAATTTGAGATAAAATAAGAGTTTCAGCTTATGTATCGGGGTGAGAAAGGAGCGTGCCAAATTCTGAATTTATATGTGCCAAATTCTGAATTATGATAGAAATTTTTGATTTGATGATTTTCATTGTTACAAATTGCTCCCCCTTAGATATGTAAGCTTTCTTATATGATTTTCAATTTGTTTGCCCATTTATTTCTCTTTTCTTTTCATAACTTCTTTACTCACTCTTTCTCACAAAAGTAATACTCTTTCGTCTCAAATGAAATACTCTTTCTTTTCTTAGAGTGAATACTCTATCTTTTCGTCTCCCCCTTTATATACTCTTTTCTTCTCCCTTTATATACTCTTTCCTTCTCTTCTCTTTTATATACTCTTTCCTTCTCTTCTCCTTTATATACTCTTTCCTCTTCTCCCTTTATATACTCTTTCCTTCTCTTCTCTTTTATATACTCTTTCCTTCTCTTCTCCTTTATATACTCTTTCCTTCTCTTCTCCCCCTTTTTGTTATCATCAAAAACATATATATGGGAAAAGATGCAATAAAGAACAAACTTCAGACTTCATTGATCAAAATAGGAACATTTTTATATATTAATGCTCAAAATGATGAAAAGTACAATGTTCCACAATCAAGATTTAAAGATATAAGGGAAAGACAAGATTCATAAGAGAAAAAGCAAGATACATATGAGAAAAGGCAAGATACATACGAGAACTAGATTTCTAGCCTAGGCTCTAAATATAGATGCTAAGATCAGCCTAGGGAGACTCTAATTGAGAGTGGGAAATAGGGTTTTCGGAAGAGGACAAAGGGTAAACAGTGCCCTAGATAGCTTACGGGTCCCCCTTTTAACAGTGGGGTCCCGACGTTGGGTCGACTCAAGAAATTTCTTGGGTCGACTCAACGTTGGGTCGACCCTATTCTGGGTTGGGTTGACCCAAGTGCAGAATTTTTCTTTTCTCTTCCTTTTTTTTTTTGCTTCTAAAAATTTTCCTTGCTTTCAATCCTTATAAATTCTTTCTGGGACAATGATACATGAGGAAGGAATCTATAGATAACAAGTGTGACTCATGTTTCATGGATTTTTAGAAATTGGAGGAATGTATCATGAGACTACTTGCTCCCTTTTATATTTTTTCAATAAAAAGGATCACATATGCCTAATTTCCTCCTTAGCGTGCAGAATCTATCTTCACTCAAGGGTTTTGTGAATATATCGGCTAATTGTTTTTCAGTGCATATATGCTCAATACATATGTTTCCATTTTGCACATGATCCCTTATCTTATTTCTATGTGTTTGTCTTTAGGAATGAGATATTTAGGATGTAAGCCAGAAGTGATTTCTAAATGTAGATTCCAAAGATAGTTTTCTAATCAAGTGTAGGTGGAATCTTCCTTAGGTTAATTCAAGAAGTACCATGAATGATATTCAAGGAAGGACATGAGTGGAAATCTACTCTCTCTTCACTAAGTATGAAAGCTTGTTCGTTTAAGACCTTTTGCCCAATTTATTAAGTATTTTATCAACAGGAGAGTAATTTTAATTAATTTTCAGAATGAAAGATCAAAACTTATATACTTGAAAGTCATATCATCATGTTGGATCATTAATTTTTAATGACTTCAAGGTTCTTTTATGATAAAAAGAGCATTGGGGCACAAGTACCAAAATGTGAATTCATGTAGTTTTTGATACATCTTAGAGTTCTTTTACAAACTTTCTTTTATCCCTTTAGAAAATAAGCACAATTTGATACATAAAAATATGAATTGGCACACAATTTAAGTTCTAAAGATCAAGTCAATTAGGATTCATTAGTGAATATCAAAAGAGATTTTCTAAATCACAGTTTTTATAGATGATCATTGAGGTACGTGTATTTATAGAATTCAATTTCTTAATCACAGTTTTTCAGCAATGTATACATGAAGCTCAATGAATTTTTAAATATCAAAACATAATCATATATTTAAAAATGTTTGCTTGTAATCAAGATCATTGAAAGACACATCATTTAGACCAATATTAGTACATTTTAATGATAAGAAAAGATATGTTTCGGATGCGTATCAGAGCAATCAACCAAGGCATCAAAATTAATTCTGTTTTTCTTACATTAACATTTTATTTAGTAATCATGTGGAGTTTAAATGTTTATACAAAATCAGATTCTGAATTACATAGAATTTTCACTAGAGGCTTTTTAAGTCATAATTTGAGATATGTATCTTCCACATTGTAGCTCATCGTAAATTATTACGATTGAAAACACATATTTCAAACATATAAGAGCATAATCAGAATCTTTGTATTTAATGTTGAGTTTTGGTATGAATTAGAATATTATATACCAAATTTAGGCAAGTTGAAGGATAGAACAAAATCAATTTATTTTTCCTAAATAGAGATATTCTTCTCTTCTCCTTTCTACAATTTTATTTAGCTTTCAGATTTTAACAATGATTGTGAATGACAAATCTGAAATTTCTTTTCAATAAAACCTAAACAAAAGATGTTATGTAGCAATTCAAACATTCAATCAAATTGTCCAAGTATGAAGCATTACAAAACATTGAGAACCCATAAATCAAGATATCATACCATATGCAAAATATATCATGTGTTAAGTCATGCATTAAAATACTAAGAACAAGAATGTCAAGGATCAAAATCAGTTCTTTTCAAATAAACTCCCCCTATTTAAATATAATTTCGCACTGATATATTCCTTAAAGTATGTTTTCAAGTGATTAACCATTTTGACTTGATTCTTCTTATATACTTTCATTTACTTTGTCTTTCATTTTTACTTTCTTATGCTCTATACTCTATTTGCTCCCTATCCGGTGGAGTTGGGAAGGGGCACGAGGTACTACCACTAGCCTCCCTCTTGTGCCGTCCCTAATATGCCCTACACCGAATAGTTGGGTCAAATAGTGCCGGGTACTACCACTAGCCTCCCCATTGGCACCATCCCTATGATGAGCAATATAGAAGGGTTAAAATGTTTACTTCGAATTCTTCCTGTTTTAGTGTAATTAATTATGGATTTTATCCCTTCCAAATGTCCCGAATATATTATGCTTGTTTTACTTTTCCTTAAGATTGGAGTATTTGCCTTTGCTTAGATTCTACACCTCTTGAATAATATTCATTTTCTTTTCTTTATCTCTCTCTCTTTTTGTTATTCTCAAGTAATTTACATGAAAGAGCAGAATGAGGAATTAATCTTGTGTATCATACAAACAACATTTTCATTATGTTCATGGATTCATAATTTCACACAAGTTATTTTAGATCAAAATTTTAAGCATAAACTTGTGTATTTCATGGTTATGACATATGCAAAGATATATTCTAGTTTGGGCAAACCATGAAACAATTTCTAAAAGTATAAGTCAATCAATTATAGACATGATATCAAAAATTAATAATTTAAAGGCCTCAATCATGCCATAATAAGATTTAAGTTATTGACTTTGCTCAATTAATTTATGAGAGAAGTATCTAGAATTACCATTTCATTCTGCATTCTTCAGTCAAATACCTACTAGATTTCTTATGTATGAACTTTTGGCTGACGAAGGTCCTCTCTCTTGTTTGCATGTGAATGTTTATTGTACCTTATATGGAGATATCCTTCAAGTTGAGATCTCTCATTTTTCTTGCTCAAGGATCCTGCATCATTAACAAACTCCTTTTCTTTCTTGAAGGAGAGTCATTAGTTTCTTCAAGATACAAAACATTCATCCAACATATTCTTTGTTTTAAACTAGATGACTCAATATAAGATATGACAATAGTTGCTTGTTGAGTCACTTTACTCAAGAGATTGCCTAAATATAAGCAAGCACATATCACTTGAACTAAAGAGATAGTTTCATTAACCAAGATAGTTCAATGACAAGCATGTGAGCAATGGAAAGATTTATCAAGGTCAAGTCAATTTTTATTTTCAGAATCAATTTAGCTTAGATTCTATTTCCTTAAGATAATTATCAGTAAGATATATTAGCTAAGTTTTAATCAATTTTATCTTAATCAGTTGTTTCTATCAAAAATTCAGATTATGATTTATTTGTTATCAATAAAATAAGATTCATTAAAGTTAGATTGAAGTCTTGCCCAAGTGCACATAATGAGCATACATTCTGGTCTATTAGCTGTAAGATGAAATAATTATTCTATCAAGCTTCAATACAGCTTTAAACAATAGATCTACTTTGCTCATCCTTTTCAAATTCTACAAGATGGGGTCATAGATGTACCTTCTTCATGCCAATCTTCTATAAGAATTTTCTTGTGGACTACCGTTGGTCAATGAAGATCCCCTTTCTTGTTTGTCTTAATTTGGAGATTGAGAGAAGATGTTAATTCATTCATCACACATATTTCAAACTCACCTTACATGAGCTAAGTAAAATCTTCATATAATTCTTCATTAGTAGAACCCAAAAATGATGTCATCAATGCATACTTTGAGCAAATAAGATATTACAAATTCTTCTTTTTGATGCATAGATTTATCACTATTACTTTCTATCAAAAAGGTTACTTAAGCTTTTATATATCATGCTTTTGATGCTTGTACCAAATCACATATTGCTTTATCATATATGTAATGTGTATTTTTAAGTATGGTGGTTATTTTACATAGATCTCCTTTTTAATGAAATAACCACATAGGAGTGAGTTCTACACATTCATTTGATAGCATATAAAGCTCATAAAGCAAGCAAATGATAATGGTGATCTTTACTTCTAATCATACAAGAATCTCATCAAGATCTATTTTATCTTTTCTTGATTTAGTCTTTTAGTAGTCATCAATTTTTCTTCATTAAGTGCATTTCTGAAAAACTCAATTTGGTTCTAATTATTAACATGTTTTCAGATTGTTATATGTAAAAGATTAACCATATACATATATATAATTTGTTTTTAGTATTTTGATAATAAATCATTAGTCTCATAAAGAATAAAGTGAATTGATACTTCTACAACTAGAAGTTTTCATGAATGTTCTATATGCATTGCTTGATGAATGATATCCAAGGATAGAAATATCTTTATCAGATTTGGCATTATTTTCATGGGAACATATCAAGCATAACATGTACGACTGAAAAATATGAGAGATATGCAATAGTTCTTTTTCTATTTTTCAGAAGATCAAAAGAAGTTTTCATCAAAAAATAGATTTAAGAGAGATCATATGTATGACACGCAGTGATGATAGTCTTTTAAAAATTATTTAAGTAGATGACTATCATACATAATTATCTTTTGCATTTCTTCAAGAATTCTATTAACTCTATTTTACTTATGGTGTCCTTGGTGCTGAAATCGTTGGATTTAATATTATTTTCTGTATAACCTTTATCAGGATTTTGGTTTTCAACACTGTGCCATGATACTCTTTATCTTCACAGTTTGGAAACCTTTATCATTTGAAACACTTTTACAAGATTTAGTAAATACAGAAAAATACTTCAGTTTTATTTCCCAAGAATAAATCCAACGTAAGCTTTTGAAAACTTAGAGATGGAAACAACATCTTTAGATTTAGAAAAGATTTTTGTTTGTTTCCTTAGTTAGCATGCATAGCAAAACTTTGACCTTTAAGTAGATAATCTAAGTAGGCCTATGGCAAGGTCTTTTGGGAGTAAGTACATACTAGCATGAGTTGATTCTATGTGCCAAGGATGGTTTCTTTAATCTTGGTATTCATAGTGCAAATATTCAAAAGCATACCAAGTACACATTATCATTTTCATGATCAATAAAAAATAATGCCATGGATAAAAATTCTTAATCAAGCATATAGAGAATTCATCGAGTTATTTTTAATAAATTAATTAACCATTTTGCAACTTATCCAATAGTAAGTGGAGCATACTATAAAAATGAAGTGATTTGAATATATTTTCTTTTCAAAAAAAGTATCACTTATATCACAAAAGTGATTAATACTTGCAAGTTATGTTTTAATCAACTAATGAAGTAATTTCAACACGAGAAGATGTAAGAATTACTTATTTCATTCTTTCTTTCATTTGAATCATTCTTCTTAGTTACATTCAATTCTTTAACACATGTCTAGAGCACCCATTGTTTAGATAACGTCTTTCATTAGAACCTTGGATAGCTAGACATGCTTGCAGAAAAATAATCATATTTTCAACTTAGGAACCCAAGCTCTTTTGGGTCCTTGTAGGTTAGCTATAATTGTTCCTTTTGGAACCCATATTTTCTTAATAGCTATTTTGTCCATGAATTTACAGATTTTAGTATTACAAGGGATGTATTTCTGTATCCTCTTGTTGAATTTAACAAACTTAGATCGAACATGAGTAGTAGGAAAACTTCCAGTTTTCTGTTTCTCCCATTTTGGTTTATCAAATTTGTAATGTATAGATTTAGGAACAACAGAAAAGATTTTAATTAGCTTTTGTTTATAAGAATCTGTTTTAGAATAATTAAAAACTGTTTTAACAAACATATTTTTAAAAGATTTTTGAGTGTACCAAGGTTGATATCCTAATGTAACTTTATCAAATTCAGCTCTTTGATTATTTATCATTAGGTTCAGTTTTTCAGAGCTGAGCGTAAATCTTTCAACAATAGGTTTTAATCTGTCAACTTCTTTAGTTAATCTTCTGTTATCTTCTGAAAGTAATTCATTGTCTTTCTTAAGTTTATCATGACTTTCAGTGAGAAGTTGATCTCTTTGATTTAGTTCTTGATTTTCTTTAATTAAGATTTCAGTTTTACTGGTTAGTTTCAGTTTTTCATCTATTAGAATTTGTTTTTCAATCTTCAAGTTCTTGTTCTTACAAATAAGTTTCTTATATTCTAAATACAAATCAAAAAAGGCATCATGGAGTTCATCAAATGTAAAATTGCTTTCAGTTTCAGTATGTACCTCTTGTGCCACCAAGCATGGATTTTCAATATGATACTGCTCTCCTTCTACACATGATGTTTCAGATTTGTTAGTGCATTCATATTTGTCTTCAAGCATATCCCATATTTCTTTAGCAGTCATGCAAGAAGATATGCAATTAAACTCATTCCTATCTAACGCACAATATAATAGGTTCATGGCTTTTGAATTTTGTTGAACCATTTTCTCATTATGTCTAGTGTTTGTGTGTGTTCCATTGACTATAATGCTCCATAAATTATAATCAACTGATTGTATAAAAATCCGCATGCGTATTTTCCAATGTGTATAGTTTATGCCATTAAATAGTGGAGGTCGATCAATTAACTGTCCCTCTCCTAGGAAACTGTCTATTTGAGTTGTCATGATCTTTGGCTCTTTGACGGTTAGGTCAAAACCAAAAAAAGGCAAGGAATTATAGAGCACCTGCTCTGATACCACTTGTTGCCCGAGGTGACAACCCAAGAGGGGGGGGGGTGAATTGGTTTCTTCTAAACTTTTGGTGTTTTAAAAGTTTTCTTAATTAAGTGCGGTGAATGCTTTCTTAAATTACTTGAATGAATTAAACTAGAGTAAAGATGAAAGATAATGCAATAATAAGCATAAGAACAAGCACAACACAAACACAGCGATATATAGTGGTTCGGTGCACCCCAAGGCACCTACGTCCACTCCCCAAGCGTCCCCTTGGGAATTTTACTATAACCCCTCGGATTACAGTAGGATTGTTTTCCGGGCTCACAATCCAAAACCTTTACAATTTGGTTTTCCGGGATCACCAAGAACCTATGTTGGTTTTACGGGCTCACCAACAAACCTTCACAATTGGTTTTACGGGCTTACCAAGAATCTATGTTGGTTTTACGGGGTTACCAACAACCTACGTTGGTTTTACGGGCTTACCAACAACCTACGTTGGTTTTACGGGGTTACCAACAACCTACGTTGGTTTTACGGGCTTACCAACAACCTACGTTGGTTTTACGGGCTTACCAACAACCTACAATGTTGGTTTTACGGGCTTACCAACAAACCTTACAACAAGTAGTTTGACAAACAAAAAGAAAGATTCAAACTCCTAAATGAGCAAATGAAACAATATAAACTACAAAGAAGAGTTAGAAAATATTTATCGCTTTGAAGTGGCTTCTCTCTTCTTTGTCAAGGATGCTTCACTTCTTCAAGGGAGGATGGAGCTCTTGATGGCTCTTTGAAACTGCTCAACCCCTTTCTTTTGATTCTTGAATGAAGCACTTGGATGAAGCTTGCCTTCCTAGGGTTCTCTCTTGAATGCACTTGATGTTTTTTCCCCAAAGCTTGCTTCCTCTGATGAATACTCCCTCTTAAATACTTCTCCAACCTCCAAATAGTCCTATCTGACCGTTGGATTGAAGAAACTAGCCGTTTATAGCCGTTGGGAGTCCAAAAAGCATTTCTGCACAACTAGCCGTTATGTTCAGCCCGTGTTTGGGTCGGCTCAACCTGTCCTTGGGTCGACCCAACCTTCACTTGGGTCGACTCAACCATTTCTTGGGTCGACCCTCTCAGAAAACACAGAAACTTGAAATTCAGCCTTCTGTTGCCTTGGGTCGACCCAACCTTTCTTTGGGTCGACCCAAGGTCAGCTTCAGAAAATTCAGAGCCTTGAATTTCAGCCTTTCTTCACTTGGGTCGACTCAACCTTTCTTTGGGTCGACTCAAGGTTTACTTGGGTTGACTCAACTTCTTCTTGGGTCGACCCTCTCAGTAAATCCAGAGAGCATTCTTCCTTTGCATTTTGAGGTTCTTTGGAGGTTGGGTCGACTCTTGCTTACCTTGGGTCGACCCAACTCACTGTTCATTTGTGCTGTTTTTGCAGGAGTGTGCCAAATGATTCCTCGATGTGCCGGGGTCGACCCAATCAACCTATGGGTCGACTCAATCCACACTTTGCTGCATTCTCAAGGTTAGTTTCATCCAAATGAACAAGACCATATATATATTTCCAATTAAGCAAATGTACTGAGAGCAATGAACTTATAAATGAAGTATCAATTTTAACTTATAGCATACTCTAGAGAATTGCTTGTTAATCATCAAAATAACACTATCATCCTCAGTTAGAATTCAAAAACTAGCCGTTACTCACTGTTGGAAGGACAAAAAGTACTTCTGCAGAACTAGCCGTTATGCTTCTGCCCGTGCTTGGGTCGGCTCAACCTTTCCTTGGGTCGACCCAACTTTCACTTGGGTCGACTCAACCTTTTCTTGGGTCGACCCTCTCAGAACCACAGAACCTTGCAATTCAGCCTTCCTTCACTTGGGTCGACTCAACATCTCTTTGGGTCGACTCAAGGTTCAGTTGGGTCGACTCAACTTCCACTTGGGTCGACCCTCTCAGGATTTCAAGAGAACCTATTTTGAATCTCATTGCCTTTGGGTCGACCCTCTCAGTGTTTGGGTCGACTCAAGTTTGGGTCGACTCAACTTCCTCTTGGGTCGACCCTCTCAGTGTTTCCAGAGAACTGTTTTCTTGAGGCTTGAGAGGCTTGAAGTTTGGGTCGACTCATGCTTTCCTTGGGTCGACCCAACTACTGTTCATCCGTGCCATTTTTGCAGAAGTGTGCCAGATACTTTCTTGATGTGCCGGGGTCGACCCAATCAACCTTGGAGTCGACTCAATCCACACTTTGCTACAACTCAAGGTTAGATTCATCCATATAAACAATGAAATGCATCTTTATCTTATTATACGAATATACTGAGAGTAACAGACTTATAAATGAAGTATCGAATTAACTTGTAACATACTCTTGATTATTGTATTAATCATCAAAATACCACTATCATCCTCAATCTCCCCCTTTTTGATGATTACAAAATATAGAGTATGAGCCTATTGATACTTATCTTAAAATCAGTTTTAAAAAGGCTCAAGTTGCTGAATTTTAGCTTTTCAAATTTGAGAGTGAAGTCTCCCCCTATTTCATCCAAATGTTTCCGATTTGACTTTTTGAATTGCTCCCCCTTTCTTTTATATTTCATTAAAGATGAAACTTCAAAAATTTTAGATAAAGCATGAGTTTCAGATTATGTATCGAGGTGTGAAAGGTATGTGCCGAATTCTGAAATTCTATGTGCCAAATTCTGAAATTCAATTGAAATTTTAGATTTGATCATTTTCATTGTTACAAATTGCTCCCCCTTAAATGTATATGCTTTCCTATTATAATTTTCAACTTGTTTGACAACTTATTTCTCTTTCCTTACACAACTTATTTCTCTTTTCTTACTTCTCCCCCTTTTTATTATCATCAAATAGGTGCATGGGAATAGACACAATAATTAACAAATATTTCAACTTCATTGATCAAAAAGGAACATTTTAGTACAAGAATGTCAAAACAAAAACAAATACAATGTTCCTCAATCAAAGTTCAAAATATATGATCAACACAAAATACATACGAGAACTAGATACATATCCTAGGCTCTAATCAGAAATGCTAATATCAGCCTAGGGGGTATCTAATGGCTGTGATCTACTCCTCATCCTCCTAGCATAAGTAGCGAGGGGAGGTCGAGCCTGATGAGACTGAGTCTGGCGTGGAGCACGGTGAGCTGGATGACTCTGTGCCGAAATCTCTGACTCAGCTGCCTGTGGCACAGATGGTCCATGAACCTCTCTCTCTCTCCGTAGAGCTCCTATCTGCTCTCTAAGATCACTGATCTCAGCAGTCATGATATCGAGTCTGCTCATCAGCCCATCAGTGATAGTCCTCGCCTGAGCTGACATAAGCTCAGTCATCCTACTCCAAAACTCATCTGTGTCTCCCGCAGGAACAGATGACGAAGGTCCAGCCTCTGAAGATGCAGTAGGATGATCTGTATGCTCCTCATCCTCAGGGATAGGGTCTCCAATATCTGGTGCATCACCCTCTGGTGCATCACCCTGAATCCCTGCTCCAGCACGAACCCACTGCCCGTTCACCTTCTCATAGCCCATGCGAATAAGTGATCGTGCAGTGTATGTATCGGTGAAAAGTAGATGCCTGGAGATCTCTCCCTCGACAGATATATCGTGCTGTCGGAAGATCAAGGTGAGTATCATACCATAAGGCAGGGAGACTCTGGAGTTGCAAATCACCTTCCTCATCTGCCTCAGTATCATGGCCGGGAGATTCAGGGGAATATCCTGAATAATATGCTCCATCACAACTAGATCTTACTCTGAAATGAGATCAAATCTTCCGCTCTTCGGAAATAGAATCCGACCAATGAAGTTGTGCAACAACCTCATTTCTGCATAAAGAGAGCTTGCTATAACATTCTCCGAGTAGTCGAAGTCTTCATTCTCAAGAATTAACTGCAAGGCTCTCAATTTATTTTCTGGCTTTTCTGGAGTTGCTCCTTCGCAGGGGAGATGAAGCAACTCACTCAAACTCTCTTCAGAAACTCGAACCCTAACTCCTCGAACTTCCGATATAAGCCCTCCCATCCCAGTTTTGAGGAAGGCATAGAATTCACGGACTAATCCCGGATATATCACCACATCTAGGGAGCAAAGATACTCCCATCCTTGCCTTCGGATCCATTCCCCCAAACGGAACCCTTCTTGATCCAAGAACTCGGAATGGATCCTTCTCCCCGTTGTAACCGGTCTCCCCGCAAACTTTGCAAGTTGTACTGAAGGGGAGGGAGGAGGAGGTGGCTCTACACGTGTCTCACCTTGTGGAGACACTGTAGATGGCTCTGTAGCTTCCCTATCCGCATGTGTGATCCGTGAGACTCTTCCGGATCCCTTGGCTACGGCTCTTTTGGGTCCCATTTCTCCAAGATCTTAAAGTAATCTACTGTTTGAAGATGATTGGAGGAGATTTGAGAGTGGAAAATAGGGTTTTCGGAAGAGGACAAAGTGAAAACAGTGCCCTAGATAGCTCACGGGTCCCCCTTTTAACAGTGGGGTCCCGACGTTGGGTCGACTCAAGAATTTTCTTGGGTCGACTCAACGTTGGGTCGACCCTATTCTGGGTTGGGTTGATCCAAGTTCAGAAATTTTTTCTTTCTCTTCCTTTTTCCTTCTAAAAATTTTCCTTGCTTCCAATCCTTACAAATTCTTTCTGGGACAATGATACATGAGTAAGGAATCTATAGATGACAAGTTTGACTCATATTTCATGGGTTTTTAGAAATGGGAGGAGTGTATCATGAGACTGCTTGCTCCCTTTTATTTCTCTTCAATAAAAAGGATCACATATGCCTAATTCAGTCCTAAGCGTGCAGAATCTATCTTCACTCAAGGATTTTGTGAATATGTCAGCTAATTGTTTCTCAGTACATACATGCTCAATACATATGTTTCCATTTTGCACATGATCTCTAATAAAATGATATCTTATTTCAATGTGTTTGGCTTTAGAATGCTAAACCGGATTTTTAGTAAGGTTGATGGCACTAGTATTATCACACTTTAGCTGCTTAAGCAGCATTGGAAGAATTTTGCTGGCGTGAACTGGCGCTGAGGCTTTTGGGCGACCCCACCCGCCTCCCTTCTTCCTATTGATTTGGGCCAGGAATGTTATCTAGCTTAACTCCATAATCCTCTAGTTGTTGCTTAAGCCATGGTACTTGAGCACAACAACTGCCAGCAGCTATATATTCAGCTTTAGCTGTCGACAGTGCCACTGAATTCTGCTTTTTGCTAAACCATGATACTAAGTTATTTCCTAAAAATTGACATGTTCCACTAGTGCTCTTCCTATCTAATTTGCATCTAGCAAAATCAGCATCTGAGTATGCAAGCAAATCTAGACAGGATTCTCTCGAGTACCATAATCTTATGTTTGTAGTTCCTCTTAAATATCTAAGAATTCTTGTAACAGCACTTAAATGTGACTCCTTAGGATTTGATTGGTATCTAGTACATATTCCTACACTAAACACGATGTCTGGTCTACTAGCAGTAAGATAGAGCAAGGATCCAATTAATCCTCTATAAAGCTTAATATCAATACTCTTTCCTTTCTCATCTTTGTCTAGCTTACTAGTAGGATTTATTGGAGTGCCTACTCCTTTGTGATTTTCATTCCCAAACTTCTTTAGTATTTCCTTTGTATACTTAGTTTGATGAATGAAGATACCTTCTTTAGTTTGTTTGATTTGTAATCCTAGAAAGAAACTTAGTTCTCCCATCAAACTCATTTCGAATTCTCCGTGCATTAAATCAGCAAACTCTTTGCGAAGATTATCATTTGTGGCACCAAAGATTATGTCATCTACATATATTTGTACCACCAGTAGATTTTCGTCCTTTCTTTTGAGAAACAGTGTTTTATCTATATTTCCTCTACTAAAGTCATTATTTAGTAGAAATTTGCTTAATCGATCATACCAAGCCCTAGGTGTTTGCTTCAATCCATATAATGCCTTATGTAGTCTAAACACATGATTTGGCAATTCATGATTCTCAAAACCAGGAGGTTGCTCTACATATACTTCTTCCTCTATAAAACCGTTTAAGAATGCACTTTTTACATCCATTTGATACAATTTGAAATCCATGAAACATGCAAAAGCTAGAAGTAATCTAATAGCCTCTAATCTAGCTACAGGAGCAAATATTTCATCAAAATCTATCCCTTCTTCTTGATTGTATCCCTTAGCTACAAGTCTAGCTTTATTTCTTATAACTAACCCATTTTTCATCTAATTTATTTCTAAAGATCCATTTTGTTCCAATTATAGAGTTATGCTTTGGTCTTTCAGTTAATGTCCATACATTACTTCTTTTGAATTGATTTAATTCTTCTTGCATAGCATTTATCCAATTGGTATCTTTTTCAGCTTCTTCATAAGTCTTAGGTTCTAACTGTGAAACAAAAGCAAGATAATCATTTAAATTTCTAAGAGAGGATCGAGTTCTTACCCCTTGAGATGGATCACCAATGATTAAGTCTTTAGGGTGTCCATATGCATACCTCCATTCCTTTGGCAAGTTTTGAGATTGTGGTGGCACGCAATCATTTTCCTTATCTTGAATTGGCACGTCATCAAGATTCAACTTTTCAAAGTTAATAATTTCTGCATCATCATCAAGAATATTTTCTTTCCTAGCAGACTCACTATCAGACTCATCAAATATGATATTAACTGACTCTTCGACTACAAGAGTTCTTTTATTGAACACTCTGTATGCCCTGCTAGATGTGGAGTATCCTAAGAAGATACCTTCATCTGACTTGGCATCAAATTTACCTAGATCCTCCTTGCCATTGTTTAAAATAAAATATCTACATCCAAATACTCTAAGATATTTAGCGGTTGGTTTCTTATTCTTCCAAAGTTCATAAGAAGTTTTCTTGGTTATAGGTCGTATTAAAAACCGATTTAGAATATGGCAAGCAGTGCTTATAGCTTCAGCCCAAAAGTACTTTGGAAGATTTGACTCGCACAACATCGTGCGTGCCATTTCTGCCAATGTCCTGTTTTTCCTTTCAACAACCCCATTTTGTTGAGGCGTTCTAGGTGCTGAAAATTGATGTGAGATACCGTTTTTATTACAAAATTCTTCAAAGTGTTGATTTTCAAATTCAGTTCCATGATCACTTCGAATTGCTACTAAGATGAGCTTTTTTTCATTTATGATATAATTATAATGTTTCAAGAATTCTGAAAATGTTTCATTCTTATGTGCCAAAAATGAAACCCATGTATATCTTAAAAAATCATCTACTATAACTAGTCCATACTTCTTTCCTCCTAGACTCGCAGTTCTAGTGGGTCCAAATAGATCCATGTGTATGAGTTCAAAAGGCCTAGTTGTTGATACTATATTCTTTGATTTGAAGGATGATTTAGTTTGTTTTCCTAATGAACATGGTCCACAAATTTTGTCCTTTTTAAAAATCAATTTTGGCACATCTTTTATTAATTCCTTCTTGACTAGTTTTGATATTAATTCCATACTAGCATGTCCTAGTCTACGATGCCAAAGCCAACTTGTTTCATTTTTCTTTTCTTCATTAGTAATTAAACATAATCCATTTTTCTTGCCTAAATCATGAAGATCTACCATGTAAATATTTCTTTGCCTTTGTCCTACAAGTACAATGCTATTATCTTTAGGATTTGTGATTATGCATACTGATGCTTCAAATGTGACTTTAAACCCTTTATCACAAAATTGACTTATGCTAAGTAGGTTATGTTTCAAGCCATTAACTAATAAGACATTTTCTATGAAGGTAGATGGAGTAATGAAAATTTTACCCTTTCCAATGATATACCCTTTTCCATTGTCTCCATAGGTAACTACTCCACCCTTCTTAGATTTCAAGGTAACAAATTGGTCTACGTCACCGGTCATGTGTCTTGAACAGCCGCTATCTAGATACCATCGTTTTTCCACTTTATTAGCTGCAAGACACCCCTGCAATCAAGATCAAGAATGAGCTTTAGGTACCCAAACTATGTTGGGTCCTTTAGGGTTAGTACTTGATGTTCCTTTTGGAACCCAAACTTTTTTGAATTTAAGCTTATGATTATTACTCAATTTGTTTTGACTGGACTTTCTATAGTTACATTCATATGCTTTATGTCCTAATTTATTGCAGCAATGACAAGTAATATTTTCATTTTTAGCTTTTACAAAAATGTTCTTTAAGTATTTTTGTTTCCTATTTGTTTTATATCCTAATCCATCCTTATCATATACAGCTTTTTGACTATCAAGAATCATATTTAATTTGGTTGAACTAAGTGTAAACTTATCTACTAAGAATTTATATTTTTCAGCATCTTCTTTTAACTTGACATTTTCAGCAATTAGATTCTTGGTTTCATTTGTGAGTTTCCTACTTAATGTTTCATAGTTATGAGATAGTTTTAACGTATCTTTGATAAGAGATTGATTTTCTTCTTTTAGAACTTTATTTTTATTGATTAGTTTTTTATGTTCTTCCATGAGTTCTAAAAATGCATCATGTAATTCATCAACAGTAAAATCACATTCAAGTTCAGAATCTACCTCATCGTCATTGGCCATATGGCATATTTGGGCCGTCTCTTGATGATCTTCCTCTTCCGAACTTGACTCCTCACTTTCACTCCATTCAGCCATGAAGTTCTTCTTTTTAAGTTTTCTTGCCATCCACTTTAATTCAGGGCAATCTATCTTATAATGCCCGGGTTTGTTACACTCATAACAAATAGGTGTTTCTTTTTCCTTTTCTTTGTCCTTACCCTTTTCTTTGCTTGAGCTACCTTTGAAGAAGGGTTTCTTTTTATGAAATCTATTCTTATCTCTCATAAATTTTCTGAATTTTTTTCCAAGCATAGCCATTCCTTCTTCATCAAATTCATCATCATCATCAGAATCTTCCGACTCAGTTTGTTGTTTTGGAGTGGTAGACTTTAGGGCAATGGTCTTTCTTCTCTTGACCTCATCTTCTGAATTTTGCCTCATGGTCAACTCATGAGTCATGAGTAATCCTAGAAGTTCCTCTAATTGCAGTGTATTGAGGTCCTTTGCTTCCTGAATTGCAGTTACCTTGGCCTCCCAAACTCTTGGCAGAGACCTGAGAATTTTTCGCACCAATTCAGAATTAGTATAAGACTTTCCTAAACTCTTTAGCCCATTTATAATTTCAGTAAAACGAGTAAACATATCAGTTATGGACTCAGTGGATTTCATTTTAAATAATTCATACTTATGTACTAATATGTTTATTTTTGACTCCTTAACTTGATTAGTTCCTTCATGTGTGACCTCAAGTTTGTCCCAAATTTCTTTTGCAGAGATGCATATAGATATTCTATTGAATTCACTTACATCTAATGAACAGTAAAGTACATTAATCGCTTTAGCATTTAATTGTGCTAATCTTCTATCACTTTTATTCCAATCTATTTCTGGTTTGGGTATGATAGTATCCTCTATACTAATTGTGGGTGTGTGAGGTCCTCTAGTAATAATATACCACAATTTATAGTCTAGAGCTTGAACGAATATCCTCATCCTAGCTTTCCAATATGTGTAATTTGTGCCATTAAATAGAGGAGGTCTATTTGTGGATTGTCCCTCACTCATAGAACATCCCACTTGGCTTGTCATGATCTTTAACTCTTGATTGTGAGATCAATAAATACTATTGGAACACCTTGCTCTGATACCACTTGTTGCCCAAGGTGACAAGCCAAGAGGGGGGGGGGGTGAATTGGTTTCTCTTAATTTTTACTATCTTACTTATGTCAATTGATGAGTTGGTGGAATTTAACAAAGCACAATACAAACACACAAGAAGTATAGTGGTTCGGTGCTCTCCTAAGCACCTACGTTCACTTCCCAAGCGACCCCTTGGGAATTCACTATAATCCCGCGGATTACAGTTGGATTGTTTTCCGGGCTCACAATCCAAAAATCTTTACACTTTGGTTTTCTAGGTTCACCAAAAATCTATGTTGGTTTTACGGGCTTACCAACGAACCTATGTTGGTTTTTCGGGCACACCAACGAATCTTTACAATTGGTTTTACGGGTTTACCAATCAACCTACACCGTTGGTTTTGCGGGCTTACCAACAAACCTTTACAAGGTGATTAATAAAAGAAGTAAGAAGATTTAAGCTCCTAGATGAGCAAATATAACAATATAATCTACAAAGAAGAGTTTAGAGAATAGTTATTGCTTGATGAGACTTCTCTCTTCTTTATCAAGGATGCTTCACTCTTCAAGGGTGGATGGAGCTCTTAATGACTCTTGGAATCTGCTCAACCACTTTCTTTTGACTCTTGAATGAAGCACTTGGATGAAGAAGATTAGGGCATTTTGTCTTTCTTGTGTACTCTTTGATATTTTGCAAAAGAATATTTTCTCTGATGAATAGTGCCATTTTAAATACTTTCCTTCATCCATTGGACAAGCCCCAATGGTTAGAATTCAAAAACTAGCCGTTACTCACTGTTGGAAGGACAAAAAGTACTTCTGCAGAACTAGCCGTTATGCTTCTGCCCGTGCTTGGGTCGGTTCAACCTTTCCTTGGGTCGACCCAACTTTCACTTGGGTCGACTCAACCTTTTCTTGGGTCGACCCTCTCAGAACCACAGAACCTTGCAATTCAGCCTTCCTTCACTTGGGTCGACTCAACATCTCTTTGGGTCGACTCAAGGTTCAGTTGGGTCGACTCAACTTTCACTTGGGTCGACCCTCTCAGGATTTTCAGAGAACCTATTTTGAATCTCATTGCCTTTGGGTTGACCCTCTCAGTGTTTGGGTCGACTCAAGTTTGGGTCGACTCAACTTCCTCTTGGGACGACCCTCTCAGTATTTCCAGAGAACTGTTTTCTTGAGGCTTGAGAGGCTTGAAGTTTGGGTTGACTCATGCTTTCCTTGGGTCGACCCAACTATTGTTCATCCGTGCCATTTTTGCAGAAGTGTGCCAGATGCTTTCTTGATGTGCCGGGGTCGACCCAATCAACCTTGGGGTCGACTCAATCCATACTTTGCTGCAACTCAAGGTTAGATTCATCCATATAAACAATGAAATGCATCTTTATCTTATTATACAAATATACTGAGAGTAACAGACTTATAAATGAAGTATCGAATTAACTTGTAACATACTCTTGATTATTGTATTAATCATCAAAATACCACTATGATCCTCAGACATTAGTTGACCCATCCGAAGGGATTAAACCCATAAGATGTAAGTGGATTTTCAAAAAAAAAATGGGGCACAGACGGAAAGGTGGAGACCTATAAAGCCCGTCTGGTTGCCAAAGGATATCATCAACGTTATGGTATTAATTATGACGAGACATTTTCTCCTGTGGCAATGCTCAAATTCATTCGGATTATGCTTGCGATAGCAGCACACTTAGATGATGAGATCTGGCAGATGGATGTTAAAACTGCCTTTCTAAATGGAGATTTAGAAAAAGAAGTGTATATGATACAACCGGAAGGTTTTATATCTGCATATGAGTCTAAAGTGTGCAAGTTTCAAAATTTCATTTATGGATTAAAGCAAGCTTCACGGAGTTGGAATATACATTTTGATAAGGTAATCAGAATATATGGCTTCATTAAGAATAAAGAAGAACCCTGCATTTATAAATGGATCAATGGTTCAGTTATTATATTTCTAGTTTTGTATGTGGATGACATTCTATTAATTGAAAATGATGTCCCTACATTACAAGGAATAGAAGTATGGTTATCATCTCAATTTGTCATGAAAGATTTGGGTGAAGCATCTTACATCCTGGGGATGAAGATCTATAGAGATAGATCTAAAAGATTGCTTGAATTATTCCAATCTACGTACATTGATACTATGCTGAAGAGGTTCAGCATGATTAATTCCAAGAAAGGCTATCTTCCAATGGGCCATAGAATTAACCTCTCCAAGAAGGATTGTCCGACAACTCCTCAAGAAAGAGAGAGTATGGGTAGAATTCTATATGCTTCGGCAGTGGGATCTATAATGTACACCATAACATGAACTAGACCAAACATGGCATACTCACTAGGAGTAGTGAGTAGATACCAGTCTGATCCAGGTAGCAACCACTGGAAGGTTGTAAAAACCATCCTTAAGTATTTGAGAAATACTAAGGACCAGTGGCTTGTCTACGGTGATTCTGACTTGAAACTTGAAGGATATATTGATTTCAGTTTTTAGTCAGATCGAGATGATAGCAAGAGCGTGTCAGGTTATGTCTTTACTCTTAAGGGTGGTGCTATCTGCTGGAAAGTTCCAAGCAACAACAGTGACGGATTCTACAAGCGAAGCAGAATACATCGCAGCATCTGATGCTGCCAAGAAAGCCGTATGGTTGCGCAAGTTCATCACCGAGCTTGGAGTGGCACACTCCATTAATGGTCGAGTTTCTATATTTTGTGATAACACTAGAGCCATAGCTCAGGAAAAGGAACCTAAAGCACATCAACGAACTAAGCATATTCTACGACGCTATCACCTGGTTCGAGAGATTATAGAACGAGGTGACATTAATCTACAGAAAATTCATACAGAAGAAAATCTGACTGACTCATTTACTAAAGTCCTCGGCATCAAAGAGCTCAACGAATACAAGTCGAAGATGGGTATTAGATACTTTGTCGATTGGCTTTAGGCTAAGTGAAAGTTGTTGGAAATTGTATCCTAAATATCAATCGTCAGTGTGTTGATGATTAAATTTTGTAAATGAATTGACAAATTAATAAAATGTTATTTGGCATTATTCATCATTTCATTATACATCTTCAAATGAACTCTTATATGATGAAGTCCTTTGGACTTGTTTCATGATAAAGGAGGATTTATCCTTAAGTTCTTAAACCAGCTCGCGACCAAATGATATGCTGTTAATAGGATGACAGCATTGTCGAGATTAGGTCATTGTGAGACATATACGTTGGTTATCCTCTTAATCAAGGAGTGTGGAGATACTGATATGTCACACAGGTGAAGTGTAGAAGTACATTTTACTGAACGTGACCAATTTCGGAACGCTCTACTATCAAGAGATGTTTCGAGTGGATATGGATATAAGTATCCCTCAGACCTGAGATCACCACAGTGACTAACAAGCAACTCACTGTACTTTGGTACCGAACTAGCAGAATTTCTAATTCTGGGATGAAAGGTTACTGGGGGCAGTCAAGTACTTGCGAAATCGGTGCGTGATTCAAGATGGAATTGACCCTCCTGAAAATATGAGATAATGCGTTGTGTTCAATTTAGCAAAATCTTGGCCAGGATAATCCTTGTGATGAGTCACAAGATTTCAAAAGTTGATCACATAGTGGATGTACTGATTAGAGAGTTGACAGAACTCTGATGTCATCCTAGCATTAGGAGTCAAAGGGATGAATTATACAGTAACCATAGTCCAGAATTTCAGAATATTTGCTTCGCGTATATTCAGCCTATCCGGACGTCGGGTACCATTGCTAGATGGTCACATCGATTAGTGCAGGAAGTCGTTTATGTACTACCAGCTTAGGTTCGAATCTATGAGGTCACATGCATAGAAGTTTCTTGATTGATCAAGATAGCTGATGGATGATTGAGAATCATTTAGGGATAATTTGGTCAATTCGATTGGCAAATTATTCTATAAAATAATTAAAGTGATTATTGGAGGATTAATTAGTAATTAGATTACTAATAAACTCAATTTGATTGAGTAAATGGACTAAGGATGAGTCAAATTGAGTTGGATTCAGTTTTGGGTTCAATCAGGGTTTTGACCTTGATTGGGGTCAACTCAAAATAAAGAGGGGTCGACTCGAGCTGGGGTCGACGCTCTTAGAGAATCTAGAGGACGACCTCTTCTGTTTTTCTAGGTGGGGTCAACTCGAGTTTTCTTGGGGTCGACTCGAAGCAAGTTAGGATTGACTCGAGCTTTGAAGGGGTCGACTCACTGAGCATATCAAGGGAAGAAGTTCTCTGTTGTCTCAGCCGGGGTCGACCTGTGAAGCTATGGGGTCGACTCGGCTTGACTTTGGAGTCGACTCGAAGGTGAAGGAGTCGACTCGAGGTGACTTGGAGTTGACTCGAGCACGGAAAGGTCGACTCCTTTTGAAAATTCTGGAGCTCGCGGACGGGCTGAACTTGCAGGATTCGATCTAGAAGTGGTTTTTCAATGAAATCTAAAGGGATTTGGATCGTGGCACATGTGGGAGAATGGGTAGATGATGATGGAAGATCATCACCATCCATTTTGATCTTATCCCATCCGCATGAACCAATTATTGTTTGGATTTTGAATTCAAACAAGATAAGATCTATCTTGTTGCAACCATCCCCTTCATGCGCCAACAAGATACCAGATTTCATTTGCATTTCGAATTCAAATGATCAGATGGCATGCCTATAAAAGGATGATCTCCTTGTGTCGCCAAAAAACCATGAAAAAGAAGAGAGAATTTCAATAGAAATTCAGCCTTCCATCTCACCAAGTTCTTCCTTCTTCTTAAGTCCTTCACTCCATTAGTGTTAGGGATCCTGGATAAGAGCCTTTAGATCAGATCTAAGTCCTCTTCAATCCCTACTAGATATTCCACCAAGTTCTTCCAAGAAGGCGAATCAAAAGTTGATTGCATCGGGAAGATCAAAGTTCAACAAAGGACGATCGTGCGCAAGCTAGCACTTCCGTGGGATTGGATCTCTCCAGGAGCTTCACATGGATTACTTGTAGAGGCCAGACAAGTGTCTGGCTACGAAGCTCGAGCATCGGATACATTACTTTTAGATTTCATAAAAGTATGAATCTAGATCCAAAGTTGTATCACTTATAGGTTTCAATCTCCGAGGGTTAAACCTCTTTCGGGGCTCTTCACAGAGTAATCTTCAGAGCCTATTCGATGGGCATTCAAAGATTAGTTGGATGTTAGATTAATTGAGTTTAGAACTTAATAATCTCATTTCAGATCTGAAATTAATTGTGCAATGATTTTAGCATAATCGTTTAAACGATCCCGGCATATTGATCATGAATACTTGTAGTGGTACTTTGAAATTTGATTTCTTATGCATGCTAGAATTAAAATATTTAATTCAGTCTTTTTGCTGCGATTTTTAAAATTAAAAAAACTACGTGTGGCTTGATGCCCCTTGTGAAGGGGTACGTAGGCAACCTGAATAGGTACAACCACTGATTTTGAAAAAAAATTTAAATTTCAGCATGCTATCACTACTAGCATCATCGATTCGCTTTCATATATAACTTGTAGGCTTTAGAAGTTTTTGCATAGCCGACGAAGATGCACTTTTCAGATTCTTATTTAACTTCTTTCTTGTCAAGTCCGGAATATGTGCATAAGCAACACATCCAAAAATTCTCAAGTGATCAGCACTATAGGCTTGTGCCACTACAAACTCCTTTAGGAGTTCCACCTTGTATACTTTTTGATGAAGATTGATTCAATAGATAGACCGCACACACCACCGTTTCAGCCCAAAAGGTATTGGGCAACCTTTTGGCCTTCAACATGCTTCTCGCTAACTCCATAATTGTCTGATTTTTTCTTTCTGCAATGCCATTTGTTGAGGAGTATGTCGTACAGTCATTTGATGTCAAATCCCATAATTCTTCAGAAAAGTATTGAATTCACCATCCATCTATTCACCAGCACGATCAGTTCGCAACACCTTCATTTTGTAATCACTTTGCATTTCAACTAAGAATTTGAAGCTCTTGAAAATGACAAAGACTTTTGATTTTTGTTTCAAGAAGTAGATCCATGTCTTTCTAGAAAAGTCATCAATGAATGTGAGAAAATATCGATTACCTCCAACAGAAGTTGTTTGCATAGGCCCACAAAGATCTGAATGGATCAACTCAAGAGGGCTAGATGCTCTCCAAGACTTCCCCATCGAAAAAGAATTGCGATGATGCTTGCCAAGTACGCATCCTTCACAAACTTGCTTTGGGAGATTAATGTTTGGCAATCCTTCAACAAGGTTCTTCTTGCTCATAAGAGACAAGGTCTTGAAACTCAAATGACCAAATCTGAAGTGCCAAAGCCATGACTTGTCCTTGATGATGGTGCTAAAACATGAATCGACTTGGGCATAAAACTTTAAGGGAAATATCTTACTGCACCAGCAAACTTGCAAATTCAAGCACTCAGCTTTCATCAACTTTCCTTTATTCTAATTCACAAATGTGCGGAGTATGCTCAAAGGTATTGAATGATAGATCTTTGTGGAATAGCCAGAAATTGGTTTTGAACTAAGAGATATCTGTAGTGGCTATTCTGGTCTGTGGGCATGTCTTCCATGCAAACTGCTTGGAAATTATGACGCTTACGACTGATCATGCTTCATTATGATTGCTTTTGTTTTAGATGATAGGTCTTTATATTCTTAGGAGGAATGAAATCTCTGTTGATCTCTATGGCATACTTTTGGACTTTGATTTTGATAGATTTAGAACATGTTGATGCCTATTTTGAATGACATGTTAAATGACTTTTGCGTAATGGTGAATGACTTTTGTGTAATGTTGAATGCCTTTGCTATTAATGATATTATTATTATTATTATGAGCCAATCAATGCACCAAATATACCAGGTTATTGGAATGTGATCAGTGACCAAATTTGGTTTCTGAATTGTTTACCAAGTATTGTGACGAGCAACCATAAACTTAGTGGCAAGATTTTGGTTACTAAAAATTGATTTTGCTCAGTGAGTTGTGACAAATTAGTGACAGTAACCTCGTCACTAGGTCAGCGACGGAATTAATGACAAATTTAGTGACAAAATTTGGGACCATGTCTGTGACAATTAAATCTGTCACTGAAGATTGTGATAGATCAGTGACCAAACTTGTGACCAAATTCTGTGACAAAATCAGTGACCAAGTTATCTCGTCACTAACTCAGTGACTAGTTAGTGACGAAAAATATGTAATTTCTTAAATATTTAATTCTTGGATTTGTAACGGCTTAGTGACGGTAGTTCTGTCATGGAGTTTAGTGACAGAAATTGCCGCCGTCACTAAAAATTTAGTGACATGTGTTTTTGTAACTAATTCAGTGACGGGAGCTCCGGTCACAAATTTCGTATTAGTAATCGGAAACACGGTATAGTGATGGGATTGACCGTCACTATACGCGTGTTTCTAGTAGTGGTTATCTTCACCTTTGCAATGAGAACTCGTTGCTTGTCCTTGATTTCGCATGTGTCCTCCTTGAAATTTAGGCGATATCCTCTAATGAGGAGCTATCCGACACTCAGGAGATTGTGCTTGAGTTCAGGTACATAGAACGGAGAGGCGCTTTAGCCCCTTCTTGGTTTGCACAAGTATATCACTGCATCCTTTGACAGCAAGTCTTTTGTCATCACCAGTTCTTACCTCTCTTTGGACAGATTCATCGAGTGTTATGAACACCTTCTTGTTCCCGGTCATATGATTGCTACAACCGTTGTCCAAATACCAGACTTCATCATAAGAAACTTCTTGCACATTACAAGCAAGAAATATAAACTCTTCCTCTTTAGTTTCATCATCCGTGTGCATGAAATTGGACTCCTTCTCCTCCGCAAATCTTTTTCTGCAGAATTTAATTATGTAACCATATTAGAACAATGATAGCACTAAACATGTGCCAAGGAACCTCGTCCTCTTCCTCTTCCTCTTCTCGAAGAAGAAGGCTCACTTTCTTCTTTGTCATCTTCTTGTTGTCTTCCTTCGATGTCTCTTCCTCCGTAGCCTCTACCTCTTCCACGGTAGGTACCTCTTCCTCTTCCTCTTCTGCATTCTTTCATTGTAACTTGAGTTTTGAATGCTTGTTCTACAGGAGAAGAATCATATGGGCTTCATACGCAACTCATGAGATTATAAAGAACCCAACAAGCTTACTACCGAAAGTATTGACAAATCTTTCGATTCTTCAATTGCACCAACAATAGACTCAAACTTTTGATCAAACTTCTAAAGACTTATGCAACAATCTTTTGATCTTCAATCTTGTCTCCATTCACTCTTAATTGATTAGAAATAGAGATGACTCGGTTGAAGTAATCTTCAATGGATTCTGAGTCCTTCATCTTGAGTGTGTCAAACTCACTCCTTAGAGTTTGAACTCTCACCATCTTGACTTTGTCTTCTCCTTTGTAAGAGGCATAGAGTGTGTCCCATGCTTGCTTGGCTGAAGTTGATTTGCAGGTCCTCTCAAATATAGGTGCATCCACTGCTTGATAGATAAAAAACAAAGCTTTCGTGTCCTTCCGATTTTCTTTCAACTCACTGATTTGTTGATTTGTGAATGCTGCAACATTTTTCGGTTCTACAAAACCGGTCTCCACGATATCCCATAAATCTTGAGATCCATATAGCACCATCATCTTAATGTTCCATTGATGATCATTCTTCCCCTTGAACAAAGGAAGTTGTGGCTGCAACGTGTTGTTGTTAGAAGCCATGTCTCTCTTGTAAGAAACTTGTATAGATCGAGCCTGGCTCTGATACCACTTTGTTGAAGATAAACGCCACAAAAAAACTGATCAAGAAAGGTGTATTCTTGTTGAAGGACAATCGAGAAATAAGGCTAGCTAGAGTGTTACTACTTAATAATGGATTCAAATTTTATTGATTCAACTGACTAATATGAAGTTACAAAGCTAGGAAATTTATAGGCAAGTTTCCATATGAATTTAGACTAGATTCACACATTAATTAATGACACAACTTTCTAAGAGACAAGAACCAAGTTCCTAGAAATTCTTTCCAACCAACGAAGTTCATGAACCACAGAAGCCAAAGAGACAAATATTAACTACAGAAGCTAAAGAGACAAACATTAACCATAGAAGCTAAAGAGACAAACATTAACCTCATAAGCTAAAGAGACAAACATGTATCTAGCTTACAAATTCTAAGATACCCTTCTTTATTCGGGCTGGACTTGGAGATGGTGGACATGCTTTCGCAGATGAAGGCACCCCATTTACTGAGCTATTAGCTGAGCCGACATTGGTTAATGCCGGGATAAGCTAGGCTGCCAAGGGTAACTTTTCTTGTTCTCCTGTTTTTCCTATTTCTTTTAAGCAGATTAACTTAGTAAAATAGTCGTCTTTTTCTTCATGCAGCTATGCAGTTTGAGGCCGATGAGATCGTGACTTCCTTTCAAAGAGATGGTCGAGAGACAATCAAGCTGAGCCTTCCAATATTCCATTAACAAAAGGCAAGTGCATCATGACAAGAGGAAGGACTGAGTACACAGGAAAAAGGAAAGCTTAGCTAAAACACTTCACTCCTCCTCGTTGGGTTGTTTGGTCTCAACACTTAGACCGGTGACAACCTTGCTAAGATTAATCTTTGGGGGCATTTGGTATGGGGTAATCGTCTCAGGATCAAGGGTGATATAGATGGAGGTGATGAGATCACCGCATTTGGTTGCATCTCGGTGATCCTATGTGGCGGTGATCCTAAATTACCTCCACTCCTCAAATCATCACCCAACTCGGTGATGGGATACCTATCCTTGAGGTCGAAAATCCAAGATCACCCCAGGACGTAATCCTAGGTTGAAAGTTAAAGACAAAAATACCTTTCAATTTAGCAGAAAAATTGATATATCAATATACTATCAATATATTACACTACAGAAAAAGGGGTTTTAACGACGCTTTTTTGCCGACGCTTAGTACAAGCATCGGCAATTTTTCGCCGAGCGCCAAAAATAGCCGACGCTTTTTAAAAGCGTTGGCAATATACGACGCTACTTAGCGTCGTCGTAGGGTTGGCCTAAGACGACGCTTATTCGCGTCGTTGAAAACCAAATATCCCTCAAAACCCGCGTCCGCCCCCTCCTCCATCCTCGATCGACATATCAAGCCCTAATACCCGCGCGACCCTCCTCTGCCTCCTCCTCCCTCCTCTCCGGTGCCGACTGTGTTGTCCCGTCCTTCTCCCTCCTCTCCGGCGCCAAGCGACGTCCTCTCCTCCTCCCTCCTCTATGGCGCAACCTCCTCTCTTACTCTCTCCTCTGCAGCGCCGACCGGGAGAGCCTTGAAGTTATGATTGTTCTTTCCCTTTTTCGAATCCATTATTTTCTTTCGGTTTAATCAGATTGTTGATTGAATCCCTCTTGTGTTTGATCATTTGGGAAGAAACCTTTTGTTGGATTTTTGTTTTTGTGGATCCGTAGAAGGTATTGGATTAGGGTTCTCTCCGGCTAACTGGACCACGCTATCTAAGAGAAGAGAAAAGAGAGAGGCCCTGGGTCACAGACTCAGTATTTTCTTTGCCATTTCCATAGACTTTTTTTTTCCTTTCACCTTTTTCTTTTTCTGATTCATGGTTTTCGCTTTCTGACTTTCGAATGCTTTTCCTCCGCCTCCACGCTCTCCAAAATCTAGGGTTTCCTGAGCGCCGACCCTTGTCCCCTCCTCCTCCCTCCTCTCCGGTGGCGGCGGTCCAGCATTCGGCGTCCTCCGCACCCTCTCCTCCAACCGCTTCTCCCGACGAATCTCCGGCCGAAGGTATGGAAGATATTTTTCTTGTTCCATTCTATTTTCGCAGTTTTGATCTCGTGATAGCGTTATAATCTCTAAATGTTTTGATTAACTTGGTGAAATATAGTGTTGGTAAAATGAAGAATAAAGAAAATGAGCAATAATCAGCATTTTATGACTTTTGTATTTCAAATTAGTATCGCTGAGTCTGTCACTGGGGCAGGAAAGCTGCTAACTTTATGAAAGAATCTTATCTGTGAAAAAGCATGTCCAGATAAGCCATGGAAATAACCAGAGCACTTGGCTTTAGGCATGTTGAAACTTTCAGGGTGACATACCAAACACCTGTGGCAATCAGAATTATTCTCATCCAACTTAAGCAGCAGCTTGACAGCCTGAAAATATAAAAGCATTAAGATAAAAGAGATAAAAGATAAGTAGTTATACAATCACATAAAGTAAGGCCTCAGTTAATGTAATTGAAGATATGAAAAGTGCACCAATGACTTTGCATGTTTGATACAAGCCTCATGGAACTCAAGCACATTAAGCAATTGAACATAATTCAGGGCTTCCGTTTTAGAATACAGCTGAGCCTAGCTATTTCAGCTATTTTGACACCTGAATTTTGCTTTTTTCCGTCACATTGACTGAGTCATGTATATAGATGACTCAGGTTATATTAATCAATTGTACAATAACAGACATGGAATACTTCTTTTCTTAGTTCATTGACAGATTACTAAGAACCTTTTTGTTCTCTAAGTATCGTCCTCGCTCAGGAATTGGAGAGTCTCCCGTCGGATACACCCTGGCACAGAGGACTTTTTTATTTGTGCTATTTCAAATTGAAGTACGATCGTAAACTAGCATTCCAACAACTACTGCCCGTGTTAGGTCTCAACCCAGTCCAATTTAAGCGGCTGATCGCCGAGCTCTCCAGCACCCACACTCCACTTGCTCAGGGCTTAGGGCAAGCCGGTTTCCAGCCGCAATAGGTCCCAATTTGATTAAATTTTTTCCTACTAATTAAGAGAGAAGAGACTTGAGAGAGTCCAATAAAAATTGGTGTGGAGGTATATGTATTTTTTGAGTTTGATATCTTAGTCCATGGCGCAGAATCGAGGATGACTTGGATGGGCATTAGTTATGTGCAACCGATCCAAAGAGTTGATTTCATTTACAAGATAAGTAGGGGTGGCAGTTACTCATCTTATTTTGTAAGACATTTAGACGATGGCAAGAGAGGATGCTTCTTTCTATGCTAAGTATATTTATTTAAAGATGAATATGGCAGTGACCTTCTTCATGATTCAGAACTCTAATGAGGTATCGTGGATCGAGTTGGCGGCAGCTCTGACAGCTCTTTATAATATTTTATTTTTTAATTTTATTAGATATATTTATACTAAATTAGTGTGAGCAGTCCGTTCTATATATTAAAAAAAAAAAAAGTTTACATACTTCTAAGAAACTGCCCTTTTGGTGTTTTTTTATTATGGTAAGTGGTGATATAAGCTGTAAAGCTTTGTTTTCCTTTTTTTTATTTTCTGAAGAAAGAGTCTTGAGCTGCTGAGGTTTGTTCATCCTGGGAATGCAGCCAAATTTCCAAGCATTTGGAAGATGCATAAATATCAAGGCCTGAAGAGAATTAGATGATTAACTAATTGACTGCATGCACACACATCACATATATCTTGAACAGGTGTCTAGTATCAAGGAATGTAAAACCCAAGAAAAACATTCTAGCTAAGCTGGGTGGCGTAAATGAGAATACAGCATTTGCTGTTGAATATGAACACACTTATTCAGATGATAACTTTGTGGTGCCAATAATGAGACTACAAAAGTGAAATTTTCATACTATCATAATTAATATTAGAGCTAATCTTTATTAATAAAATTGATTAATTAATGTTTTATTTGTGTTTGAGTGCAAGTAATTCAAAAGATCCAATAATGCTGGGTTTGAGCCCAATGCTTGGCGTTTCGAGCTCAACAAATCCTTAGCGTCTCATCTGAGCCTCACGCCGCCCGTCATCCGCATGCAATCCATTTCACTGTATCCAGATGCTTCAGCTAGCATAAGTGCCCGCGTTGTGGCATCAAACGTCTACAACCCGCCTCATTCAAAGCTCCCCTTCCGTTCGGTTTGTGACCACTCAGCTTCCGCATGGCTTCCTGTCTCCCAAACTCTCAAACCGGCTCTTTCATCCGTGAAGCAACTTTCCAATGAACAGAGCAGGATTCATCCGTGAGGAGCTTCCCAGCGTTCGTCATCTCCAAGCGTTTCTTCCCAGCATTTTCCAACCGTCCGTGGCAGCATGCAACCGGATTGAGCGTTCCAGCTTCTGTGATCTCCCAAAGTCCCTTCGACACCTTCGTGGCATCCCAAGCGATCGTGGCATCCAATCGTTTCATCTTCAAATTTCCAACGGCAGCGAGGGAAATCCAAAGCCAAACCGGCTCTTTCTTTCATCCGTGAAGCAACTCCCCAAGCTCTTTTGGCTTCCAAGCAACAGAGAACCGTCCCAGCCATGAAGAGCATCCCAAGCATCATGGCATTCGATCGTTTCATCCAGCCGAGTCCTCCACTCCCTTCCCAGCGAATAAATTCCAGCCATCTGAGGAGTCTTCCCAACACCCGTGGTTTTCCAGCAACTTTGTTAGAAACTCCCAATCATCCCGCAGAAAATTCAAAAAAAATCTGATGGCAGCGGAAGAGGCATGCGCGGCATCAACCATTCATCGCATGAACGTTGTTCAAAAACCGTTCGTAGATAGATAAGGATTAAAAACTTTTTAAAAACATTAGAAGATCAGATCCTCACCTTGTACGGGTAGATGATCACCACAAACTGAAGTTCGTGATTTAGGATGAAGGTTCGCTTGAAGCCGTTCAAGTGCCCGGCCTCTACGGGTATCCACACGAAGCAGGATCCGATCCAAGCTCTCTATCTCACCGGGGTGCTAGCTCCCTTGCAGAGATAACTTTTGATGGCTGATCTCCTCTCTTTCTTTCAACTCTTGAATGTACTTGAGAGGAGGAAGAAGAAGGATGAAGAAGAGGAAGAAGCAAAGCCCCTGCAGCCTACTTTCTTTTTCCTGCGTTGGAAGGAGGAAAGGAGGAAGAGGAGGACGCCATGGCTTCTTCTTTTCTTCTTCTTGCTGGCGGCTGAACCAAAGGAGGGAGAGGGTGGCCACGGCTCCAAGGGAAGAGGAAAAAACTCTTTCTTGGGCGCCGGCCCTAGCTCCCCTTTTAATAAGTATGAAGGGCTCCTAACAATTAGGAGCCCTTGAGTTATTTCCAAGAGGGGGCGCCGGCCCCCTCTCTTCATGTCGCCCTAAACAAGTGGAGAGGGGTTGATGCCCCTCTTACTTGGTTAACCTAATCCTCTTCCAAAGAGGATTAGGTGCCCCTCTCATGGTTTAGTCCTAATCTAATTAGGATTAACCAAATCATGAATCAATCGGGTTCAATCTATGCTAGTTCTAATCCAATTAGAACTTGAATGAACCATGACTCAATTGAACTCTTCAATCCTAACCCAATTAGGAGTCATGTTGATTCATTAGATTAATAATTAATTAGGACTTGAGAAATTCTAATCCAATTAGGATTTATTTAATTCTAGTCCTAATCCAATTAGGACTCTAATTTGAATTCGGAGTCCTAATCCGATTAGGACTCTAGGAATCCTACTCCAAGTAGGAATCCAAACTTAATTCAAAACTCCTAATCTAATTAGGACTATAGGAATCCTACTCCAAGTAGGAATCCTAGTCCTACTCCAAATAGGATTCCTAGTCCAAGTAGGAATTCCAGTCCAAGTAGGATTCCTAGTCCTAATCCAATTAGGATTCTAGGAATCCTACTCCAAGTAGGACTCTTATTCTAAGTCCAATTAATTAATTCCCTTTGTTCCTTCTTCAACTTTTTATCAATCGAATTGATTACTTGTGATTCCTAATCACAATTCATCCATCGGATCGGTCAATACTTATAGTGTGTGTGACCCCATAGGTTCTACTCTGACTGGTAGTGAGATATATTATGATCTCTATCACAATATCATTGAAAACTCTTTTCAATGGATTGGAACGATTCCAACTCTACTCATTAGGGTTTATCGATCATCGAGATAATCCCTGTGAGTCCCACCATCCACCAGTGACACCTAGCAGCATGTAGTGGCTACCCAGTAGAATAGAATGATGAACTTCTAGGTGCAGTTATCGTGTGATACAGTCCTACTATCGTGGATCCCTACAGAATGGAGGTCATGGATAACTCGTCAAACCCCTTCGTCTGTCATATGTCAAGATTTATTCGACTCGAGTTCGTTAGTGGAAAACTTTTTCTCCACTTTATATTACTGCCCTGGCCAAGGTCTTAGAACTCTGTCTAACAAATCACATAGGATCACTCCTCTTCTATCAAGGTCGATAGATTTCATGTGAGTGCATACCCTACTCCTACAGTGAACTTACTGCAGCCAATCTACACTACAAGGACCCATATGACTAGAGACTATGTATACGTGTAGTCATTCTACAATAACCTCACTGTGAGTAGCTGAAGCACCGCAGGTCAAAGGACCAGTCATACTACTGCAACATCAAGCAAGTCACTGACGAATGGATAGACATCCAAGTGACTTCTTGTCTTGGTCACGCTCAGTACCCTTGTTCTCTAACAAGCACCTGCACTATCACTTCAGTGTCCCCACACTGTGGACTCAAGTCTCGTCCATCCAGAAGAAAAGTAATCTGTGCACTGATCGGATCGATCACCGTCCTCGTGATGATCCATTGATCAGGAGCATTTAGAAATTAATCACCAATGATACATGGCTCAAATTCTCAACTCTTGAGAATATGCATCATCATCTTATTAATTTCTTGGACGATTCATAGACACATAAATAATATGAATGAAAAGATATCTTTTATTTATTCAATAATAAATAGTCAAGTACAAAATTATGTCCCTAGAATTAACAATGTGTCAGCCAGATTGGCTTCTAGGGCATACATCTAACAATCTCCCACTTGCACTAAAGCCAATCAGTCATATATCTAAGCCCCATCTTCTCAAGGTGGGCTTCAGTCTTTTGCTGACTCAGCTGCTTAGTGAACGTGGAGTCTACTCTCTGCACCTCTACAAATTTCTTCTCAACATAGTCGCGTATGAAGTGGAAGCGCCGCTCTATGTGCTTGGACTTCTGATGAGACCTTGGCTCCATAGCTAGTGCTATGGTGCCAATGTTATCGCAGTAAAGTGTTATGGCATCTAATGACATTACACCTAACTCTGCAATGAACTTTTAACCAGAAGGTTTCCACTGCACCCTTAGATACGGCTTAACATTCAGCTTCTAAGGTAGAATCTATAATGATCGGTTGTTTGGAACTCATCCAATTTACTGAACCACCATTGCACATATTCTGATGTAGACTTTCTATCATCAATATGTGTGCATCCTTCTACCTTCAACTCTGATCTTCTCCCAAAGACCAAGAACAAGTCCTTAGTTCTTCTCAAGTACTTAAGACTGTTCTTCACAGCTATCCAGTGCTTTTTGCCTGGATCTGATTGACATAAGATCGTGACATTCACAGCATGTACTATATTAAGTTATGTACATAGCATGGCATACATGAGGCTCCCTATTGCCGATGCATAGGATATCTTGCTCATGCGTTGAATCTCTTCAGATGTGTTGGGGCACATCTTCTTGGAGAGATGAATTCCATGTCTTAGGGGTAAGAGACCCCTTTTAGAGTTTTCCATGCTGAATCTTTTCAGCACTTCCTCTATGTACATCTTCTGTGATAGGCCAAGCATCATTTTAGATCTATCTCTATAGACCTTTATTCCCAAAATATAGGATGCTTCTCCAAGGTCTTTCATGGAGAATTCTTTTGACAACCAGACCTTGACCGAGGTTAGCATGGGAATATCATTCCCTATCAGGAGGATGTTGTCCACGTACAGTACGAGAAATACAACAGCGCTCCCACTAACCCTTTTGTAAACACACGGTTCCTCTTCGTTTTTGATGAAATCGAACGTTTTGATTGCGTCATCGAAACGAGTGTTCCAACTCCGAGATGCTTACTTTAGTCCATAAATGGACCTTTGCAGCTTGCAGACCTTGTGATCTCCATTACTGGAAGTGAAACCCAAAGGCTGTTCCATATAGATATCTTCATCAAGATATCCATTCAGGAAAGCAGCTTTCACATCCATCTGCCAGATTTCATAATCATGAAATGCTGCAATGGCAAGCAATGTTCGGATGGATTTTAGCATGGCTACAGGTGAAAAGGTCTCCTGATAGTCACTGCCTTCGCACTGACTATACCCTTTCGCCACAAGCCTTGCCTTATAGGTCTCTACCTCTCCATCCGAACCTATCTTCCTTTTGTAGATCCATTTGCATTTAATAGGTACAATACCTTCTGGTGGGTCTACTAAGGTCCAGACTTGGTTGGAATGCATGGAGTCTAACTCTGACTTCATGGCTTCCAGCCATTTCTCGGAATCGATATCAGATATCGCCTCGTCGTAGGTTTTGGGATCTTGTGTATGATCCCTATCTCCCACTAGGAACATTTCCTCGGTGTCCTCTTCTAGTATACCTAAGTATCTATCGGGAGGATGGGAGACCCTACTAGATCTACGAGGTGGTCGAGGGACATCGTGTACTGGCTCTGTATGAATGGGTTCGATAGGATCCATGACTCGTTGCTTTTTAGAGACTTTCTCTTCAAGCTCAATTTTCCTCCCACTGCCTCTATCAAGGATAAACTGGTTTTCCAAGAAGATGGCATGACGGCTCACAAACACATTGTGATCCTCTGAGACGTAAAAACTGTATCCTAATGACTCTTTAGGATATCCTATAAAACGAGCACTTATGGTCCTAGCCTCTAGTTTGTCCGCCTGTAGTCTCTTGACGTGGGTCGGACATCCCCAAATCTTGAGATGACCAAGACTTGGTTTCTTACTATGTCATATCTCATATGGTGCGGTAGGAATGGACTTTAGAGGAAACTCTATTCAACAAGTAAATAGCTGAAAATAGGGCATCTATCTAAGAAAACAAGGGTAAATCAGTGAAGCTCATCATGGACTGGACCATATCAATAGAGTCTGATTCCTCCTCTCTGACACTCCATTGAGCTGAGGTGTTCCAGGAGGAGTCCATTATGAAACTATACCATTCTCCTTGAGATAATCACGGAACTCTCCATTAAGGTATTCACTTCCTCGATCTGATCGAAGAACCTTAATGAGTTTTTGTGCTTATTTTTCTACTTCATATCTAAGCTTTTTGAACCTTTCAAAAGTTTCATATTTGTGTCTCATACACATATCCATACCGTGAGTAATCATCGGTAAATGAAGTAAAAAATTATAACCCCTAGCCTGCACATCGAATGGGCCACACACATCAGTGTGTACTAGGATAAGTATTTCAGTGGACCTCCCTGTGTCCTACAAAGGATAACTTGGCTATCTTTCCTTGAAGGCAGAATTCACAAATCAAATATGACTCGAAAGTCAATGAGCCCAAAAGCTCATGTTTCTCCAATTTGTTTATTCTGTCTTCTCCTATATGGCCAAGCCTGAGGTGCCACAAATACTTTAGATTTATCTCATTTTTGGATCTATTAGATCCTATGGTATTCACTGTTTGCTCAGATATATTCACAGATACATCCATATGTATGTGATAGAGACTGTCAATCATAAAACCATGTTGAATCAATTTATTTTTCAAATAAAAATCTTTTTGTGCTAAATAAAATACAGAAATCAAATTTCTGCTAGCAATAGGTAACAGTCCCTAAGTATCCTGAGCATATCTGACATACCTTCTGAAGGTCTATCACCCTTCATGTTCTTTATGCTTCCCATGTACGTAGGACAGTTTCTCTCCCAATGGCCGTCCATGATGCAATGGAAACACTTTTCCTTGCAATTGGCCTTTTCCTTGGAACTTCCTAACTTGGTGTTTTCTTAGTCTTCTGCTTCTTCGCAGGCTTCTTCTTCTTCCAAATAGACTCTCTCTTGAAAGTAGAAACCAACTTGACAGCAAAAATGATGCCCCTTGAACTTCTTCAAGGTCCCTAAGTTAGTTACCAATTTATTCAACAATTCTATTTTGGTGCATACAATCTTGTTCATATGGTAATTTACTATAAACTGTTCATATGAAGCTAGAAGGAATTGTGGGATCAAATCCGTTTGCAATTCCTTGTGCATGGTCATGCCGAGCTTCTCAAGCTTCTTTGAGTCCTTTATCATGGTCAAACCATGAACATGGACAGACTGCCCATCGCGCATCTTTGCCTTGAAGAGCCTCTTGGACACTTCAAAATATGCTGCGCGACTCTGATCGCCATACAACTCTTGCAGGTGATTTAATATGTTCCTGGCAGTCTTCATGTTCTCATGCTGGCATTGTAATTCATTGGACATGGATGCCATTGTGCAGCACCTAACTTTATTGTCATTGTTCGTCCACTTAACAAGCGTCTTACGCTGATCAGTGATCGGACGGATTGGTATCATGGGGATTCCATGGTCTAGCATATACCCGAATTTCTCACAATTCAAAACTAATTTTGAAATTTGCTGAGCCAATCTTTATAATTGGATTTGGTCAAACGGTTGTTCTATAGGATATGAGTTAAGAGTCTAGAAGCTGACTTTATAATCCTCAGAGAGTAAAGATTCTAGTTAGACTTTTGTACTTGATCCTAATCTGTTCTAAGGTCTTTTAGAACAAATGTAACTCCCACTATTTTCTCGAATTCCTCACACTCCCCTGGTAGAAAAACAGAAATTCCATACGACTAGGGTTTCTAGTGGGTACTGCGGTCCCACCGATTTACATGCCACCTCACCTAACAGTTATTGGTGACACATAGATTGATGAATGTACAACTCTTGTACAATGCTTCTTAAGCATGTTGCAGTGTAACTTGGTCTCTAAGCCATGAAGACCTCACCTAACAGTTATTGGTCCCATTTCTTAGTTAAGTCAGACCCACCGTATAACCGTAGGAATAAAGTCGTTATTGGGTCCTCACCTAACAGTTATTGGTGCCCAACCCCACCTTTACCCTACAACATCTCATGTCTATAGAGAGGTCCAGCCCCTCGATGCAACTTGACCACTGTATCCAGCCGAGACAAATCAACATCAGAAAGGCCTTAGCAACTCTACTACAGTGGAAGACCTATTGACTTAATATTGGTTAATCAGGTCTTAGTGTTTGCAACTTGAGCTCTTTATAAGAGGTAATCGAACAATTGGCCAGGTAAGCAGGTGGGAGGCTCCCCTTACTCAGAGAGTAAGGTCCTAATTAAGTAACCACCTTTCATGCTTTCCTAGACACCAATTAGATCAATTAATCTAATATGACTTGCTCATGTCGGTTCACTCTCGACTTGATTGAGGAGGTTTTGATTTAGGTCTCAATTGGGTTTGCTACATCACATGTAAACCTATCTACCCGACTCACATTCACATCACATGCAAACGGCACATTGCAGGCAGTTATAATCGCAGCAATAATTAAAGCTAAACTTTAAATAGGTGATGATCATGGATTCTAGTTAGGTCGTATTACAAGCACATGCACGTCAATCGATCAACTGGTCTTCAACTCTTGAATTGGTTCCAAGCCTCCTTGATCCGATCCTTGACCAACTCTTGATCCAATCGCCATCAATCGCTTAGACCCCTGCTCATCTCATGCATCATCTTCGACTTGATCGTTGACGTACATCACATCACAGAAATACAACCAGATGTAAAATAAAAATAAAAATAAATTACATCTCCTTTTAGGAGGCACACAGGCCTCTCAAAACATCAAATAAGATGCATGCAAGCATCTGAAAAATTACATGACATCACAGATCACATCGCAGGTCATTACATTTGACACCAAAAGGGTTTGAATCCTATGATCATCACCACATGCAACAATTATAATTTTCAGATCTGAAAACTAACTGATTATATCATGACATAGGTTGCTGATCATGCTAATCATGATTCTAAACTTTGTAATCTCATTAACAATGCAATTAGAATCATCATCTTATCACATAAAAATCAGCATGCAAAAATCAGCACCCTGAAAAATCTGCATGCAGAAATTTTCAGCATGCATGATCATTCAATTTTCAGATCTAATAAGCCTTTAGATAATTAATTCTTACCTTAATCTACGAAGCCTAGGCTCTGATACCACTGTTAGGAACCCGCCCATACCGCTGATATTTCAAAAAAATCAGATGGCAGCGGAAGAGGCATAAGCGGGATCGACGTTCATCTCATGAACGTTGTTTCATGAACCGTTCGTAGTTAGGCAAGAATTAAAAACTTTTTAAAAACATTAGAAGATCAGATCTTCACCTTGTACGGGTAGATGATCACCGCAAACTGAAGTTCGTGGTTTAGGATGAAGGTTCGCTTGAAGCCGTTCAAGTGCCCGGCCTCTATGGGTATCCACACGAAGCAGGATCCGATCTAAGCTCTCTATCTCACCGGGGTGCTAGCTCCCTTGCAGAGATAACTTTTGATGGCTGATCTCCTCTCTTTCTTTCAACTCTTGAATGTACTTGAGAGGAGGAAGAAGAAGGATGAAGAAAAGGAAGAAGCAAAGCCCCTGCAGCCTACTTTCTTTTCCCTGCGTTGGAAGGAGGAAAGGAGGAAGAGGAGGACGCCATGGCTTCTTCTTTTCTTCTTCTTGCTGGCGGCTGAACCAAAGGAGGGAGAGGGTGGCCACGGCTCTAAGGGAAGAGGAAAAAACTCTTTCTTGGGCGCCGGCCCTAGCTCCCCTTTTAATAAGTATGAAGGGCTCCTAACAATTAGGAGCCCTTGAGTTATTTCCAAGAGGGGGCGCCGGCCCCCTCTCTTCATGTCGCCCTAACTAAGTGGAGAGGGGCTGATGCCCCTCTTACTTGGTTAACCTAATCCTCTTCCAAAGAGGATTAGGTGCCCCTCTCATGGTTTAGTCCTAATCTAATTAGGATTAACCAAATCATGAATCAATCGGATTCAATCTATGCTAGTCCTAATCCAGTTAGAACTTGAATGAACCATGACTCAATTGAACTCTTCAATCCTAACCCAATTAGGAGTTATGTTGATTCATTAGATTAATAATTAATTAGGACTTGAGAAATCCTAATCCAATTAGGATTTGTTTAATTCTAGTCCTAATCCAATTAGGACTCTAATTTGAATTCGAAGTCCTAATCCGATTAGGACTCTAGGAATCCTACTCCAAGTAGGAATCCAAACTTAATTCAAAACTCCTAATCTAATTAGGACTATAGGAATCCTACTCCAAGTAGGAATCCTAGTCCTACTCCAAATAGGATTCCTAGTCCAAGTAGGAATCCCAGTCCAAGTAGGATTCCTAGTCCTAATCCAATTAGGATTCTAGGAATCCTACTCTAAGTAGGACTCTTGTTCTAAGTCCAATTAATTAATTCCCTTTGTTCCTTCTTCAACTTTTTATCAATCGAATTGATTACTTGTGATTTCTAATCACAATTCATCCATCGGATCGGTCAATACTTCTAGTGTGTGTGACCCCATAGGTTCTACTCTGACTGGTAGTGAGATATATTATGATCTCTATCACAATATCATTGAAAACTCTTTTCAATGGATTGGAACGATTCCAACTCTACTCATTAGGGTTTATCGATCATCGAGATAATCCCTGTGAGTCCCACCATCCACCAGTGACACCTAGCAGCATGTAGTGGCTACCCAGTAGAATAGAATGATGAACTTCTAGGTGCAGTTATCGTGTGATACAGTCCTACTATCGTGGATCCCTACAGAACGGAGGTCATGGATAACTCGTCAAACCCCTTCGTCTGTCATATGTCAAGATTTATTCGACTCGAGTTCGTTAGTGGAAAACTTTTTCTCCACTTTATATTACTGCCCTGGCCAAGGTCTTAGAACTCAGTCTAACAAATCACATAGGATCACTCCTCTTCTATCAAGGTCGATAGATTCCATGTGAGTGCATACCCTACTCCTATAGTGAACTTACTGCAGCCAATCTACACTACAAGGACCCATATGACTAGAGACCATGTATACGTGTAGTTAAACTACAATAACCTCACTGTGAGTAGCTGAAGCACCGCAGATCAAAGGACCAGTCATATTACTGCAACATCAAGCAAGTCACTGACAAATGGATAGACATCCAAGTGACTTCTTGTCTTGGTCACGCTCAGTACCCTTGTTCTCTAACAAGCACCTGTACTATCACTTCAGTGTCCCTACACTGTGGACTCAAGTCTCGTCCATCCAGAAAGAAAGTGATCTGTGCACTGATCGGATCGATCACCGTCCTCGTGATGATCCATTGATCAGGAGCATTTAGAAATTAATCACCAATGATACATGGCTCAAATTCTCAACTCTTGAGAATATGCATCATCATCTTATTAATTTCTTGGACGATTCATAGACACATAAATAATATGAATGAAAAGATGCCTTTTATTTATTCAATAATAAATAGTCAAGTACAAAATTATGTCCCTAGAATTAACAATGTGTCAGCCAGATTGGCTTCTAGGGCATACATCTAACAAACTTCCCATCTCCAAGCCGCGTCTCATCAGTGTTCAAAACTGTCCCAAGCAACTGCAACCTATAAAAGGACCCAGGTGAAGAAGAGGTGAGGGGATTGATCTTACATCCGGTGGAGACAGGAGGACACGGAGCAAGGGAGAGGAGACCACAGTGGAGGCAGACGGAAGAGAGGAGGCCTTTCATTTTTTTCTCTCCAACCGACTACATTCCCCTGGGAGTTGGCACGGAGGAGGAGAGGCCACGAAAGGAAAGTCAGCCGCACGAAGGAGGAGAGGCGAGAGAGAAGAGAAAACAGGGCACTCCGTTTTCTCAACCAAAGAAAGAAGAAAAAAAAAAAGGGATTTATGTTTATTTTAAGTTATTCTTTGCTAATCCTTTTATAAAAATGCTTGCATCTCATATGGATAGCTAAATCTCTTTTAGCTAAGGCTAGGAAAAAGCCTAGCATTTTCTTCATGTATTTCCTTTAATCATCAATGGGATTTTAACGTTTTTGATTTGATTTATCGTGCAGTAGATTGATAGAAATTATTTCAAACTTATGTATTTTCTTTGATTTGTTATTTTCCCTGGGTATAACAGATGCTTAGAAATCCCTGTAGTTTAAAATAGAATTACTGTAATGCTGCCCATAAAACTAAATCTATCTTATTATGATTAATAGATAATTTTAAGAAAAGAATGATGAAGTGCTAGGCTGAATCCTAACGCCTTAGTTATATCCTTGTCAATTCTAATATTATTTAGCCTTTAGTTTTTGTTCACTGTCAAATCCGTGTGGATTCGATCTCGGACTCACCGAGAATATTACTTTGCTACACCCTATACTTGGGGTATCCTACGTTTAATTTCGCTTTTAAAAAGAGCAAGATCAGAATCGTAGCAAGTTTTCGGCGCCGTTGCCGGGGATTTGCAAAGTGCGAACGAGAACAAGGCTGCAAATTTTAATTTTTAATTTCTAGTTCTTCAATTTTTTTTTATTTTTAATACGGCTGAAATTTCAAATCTTTACAGATTCAAGGACGACACAAAGTGGAAACAGTAACGAGGAAGATCAAGATCACATTTTTGGATTTTCGGAGTGAACGAACTCCGGCCGTGAGTATTTAAATTAATTTTCCTATTTTGTTCATACTAGTTCTGTTTTTCCTAGATTAGAATTTTACTCTTGTTTAAAAATAAAAATTATTAATTAAAATAATAAAATAAAAAGAAAATAAATAAATAAAAAGGAAAAAAAAATTTAGCTAGTTTGCTTGATCAACTATTCAAATGCAATTTAATGTCATGACATAAAATGTTAAAAATCTTCTTGATTGTTGCATATAGTATAAAGCATTTGCATAAAATAATCTAAGGGCTGAACTCATTAAAAAGATAAGGTCGGAATTTCATCACTCGTCCTTAGCCCAAAAATCATCCCAGTGCATAAATATCCTAAGCCTAATTAAAATCAACTAAACGTTGGCCCCTAAGGATATTCGAGCTCAATAGGACGAAGACCACTAAAAGTTGCACCAATTTCGCTCTATGGCCCAGGTCGATGTCTAGGCAAGCTTTGTCCCTCCAAGTGATTGAAGGGAGACAGTTTCTATTCGAGAAAAGTGGATTTTAAGTGGGACCTTTGCTACACGCATCGTGACCCCTCCACTTACCTGGGAGCTTATCTGGTCGACTAAGGTTACTAGACCGGATTGGAGGCTTAGGTGTCCTCTTCAAACCAGTTAGGAGCTGTCTAGAATTTTTAGGAAAACATTAGAAATTATTGGGGGATGTTTAATTTTAATTAAATTTTTGAAGGTGTTTGTTTAGATCTCTTTAGGTGGTACTTGTACCAGCAAAAAAAAATATATATATATATATAAATAAATAAATAAATAAATAAATAAAATTTTAGTATATGCTGTTGTGGGAGAGAGATAAAACGAATAGATTATTTCGAGTTGAATCAAGAGATAAAAATTTAATTGTTCAAAATTCAAATAATCAAATGGAAGATAATGGTAGTAATCAGGGAGATAATGAATTTCAAGATGACTTACCTATTAGAACGCTTCGTGATTATCTACAACCCACTAGGACCAGTACCCCATCCTGTATGGTTATTCCTACTGCTGCGGGAGCTTTTGACATGAAATCAGGAATAATCCAATTACTCCCAAAGTTTCACGGACTTGATTCTGAAAGTCCCTACTTGCACCTAAAAGAATTTGATGAAGCGTGTTCAACACTTCATTTCAATGATGTCACTGAAGAGGTAGTTAAGCTTAAGTTATTTCCTTTTTCTTTAAAGGAAAAAGCTAAGTCATGGTTACACTCCCTAAGGCCTAGGACCATAGCTACCTGGCAAGAAATGACATGAGAATTTTTAAAGAAATTCTTTCCAACACATAAAACAAACACACTTAGAAGAAATATCATGAACTTTGCACAAAAAGATGGAGAAACATTTTTTCAGTGTTGGAAAAGATTTAAGGACCTTCTGCTTACTTGCCCACATCATGGATATGAAATTTGGAGGGCCATTAGTTTCTTTTATGATGGTTTGTCCTCCAATATGAGACAATTTGTAGAAATGATGTGTAATGGTGAATTCATGAGTAAGGAACCAAATGAAGCCTGGGATTATTTTGATCTTTTAGCAGAAAATGCACAAGCTTGGGATACAACAGATAAAAATGAAAATTCTAAAATAGCACCTAATGCAAAAGGAGGAATATATCTTATTAAAGATGATAATGATGTCAATGTAAAAATTGCTAATCTGACCAGGAAGGTTGAAGCCATGGAATTAAGCAAAGCCAATATAGGAAAAGCACAAACTATTGTTGAAAGTATATGTGGAATTTGCGAGAGTAATGCACATGTGACCAAGGATTGTCCTACAATCCCTGCTTTTCAAGAAGTGTTGCATGATCAAGCAAATTTCACCAATACTTATAAAAGACCATTTCCAGAAACATATAATCCTAATTGGCGAAACCATCCTAACTTTAGCTGGAGACATGGACCCACTGCCAATGAATCTCAAGGAAATTCTGTTCCTACTCCTTATGTGCCACCACATAGGAAATCCCTTGAAGATACTTTGCAAACCTTCATGCAAGGGCAGACTCAAATAAATCAGAATACAATGCAATCACTCCAAGAACTTAAAAATTCTGTAGGTAGAATTGAGGCTCAACTCAATATTAGGGAAAAAGGGACATTTCCAGCCCAACCTCAATCTAACCCAAAGGGTCAACATGAGGTCCATGAAGCAAGTTCATCCCAACCTAAATTTGAGCAAGTTAAGTCTGTCACAACCCTTCGTAGCGGAAAAATAATTAACAAAAAAATTCCGACAAAAGATGACAAACCTGAAAAATCTATTGAAAGAAGGATGAAGATGATAATGAACAAGATGATCCAATACTGCATCACAAGATAGTTGCTCCATTTCCTCAGCGCTTGCTTGCAGCTAAAAAGGGAATACCTGACCAAGAAATTCTGAAAATCTTTAAACAAGTAGAGATTAATATTCCTTTATTAGATGCCATTAAGCAGATCCCATCTTATGCCAAATTTTTAAAAGATCTTTGTACCATAAAGCGGAAGCTTTACGTACAAAAGAAAGCTTTTCTAACTGAACAGGTGAGTGCTATTCTCAAACACAACACCCCACCTAAATATAAAGATCCTGGTTGTCCTACCATATCTTGCATCATAGGAAACTTCAGGATACAACGAGCCCTTCTGGATTTAGGTGCAAGTGTTAACTTACTGCCCTATTCAGTTTATGAACAGTTAGGACTTGGTGAATTAAAACCCACCAAGGTTACTCTCCAACTTGCTGATCGATCTATAAAGATACCAAGAGAAGTAGTCGAGGATGTACTTGTCCAAATTGATAAATTCTATTTCCAGTCGACTTCATAATATTAGATACCCAGCCTGTCATGAACTGTACCACTCCAATACCTGTCATCTTAGGCCGCCCATTTCTAGCTACTTCCAATGCTTTGATCAACTGTCGAAATGAAATAATGAAAATGTCATTCGGAAATATGACTATAGATTTTAATATATTTAACATTTGTAAACAACCCGATAATGACAACAAAAATGATGAAATTCATGGAGTTAATCTAATCGACTCCATTGTAGAAGATGCTCTTATCCCATCTCTTTCTTCTGATCCTTTAGAAACATGCCTAACTCATTTCGGAAATACAGATATCAACCAAAACTTTAGTGAAATCAGTGCTATATTAGATTCAGCTCCTTTGTTGGATACAGATAGGTGAAAATCTCGTTTTGAAGAATTGCCCACACGCAACAATAGTCCTTTACCATCTAGTGTTCAAGCACCTAAACTTGAGTTAAAGCCTTTGCCATCTGAGCTCAAGTACGCATACCTTGGTCAAGAAGAGACTTTTCCTGTGATCATATCATCCCAACTCGAGCAAAGTCAAGAACTAAAATTATTAGAAATTCTCAAAGAGCATAAGGGAGCAATAGGGTGGACAATTGCTGATATCAAGGGAATTAGTCCCTCAATTTGCACTCATAGAATCTACCTAGAAGCTGATGCCAAACCTTCTCGTCAACCTCAACGTCGATTAAACCCAAACATGAAGGATGTGGTTAGGGCAGAAGTTCTGAAACTTCTGGATGCGGGTATGATCTACCCAATTTCAGATAGTAAATGGGTAAGTCCAACCCAAGTAGTCCCAAAAAAATCTGGTGTTACTGTAGTCAAAAATGCCAACAATGAATTAGTTCCAACTAGGGTCCCCACTAGTTGGCGTGTATGCATTGACTATAGAAAAATTAATTCTGTCACAAGGAAGGATCACTTTCCTCTACCTTTTATTGATCAAATCTTAGAAAGGTTGGCAGGTCATAAATTTTATTGCTTCCTAGATGGCTATTCAGGTTACAACCAAATTGCAATTGATCCTGAAGATCAGGAAAAGACCACTTTTACATGTCCTTTCGGCACATTTGCTTACAAGAGAATGCCTTTTGGATTATGTAATGCTCCTGCAACCTTCCAAAGATGCATGCTCAGTATTTTCTCTGACATGGTTGAGCGCTTTTTGGAAGTCTTCATGGATGATTTTTCGGTTTTCGGCTCCTCTTTTGAAAACTGTGTGGACCATTTAAAGCTAGTCTTAATTCGGTGTGAGGAGAAAAATCTAATCTTAAATTGGGAAAAGTGCCATTTCATGGTAACTAGGGGGATTGTTCTCGGGCATGTCATTTCATCTGAAGGAATTGAAGTAGACAAGGCTAAAATTGACTTAATTGCTAATTTACCCAACCCAAAAACTATCAAAGATATACGCTCATTTTTGGGTCATGCAGGATTTTATAGGAGATTCATAAAAGATTTTAGCTCAATATCTATACCCTTATGTAATCTCCTTCAAAAGGAAACCCAATTTGTGTGGTTTGAAAAATGTCAAAGAGCTTTTGATAAACTTAAAAGCTTGCTGACCTCTGGTCCCATCATGCAACCACCCGACTGGTCGCTTCCTTTTGAAATTATGTGTGATGCTAGTGAATATGCAGTTGGGGTAGTTCTAGGGCAAAGAAAAGAAAGGAAACCTTATGTTATCTACTATGCAAGTAAGACTTTAAATAGTGCACAAATAAATTACACCACTACGGAAAAAGAACTACTCGCCGTAGTATTTGCACTAGACAAATTTAGGTCTTACTTGATTGGATCCAAAATCATTATCTATATTGACCACGCTGCCCTTAAGTACCTTCTTTCAAAAAAGGATGCTAAGGCACGTTTGCTTAGGTGGATCCTTCTGCTCCAAGAATTTTTTCTGGAAATAAGAGATAAAAGGGGGTAGAGAACGTAGTAGCTGATCACTTGTCCCGCTCACTCTTCCAGATTCCATAGACAATTCACCCATAAGAGACACTTTCCCTGATGAGCAACTCTTTGAGATCCAGTCGTCACCCTGGTTTGCAGACATTGCAAATTTTCTTGTCACGGATGAACTCCCGATTCATTGGAATAAACAGGACAAACAAAAATTTCTGACCGAAATAAAAAATTTCTTCTAGGATGATCCTTATCTTTTCAAATACTGTCCAGACCAAATTTTTAGGAGATGTGTACCTAATGACGAATTTATTAGTGTCATTTCCTTTTGTCATTCTGAAGCTTGCGGTGGTCATTTTTCTACTAAGAAAACGGCTGCAAAAATTTTACAGTGCAGTTTTTATTGGCCCACCTTGTTCAAAGATTTCCATAACTTTTGCAAAGCTTGCGAGCGTTGTCAAAAGTTAGGTGAGATAACTCGTAGAAATATGATGCCCCTCAACCCAATTTTAATTATCAAAATATTTGATTGTTGGGGAATAGATTTTATGGGTCCATTTCCTCCTTCATTCGAAAATTTTTACATCTTAGTAGCTGTAGATTATGTCTCCAAATGGATTGAGGCAATTCCTTGCAAACATAATGACCAAAAAACTGTTTTAAAATTTTTAAAAGAAAATATTCTTTCCAGATTTGGAACGCCTCGAGCCATCATCAGTGATGGGGGTTCACACTTCTGTAATAAGCCTTTTGAGGCTTTAATGCGAAAATATGGGATCACCCATAAAGTCGCCACCCCTTATCATCCACAAACAAGTGGACAAGTTGAAGTATTCAATCGATCAATTAAGAATATTCTGAAAAAAACGGTTAACCCAAATCGCAAAGACTGGTCTTTGCGTTTAACTGATGCACTTTGGGCTTATCGTACTGCTTTTAAAAGCCCGATTGGTATGTCTCCGTACCGTCTTATTTTTGGCAAACCGTGTCACTTACCTGTGGAATTGGAGCATAGGGCCTACTGGGCTATTAAAAGATTTAATTTTGACATGGATAAGGCTAGTTCACTATGCAAACTTCAACTTAATGAACTAGAGGAAATCAGGAATGCAGCATATGAGAATGCTCGAATTTATAAGAACAAAATGAAAGTCTTTCATGATAGAAATATTATAAGGAAAATATTTGAGCCTTCCCAGAAAATTCTATTGTATAATTCAAGACTTCATTTACTTCCAGAAAAATTGAGATCTAGGTGGACCGGCCCGTTTATAGTTAAAACTGTTTATCCGTATGGAACTGTTGAGATAGAAAATCCAAACACCGGTAATATTTTCAAAGTAAATGGCCAACATTTGAAGTTATTTTTGGAAAACTTTACCCCAGAGGTTGAATCGACCAATCTGGGAGATCCTGTTTATCAGGATTGATCTCTATATCTGCTAGAGATCCTCTGTTTGTATCATAATTTGTCTTTCTTTCATTTTCTGTTAATATGACAATTGGAGAGCAACAACAGTATGCAGTCATTCTATCAGGTAAATTCTCACCTTCAGCCTTATTATCCTTCATACAATCATTAATGCCATATTTCATGCATTCATGTTGCAACATTGGAGACAATGTTGAAATTAAGTTGGGGGGAGATATTACTGTATTTTTCTATATATTATACCAATTGTCGTATCTTTCAAAAAAAAATCTATTAAAATATATATATATATAATAATATTTTTTTCATAGAATTAAACATGTGCAGCTATTAAGACAAGGAGCACATTATGACTTATTAGAGACCTATTATTAGATCCCCACACAAGTATTCAATGATAATAGGAAGGCCTCAGAAGTTCACTTGTGTTACCTATTTGTTTGTTGACCTTATTCGCAAGAGAAGTACGAGTGTCCTTGTCCTAAAGTTCATGATTTGGTTTTCACATAAAGATAGAGTTTGAAATTCCCGGCTAGATCACCTGGGTGCCTTATGTTCTGACCTTGGTTTACCTATAGTCACAATACAGTCACATTAAATAAAAAAAAAAGAGAGAAATAATACAGTTTGTCTTCACTAAGTAACCGGGCCTCTTGCCTACAAAGCAGCGAGTGTTCGCGTAAAAAGGTGAAAATGACTGAAATAAGTGACTAGTCTGGCCTCGTGGCGTAGCCTGGTTTGAGTAATTAAGTCCGAGGGGTGTTTCACCTAATGCCTTGAGCCAACTGGATCAAGAGTCATTGACCCAAAGCTCGTTACATGGACCTTACTAGAGCCTAATGGAGTTAGACTGTTGTAATCACTGTAAAAAAAAAAAAAAGAGTGGGTTAGTTAAACTAAAACCAAGTGACATGTGGATGACTGGTTTGACTCCATTGTTTTAGAACTCTGTGTACCTGGGATGTCTAGTTGGGATTGATAGCTTCATTTTCATATTCGAACCATTCTGGACAAATAATATGTGATATTCGGAAAATTCAGTGGGTCGGGAGCTAACAAATGATAGTTAACACTTGTGAATTTGAGTAAGCACCTAGAACTCAAAGGGTACCCAATTGTGGTGGAGGTATAGATATTCTGAGACGTCACATTTACATTTGCCTTAAGGGTTGCTATGTTTTAAAGTATCTTCTAACTTAAAAACGATGTTTGTGGGTAACATCGCTGCAAACCCTCACGAGACAACACTCGTCCACTAGGGTAACCTAGGGGTTTAACGGCTTGTTGCACATGCTAAGTGCAATCGTAATGCTCTACGAAAGTGAGTATTTATTTTAATTCATGCATATTGATATATATTAATAAAATAAACAATACTTTTGCACCCTTATTTTATCATTTTTACACTAAATTGCTAGAGACTAGCAATAAGCTAGTTGGAGGGTGTGATGAGAGTACAAAAGTAAAATTTTCATACTATCATAATTAATATTAGAGCTAATCTTTATTAATAAAATTGATTAATTAATGTTTTATTTGTGTTTGAGTGCAAGTAATTCAAAAGATCCAATAATGCTGGGTTTGAGCCCAATGCTTGGCGTTCCGAGCTCAACAAATCCTTAGCATCTCATCTGAGCCTCACGCCGCCCGTCATCCGCATGCAATCCATTTCACATTATCCAGATGCTTCAGCTAGCATAAGTGCCCGCATTGTGGCATCAAACGTCTACAACCCGCCTCATTCAAAGCTCCCCTTCCGTTCGGTTTGTGACCACTCAGCTTCCGCATGGCTTCCTGTCTCCCAAACTCCCAAACCGGCTCTTTCATCCGTGAAGCAACTTTCCAATGAACAGAGCAGGATTCATCCGTGAGGAGCTTCCCAGCATTCGTCATCTCCAAGCGTTTCTTCCCAGCATTTTCCAACCGTCCGTGGCAGCATGCAACCGGATTGAGCGTTCCAGCTTCTGTGATCTCCCAAAGTCCCTTCGACACCTTCGTGGCATCCCAAGCGATCGTGGCATCCAATCGTTTCATCTTCAAATTTCCAACGGCAGCGAGGGAAATCCAAAGCCAAACCGGCTCTTTCTTTCATCCGTGAAGCAACTCCCCAAGCTCTTTTGGCTTCCAAGCAACAGAGAACCGTCCCAGCCATGAAGAGCATCCCAAGCGTCGTGGCATTCGATCGTTTCATCCAGCCGAGTCCTCCACTCCCTTCCCAGTGAATAAATTCCAGCCATCTGGGAGTCTTCCCAACACCCGTGGTTTTCCAGCAACTTCCCATCTCCAAGCCGCGTCTCATCAGCGTTCAAAACCGTCCCAAGCAACCGCAGCCTATAAAAGGACCCAGGTGAAGAAGAGGTGAGGGGATTGATCTTACATCTGGTGGAGACAGGAGGACACGGAGCAAGGGAGAGGAGACCACGGTGGAGGCAGACGGAAGAGAGGAGGCCTTTCATTTTTTTCTCTCCAACCGACTACATTCCCCTGGGAGTTGGCACGGAGGAGGAGAGGCCACGGAAGGAAAGTCAGCCGCACGAAGGAGGAGAGGCGAGAGAGAAGAGAAAATAGAGCACTCCGTTTTCTCAACCAAAGAAAGAAGAAAAAAAAAGGGGATTTATGTTTATTTTAAGTTATTCTTTGCTAATCCTTTTATAAAAATGCTTGCATCTCATATGGATAGCTAAATCTCTTTTAGCTAAGGCTAGGAAAAAGCCTAGCATTTTCTTCATGTATTTCCTTTAATCATCAATGGGATTTTAACGTTTTTGATTTGATTTATCGTGCAGTAGATTGATAGAAATTATTTCAAACTTATATATTTTCTTTGATTTGTTATTTCCCCTGGGTATAACAGATGCTTAGAAATCCCTGTAGTTTAAAATAGAATTACTGTAATGCTGCCCATAAAACTAAATCTATTTTATTATGATTAATAGATGATTTTAAGAAAAGAATGATGAAGTGCTAGGCTGAATCCTAACGCCTTAGTTATATCCTTGTCAATTCTAATATTATTTAGCCTTTAGTTTTTGTTCACTGTCAAATCCCTGTGGATTCGATCTCGGACTCACCGAGAATATTACTTTGCTACACCCTATACTTGGGGTATCCTACGTTTAATTTTGCTTTTAAAAAGAGCAAGATTAAAATCGTAGCAGCCAACCACTTGAAATTTGCTTAACATGATAATTTAAGTAACAACTGCCTCAACAACTGTATGTATGTTCAGAAAAACTAGCTACTGGTCTAGAGATATGAGACATTTCATACCACAGAGAGAGTTTATATATTCGAGTGCACACAAAAGAAGGGGTTGGAGGGGGTTTTCAGCAAGAGTGATAAAACACAGGACTCGAGAAAGTTTACTGGCATTTACTTGAGAAAGTTCAGTGAGAGGGGAAGTTAATAAAAGTTTTCGAAACTAATAAGGCAACAGAAAAGAAATGCCTGAAGTGGATTTACATCATGATTAGAATCAAGAAAAGAGCATTGACTTGGTTCAACTATTCATAAATGTTTGAAAAGAATCTTGCGGTCTTACAATGTTTAAAACACAAGAAACAACCCGGTCAAACAGACATATTCTATTGCAATTCATTTAGATTTTATTTATTATTTAACTAATATTGATTCTTTTTGTGCATACGAGGTAACAACATGCCGCGAGGAAAACGATTCAGAGATGTTGAGTTTCAGCACACATCCGTGGGATCTTCTTCCGATCAGTCCAAACAGCCCGACGAGCCCCAGCAGCACGAGTCTCAGTCTGCGCACGTGCCACCTGTTGATTGTCCAGACATGGATGACGTGCACATCCAGGGTAATTTGATTTACATTTTTTATATTATTTTTTTTACAATCCATGGATATTTTATTTTATTTTTATAGATGGACTGGGGAGAGTGAGGAGGACACGAGGACCCACTCGAGCACAGGACGTGTGGAGCCTACGTGAGGATGAGAAAATCATCGTCCAATGCAATGAACTGGGGCAGCCTATCAAGAGGGCTGCAAGCATTTTATCGACTTTTCTAGGATCGGTTGCGCGGAAGGGTCAGTTGTGTCCGCTCAACTATACGAAATGGAATGAAATGCTTCCTTCGTATAAGGTTGAGCTTCTTAAAGTTATTGAGGTAAAGAATTGAATTTGCTTACTATCACAATTTTATTTTTTAATTTATCATTGTTATAATATTCTTGACTTTGGTGTAGAAAAAGTTTATCCTTCCTGCAAATAGCCATGATTGGGTGCTGAAGTCCGTCAACCGCAAATGAAAAGATATAAAGCGAAACTAAAGGCGGACTGGAAGCACGTGGGCATGACTGAAGAGGAGGTGGCTCGTGTTTGTCCTCCTGATGTAATCCCTCATCATTGGAGGGAGCTTGTCCACTACTGGTTTTCAGAGAAAGCTCAGGTTGTGTATATTTTTTCAATTCCTTAGATTGTATTTACTAATAATATAGATTACAAATTTATACATTAAATATATTATATTGTTTATTCTTTTTTTGGGAAGACATATTTCAACATTGGAAGAGCTGCACGAGCCTCTCAGACTGTTCCTCATACTTCATGCTCGATGAGTTATGCTAGGCGTAGAGCTGAATTTGTAAGTTATTTTGAAACTCTTTGAAACTATTTTAAAATATTCTATCATATAGCATGTATCATGATAACTAGTTTGTCAATATACTTTTTGTTGTAGATAGATGATAATGGGAGGGAGCCTGGTAAGGTGGAGTTTTATAAGATGACTCACACCCACCGAGATGGTAATTTTGTTCGGGAGGAGGCAAGAGATATAGTTGTATGTATTCATCTTTGAATCTTTCAACGATATTATTATTAGTTCTATTATTGCCATACATTAATATGACTTTTTCTTTTGTGCATTATAGGACAGGGCAACAACTCTTATTTCAGAGCGTGTCGGGGAGTCATCATCATCCGACGCGACCAGTCATGTCGAAGCTCGGTGCTCGCCGAATTATTGGGCCCAGAGCGTTATGATCGAGTGAGGGGTTATGGCATTGGAGTTACCCCCACTCAGTTGTCTGCAGTGGGAATGTATACAAAAATGTTGGAGAAGGTAGCAGCAATGCAGAAGTTAGTAGACTTCGGGCAACAATTGAAGATATGAAGGATCGCCATCAGGCAGAGTTGGCAGAGCTGAAGCAGAACCAACAAACTTTGCAGTCTCAGCTTGACCATATTTCATCTATGTTGCGGCGATTTCTCCTCCCTCAGGTAAATAACTATATATATTTGATGACTTTACATAATTATCACTTATTTTCATGAGTTAATAATTTTCATAACTTCTAAAGTTTCTCTTTTTTTTTGTAGATTTCTGATACTTCAACAGCTCGTAGAGATGATGATGGTACTGAATCCGGTCATTGATATTTTTGAGACTGTTATCTAAGGAGTTTTATATGTATCTTTCTTATATTTTTCAAGATACATTGTAATTCTAAACTTATGTAAATTTAATCTTATATGACAATATGAATGTTTCAAATGATCTGTATATTTGTCTTGATGTAAATGTAATGCAGGTTCATATTGCTATAATATATTTCTTAATATGTTTGTTTTTCTTTTTTTTAAAAAAAATCCACTCCCGATGCTATAAAGCGTCGTCAAAAACACCCTTCGGCACGCTATCGCCGACGCTTTCAAAGTGTCGTAAAAATAGGATTTAGACGACGCTAAATAAGCGTCGGTAAAAACCCAGCCTACACGCCGAATTAGCAGTTTAAGCCGACGCTTTTGTGCGTCGGCAAAAGCTCATACGCCGACGCTTCAGAAGCGTCGGTAAAGCATAGGTTTTGCCGATGCTTTCCTTAAGCGTCGGTAAAAACTTTTCCCACTCAGGTATAATCGACGCTTTTGCGACGCTTTGCTTTGCGTCGGCGGGGTTTTTTCCGACGCTATTTAGCGTCAGTAAAGGCCAAAACAAACGTCGGGAAAAACTATTTTTCTTGTAGTGTTATGTCAATGTTATATATATATATAATTTATATTGATATTATATATTATATTAATGATATATATATTATATTATAATAATTACTAATTATATTATTATCCTATTATTATTGAAGGATAATTTTAAATTATAGTAAAAATATATTATTATATTTTATATTTATATAATGAAAATATTTAATATATTACTCCTATTTACCTTATTTTCCTAATCAAAATAATTATTAGTATTAAAAAATCTATTATAAGTATAAATAAAAATAACATATTTTTATAAGATTAATAATTTATAGGAGTAATAAATATATTTTTATAGAATATATTAATAATTAATATATTGATAAATATATTAATATTTTATTATAATATATTTTATATGATTAATAAATATATAATAAGGGCTACTAAAAGTAGAATATGTGACAAAATTATGGATCCATTATAGGAATTAGCATATTGACTTATATTTTTGATTCATGAGAATTAAAAATACATAAAAAATTCATCTAAGATATATCAAGAGTATTTGTGGTATTATGTGGTCGGTGATCTTGGATCTCCATACCATACCAAATAAGTTACTCATAGATATCCAGAGATTTTTAATTACTGGACCATGGCATACCAAACACATCGATCTTAGATCACTTGGGATCAAATTATCCCAGCATTCGGATCACCGGAGATCTTAGATCACCGTGGTGATCCTGTTGGGGTTACCAAACGCCCCCTTTGGGTGCAGCCGAGCAACGTCACTAATTCTACACTCTATAAAACCCTTTTCAAAAGAGTTAGCAGCGACTACCATCATCTCCTGACGGAATTTTGCAGAGGCTTTAAAATTATTGACTGCCATACGAGCGATCTCCTCATCTTTATCTGCCTTCTTTTCAGCCTCGGTAGCTCTCCCTTCAAGAGCTTTGAAGTCATCAGCTGCCCGACGAGCATGATCCTTGGCTTCAGTCACCTTCTTCTCAGCCTTGGCAGCCCTTTCCTCAACTCGGGTAATCTTCTCTTTGGCAGAAGCAGCCTTTTTCTCGGTCAGATCTACCTTTTGTTGAAGATTAACATTTTGTTCCTCAAGTTCCAAGATCTTCTTTTCGGCATCATTAATGCGACTTCACCAACAATCCCTTAATTCGGCAGAACTCATCATCAGCAAAATTTCTATCAGCCGCAAGGTTCCCTTATGCCTTAGGAGCCAAGACTTTTACAGCAGCAGCCTGAGACTCGGCCTCCCTCACCTGTTGCTTGGCGTCATGGCGAATTTTCTCGGCCTCTATTCGAGCCTTAACAGCACCACTTGACGATCAACTTTCTGGCACTTGCACTTGGTGGTCTTAAGATGCTGACCCATATTGCTCAACTAGGATAAGTTCCTATTTTCTAGGAACTCATCTTTATCTCTTCTTTTGGCTAGTTAGGAGGGGCGTACACCCCTCCTTTTCTCTCCACATACGGCAGTAAGGGAGGGGCATATGCCCCTCCCTCTTATCCCTTTTAATTAGCCACTTAATCATATTAATTGGCTATTTGGTTTGGGTCCAATGCATGGGTTCAATTCTATTCCAAATAGAATTAGGTGCACCCATTTCCTTTCATTCCAAATCCTAATCAAATTAGGATTCAATTGAACCATGACTCTATTGAACTCTTCAATCCTAATCCAATTAGAAGTCATTTAATTAATTAGATTAAAATTAAAATTAATCAGGACTTAAGAAAATCCTAATCTAATCAGGACTTGTTTAAATTTCAGCCCTAAGACAACTAGGACTTTAGAAATCCAATTAGGACTTCATGAATCACACTCCAAGTAGGACTCTAATTTAATTAGAAATTCTAATCCAATTAGGACTTAATGAATCCCACTCCAAGTAGGACTCATGATCAAGTCCAATTAATTGAATTCAATTAATTAAATTAAATTGCAATCTGATTGCAATTATTCCTTCTTCTAACCACTAACTCTTAGCGGGTTAACCATTTATCAATCTAATTGATCATATATGATTCTTAATCACAATTCAACCATCGGATCGGTCAATACCTCTAATGTGTGTGACCCCATAGGTTCTATTCTGTCTAGTAGTGAGATATATTGCGATCTCTTTCACAATATCATTGAAAACTCCTTTCAATAGGTTGAAACAATTTCAACTCAACTCACCAGGGATTATCGACCATCGAGATGATCCCTATGAGTCTCACCATCCACCAGTGACACCTAACAGTATGTAGTGGCTACCCAGCAGAATAGAATGATGAACCTCTAGGTGTAGTTATCGTATGATACAGTCCTTCTATCGTGGATCCCTACAGACCGAAGGTCATGGATAACTCGTCAAATCTCGTCGTCTGTCATATGTCTAGATTTATTTGACTTGAGTCCGATAGTGGAAAACTCTATCCCCACTGTATATTACTGCCCTGGCCAAGGTCTTAGAACTCAGTCTAATAAATCACATAGGATCACTCCTCTTCTATCAAGATTGATAGATTCCATGTGAGTGTATACCCTACTCCTACAGTGAACCTACTGCAGCCAATCTACACTACAGGGACCCATATGACTAGAGACCATGTATACGTGTAGTCAAACTACAATAACCTCACTGTGAGTAGCCGAAGCACCGCAGGTCAAAGAACCAGTCACACTACTGCAACATCAAGCAAGTCACTGACGAGTGGATAGACATCCAAGTGACTTCTTATCTTGATCACGCTCAGTACCCTTGTTCTCTAACAAGCACCTGTACTATCACTTCAGTGTCTCTACACTGTAGACTCGAGTCTCGTCCATCCATAAGGAAAGCGATCTGTGCACTGATCGGCTTGATCACCATCCTCGTGATGATCCATTGACCAAGAGCATTTAGAAATTAATCACCAATGATACATGGCTCAAATTCTCAACTCTTGAGAATATGTATCATCATCTTATTAATTCCTTGGACGATTTATAGACACATAAACAATATGAATGAAAAGATGCCCATTTATTATTCAATAATAATAAAGTCAAGTATAAATTTATGTCCTAGAATTAATAATGTGTCCGTCAGATTGGCTTCTAAGGCATACATCTAACAATCTTCCACTTGCACTAAAGCCAATCAAACGTATATCTAAATCCCATCTTCTCAAGGTGGGCTTCAGTCTTCTGTTGATTTAACTGCTTAGTGAGCGGGTCCGCCACATTGTCCGCGGAGTCTACTCTCTGCACCTCGACATATTTCTGTTCGAGGTAGTCGCATATGAGGTGAAAGCGCCGCTCTATGTGCTTCGACTTCTGATGAGACCTTGGCTCCTTAGCAAGAGCTATGGCGCCATTATTATCGCAGTAGAGTATGATGACATCTGATCGCATTACATCTAGCTCTGCAATGAATTTTTTGAACCAGAAGGCTTCCTTTGCAGCTTCAGAGGCGGCGATATACTCAGCTTCCATGGTAGAATCAGCAATGATCGGTTGTTTGGAACTCTTCCAATTTACCGTACCACCATTGCACAAGAACACATATTCAGATGTAGACTTTCTATCATCAATATCAGTCATTAAGTCTTAATCTGTGTATCCTTCTACTTTTAACTCTGATAATCCTCCAAAAACTAAGAACAAATCTTTAGTTCTTCTCAAGTACTTAAGAATGTTCTTCATAGCTGTCCAGTGCTCTTCGCCTGGATTCAACTGATATCTGCTAGTAACACTCACAGCAAGAGCTATATCAGGTCGTGTACACAGCATGGCATACATGAGGCTTCCTATTGCAGAAGCATAAGGAATCCTGCTCATGCGTTGAATCTCTTCAGATGTGTTGGGGCACATCTTCTTGGAGAGATGAATCCCATGCCTTAGGGGTAATAGACCCCTCTTGGAGTTTTCCATACTGAACCTCTTCAGTACCTCCTCTATGTACATCTTCTATGATAGGCCAAGCATCCTTTTAGATCTATCTCTATAGACCTTAATCCTCAAAATGTAGGATGCTTCCCCAAGGTCTTTCATGGAGAATTCTTTTGATAACCAGACCTTGACCGAGGTTAGCATAGGAATATCATTCCCAATTAGGAGGATGTCGTCCACGTACAGTACGAGGAACACGACAGCACTCCCACTAACTTTCTTGTAAACACACGGTTCCTCTTCGTTCTTGATGAAATCAAACGATTTGATCGCATCATTAAAACGAGTGTTCCAACTCCGAGATGCTTGCTTTAGTCCAAAGATGGACCTTTGCAGCTTGCAGACCTTGTGATCACCATCACTGGAAGTGAAACCCAAAGGCTGCTCCATATAAATATCTTCATCGAGATATCCATTCAGAAAAGTAGTTTTCACATCCATCTGCCATATTTCATAATCATGAAATGCTGCAATGGCAAGCAATGTTCGAATGGATTTCAGCATGGTTACAGGTGAAAATGTCTCTTGATAGTCAATGCCTTCGCGCTGACTATACCCTTTCGCCACTAGCCTTGCCTTATAGGTCTCTACCTTTCCATCCGAACCTATTTTTCTTTTATAGATCCATTTGCATCCAATAGGTACTATACCTTTTAGTGGATCTACTAAGGTCCAGACTTGGTTGGAATACATGGAGTCTATCTCTGACTTCATGGCTTCCAGCCATTTCTCGGAATCGATATCAGATATCGCCTCGTTGTAGGTATTGGGATCCTGTACATGTTCCCTATCTCCCATGAAAAATATTTTCTCGGTGTCCTCTACTAGTATACCTAAGTATCTGTCAGGAGGATGGGAGATCCTACTTGATCTACGGGGTGGAGGAGGTACTATGTGTATTGGCTCTATATGAATAGGTTCTATAGGATCCATTACTCGTTGCTTTTCAGAGACTCTCTCTTCAAGCTCAATTTTCCTCCCACTGCCTCTATCAAGGATAAACTATTTTTCCAAGAAGATGGCATGTCGGCTCACAAACACATTGTGATCCTCAGAGACGTAAAAATTGTATCCTAATGACTCTTTAGGATATCCTATGAAACGAGCACTTATAGTCCTAGGCTCTAACTTGTCCGCCTGTTGTCGCTTGACGTGGGCAGGACATCCCCAAATCTTGAGATGACCAAGACTCGACTTCTTACCATACCATATCTCATACGGTGTGGTAGGAACGGATTTAGAGAGAACTCTATTCAATAAATAAATCGCGGATAATAAGGCATCTCACCCAAGAAACATAGGCAGATCTGTGAAGCTCATCATGGATCGGACCATATCCAATAGAGTCCGATTCCTCCTTTCTGACACCCCCGTTGAGTTGAGGTGTACCCGAAGGCGTCCATTGTGAGACTATGCCATTCTCTTTGAGATAGTTCCCTACTAAGGTATTCTCCTCCTCGATCTGATCGAAGAACCTTAAGAGTTTTTCCAGTCTGTTTTTCTACTTCATTTCTGAATTCTTTGAACTTTTCAAAAGATTCAGATTTGTATCTCATAAGATACACATACCCATATCGTGAATAGTCATCGGTAAAGGTAATGAAGTACGAATAACGATCCCTGGCTGACACATCACATGGGCCACACACATCAGTGTGTACCAGGATAAGTATTTCAGTGGTCCTCTCCCCATGTCCTACAAAGGGCAATCTAGCTATTTTTCCTTAAAAAAATGGGCTTCTCGACCCATTGACTTCTGGTTTATCTCATCTCTGGATCTTTTAGATCCTATGGCATTCACTACTTGCTCAGACACATTTACAGACACATAATATGCAAGTGATAGAGACCATCGATCATGAAACCACGTGCAACTAATTTATTTCTGAAATAAATAGAACAGTAGTCTTTGTCAAATGTCAAAACATGACCATCCTGTGCTAAACATGAAACAGAAATCAAATTCCTGCTAGCAGCAGGGACATAATAATAGTCTTTAAGCAATAAACTAAATCTAGACGGTAATCGCAGAGGATAGGTGCCCACAGCTACAGCAGCAACTCTTGCCCCATTGCCAACCCGAAGGGTTACTGCACCTTCCGCCGACCTCCTACTTTTCTTTAGACCCTACATAGTAGTGCACAAATGAGCACTAGAACCAGAATCTATAACCCAACTAGAAGTAGAAGAAACTGTAAGATAGTTTCAATTACGAGCAAGTCTAATATACCTTCAGAAGGTGTGTCTGTCTTTTTGTTCTTCAGGCTCTCAAGGTATGAAGGGCAGTTCCTTTTCCAGTGGTCGTCGACGTTGTAGTGGAAATATTTTCCCTTGTCATTAGTCTTTTTCTTGTGAACTTCCTTCTTTGGCTTCTTGTCTTTCTTCTGCTTCTTTACAGGCTTTTTTTTCTTCCAAGTAGACTTTCTCTTGGAACCAGAAGTCAGCTCAGCAGCCAGAACAGAGCCTCTTGAACCTTTCAAGGCCCCCTCAGCAGTTACCAACATTTTCAATAGTTCGGTCTTAGTGCATTCAATTTTATTCATATGGTAGTTTACTATAAACTGCCCAAATGAATCAGGAAGGGATTCAGATTTATCTGCAGTTCCTTATACATGGTCATACCGAGCTTCTCAAGCTCCTTTAGGTCCTTGATCATAGTTAAACAGTGATCGTGGACAGACTGCCCCTCGCGCATTTTTGCCTTGAAGAGCCTCTTGGACACTTCAAAGCGTGCAGTACGGCTTTGCTCACCATACAACTCTTGCAGGTGAGCCAGTATTTCCCTAGCAGTCTTCATGTTCTCATGCTGACATTGAAGTTCATTAGTCATGGATGCCATGATGTAGCACTTGACCCTAATATCATCATCTGTCCACTTTTGATGCGTCTCACGCTGATCATCAGTAGGACGTGCTTGTAACCTGGGAATGTCATTCTCGAGTACATACCCTAATTTCTCACAATTCAGAACAATTTTTAGGTTTCTAAGCCAGTCTTTGAATTGGTTCCGGTCAGTCGGTTGGTCTCAAGGATACGGGTCAAAGGGTTCGAAGCTGACATTGTAATCTGTAGAGAGTAAAGATTCTAGTTAGACTTTGTACTTGAACTTAATTTGTTCTAGGAACTTTTAAAACAAATATGCTCCCACTATTTTCTCGAATCTCTCATACTCCCCTGATGGAGAAACGAAAATCCTACGCAACTAGGATTTCTAGTGGGTACTGCGTTCTCACCGATTTATATGCCGCCTCATCTAACAGTTATTGGTGACATATAAATGGATGAGTGTACAACTCTTGTACAATGCTTCTTAAGCAAATTGCAGTGGTACTTGGTCTCTAAGTGATGAAGATCTCACCTAACAGTTATTGGCCCCATTACTTAGTTAAGTCAGACCCACCGTATAACCGCAGAAATAAAGTCGTCATTGGGTTCTCACCTAATAGTTATTGGTGCCCAACCCCACCTTTACCCCACAACATCTCATGTCTAATAGAGAGGTCCAGTCCCCCGATGCAACTTGCCCACTATGTCCAGCCAAGACAAATCAACACCGGAAAGACCTTAGTAGCTCTACTACGGTGGAAGACCTATGGACTTAATATTGCATAATCATGTCTTAGTGTTTGCAACTTGAGTTCTTCATAAGAGGTAATCGAACAATTGGCCAGGTAAGCAGGTGGGAGGCTCCCCTTACTCGGAGAGTAAGGTCCTAATTAAGTAACCACCTTTTAGGCTTGCCTAGACACCAATTAGATCAATTAATCTAATATAACTAAATCATGTTGGTTCACCCTCGACTGATTAGGGAGGTTTATAATTAGGTCTCACTTGATCGCGTATTCACATCTCATGCAAATATAAATCTACCCGCATAAACATTAAACATCCAGGCATTTATCAAAAATAAAATTAAATGGTGATGATCATGGATCCAGGATGGGATCATTTTACAAGCATATGCACGTCAATTGGTTAGATCATCTTCAACTCTTGACTTGATCTTGATCCCTTAGGTCCAATTGTGATCAACTTCTTGATCCATCTCCAATCAACCCTTGATCTCGATCCACGCATGTTGAGCTTGTTGATGTACATATCGATCAACCATCGACGTGCAACACATATCACAGATTACATCCCAGATAGCTTTAAAAATTAAATAAAAATAAAAATAATAAATTACAACCCTTTTTAATGAGACACACAGGTCTTTAATACATGAATTTAAGATGCACGCAGGCATCTGAAAAATTAAAATTACATGCATCACAGAACATCGCAGAACATTTTAGTACATTCAAAGGGTCCATCCATGATCATCACCATACGCATCACATGCATAAAAATTATTTTCAGATCTGTAATTTAATTGATTATTCCTTCTCATGACTTGCTGATCATGCTAGATTTGATTCTAAATATTTGTAATCACATTATCAAAGCATTAGAATCATTAATCTAAGCATCTAAAAATTAGTATGCAGAAAAATCAGCAAGTTGAAAATTCTGCATACATAAATTTCAGCAAGCATAATCCCTTAAATTTCAGATCTAAAATACCTTCAAAAATTTAATCCTAATCTTAATCTACATAACCTGGCTCTGATACCACTGTTAGGATCTGTCACATGCCGCTAAAAATTCAAAAAAAATTTCAGATACGCAACGGAAAGACATGTGCATATCCCGTTCATCGCATGAACATATTTTAAAACCTTTTGTAAATAGATCAGGATTAAATTCTTATTAAATCATTTTAAAATTATGATTAAGAAGATCAGATCTTCACCTTGTGCGGGTAGATGGTCTCCGAAATCTGATTTATGTGGTATTTGATGAAGGTTCAGTGGAAGCCGCACACACGTCCGGCCTCTACAGGTATCCACACGAAGTAGTGATTCGATCGAAGCCTTTGGATCTCCCCGGGGTGCCAGCTCCCTTACAGAGATGGCTTTAGATGGCTGAAGTCCTCTCCTTTGAATCAACCTTTGATTTCTTTGAGAGGAGGAAGAAGAAGGAGGGATCTAGGAAGAAGAAAACAAGGCTCTTCGCAACCTTTTCTTTTCCTTGCGCTAGAACCAATAGAAGAGGAGGAAGGAGGCCACGCCACCCTTTGTTTTCTTCCCTTGTTCTTGCGGCTGAAAGGAGGAATGGGAGGGGAGGTTTGCTGCCATGAAAGCCAAGGAAAAACATGAGAGGAGGGGCCGAAATCCCTCCTCCATTTTAATTCCTTAAGAGATAAGGATGAGTTCCTTATCATCCTTGAATATCTGAGTCCAGAAGTTGAGGAGACACTTCTGACCAACCCTGTTTATCATGAATGAATTAGAATTGTCTGGCTGAAGACATAAAACTTAGCGCTCTTGGGAGGCAACCCAACATGTAAATATTCTCAAAAAAAAAAAATGCAGGTTTGGGGGTATTTTGCCCCAATTTACCCGCCCATATCAGGTACCTTCTCCTCTGTCCTCTTACTGCTTTAAATTTTCTTTAACATTGAGGACAATGTTAGATTTAGGTATGGGGGTGAGAATATTTTTGAAAAAAAAAAAGGAGAGAATATTTTTGATTTTTTTATGCAATTAAAAAAAAATTAAAAAAAATATTAAAATTTCAAAAAATAATTAAAAAAAAGGAATTTCAAATTTTTAACTCAAACTCTAATCTTTTTGGCTGTACAAACTATGAATTGCTCTGACAATAGCTTTGAGTTAAGAAATATGATAGCAGTTCTAGCTTAAGTTTTCATCCCACCTATCTTCTGCTAACATGATACAAGATGAGTTAGCACATACACGTAAGCACATGAATAGTGGGGTATGTAAACTTACGACTAATATGAATACTTTTAATTTTTGGGATAATTTAGAGTTATATGTGTGATGAACACCCTAGCCTAACCAAAAAAAAAAAAAAAGAAGAAAAAAAAAGAGAGATAAAATAAAATAAAATAATGAGTTTAATTTAAGTCTTCTCACTGAGTAACCGGGCCTCCTGTCTGGCAAGCAGCGAGTGTTCGCGTAAAAAGGTGAGGATGATTGAGATTAAACTCTGAGTGACTAATTTGGCCTTGAAGCCTAGTTAACCTGAGTTATTAAGCCTGTTAGGGTGTCTCTACACCTAGTGCCCTGAGCCATCTGGATCGGGAGTCATTGGCCTAACACTCGCTACATGGGTTAGCTAGAAAGCTTAATAAGGCTAGATATTGCACAAGTCATTCTTCTTAGCACTTCAGTCTGAAAAAAAAAAATGAATAAATAAATCCGGGGTGTTCATTACCATTTAACTCTAGAAAGTCTTGAAAACTAAAGTAATCATGTTGGAAGTAAAGTAAAAGCCACTCATTTATATGATACTATCTTGCACCTCACTACATTCTTGACTTGTTAGCAGATAGATGGGGTGTAATGAAATTTAAGTTAGAGTCTGTTTAAATATGATAACAACAAGTCTCTATTGTCCTTGCAATTCTAGTTTCATACAGTAATACTTGTTCAAATTTCGAGTTAAAATTTGGAAATCCCTGACTAATGAAGTTTGTGGGTAACTTCACTGTAAACCCTTACGAGACAACACTCGTCCGCTAGGGTAACCTAGGGGTTTAACGGCTTGTTGCACATGCTAAGTGCAATCGTGATGCTCTACGAAAGTGAGTATTTATCTTAGTATATTTAAATAATAAATAACACTTTTGCACTCTTATTTTCGCACTAAATTGCTAGAGACTAGCAATAAGCTAGTTGGGGGGTGTGATGAGAGCACAAAAGTGCAATCATCGTACCACCATAATTAGTATTATAGTTAATTTTTAATAATAAAATTAATTAATTAACATTGTATTTGTGTTTGAGTGCAAGGAGTCCAAAAGACCCAATAACATTGGGTTTGAGTCCAATGCGCAGCAGCCCAAGCTCAATTCAAGTCCAACTCTTCCCGGATCCACGGCAGATCAGCTCCTCCAAGCCACCCCGTCGATCATGCTTCCAGCGGTCCCACAACATCCAGATCTTCCGTGATGAAGCAATGCCCGTTTCTCCTCCCAGCCGTCCACGGATCACCATCAGCTCCTTCCGCATTCAGTTCCCACCTTCCGATTCCAGGCCGTCCGCATTCTCCGCGATCCATCCCGTGATGCACTCCCGCAGCTCTTCCACGATCAAGACTGCAGCCCCTCCTCCTCAGCGCGCGTCTCCTCCTTCCGCTTTCACCGTGCCAGCCACCGTGCCAGCAACGCCCGGAATCCCCTCTCCCGGATTCAAGATCCCCGCGACCCAATCCCAGCTGTGCGCCCATCCCGTGATCCCCGCCTTCCTTCCGCGATCCGGAAACCCAGCAGCCTCCCAGCAAGGCAGATCCCAGCCGTGATCTCACAGTCGCTGCCAGCCGTCAAGCCCGGATCCGCGTCGCCACCTTCCATGCCAGCCACCGTGCCAGCAACGCCCGCGTTCTTCACGCGCTGCAAGCATCCCGTCCGCCCACTGCATCTCCTCCCTTCCGATTTCAAGCCGTGATCACAGCATCCCGTGATCCCCGCGTCCGACTGCAAGCATTCCGTGATCGACTCCTACCCGCATCCTCACCGCGTCTGCCATCTCCCTTCCGCATCAAGCGCCCGTCCGCGGCTATAAAAGGAGAAGGAGGAAGAGAAGAGAGGTGTGCTCGGTGGAGGCTAAGAACCAGGGAGGAGGGAGGCCATCGGCTTGGGAGAGAAGAGAGAAAGAAAAGAACAGGGGATGCTCTATTCTTTTGGGAAGAAGAAAGAAAAAAAAAGGGGAATTAGTATTTTATGTTCCACCGTGAGAAAGAGAGAGAGAGGGAAAAGAGAAGTAATTTGTTTTTTTTTATTTTTCTTTCTTTATTTGATTTGCAAAATAGAAGGAGAATTAGGCCTCTAATCTCCATTTTTATTTGTAATCAGTTTTCCCTTTTATGAAATCCATCAATTTTCTTTCATGCAATCCCTGTTCTAGATTCAAATTAATTTCTATTTTTTTATGCAATCTTTTAATTTTTCTTTGATGCAATATATTTAATTTTCTTTTATGAAATTTATGTTTCAGGCTTCAATCTTCTTAGTGTCGTCTATTTTAATTTATGCCAAAACTCTTTTTTTGATTAATTAAATACATGCTTTTCGAATCTAAGTACCTATCTTTTAGTTAATTTCAATTAGAAAACATTCAACATCCTCAAAATAATGTTTTCCTTTTATCATTCAAAAATCGATTTCAAATCCGAGTGAACGTTCTAATTTTTATGCAACTCCAATCGCCTCCCTATGTATCGACCTCTTACAACCGCTATTCTTCGAGTAGGAAAGGTAAGAGTAGAATTAAATTTAAACTTTGTTCGTCGATTCTAACAACGATCTGTCTAGCATATTTTTAGGTAGACAGGAAAGGACGAACAGAATTTTGGCGCCGTTGCCGGGGAGGCAAATCGAGAAGCAAGAACGATCACGAAGATCAAATTGGATTTTGGATGCCCGGAGTGAACGCACTCCGGTAGTAAGTTTTTATTTTTATTATTTTCAGTTAATAATTTCGTAGTTATTAAATTCTGAAATTTGAAATTCAAAAAAAAAATTCAAAAAAAATGAAAAAAAATATATTTCAAAATTCAAAAATTCAAAAATTCAAAAATTTAAATTCAAAATTTGAATTCTGTGATTCGAAATTTGAAATTCAAAAAAAAAAGTTAAAAAAAAATTAATTAAATTAAAAAATTCAAAAAAATATTATTTTTGCTAGTAATTGATAAGGTGCAATCCTCCGAGGTTATCATACCTTTATTGGGGCTCCTCACGGAGTAATCTCCAGAGCTTATTCAACGGGCATTCGGAGATTGACTGACGCATAAGGATTGTGTTTAGTTTACATTCAAGTTATTGCTAAAAAAAATAAAAGAAAAAAAAAATTGCTTGCTCATTTAATCAGTACAACCTAATGACATTGCATAAACTTTAAAAAAATATTGATTATTTGCTGCATTTAGTATTAAGCATTTGCATAAAGTAATTAAGGGCAAAACCCATTAAAAAGATAAGGTCGGGAAGTCATTACCTGTCCTTAGCCCAAAAATCACCACCTTGCATACTTATCCTAAGCCAAATTAAATTAAAATCAAATTAGACGTTGGCCTTAGGGTTTTCGAGCTCAATTAGGCTCTTGGAAAGAAGCGGCTGAAAGCCACTCCAGTGAGAATTTAGTAATTGGTGATGTCTAGGAAAGTTTTACAACAGTGAGAACTGTTACGGGTATTGTGGTATTGGTGTATCCCTTCTGGCACCACCACACACCCCGAGACTTTCCTGGTCACTGATTACTGGATTGCTTAACTGGTAAGCTCAAGCTTAATCTGAAAGGGAGATTAGGAGCTGTCTAATCTAGGAGAGAATTTCAGGAACTTTTTAACCTAATACATCTCTGTGCAACTAGATTTAAGAAGCTACTAAACCTCACTTAGTTCTAAGACTAATAGGGTCAAATTGTTGTGTGGTGTTGGTTGTGGTCATCTGTGTCTAGCCCTTCTCTTCTCTTAGGATTTCGTTCATTGTAGGAGACAAACCTAATGAATAGTTGATAATGTATGCATGGTAGAAGGTCATTAAGGGATAAGTTAACCCCATTTGATCCTGAGATTGACAAAACTTTACATCACAACTTGCGAACTGTAAACCAACTGTCAATCTCTACAATGGGTGAACACATTAGAACTTTGAATGAGTTGTTCGCACCCGCGTCTGCTAGTCCCCCTACTTGCATAGTATTACCAATTAATAATGCAGCCCAATTCGAGATTCGGGCTGCAACAATAAACATGTTACCCAAGTTTCATGGGTTCGAGAGTGAACAACCCTATATTCATCTAAACAAGTTTTTGACAATCTGTCAAACATTTAGAAATCAAAACTTAGATGAAGAGGGTATTAAATTAAGATTTTTCCCATGACTTTAGAAGATCGTGCTGCTGCATGGCTGTATTCCCTTGCTTCAAATTCCATCACATCATGGGAACAGTTGTCTAGGAAGTTCATGGCTAAGTTCTATCCCATGGTAAAAACTGAAAAAATTAAGGATGCCATCAGAACTTTTAGAGAAAAATCTGAGGAGGAATTTTTCCAACTTTGGGAAAGATTCCATGATCTGTTAGTCAAGTGCCCGCACCATGGGCTTGACAAGGCTGATCTTGTACATTTCTTTTATAAAAGACTAACTCCGGCACATAGAAACATGATTGAGTCCATGCACAAGGGTAGGTTCATGAACCAAACCCCGGATCAAGCCTATGAATTTCTTGTTGACTTAGCCGAGAACGCCCAAAATTGGAGTAGCTATGGTGAGGAAACAAATATAGATGAGTTCGGGTCTAGAAAACCGGATAATTATGAAATGAAAGCAGACTCAGAACTAAAAAATGTCATGTCCAATCTGGTGACTGGAATGAACAACTTAAGCAAAAAGTTTGATGCTTTCACTGTTTCCACTAGTCCGAGTTCATATAAAGAGTTAAATCCCATCATGAAAGTGGATCACGAGTCACATAGTTTATGTATCTTGTGTAATAGTTCTGAGCATCTAGTGGAGTGTTGTCCTAGTTTACCCAACATTAAGGCTGAACAGGCAAATGCTCTTAACTCATATAGTGCCTTCAAAAAGCCCACTCCCAATTCATTCAGCCCAGTCTACCACCCTGATAATAGGTTCCACCCAAATTTTTCATACAAGCAAAATGAACCTATTCAGCATCAAGGTGGTCCACCAGGTTTTCAGAAGAATTTTCCTAGGATAGGTCCATCACAAATAAACCAATCATTGGCTCCACCTATTCCTACTTATAGTGCCCCTATCCCTCAGCAAACTACATCATTAGAAGCCATGATGGCTAACATGATGAAGCAGCAACAAGACTTCATCCAACAGCAACAACAGACCAACATAGCTCAAACCCAGACTAATCAATTCCATGCGCAAGCGATTGCAAAACTTGAGGTTAGTCTGAGCCAAATAGCTAACTCTCTAGGGGATAGGAAGAGAGGTGAATTGCCCAGTCAGCCAGTACCTAACCCTAGTAGACAACAGAATCAAGGGCCGAGAGGCCAGTTTCAGATTGATTCTAATGGAAACCCCACCCATGAAGTCCAGGCAATTACCACTTTACGGCCTGGCAAGCAAGTGGACAATAAAGTCCAACTTCCTGTGCAAGAAAAAGAAGAAAAGCATGAACCAAATCCCACTCAGAAAAAGGCACAAGAACAAGGAACACAAGGAGTAGAGGAGAAACCAATAGAGACATACACACCCAAGGCTCCCTTTCCTAGTAGACTACAAGACTCAAAGAAAAAATCTCAGTACGATGAAATCATGGAGGTCTTTAAAAATGTTCAAATAAATTTACCCTTCCTAGATGCAATCAAACAGATCCCCTCCTATACAAAATTCTTAAAAGACTTGACCACGGTGAAAAGGAAAACCAGTATTCCTAGGCAAGCTGTGATGGCGGCACAAGCCTCATCTCTTATTCAACAACAGATTGCCCCAAAATACAAGGACCCTGGTTGCCCCACTGTTGAAATTAAAATAGGAGAAACCATCATTCGAAGAGCCCTATTAGACTTAGGAGCAAGTGTAAACCTATTACCCTATTCTGTCTACACCGAACTAGGTTTGGGGGAATTAAAGCCCACAAACATTACTTTGTCATTTGCAGATAGGACTGTAAAGTATCCTAAGGGAATTGTAGAGGATGTAATTGTAAAGGTAAATGAGTTTTACTACCCTGTGGATTTTGTAGTCCTCGAAACTGAACCAGTGAAAAACCCAGGTAGTCACATCCCGGTAATCCTTGGTAGACCATTTTTGGCCACTTCAAATGCTGTGATCAGTTGCCGAAATGGGATAATGACCTTAGCATTTGGAAACTTGACCGTCCAACTCAATGTCTTTCACAGTAGTAATCAACCATCTGAGATGGACGATTTAGAAGAAATTCACATGATTGAAAACATAATCAGCAAGTCCTTCGAGGAATCAAGTTATTCTGATCCACTAGAAAGATGTTTGGCCCAATTCAGTCAAGATTGTGAGGAAGGAGAGTCGAATCAGGAGGTTAATGCATTACTAGATTCTATTCCTGTAATGGATACTAGCAGATGGGCTACTAAATTTGAATCATTACCTATACTTGAATCCCAGCTAGTACCTTCAAGTGTCAAACCTCCCCAGCTCGAACTTAAAGATCTGCCTGAAAACTTAAAATATGCATTTCTAGGGGACAACAACACCTTACCTGTTATTATTGCATCAAATTTAACTGAAGAACAAGAAGAGAAGTTGTTAAATATCCTTCAGAAAAATCAAGAAGCGATCGGCTGGTCTATAGCGGATATTAAGGGGATTAGTCCTCTGTGGTCCAACATAAAATCCATCTAGAAGAAGATGCAAAAATCTCTAGAGAACCACAAAGGCGACTTAATCCAATCATGAAGGACGTAGTTCGAGCCGAGGTCATCAAGCTGTTAGATGCAGGGATTATATATCCTATTTCTGATAGTCAGTGGGTAAGCCCAGTTCAAGTCGTACCTAAAAAGTCTGGCATCACTGTGGTGAAAAATGATCACAATGAGTTAGTCCCTACTCGAGTCCAAACGGGATGGCGAGTATGCATCGACTATAGGAAGCTTAACGCCATGACTAGGAAAGACCACTTCCCACTACCCTTCATTGATCAAATGTTAGAACGTCTAGCTGGCCACTCTCATTACTGTTTTCTTGATGGTTATTCTGGATATAACCAAGTACCAATTGCACGTGAGGATCAAGAGAAAACCACATTCACCTGTCCTTATGGTACTTTTGCCTATCGTCGCATGCCTTTTGGGTTATGTAATGCACCGGCTACATTCCAGCGGTATATAATGAGTATTTTCTCCGACATGGTGGAGAAATTTTTAGAAGTTTTTATGGATGACTTTTCTGTATTCGGATCTAACTTTAATGAATGTTTGCATCACTTGACCCTGGTTGTAGAACGATGTAAAGAGAAAAATTTAGTTCTTAACTGGGAAAAATGTCATTTTATGGTCCAATCAGGTATTGTTTTGGGACACATTGTGTCACAAAGAGGAATTGAGGTGGATAAAGCCAAAGTAGAATTAATTGCTAAATTGCCACCTCCTAAGACTGTTAGGGAAGTCAGATCCTTTTTAGGGCATGCGGGTTTTTACCGCCGCTTTATCAAGGATTTCAATAAATTGTCGAAACCCTTATGCGATTTGTTGGCGAAAGATGCTACTTTTAATTTTTCGCCAATTTGTATAACTGCTTTCGAAAGACTAAAGTCTGAACTAACCTCAGCACCCATCATAAGGTCCCCTGATTGGAGTCTGCCATTTGAAATCATGTGTGACGCATCCGATTATGCAATAGGTGCCGTCCTAGGTCAACGAGTGGGGAAGCTTCCCCATGCACACTATGCGAGCAAAACTCTGAATGATGCCCAACTTAACTATTCTACCACTGAAAAAGAGTTGTTGGCTGTTGTCTTTGCTCTAGACAAATTTCGTCCCTATCTAATAGGATCCAAGGTCCTTATTTATTCTGATCATGCCGCCCTTAAGTACCTTCTCACAAAGAAGGATGCTAAGGCGAGGCTCATTCGTTGGATCCTATTGCTCTAGGAATTTGATCTCGAAATTCGAGATAAAAAGGGATCCGAAAATGTAGTAGCTGACCACTTGTCCAGACTGATTGTTGAGTCATCTGCGAAATCCTTACCTGTATCCGAAACTTTTCCGGATGAACAACTAATGATGATTTCCCACACCAATGTTCCATGGTATGCTGACATAGTCAACTACCTTGTTACTGAACAAATGCCCAGCTCTTGGACCAAACAGGAACAATTTCGCTTCCTAGCTCGTGTGAAGTGGTATTTTTGGGATGAACCATACTTGTTCAAATACTGTCCTGATCAAATCATTAGACGATGCATCCCTGAACACGATCAAAGAAATGTCCTTTTCTTTTGTCATGACCATGCTTGTAGTGGTCATTTTAGTGGGAAGAAAACTGCTGTAAAAGTTTTGCAGTGCGGATTTTATTGGCCCACACTTTTTCGAGATGCGCATGACTATTGTAAATCTTGCGATCGATGTCAACGATTAGGAAAACTTTCGAGAAAGAATGAGATGCCCCTGAACCCTATCTTAATTATAGAAATTTTCGATGTTTGGGGTATTGATTTTATGGGTCCTTTTCCTATGTCGTTTGGGCATCAGTACATTCTTGTGGCAGTTGACTATGTATCAAAATGGATTGAGGCTATCGCGTGTAAGACCAATGATCACAAAGTGGTGATCAAGTTCCTTAAAGAATCTATCTTTGCTCGTTTTGGCACCCCTCGTGCTATCATTAGTGATGGGGGGAAACATTTTTGTAATAAAATCTTTAAAGCCCTTATGAGAAAGTACAACATTAATCATAAGGTCAGTACACCATATCATCCACAAACAAGTGGACAAGTCGAAATTTCCAATCGGGAGATCAAGACCATCCTTGAAAAAACTGTTCATACATCTCGGAAGGATTGGTCTCTTAGGCTAACAGATGCACTGTGGGCATATCGGACGGCTTACAAAACACCAATTGGAATGTCTCCATATAGAACTGTCTATGGCAAGGCCTGCCATTTACCTGTTGAGTTAGAGCACAAGGCCTATTGGGCTATTAAACATTTAAATTTCGATCTTGACAAAGCAGGAGAACATAGGAAGCTTCAACTCGATGAGCTTGAAGAAATTAGAAACGATGCTTACGAGTGTGCCAAAAAGTACAAAGATCGCATGAAGATCATGCATGATAAAATGATCATTCGTAAGGAATTTCACCAAGGACAAAAAGTCCTTCTATATGATTCTCGATTACATCTATTCCCTGAAAAACATAAATCTCGCTGGACTGGCCCATACACAGTAGAGAAAGTGCACCCGCATGGTGCAGTAGTAATATGCAATACCAAGGATGGTAGGTCCTTTCAAGTCAATGGACATCGTTTAAAACCATACCTTGAATATCTGAGTCCAGATGTTGAGGAGACACTTCTGACCGACCCTGTTTATCATGAATGAATTAGAATTGTCTGGCTGAAGACATAAAACTTAGCGCTCTTGGGAGGCAACCCAACATGTAAATATTCTCAAAAAAAAAAAATGCAGGTTTGGGGGTATTTTGCCCCAATTTACCCGCCCATATCAGGTACCTTCTCCTCTGTCCTCTTACTGCTTTAAATTTTCTTTAACATTGAGGACAATGTTAGATTTAGGTATGGGGGTGAGAATATTTTTGAAAAAAAAAAAAGGAGAGAATATTTTTGATTTTTTTATGCAATTAAAAAAAATTTAAAAAAAAATTATTAAAATTTCAAAAAATAATAAAAAAAAAGGAATTTCAAATTTTTAACTCAAACTCTAATCTTTTTGGCTGTACAAACTACGAATTGCTCTGACAATAGCTTTGAGTTAAGAAATATGATAGCAGTTCTAGCTTAAGTTTTCATCCCACCTATCTTCTGCTAACATGATACAAGATGAGTTAGCACCTACACGTAAGCACATGAATAGTGAGGTATGTAAACTTACGACTAATATGAATACTTTTAATTTTTGGGATAATTTAGAGTTATATGTGTGATGAACACCCTAGCCTAACCAAAAAAAAAAAAAGAAGAAAAAAAAAGAGAGATAAAATAAAATAAAATAATGAGTTTAATTTAAGTCTTCTCACTGAGTAACCGGGCCTCCTGCCTGGCAAGCAGCGAGTGTTCGCGTAAAAAGGTGAGGATGATTGAGATTAAACTCTGAGTGACTAATTTGGCCTTGAAGCCTAGTTAACCTGAGTTATTAAGCCTGTTAGGGTGTCTCTACACCTAGTGCCCTGAGCCATCTGGATCGGGAGTCATTGGCCTAACACTCGCTACATGGGTTAGCTAGAAAGCTTAATAAGGCTAGATATTGCACAAGTCATTCTTCTTAGCACTTCAGTCTGAAAAAAAAAATGAATAAATAAATCCGGGGTGTTCATTACCATTTAACTCTAGAAAGTCTTGAAAACTAAAGTAATCATGTTGGAAGTAAAGTAAAAGCCACTCATTTATATGATACTATCTTGCACCTCACTACATTCTTGACTTGTTAGCAGATAGATGGGGTGTAATGAAATTTGAGTTAGAGTCTGTTTAAATATGATAACAACAAGTCTCTATTGTCCTTGCAATTCTAGTTTCATACAGTAATACTTGTTCAAATTTCGAGTTAAAATTTGGAAATCCCTGACTAATGAAGTTTGTGGGTAACTTCACTGCAAACCCTCACGAGACAACACTCGTCCGCTAGGGTAACCTAGGGGTTTAACGGCTTGTTGCACATGCTAAGTGCAATCGTGATGCTCTACGAAAGTGAGTATTTATCTTAGTATATTTATATAATAAATAACACTTTTGCACTCTTATTTTCGCACTAAATTGCTAGAGACTAGCAATAAGCTAGTTGGGGGGTGTGATGAGAGCACAAAAGTGCAATCATCGTACCACCATAATTAGTATTATAGTTAATTTTTAATAATAAAATTAATTAATTAACATTGTATTTGTGTTTGAGTGCAAGGAGTCCAAAAGACCCAATAACATTGGGTTTGAGTCCAATGCGCAGCAGCCCAAGCTCAATTCAAGTCCAACTCTTCCCGGATCCACGGCAGATCAGCTCCTCCAAGCCACCCCGTCGATCATGCTTCCAGCGGTCCCACAACATCCAGATCTTCCGTGATGAAGCAATGCCCGTTTCTCCTCCCAGCCGTCCACGGATCACCATCAGCTCCTTTCGCATTCAGTTCCCACCTTCCGATTCCAGGCCGTCCGCATTCTCCGCGATCCATCCCGTGATGCACTCCCGCAGCTCTTCCACGATCAAGACTGCAGCCCCTCCTCCTCAGCGCGCGTCTCCTCCTTCCGCTTTCACCGTGCCAGCCACGCCTGGAATCCCCTCTCCCGGATTCAAGATCCCCGCGACCCAATCCCAGCTGTGCGCCCATCCCGTGATCCCCGCCTTCCTTCCGCGATCCGGAAACCCAGCAGCCTCCCAGCAAGGCAGATCCCAGCCGTGATCTCACAGTCGCTGCCAGCCGTCAAGCCCGGATCCGCGTCGCCACCTTCCATGCCAGCCACCGTGCCAGCAACGCCCGCGTTCTTCACGCGCTGCAAGCATCCCGTCCGCCCACTGCATCTCCTCCCTTCCGATTTCAAGCCGTGATCACAGCATCCCGTGATCCCCGCGTCCGACTGCAAGCATTCCGTGATCGACTCCTACCCGCGTCCTCACCGCGTCTGCCATCTCCCTTCCGCATCAAGCGCCCGTCCGCGGCTATAAAAGGAGAAAGAGAAAGAGAAGAGAGGTGTGCTCGGTGGAGGCTAAGAACCAGGGAGGAGGGAGGCCATCGGCTTGGGAGAGAAGAGAGAAAGAAAAGAACAGGGGATGCTCTGTTCTTTTGGGAAGAAGAAAGAAAAAAAAAAGGGGAATTAGTATTTTATGTTCCACCGTGAGAAAGAGAGAGAGAGGGAAAAGAGAAGTAATTTGTTTTTTTTATTTTTCTTTCTTTATTTGATTTGCAAAATAGAAGGAGAATTAGGCCTCTAATCTCCATTTTTATTTGTAATCAGTTTTCCCTTTTATGAAATCCATCAATTTTCTTTCATGCAATCCCTGTTCTAGATTCAAATTAATTTCTATTTTTTTATGCAATCTTTTAATTTTTCTTTGATGCAATATATTTAATTTTCTTTTATGAAATTTATGTTTCAGGCTTCAATCTTCTTAGTGTCGTCTATTTTAATTTATGCCAAAACTCTTTTTTTTGATTAATTAAATACATGCTTTTCGAATCTAAGTACCTATCTTTTAGTTAATTTCAATTAGAAAACATTCAACATCCTCAAAATAATGTTTTCCTTTTATCATTCAAAAATCGATTTCAAATCCGAGTGAACGTTCTAATTTTTATGCAACTCCAATCGCCTCCCTGTGGATCGACCTCTTACAACCGCTATTCTTCGAGTAGGAAAGGTAAGAGTAGAATTAAATTTAAACTTTGTTCGTCGATTCTAACAACGATCTGTCTAGCATATTTTTAGGTAGACAGGAAAGGACGAACAACCCCTCCACTTACCTGGGAGCTTATCTGGTCAACTCGGTTCATTAGACCGGATTGGAGGCTTAGGTGCCCTCTTCAAACCAGTTAGGAGCTGTCTAGTGGTTTTAGGACAAAGACTAGGATTGATATGTTTTTCTCTTTTATTGCATGCTCGATTGATCAAGGACTAGTGTATGCAACGTAGTCGTTCTAGAGTACGAAACCTATTACCCTTTGACCCTGAAATAGAACGAACCCTTAGAAACATTCGAGCTAAGATCAAAACATTAGGATCATCCCCACCTCTTAAGATGGCTGAAGAACAACCCAAACTCCTGAGAGAGTACTTTACTCCCACCATTTACACTTCCCCATCTTGCATTCAATTACCTGAAGTAGCAGCGGTACAATATGAAATAAAGTCTAGTGTGATCCAAATGCTCCCATCTTTTTATGGGCTCACCAATGAAGACCCATATAAACACCTAGATGAATTCCTTGAGATTTGCACCACTGTCAAGATTCAGAACTTCACTGATGATGCTCTGAAACTTAGATTATTTCCCTTCTCCCTTAAAGATAGAGCCAAACAATGGCTGAATTCTTTAGAAGCCAACTCGATTCGTTCTTGGGATCAAATGCAACAAGAATTCCTTAAAAAATACTTTTCCATAGGAAGAACGAACCAGTTTAGACGTGCCATTACAAGCTTCTCCCAAACTGAGGGAGAAGAACTTCATGAAACTTGGGAGAGATTTCGAGACCTAATCCGTAAATGCCCTCATCATCAAATACCTAAGTGGCAGCTAGTGCAATGTTTCTATGACGGATTGACTGAACGAAACCGTCAGATGATTGATGCCACATGCGGGGAGACTTTCATGCTTCGAAATGAGCATGAAGCATGGCAACTATTTGAAAATCTTAATGAAAACTCCCTCCACCATGCTTCATGTTCTCGTCAAGCACCCCCGAATTTTCAAAGAAAAGGGGCCATTTGTGGAATAAGTCATTCTATGGACCTGTCTAGCAAGGTAGATGCATTGTCCTATAAGATTGACCAACTGATGATAGGTGGGCATTACATGAACTCTTCCCAAGCACAAGTGTGTACTATTTGTTCTAGCCCATCCCACCCTATTCATGAGTGCCCCTCAGCGCCCCAATTCCCCGAACTCGTGCAAGAACACATCAATGCTGCTCAAACACAGCCCAGACCGGGTAATGACCCATTTTCCAATACATATAATCCGGGATGGTGAAATCATCCAAACTTTTCTTGGAAGCAGCAAGCTTCGAACACAGCCCAACCCTATTCCCAAAATTTTCAAAATCCTCAGAATTTTCAAACCCAACAAAGTATTCATCCCTACCGTCCCTCGACTCAATTTCAACATACTTCTCCTCCACCCCAAAGAAACACAGCCTTTGAGGAGAAAGTGTTGAACGCCCTTCAAGGTTTGGAAACTATTACACAATTGATGCACTCTCACACGCAATCAATCGCCAAGCTAGAATTCCAGATGGGGCAACTAGCTAATGCACTGAACAAGCGAGAGGAAGGAAAGCTTCCAAGCCAACCGCTAAGTAATCCTAGGGGACAATACATAGCTCAAGAAAATCAATTAAATGCAATTCATCATGAACAAGCCAATGCTTTGACTACCCTAAGGAGTGGACGTATAATAGACAATAAGATTGGGGAGGACAACAATAAGAAAGGTGAAGAAGAGGATAGAAATGTGTCAAAAGAAAATCTAAAACCTTCTTCTTCTTCTTCGGCTAGTCCATCTTCTGCCAAAACTCACATCCCAAAGGCCCCATTTCCTGAAGCTCTTACTTCACCCTCTCCATTTGGCAAAAAGAGAACTTCACTAGAGGAGATGATGGAGGTTTTCAAACAAGTGAAGATCAACCTTCCACTTCTTGATGCTATTAGACAAGTTCCCTCCTATGCCAAATTTCTTAAAGACCTGTGCACCCAAAAGCGAAAATCTAGGACACATGTGCCTAGAAAGGTCTTCCTAACTGAGCAAGTGAGTTCTATTCTCCAACACAACACCCCTCCAAAATTCAAAGATCCTGGTGCTCCTACCATCTCCTGTGTCTTAGGAAATAATTTTATTGATCGAGCACTCTTAGATCTAGGAGCAAGTGTCAACCTTTTATCTTACTCAGTTTATGAGAAGCTTGGGTTAGGTGAGTTAAAACCAACCTCAGTATCCCTTCAATTGGCTGATCGATCTGTAAAAACACTACGTGGGATAATTGAAGATGTTCTTGTCAAGGTAGATAAATTCTATTTTCCAGTAGATTTCATCGTCCTTGATATGGAACATGAACCTAATCCTAAGAAACAAATCCCCGTGATCCTTGGGCGCCCCTTTTTAGCAACAGCCAATGCGTGCATTTGGGAACATGAAGGTAAAATTAAATGTGTTCAATGCGGCCGACCAACCCGCGAGGAAAGTTGAGTGTTTTATGATAGACAAAATAGATGACCTCATAAAAGGAGATGCAAAAAACTACCTCACTATGTCTGGCTGAAGATAATAAACTTAGCGCTTGTTGGGAGGCAACCCAATTCTCTTAGATTTCTTTAACATTGAGGACAATATTAGGTTTAGGTTTGAGGGTATTTTTGAGTATTTTTAAGAATTTTTGGTTTTGTTTGCATCTCTTGCATTCGTTTTCACTTCACAATGTCAGGTTTAGGTTTGGAGGTATTCATCTTGATTTTCATCAAAAAAAAATTAAAAATAATAAAAAAAAGTTTTTTTTTAAAAAAAAAAACCTAATTTCTATACATTTATGCGAGAATGATAAATACACAAGGTATATAAAATCTAAAAAGCCCAATGACTAGTCGGAAGTAATACAAATTTAAGTTCTTTTTATTAAGTCTCTCTTAGGGAGTTGTAAGCTAATTAATACTTTGGAATTTCACTACACACTGGCCGACCCTTCTAAGGTCTAGGCTCGACATTATGTTGATAGTATAGTAGCAACCTTGGACCCTGATGAAGCATACTTATCCAATCCAAAAAAAAAAAAAAAATCATCAATAAAAATGGATTTAGTCAGGAACATCGAAAAGGGCTACCTATTGTCAAAGGTTAAGTGGGCTTGTGATGAGGACTCCGAGCATAAGTCCGTAGGGGAGTCTTGATGCCTGACACCTTGTGCCAACTGGTGTGAGAGTTGTCGACTGATTGCTCGTTACCCGGAGAAATCACCACAAGAGTAAAAGTACACAATTATACATCTTTCAAAAAAAAAAAGTATACATCTTCAAAAAAAAAAAAAAGTTCTGTATTGACCTTGAAAAAGACAATAGTGTGAAAGCCGTCGTTGTAAAAATTCGAGTAAACTGGAATATTACAGATAAAGCCCGTGAGGTACTAAAGTAAACATCCACAACTCTCGAAATCCTGCAGATATGATGATTTTGAATCAGTGAGCAGGTCTTTTCGACCAATCTTTGGAAACTACTAGTATTAACAATATTTTGGAGATCCGAACCCTTAGCTTGTGTACGGTCCAGATTTCACCGAGCACTCCAGTATAAATAAGTCTTACAACTCCCTAAACGGAAACTTAATGACTTTAACTTAGATTGCATACTAACCTAGAATTTGGGCTGACTGAGTAAATAAAACCGTCTGTGCTTTGAAATTCTTATCATTTATGTATCTTAAATTAGATTTTAATAATAATAAAAAAAAGAGAGTTTTTGAAATTCTTAGCTAGTATGCATTTGGAATTTGATTTTCACTTTATAGATCAATCGACTAAATAATAATAATAATAATAATAATAATAATAATCATAAATGATTTATTTTAATATTGAAGTTTGTGGGTATCTTCACTGGAAACCCTCACGAGACTATAACTCGTCCACTAGGGTAACCTAGGGGTTTAATGCCTTGTTGCATATGGTAAATGCAATCGCGATGCCTGCGAAAGTGAGTTAGAATTTTTCTTTTCTAGTTTTATTTTGCTCGAGGACTAGCAAAATGTAGGTTTGGGGGTGTGATAAGTGCTGATTAATCTATAATTTAATATTCTTTTTCCAGCACATGTCAACGTTTTTAAACGGATAACTACTTATTTTACTACAAAATAGAACAATCTTTAAAATAAATTTAAAATATGATAAGAAATAAATAATTCACATGTCCTCGCCTTCCATACCAGTCAGCACGTTTCAGTTCAATAACACTGGGTTCGAGCCCAATGCCCAACTGACATGCATGCACCCAAGCACTGTCCACCGTCCGTGGCTCCCCAAGTGATCCAACGGTTCAGAAATTCCCGTCTCCGCATCATGTTTCCAAACTAAGCAAAATAAGGGAGACCTCTTTAAATCCATATATGCCCATTTTCACGTTAAAATAGAGCAAGAAAAAGAGTTTTTCCCCAAATGCTGAAAACACTGTTCATATGAACAGTGTTCCGTGAAAACACTATTCATATGAACAGTGTTACAAAAAAAAATATAAAAAATGACTCAGCCACTGTTCATCTTCTTCCTCCCCCGATGAACATCTCACGCACAGCCCACCGACGGTCCCCCGCGGTGTCTTCCCGTTGATCCTGCGGCCGCCCACCGTCCGCGGCTTCCTCCCGACGATCCCGCGATCAAATCCGCCGGCGACCAGTCCTCTGTGATTCCAGTCGGCCGCAATCAGCCGCGTGCCCACCGTGCCCGTACGGTCGACTCTTCCCAGCAGCGGAGATCCAGCCCCTTTGCCATCGCTTCCCGCGTCTTCAGCCGAGATCCAGCACCACCGCATCAGCTCCGTGCCAGCCGCATCAACCGCGTGCCATCCGCCGCCCGTTCCACCTCCCAGCAGCCGGAAATCAGCCATTTCCTCCAAGCATTCCAGCCATCCCGAGCTTCACCCGGATTCATTCCAAGAAGAGATCCCATCGATTCCCAGCTCCAATCCCTGTGATTCAGCCTTCACCGCGATCCCAGCCAACTGCATTCAACGAGCCGGTAACCCAGCTCCTTCCGGATCGGCACCCGTTTCGAGCTCCATCCCCATCGTCGCCCGAGATCCAGCCATTCTCCCAGCATCACGCCCTCCTCCTCTCTCGGGATCCATCGCTGGTCTTCGGCGATCTATAAGAGGAAGACGAAGAAGAGGGGAGAGGGGAGCTCGATTGAGAAGAAAAAAAAACAGGGGAGACCCCTATTTCGGTGAAGAGAAGAAGCCACCAGCCGAGAGAAAAGAGAGTAAAAGAAATAAAAAAAAAGAGAGAAAAAGGGGGGAAAGAGAATAGTTGTGTTATTTTTGGAAGAATGGGAGGTGAAGGCTTTCATTTGAAGATGGAAGGACATCCGGCCACCATGCGCGGCTGAACACCTAGTCTAGGGCTGGATGAAGCCCTAGCAATGTATCAGGGCATTGTAGTTCTTATTTTTATTATTATTTTGGAGCTTGTTTAAATTTTTATTTTCAATGAAATATTCCTTTATGATATTTAAACTTTGAGCATGCTAGTTACTAATCATGTTTGCTAAAGTAGTCTAAGATGGTTCATGCCTAGGAAGATGAAGTGTGCTGCATCCTAGATTAGCATACTTAGGTAGACACTTCATGCTACACCGAAGATGGATCTTCCTAACACTCTTTATGTTTTTATTTTAGAAGGCTTGTAGCCAATTTGCATGCCTCTCCAAAAGATAAAAATTAAGAACACAGTCCCTAATGCAATGCTATGCGGTAGATTCCAAACCCTATATCTATCTACTTTGATAAATTTCAATTCGTATTCATAGATTAATTTAGTTAAATCAAGTTAGTAAATCCTTCTTCTTGATTTATTTTTAAAAGAAAAATAACTTATTCTTCAATTCCTGTGGACCGACACCCGTAATCACTATCCTACAGGATACGTGCTATTGCGTGGTTTACTTTTGAAATTGAAAGAACCGATCACAGTCACACTACTGCAACATCAAACAAGTCACTGACGAGTGGATAGACATCCAAGTGACTTATTATCTTGGTCACGCTCAGTACCCTTGTTCTCTAACAAGCACCTACACTATCACTTCAGTGTCTCTACACTGTGGACTCGAGTCTCGTCCATCCATAAGGAAAGCGATCTGTGCACTGATCGGACCGTCCTCGTGATGATCTATTGACCAGGAGCATTTAGAAATTAATCACCAATGATGCATGGCTCAAATTCTCAACTCTTGAGAATATGTATCATTATCTTATTAATTTTTTGGACGATTCATAGACACATAAACAATATGAATGAAAAGATGCCCATTTATTATTCAATAATAATAAAGTCAAGTACAAATTTATGTCCCAGAATTAATAATGTGTCCGCCAGATTGGCTTCTAGGGCATATATTTAACAAGAACGAGATGGCTTCAGAGGTGCGCTGACGCTTCCGAGGGACTTTCCTCTCGGTCGGTTCTTCAGCTGAGCACCCTTCGGTCGGGCCTCTCCCTATGGTGTTGATGGTACCAGCGATGGGCCTATAGTCATTTTGATTTTCAGACGGTGCGGCATTCTCCGCCGGCCTTCTTTCATCACGCCGGTTCTGCACGAACTGGTTGAGCACCCCACGGCGGATGAGTGCTTCAATCTCGTCTCGGAGTCGAAAGCACTCCTCTGTATCGTGGCCGTAGTCTCGATGGAAGCGGCAATACTTCCTAGAGCGCTGTCGAGTTTCTGACTTCCGCATCGGAGGCGGAGGTCGGAAATAGTCTCGGCCTTCTATTTCCATGTGGATCTCTACCCGAGTTGCATTGAGGGGAGTGTAGTTCCCATACCTCCCCGGGGGCATTCTCGGCCAAGGCGGGGATCTCGGCCGAGGTGGAGACCTCGATCGGGGCTGCACCCGCTGACGAGGCGGACTCCTCAAATAAGGTAGGTTCTTCTCTCGGCGGGGAGACCGACTTCTTGGGCGGCCGCGCTCCACGCGATGCCTTTTCTGTCCCTTTAAGGCATGCTCAGCTGCGCCTTGCCGGGAGGCGATAGCCTCCTCGACCTTTGTATATTTTCGAGCTCGGGTCAGCATCTCGGTGAAGTCGGCGGAAAAATTCTTCTCAATGGAGAAAAGAAACCTGTAGGACCGAGCTCCTGTCTTCAGCGCGAACATGGCGATTGACTGATCGAGCTCACGAACCTTCCAAGTTGCGGCGGTAAAACGGTCAATGTAGTCTTTGAGGGACTCTCCTTTATTTTGCTTGATGTCGAGGAGAGAATCTGACGTTCGCCGCTGGTGTCGGCTGGCGGCGAAATTGGCAGCAAACTGCCTGCAAAGCTGCTCGAAGAAAGACACGGTGCTCGGCTTTCGACCGGAGAACTAAAGCCGAGCCGTTCCTCGGAGAGTTGCAGGGAAAGCCTTGCAGAGCACAGCCTCCGAGGATCCCTGCAACACCATGAGGGCTCGTTAACTCTCCAAGTGGTTCAGAGGGTCAGTGGTCCCGTTGTAGGGCTCTATTTGAGATATTTTGAACCTCGGTGGGACCTGTTCATCCTCGATCTGGCGGGAGAAAGGTGACTTGGTGGTGAACTCGATCTGCCGCTCGAGTCACTCGACCTTCTTGTCGAGTTCTCCGCTTTGGGAGATTGCCATAGTGGTCTGTTCCGGTACTGATGGACCCGGGGTCGATTCGGCCTCCGAAAGTTGTGGCCTTCTACCCTGGTTCTTCCCTAGCGGCTCTCTCTAGGGAGACGCTTGGGTTGAACCCTGGTGACACCGCCGTTCTCCATTGTTGACCCTCGAAGAGTCATGGGGATCTCAGCCTTGGAACACCGGTCCATGTAGAAAGAGCGTCGATTGGACCTAGACCTGTGGAGGCGGCACACGAGGGGCCTCCACTCGTTGCAGGCCTTGGACTGCTGCTGCCAGGGCTTGGACTTGTTGCACCAGCGTGTTGAATTGCTCTGGCTAGACCTGAGGAACTTGATCCGCTGGAGGTCTTGGTGGCGGGTTATGGACTGAGTGGCCAGGACTTGGTGCTCGATGCCGGGAGGCTTTAGAGGCTCCTCTGCTTTTGAGTCTCATGATCACGACTCGGGCCCTTCCTCTAGCGCCGACCGTTGCTGGAATTTGGACCCGGAGGTGACCGCGGACAGAAGAGGAGGAGCTCTGGCAGATGGTGCAGCAGCGGACAGCTTCCTCCGGGGGACCTACAAGAAGCCAGTGGCCAGGGGTTCCGGCGCCGGCCCTCCAATGCTTAAGTCAGAGAGGGTTTTTTTTGTGGAGAAGAGTAATAGAGAGAGCACGTAAGAATGTCCAGAGGAAGGAGAAGAAGGAGCCTCCTTGCCTCGAGATCCCCTCCTTTTTATACGAGGGGGTGCAGGGTGTTGCCCAGAGATGGTCACCCAAGAGGGGGGTGAATTGGGTGTTTTAAAACTTTTTGACTATTTAAAAAATAAAACACGCAGATGTATGAACTAAAGTAAAGATGGAGGGATGAGAACAGTCAATCGAAAACACGAGGTTTTATAGTGGTTCGGAGCTTCCACTGCTCCTACATCCACTCCCCAAAGCACCTTTGGGAATTTCCACTATAATCCAAGATTACAGTCCGGTAGTTTTGCGAGTGCACTACCCAACTCGTTGTTTTACACCGGGCTAACAACAAACCCTATAACCCCCAATTTAACCTAGGCTTGGGACGCCTTTCCCTTGTTCCAAGTCCCTTGACTGGAACAAGCACAATATTGAAAAAGTTTTACAAGGATTTAAAAGCTCTAAATAAGCAAATATAATAATGATAAGCAATAGAACCCGGAAGAACCCTTTTAGCTGTTGGAAGCGTGGGAGATGATGGTTCTTCCGATGTGGATCGCGTTGGCTTGAGTGTGAGCTTTGAATCCCGAGCGGAAGAGAGTAGTTGAGCTTGAAATCAGTTGGGAAGCTTGAAGGCACTTGATTTCTTCACTTGAATGCACTAACTCCCTTGAACCTCTCTCTCTCGCTTCTCTCTTGAATGATCTTGTGTTGGGTTGGTGAGAAGTTGTTGAGAAGCACTTAAGAGGTCCCTTTTATAGCCCAAAAAGCAAATATAGCCGTTAGAGATAAAGTTAAAGAGATTTGAAATTCAAAACATCCTGCAAAAAGGTGTCAGTCGCGTCCCAGGCGCTCCGGAGACGTCTCGGCTGTAAGATTTTACTTTTGACATTGTTTGGGGTCGACTCGGCGCTTTATGGGGACGTCTCGGCTTGTTTGCGCTTTTTGCATGGGGACGACTCCGCTGCTTCAGGGTCGACTCCGCTGTTATATCTCCGAAAAACATGTCTTGTGGAATTCTCTGAGAGAGTCGACTCCGCTCTTTCAGGGGATGTCTCCGCTGCCTTAACACCGAAAAAGACATCCTCTGGAAAACCCTGAGAGAGCCGACTCCGCTACCTCGGGGACGACTCGGGAGGTTTACTTTTTACTTGCGGGGACGACTCCGCTTACTGTGGAGACGACTCGCGCATATTACTTGAAATCGGCCTTTCTGCCGCCTCTGAGAGAGTCGACTCCGCTACTGAGAGAGTCGACTCCGCTATCGCGGGGACGACTCGGCAGGTGCCGGGGACGTCTCCAGTCGTGCCAGTTCTTCCTGTTTGTGCCAGAGACGTCTCTGAGACAACCCGGAGACGTCTTGGCTGTCCCTGATCTGTTTTCTTCAGCTCAAAAATTCTTCAATAAATTCATAAAATTATGGAAACTTGCCTAGACATTTCTTAACAATATTCTTAATTAAACACATGAAATCCTCAAGTAAATTGTTAAGATAAATGGAATTATACTCTAGTGTTTTGTATTCATCAAAATCCATTAGGGGGTCAACAATCTCCCCCTTTTTGATGATGACAAAACACTGAGTATATGCAAAATTCGAAATTTAAACATATACACAGTATTTGATCAGATGTACAAGTATAATGTTTTGATTAGAGCTAGATACAGTGTGCATAATTCAAAATAGTCAACTTTCATTTCTATCCTTATGCATAAGATTGATCTTAATAGCTCTTAAGCAATTTTAGCATATCAACTGAATTTGAATCAAGTTAAAATGAAATATTGATGTTCAAGATAATTGAAAGCTAAATTCTTTTTGACTCCCCCTTTCTTTTCCAGAAGGGCAAAATTTTGCATTCCAATATATCCAATATCCATATTGGTTCTACTTCCCCTTTTTGTCATCAACAATGAAGGGGACAAATTATCCTTAGGTACTTAAAACTCAAGTTCTAGTAAAATTCAGCATATTACCATGAACCACTCAAGGATATTCAAGTTATTTCTATTAATGAATTCTGCATTCATTTTACTCCCCCTTTGTTTTGGAATTCATTTCAGACTCCTCTTTTCTCCCCCTGTTTTATATGCATTGATAAATTATGTCAAATTTGAACATTTAAGGTATGTTATGAGATTTTTATGGCACATCACAGAATCACATACACAATCACAGAATCACATACACAGAGTTAGCAACAATGTACACAAGGTTTCAAAAGAAATTGTATGTCATTTATGTATCATTGTAAACCTTTGAAGTCATTACAAAGTTAAAAGAGGAAATCATTACAAGTATTGATTTCTAATACAAAAAGTGTTTCAAAATGAGCCTAGGGTTTACAAAAAGAAGAACCCTAGTTGTCTACAAGGTGTCCCTCATCGGCGACGTTGCTCATAAACTCTGGCAGCTGCATCTATAAAAGCATTGATGGAATCTAGCAGTGTTCTGAATTGATCTCCCTGTGACTGATGAAAGGCTGCCACTAGTGCTTCAAATTCAATGCTTGCCCTATCAATTCTTCCTCTAAGTTGGGCAACCAAAGTGCCCACATTGCCTCCAGGGCTTGTCAATTCTTGAAGGCTATTTGAAATGGTCCTCAAGCTGTCTTGTAGCTCAATTGATCTGAAGGTTTGGGTGGCATTCACACTAACTAGTTCTTGCGCTGTAGCTTCTATCTGAGCTCTAATTTCCTTCAGCTCTTGTAGAATCCCTTCATGTGAGGCTCTGATGGGGGCCAACTCAGTAGAGATCATCGATCTCATCTCCTCCCTCATCTGCTAGCAAATTACAGATGCTAAAGTGCGCATCTGGTCTTCTGATAGGGAGTAGGGCCCACTGACTGGAGGAGGTGGTGGCATGGATGTGGAAGGTCCAGCTGAGCTGGAGGGTACATCAGGAAAGTCCATGTGGCTATGTGGAGGAGAGTGGTGGTCAGGCTCCTGAAGTGGGATCTCAGGCTCTAGGGTTTGAGCTTTTCTCTTTGGTACCTTGACCCATGACCCATCTACCTTGTGAAACTCCATTCTACGCATTGTGCTCTCATTATAATAGTCGGTGTTTCTCAAGGGTTTTGCAGGCTCATTTTCTGGAATGGGTACTTTGAAATGTTTGAAGAGTAGGGTAAGGATCATCCCATAAGGTATGCTAAACCTAGAATACCTATGACATGTAGCAATGTAGTTCAACATAAGTCTAGGGAGGTTTAGGGGAATCCCTAGTAGGATGTGGTGCATGATAACTAGGTCTCGCTCCGAAACAAAATCGAAGCGGCCGGTTTTAGGGAATAAGACTCGGTTGACAATACTCAAAAGGAGTCTCATCTCGGCATTTAGGTCTTGGGAGTTAACCACATCGAGAGGGCTGCAGTCCTCTCGTCCTAAAAGCAAGTTTAGGGCTATTTCCCTTTGGGGATGTGAGGTCGGAGCCTCACCGTCCTTAGGGATTTGCAAGACGCTAGATAGGACATCTTCATTAATTTCTACCAACGTCCCCCGAACATATGCAGTGTACCCTAAGTCCCCTAAGGCCATAGTGCTAAATAGTTCTCTAACTAGGCCGGGGTAGGTTGAAGTATTGAGTGTACAAAGATATTCCCACTCTTGGGCACGGAGTCTCTCTCCAATAGAGAACCCCTCACTATCTAGAAAATGGAAATCTATGTACCTCCCAGTGGTTACTGTGCGATTCGCACAGGAAATGGTCATGGTTGGCGGAGCAACCGGAGGAGACGGCGCGGAAGGCTCTTCCCTCCGTTCCTCACCATCGGTCGCTGCCCTAGGACGCCTCCCACCAGTCCTCCTAGCTCTTTTAGGTGCCATTGAATGGAAATCCTAGGGAAATGAGGAGAAAGAGGCTAGGGTTTGTGTTGGAGAGAAAATGGAGGCTAGGGTTTTTGTTTTTGTCGGGGATGAAAGGTATAGCTCGGGTCGGCTCGAGCTGTTTCGACTTATTTAAAAAAAAACCTCGTTCGGTCCCCGAGACGTCTCCGCGACTAATGCGAGACGTCTCGCCGGGGGGACGTCTCTGCGATTTGCCAGAGACGTCTCCAGCACTAAAAAATTTCAGACTGTTTTTTATCTTTTCCCAATTTGTTTCATTTAATCAATTTAATCAACATGATTTCTTTTTGTGAATACAGAGTGAGTTTGTTTGTGATCCTCCCCCTTAATAATACATCCTATAAAAGTTTGATAATGATTTTTGAATCATTAATATTGAAATGAGGAATGTTTGACCAAATTTCGAGTATCTATGAAATAGGCTCTGAAAATATCTCCACGAAGAGTCCAAGGGAGGGTAACCATCCTCCGGAAAGTCAAACAGTTCGTCATTTAGCTTAGATGGATTCATGCTTTCACTTATGTTGACCTTGAGGTGGATTACTAGCTTGAGTAGCAAAGTATTGCAATACAAGTTGAATTTATTTGCTAGGATCATACAAGCTCAAGGCATTCCTTAAGAAGTTGAACCTATCTTTACAAAGGGGTTTTGTAAAGATATCGGCCAATTGATTTTCAGTACATACATATTCAATCATCACATCATTTTTCCAGCACATGATCCCTAATAAAGTAATGCCTAATCTCTATATGTTTTGATTTTGAGTGTTGGACAGGATTTTTCGTTAAATTAATTGCGCTTGTGTTATCACATCTAATTGGTATATTGTCCATTTTGATACCAAAGTCTTCAAGTTGTTGCTTAATCCAAAGAACTTGGGCACAACAGCTTCCAGCTGCAATGTACTCAGCCTCAGCTGTGGACAAGGCAACTGAATTTTGTTTCTTGCTAAACCAAGAAACCAAATTAGCACCCAAGAATTGACATGTGCCACTTGTGCTTTTTCTGTCGAGTTTGCACCCGGTAAAATCAGCATCGGAGTAAGCAATTAAATTTATGTCAGATTGTTTAGAATACCATAAGCCTACATTAGGTGTCCCTACTAGATATCTGAAAATTCTTTTAACAGCTTGCAAATGTGATTCCTTAGGACATGCTTGGTATCTAGCACACATGCAAACACTGAATAATATATCTGGCCTACTAGCAGTAAGGTAAAGTAAAGAGCCTATCATACCTCTGTACAATTTGCAGTCTATACTTTTACCTTTTTCATCTTTGTCAAGCTTGCAGCTTGAGCCCATGGGTGTGCTAATTTCCTTTGCATCCTTCATCTTGAATTTTTCCAACATTTCCTTGATATATTTGGACTGACTGATGAAGATGCCTTCCTCTGATTGTTTTATTTGTAGCCCAAGGAAGAAGTTGAGCTCACCCATCATGCTCATTTCAAATTCTCCCTGCATAAGCTTGGCAAACTCTTGACAAAGACTATCATTAGTAGCACCAAAAATTATATCATCCACATAAATTTGTACAAGCAATAAGTCATTTCCTTTTCTTTTAATGAAGAGGGTTTTGTCTACATTTCCTCTCTTAAATTTATTTTCAATTAGGAAATTACTTAATCTTTCATACCATGCTCTAGGGGCTTGCTTAAGTCCATACAATGCTTTATGCAATTTATATACATAATCTGGATGTAAGTAATTTTCAAAACCTGGAGGTTGTCCTACATAAACTTCCTCCATTATATAACCATTTAAAAAGGCACTTTTTACATCCATTTGATAGAGTTTAAAATCCATGAAGCATGCATATGCCAAAAGTAGTCTGATAGCCTCTAACCTAGCAATAGGAGCAAAAGTTTCATCAAAATCTATTCCTTCCTCCTGATTATAGCCTTTGGCAACTAGTCTGGCTTTGTTTCTTATAACTATTCCATCTTCATCTAGTTTATTTCTATACACCCACTTGGTGCCTATAATTGAAACATTAGGAGGTCTTTTCATTAGAGTCCAAACTTCATTTCTTTCAAATTGGTTTAATTCTTCTTGCATAGCATTCATCCAATTATCATCTTTTTCGGCTTCTTCTAGTGATTTAGGCTCTATTTGTGAAACGAAAGCAAGATAATTACTAGTATTTCTTAGAGAGGATCTTGTCCTTACCCCTTGTGAGGGATCACCAAGGATTAGATCCTTTGGATGACCATGTGCATACCTCCATTCCTTAGGAAGATCTTGATTTATCAATGGAGGTTGATCTTCTTCATCTTGCTGAATTGTATCTTCTTTGATCTCATCCTCATGTTGTTTGTCTTGTATGGAGAATTCTTTCATTCGGTCTTCAAGTATACCTGCATCACCATCTTCTTCTTTTCTAGAAGAATCTCCATTAGCTTCATCAAAAACAACATGAATGGATTCTTCAACAACGAGAGTTCTCTTGTTGAAGACCCTGTATGCTCTACTAGATGAGGAATAACCTAAGAAGATCCCCTCATCTGATTTAGCACTAAATTTGCTTAGATTGTCCTTTCCATTGTTTAAAATAAAACACCTACAACCGAACACATGAAGGTAACTTATATTGGGCTTCTTATTTTTTATTAGCTCATAAGGTGTTTTCTTTAAAATAGATCTAACTAATGCACGGTTTAAAATGTGACATGCAGTATTTATTGCTTCAGCCCAAAAATATTTTGGTAGATCCGATTCGCACAACATGGTACGAGCCATATCTGCTAGTGTGCGATTCTTCCTTTCTACCACCCCATTTTGTTGGGGTGTCCTAGGAGCCGAGAAATTGTGATTGATACCATTTTCGTCACAAAACTTTTCAAAGTGCTGATTTTCAAACTCGGTACCATGATCACTCCTAATTGCTTTTAGTTTAAGATTGAGTTCATTCGAAACTCTATTATGAAACTTGATAAAAGCGAAAAAGGACTCATCTTTATGTGTAAGAAATGAAACCCATGTAAAGCGTGAAAAATCATCAACAATTACAAGACCAAATCTCTTACCCCCTAGACTAGCAGTTCTAGTGGGTCCAAATAAATCCATGTGAATTAGTTCTAAGGGTTTTGTTGTTGAGACTATGTTTTTAGGCTTGAAAGAGCTTATCGTTTGTTTTCCTAATTGACATGCAGCACAAATTTTGTTCTTTTCAAAATCTATCTTTGGTAGTCCTTTGACTAGATCTTTTGTAATCAATTTAGAAATTAAATCCATGCTAGCATGTCCTAACCTACGATGCCATAACCAACTAGTCTCATTGACTTTGGGATCCATGGCTACAAGACATTGGCCATCCTTCATGGTGAGATCATCAAGATCTACCATGTAACCATTTCCATGCCTATGTCCTGTGAATATGATCTCATTGTCAATTGGACTACTAATTATGCATAGTGATGATTCAAATGACACTTTAAAGCCCTTGTCACAAAATTGACTTATACTTAATAAATTATGTTTTAGTCCATTAACTAACAATACATTGTCAATAAAAGAGGAGGGTGATATGGAGATTTTACCAACACCAATTATTTGACCTTTAGCATTGTCTCCAAATGTGACTACTCCTCCTTCTTTTGATTTCAAGGTGACGAAGAGACTCTTGTCACCGGTCATATGCCTTGAGCAACCACTATCAAGATACCACATTCTCTTTTTATTTCCGGCTGCAAGGCATACCTGCAAAATGATTATGTGAGGCTCTTAGGTACCCAAGTCTTCTTGGGTCCTTCGTGGTTAGTGTAGTTGGTTCCCTTAGGCACCCATACTTTAGTTATGTTTTTAGCTTTTACAAATGTACTCTTATTAGTTTGGATCTTTCTTTGAATACAAGAGTAGGCTTTATGTCCACCTTTTTTACAATGAAAGCATGTAGGTTTTTCAGTTTTGACGTCTTTTGCTTTCACAAAGAAATTCTTTAGATACTTTTGTTGCTTGTTAGTTTTATATCCTAATCCGGCTTTATTAAAAACAGCTCTTTGATTTGAAAGAATAAGATTTAATTTTTCAGAGCTTTATGTAAATTTTTCAACAATTGGTTTGTACTTATGTACCTCATTCTTAAGATTCAAATTTTCTTTAACTAGTTCTTCCTTGTCCTTTTTAAGGGATTCAACATTTTGTGCAAGTGAGGTATTATTATTGAGTAGAGATTTAACTTTTAGATTCAATTCCTTAATTAGTATTTTTGCCGTTTCATTTTCAATGCTAAGTTTTGAATTTTTGTTTTCTAGATCAATGGTGTTAACATTTTCAACGCTCTCTTTCTCAATCAATAGATTTTTAATATCTTCCTTTAGTTTTAGATTGGAGGCTTTTAATTCTTTATTCTTTGCTCCTAACATACTACAATCACTCATAAGTTCTTGAAAAGCTTCATACAATTCTTCTAAAGTAAAGTTTATAGTTGAGTTTTGACATACCTCGTCGTCTTCGAACGCCATGAAGCACAAATTGGCGGTCTCTTCCTTCTCTTCCTCGAAGGAGGATGTGTCACTATCGTCCCAAGTTGCCTTTAATGCCTTCTTCTTCTTCCCAAAGTACTTCTTTTGTTGAGGGCATTCGGAACGAATGTGTCCCGGTCTCTTGCAATCATAGCATATGATTGGGTCTCTTTCTTTTTCCTTTTCTTTTTCCAATCATTTCTCCCTCCAAATTTCTTTCTTGGGAAGGGTTTCTTTCTTCTCATAAATTTCTTAAACTTCCTTACTATTAAACCCAAATCCTCATCTTCGCTTTCCTCTTCACTCTCACTACTTTCTTCTTCACACACACTCGAGGTAGCCTTGAGTGCGATTGTCTTCTTCTTTGGCAACTCTTCTTCATGTTGCTTCATTGTGAGCTCATGCGTCATCAATGAGCCCAACAGTTGTTCTAGTCCCAAGGTGTTGAGGTCTTTGGCTTCTACGATTGCCGTGACCTTTGCTTCCCATGCTTTCGGCAAAGACCTGAGAATTTTACTCACAAGTTCCGGATTAGTATAAGATTTACCCAAACTCTTTAGACCATTAATTATATCGGTGAAGCGTGTAAACATGCATGTGATGGTTTCATTGGGTTCCATCTTAAACAACTCATATTTGTGAACAAGAATGTTCACTTTAGACTCTTTGACTCGATTTGTACCCTCGTGGGTAACTTCAAGCCTATCCCATATTTTCTTAGCGGAACTACATGTGGAGACTCTATTAAACTCATTTACATCTAGAGCACAAAATAGTGAGTTCATGGCTCTAGAATTGAGTTGAACCATCCTATTATCATTCTCATCCCAATCCTCCTCAGGTTTGGGAACTTGAATGCCATTCACCATGTGTGATGGTTCTTGTGGTCCCTTGACTATAACCCTCCACAAGGCATAATCTTGTGCTTGAATAAAGATCCTCATTCTAGTCTTCCAATAGGTATAATTTGTCCCATTGAAGAGTGGAGGTCTATTGGTTGCCTGCCCCTCAGCAGGAACATTGTTAAAGGGTGTTGCCATCTAGATCTTTGGCTAAGACGGTTAGGTCTTTCAAGAAATACACAGAGCACCTGCTCTGATACCACTTGTTGCCCAGAGATGGTCACCCAAGAGGGGGGTGAATTGGGTGTTTTAAAACTTTTTGACTATTTAAAAAATAAAACACGCAGATGTATGAACTAAAGTAAAGATGGAGGGATGAGAACAGTCAATCGCAAACACGAGGTTTTATAGTGGTTCGGAGCTTCCACTGCTCCTACATCCACTCCCCAAAGCACCTTTGGGAATTTCCACTATAATCCAAGATTACAGTCTGGTAGTTTTGCGAGTGCACTACCCAACTCGTTGTTTTACACTGGGCTAACAACGAACCCTATAACCCCCAATTTAACCTAGGCTTGGGACGCCTTTCCCTTGTTCCAAGTCCCTTGACTGGAACAAGCACAATATTGAAAAAGTTTTACAAGGATTTAAAAGCTCTAAATAAGCAAATATAACAATGATAAGCAATAGAACCCGGAAGAACCCTTTTAGCTGTTGGAAGCGTGGGAGATGATGGTTCTTCCGATGTGGATCGCGTTGGCTTGAGTGTGAGCTTTGAATCCCGAGCGGAAGAGAGTAGTTGAGCTTGAAATCAGTTGGGAAGCTTGAAGGCACTTGATTTCTTCACTTGAATGCACTAACTCCCTTGAACCTCTCTCTCTTGCTTCTCTCTTGAATGATCTTGTGTTGGGTTGGTGAGAAGTTGTTGAGAAGCACTTAAGAGGTCCCTTTTATAGCCCAAAAAGCAAATATAGCCGTTAGAGATAAAGTTAAAGAGATTTGAAATTCAAAACATCCTGCAAAAAGGTGTCAGTCGCGTCCCAGGCGCTCCGGAGACGTCTCCGCTTCAACGCGAGACGTCTCGGCTGTAAGATTTTACTTTTGACGTTGTTTGGGGTCGACTCGGCGCTTTATGGGGACGTCTCGGCTTGTTTGCGCTTTTTGCATGGGGACGACTCCGCTGCTTCGGGGTCGACTCCGCTGTTATATCTCCGAAAAACATGTCTTCTGGAATTCTCTGAGAGAGTCGACTCCGCTCTTTCAGGGGATGTCTCCGCTGCCTTAACACCGAAAAAGACATCCTCTGGAAAACCCTGAGAGAGCCGACTCCGCTACCTCGGGGATGACTCGGGAGGTTTACTTTTTACTTGCGGGGACGACTCCGCTTACTGTGGAGACGACTCGCGCATATCACTTGAAATCGGCCTTTCTGCCGCCTCTGAGAGAGTCGACTCCGCTACTGAGAGAGTCGACTCCGCTATCGCGGGGACGACTCGGCAGGTGCCGGGGACGTCTCCAGTCGTGCCAGTTCTTCCTGTTTGTGCCAGAGACGTCTCTGAGACAACCCGGAAGACGTCTCGGCTGTCCCTGATCTGTTTTCTTCAGCTCAAAAATTCTTCAATAAATTCATAAAATTATGGGAACTTGCCTAGACATTTCTTAACAATATTCTTAATTAAACACATGAAATCCTCAAGTAAATTGTTAAGATAAATGGAATTATACTCTAGTATTTTGTATTCATCAAAATCCATTAGGGGGTCAACACAGGGGTTACCTGTGACTGGACGTGACCGTGCGAATTAATGAGTTACCGTAGTGATTGGATGTGATCGTGTGAATTGTTGAGTTACCGTAGATGGCCCGAGATTTTGGGCTGGCTGGCGATTCGTTGAGATCGTGTGCATTTAAACGTTGACAGTCGTTGAGGCGGAGATCGCGAGATTTGATCCCGGATATGGAGGAGGACTTGATTTTCGGTGGAGTGGGAAGGTTTGCTTCTTCCTTTGACTGGGTCTTTCTTGGCCTTGAAGTTGATCGGGCTTAACTCTGCCGAGGTCGAGGTTGTTAAGCCCTAGGGCTGCTAGTGCCGAGGCCGAGGCCGAGTGCTCCGAGGTCGTCGATGTTAGGACCGAGTGTTCCGAGGTCGGGTGCTCTGAGGTCGGGCGCTCTGAGAGTATGCTAGCTATTGTCACGTTTGTCGTCAAGTGCCGACGATTTGACCGCATGCTTTGTGCGGTCCATTTTTTCCCCAACACTAGTAATGCTTTTTTTTTTTGAATGCTATGGGTGAGGGCTGTTAACGATAATTATAGAATGGCTACGCTTGAGTGTAACTAAGTCTCCCCTTATATACGCCAACGGACTCATACTAGTATACAGTTATACATGATGCACATTTGGTAACGAACAAATTAAATAATAAATAATAAATAATATTAATAAAATAGAAAATAAAAAATAAAAAATAAAAAAGGGAGACAGAAATTGGAGATGGATAATACAGTCAGAGGGGGATGGCAGGAAATTAGTTTGGTAGAGAGAAATTAGTTAGGACAATGAGAAAGGAATTTAGGGATTAAAAAGTTGAAATTGGTTGTGGGATTTAGATATAGATAATCGTCCCGGGTCCCCTCCCCTCTCCCCTCTCCCCGCCCTCTTCTACCCAGCTCAATCTTGCAGGCCTCCTCCCTCCTCAGAGCCAACCCCACCACCTTGATGCTACTGCCGACCTTTGGCTCGACCCCCGCCATCGTCCTCCCTGTTGTCCTCTCCCTAGCTCCATTTCGCTGGCCTCCTCCCTCTTCAGAGCCAACCCCACTACCCCGCCGTCGCCGCTGACCTCTCGCTCGGCTCTCGCATGGTCCTCCTCACCGTCCTCTCCCTAGCTCCATCTCGCCGGCCTCCGATCCCTCTTCGGAGCTAACCCCACCATCTCGACGCCACCAATCTTTGGTTCAACCCTTTCCGCCGTCCTTTCCACCATCCTCTCTTCAGCTTCGTCTCATGGGCCTCCTCCCTCTTCGAAGCCAACCTCACCATCTCGACGCCACCGCCACTCTTTGGCTCGGCCCTTGCCACCGTCCTTTCCACTATCCTCTCTTCAGCTCCATCTCGCCGGCCTCCTCCCTCTTCGGAGCCAACCCCACCATCTCAACGCCACCGCCAACCTTTGGCTCAGCCCCCGCCCCCGTCTTCCCCATAATCCTCTCCACAGTTCATTTTTATAACTCCAGGTGACATTTTTATCCCCAAGGGACCCTCTCCAATCATGTATCTCTGGATTAGTATTATCTCCTATTTGGTTGAAGTTTGAGAGTTAGTGAGCCATGGAAAAAAGGGAAAAAGTAAGAGGGGGAAGAGAATTCTGCATGTTAAAGTCTCATCCAGACCTAGATTTGTTCCTTGTTGATGCCTGCCTATGGATCATTCTGATTATATGCATTTCCTTCTCTCTGTTTTGTTTGTAATATCTCTCGGTTGTCTACATAAATTGTTGATAGAATTGACATCCTCGGGCTGTTGTTAATACCACTTTGCATTATGAGCATTCTGAGGCTTAGTTTTATTATGTCATATTGCATGCCCAATTGGTTGTGGATTTTCTTTATTTCCTCTAAATAGGTTTGAATTGTTTTCTCTGCTTGTTGATGTTTATTGAATTCACAGAATTTTCATTCACAGAATTTTCACCTGCAGGGGTGAAATAAGTTTCATAGGGGGTGAAACCACTTATCACTTCTTAACCACCCGCTAATCGCCATTTTATTAGCAACCAGACACCATCTGATTGGATTGCGTGCAGTTCCCCTGGAGGGGTTTTTGAAGTTTTTCGCATTTTTTTTTTGAAAAACTATGGTGTACTAAGTGAAGTTTTTATCTCTTCCATTTTTCTGTGAATGCTGCCGGTGCCGCTTAATGAAAAAGTGGTGTTGCATCAAATATATATATTTGGTAGTGTCCCTAGCAAAGATCATAGAATTTATAGTCAAGCTAGCTTACCTTTTCATGAGAGGTTTAGGTAAACCATTTTATGGTACTCAAATATGTAAAACCTGCGGCATGAGAACCTTTATCTTCTTTTGTGACATAACACAGAAAAAAAATATATAGTTTTTTAAATAACTGGAGGAATGAAAATAATATTAATAAAACCATAATTCAAGTACTGTGAACTGGTACTTCCAATGTTATAACAAATTTACTTTTGTGGCTATGTTGCGGCTATAGAGACTCTTGATGGTTTGTTTTGATGATGTAGTGGTGGTTGGTTGCTTCATTGTAATGATGTAACTTGATGTATGACATTGTAATCTGGTTTATGACACTTGTAATCTTATGGTGGTTGATTCCTTTTTGTAATTTGACTCCAGTAATTTGTTTATCAAAATTGCTATTCAATTTTATTTTTCATATTTGTTGTTCAATTGTTGCTGCAGGTAACAGCAACAGGAATTAATTCTAGAGTCTACTTTTTAAGGCACATCATTTTTAGAGATTTTCAGCAGCTAACAATACTGTTTCTACCAGAATCCAATAGATGGCAAGCCTTTTAGATGAGGGTATGTATGTTCCTTGGTTCACCCACCTTGGTGGTTGGAGGATGCAAGGACAATAGCTGAAGGTTCAATTCAAACTCTAAAAACTAAGGGCTCGTTTGGTTCGCGGGAAGTATTTTCCCTCCTAGGAATATGATTCCTGGGAATCAGATTCCTAGGAAGAGGATACCTAGGAAAGTACTTTTGGCATGTTTGGTTAACCATGGGAAAGTGACAAATTTTCAAAGTGCTTATGTTTGGTTGACCATCCACTTTCCTAGGAAAGTTATGTATAATTCCTATTATGCCCTTAATAAAAATTAGGTTTAATGCCTCTTTAATGCTTCTTTAATGCTGAAGGGTCTTTTTGGGAAAAAATAAAAAAAGAGTGATTCCCACCTCATGGGAAAGTAACTTTCCCATGTTTCTCATGGGAAAGACTTTTCCATGAAATGTGGGAATCATATTCCCATGAGAATACAACGTTCCCATCTCTCTCCTTTGAAAACTTCAACCAAACAAGAGGCATTTCATTACTTTCCCGTTGACCACACTTTCCCCCCTCCTTTTCTTGTGAACCAAACGAGCCCTAAGATTATTAATGCAGGTCAACTGAATAGCAATTCTGTGAAAGTCGAACCGGAAAGAAACTCACTTTATTATAGTACTCTACTTCGGGTGAGAACAGGACCACAGTACAATGCATCAAGAAACAACAACTCAAACTCATGCCTCCTCATCCCAAACCCCTCGGCTATTATTTATACCTGTAAAGCATAGCAAGCAAACGAAACTTCAGGCCTACAGCTAAGCGAACGTTGACGAACTGCCTTTCGCTTCCAACTCGATTGCAGCGGAACCATTCCTTTCATACGAACTACGTGCATGGCCGACGAACGGATCTGTCGCTTGACTTGGCCCGCCCTCTAAAGATTCCAAAACTGAGTTCCACGTGTGTGGGACGTGGTCAATGGCTACCAAATAGTGGGGATTTGGTCTCTGAGCTCGTTGAGGCCTAGTAGGCTTATCATTCTTCCCTCCTTCAGCCAAAACCTTGTCCTCAAGGTTTGCCTTTGGGTCCTGTTTCTTCAGCTGGCCATAATTCTCCTAGGTGGCGTCTTTTTCAGGAGCGAATGCCATTGCACGAGGACTTCTGTTAACTTTTTCCTTTTTTGACCCAACAGTAGTCTTTGACAATTGTAGGCTCCAGCACTAATTTTCTATCATCACATATTGGCGGTGGTTCCGTACAATAAACTTGCCTATCTCCAAGCCTCTTTTTGAGAAGTGATACATGAAACATTGGGTGAATCTTAACGGTTTTTGGTAATGCAAGCCGATAGGCTACTGGCCCTATGCACTCGGTGATACGATAGGGTCAGAAACACCCGTTCTCCTTTTGCAAATGTAACCTCCCTCCTCTTGTTGTCCGCCTGCTATTTCATATGGCATTGTGCATTCTCCAAGTTACTTTTCAACTCTCTCATCAACTGGTCACGGTGGGTCAAGTTTCTGTCGACCTCATTGACAGCCGAAACCTCTTCCATGTACCGAATGATCGAGGGCGGTGCTCTCCCATACAACACGTGAAAGGGTGTCTGTTGGGAACCCGCCCATGCCGCTGATATTTCAAAACAAAAATCAGATGGCAGCGGAATCGGCATGCACGGGTTCGACGTTCATCGCATGAACGTTGTTTCTAGACCTTTCGTAATTAGGTAAGAATTAAAACTTTTAAAACTATTAGGAAGATCAAATCTTCACCTTGCGCGGGTAGATGATCACCGCAAATCTGAATTCGTGGTTTTGGAAGAGGGTTCGCTTGAAGCCGTTCAAACGTCCGGCCTCTACGGGTATCCACACGAAGCAGGATCCGATCCAAGCTCTCTATCTCACCGGGGTGCTAGCTCCCTTGCAGAGATAGCTTTTGATGGCTGATCTCCTCTCTTTCAATCAACCCTTGATTGTGCTTGAGAGGAGGAAGAAGAAGGATGAAGATGGGAAGAAGATCAAAAGCCCCTGCAGCCTTCTTCTTTTTCCATGCGTTGGAGCCAAGGAAGAAGACCAAGAGGAGGGAGACGCCTCCTCTTCTTTTCCCTTTGCTGATGGCGGCTGAACCAAGGAGAGATGGAGAGGGGGTGGCCACGTGATGAAGAGGAGAAAGGTCCATCTAGGGCGCCGGCCCTAGTCCTCCTTTAATAAGGATGAAGGGCTCCTACAAGTTAGGAGCCCTTGACTACTTTCCAAGAGGGGGCGCCGGCCCCCCTTCTCTCTTCATGTCGCACCAACTAAGTGAAGAGGGGCTGATGCCCCTCTTACTTGGTTAACCCAATCCTCTTCCAAAAAGGATTAGGTGCCTCTCTCATGGTTTAATCCTAATCTAATTAGGATTAGCCAAATTTGGGTTCAATCTACGCTAGTCCTAATCCAATTAGGACTTGAATGAATCATGACTTAATTGAACTCTTCAATCCTAATCCAATTAGGAGTCATGTTGATTCATTAGATTAATAATTAATTTAGACTTAAGGAATCCTAATCCAATTAGGATTTGTTTAATTTTAGTCCTAATCCAATTAGGACTTTATTTGAATTCGAAGTCCTAATCCAATTAGGATTTCTAGGAATCCTACTCCAAGTAGGAATCCAATTTTAATTCAAAGTTCCTAATCTCATTAGGATTGTAGGAATCCTATTCCAAGTAGGAATCCCAGTCCTACTCCAACTAGGATTCCCAGTCCTAATCCAATTAGGACTCTAGGAATCCTACCCAAAGTAGGATTCTTGTTTCAAGTCCAATTAATTAATTCCCTTTCCTTCTTCAACTTCTTATCAATCAAATTGATTTCTTGTGATTCCTAATCACGATTTCAACCATCGGATCGGTCAATACTTCTAGTGTGTGTGACCCCATAGGTTCTATTCTGACTGGTAGTGAGATATATTGTGATCTCTATCTCAATATCATTGAAAACTCCTTTCAATGGGTTGGAACGATTCCAACTCAACTCATTAGGGTTTATCGATCATCAAGATAATCCCTATGAGTCCCACCATCCACCAGTGACACCTAGCAGCATGTAGTGGCTACCCAGCAGAATGGAATGATGAACCTCTAGGTGCAGTTAACATGTGATACAGTCCTACTATCGTGGATCCCTACAGGACGGAGGTCATGGACAACTCGTCAAACCCCATCGTCTGTCATATGTCAAGATTTATTCGACTTGAGTTCGATAGTGGAAAACTCTTTTTCCACTTTATATTACTGCCCTGGCCAAGGTCTTAGAACTCAGTCTAACAAATCACATAGGATCACTCCTCTTCTATCAAGGTCGATAGATTCCTTATAGGTGCATACCCTACTCCTACAGTGAACCTACTGCAGCCAATCTACAATGCATGGACCCATATGGCTAGAGACCATGTATGTGTGCAGTCAAACTACAATAACCTCACTGTGAGTAGCCGAAGCACCGCAGGTCAAAGGACCAGTCACACTACTGCAACATCAAGCAAGTCACTGACGAGTGGATAGACATCCAAGTGACTTCTTGTCTTGGTCACGCTCAGTACCCTTGTTCTCTAACAAGCACCTGCACTATCACTTCAGTGTCCCTACACTGTGGACTCAAGTCTCGTCCATCCAGAAGGAAAGTGATCTGTGCACTGATCGGATCGATCACCGTCCTCGTGATGATCCATTGATCAGGAGCATTTAGAAATTAATCACCAATGATACATGGCTCAAATTCTCAACTCTTGAGAATATGTATCATCATCTTATTAATTTCTTGGACGATTCATAGACACATAAACAATATGAATGAAAAGATGCCTTTTATTTATTCAATAATAAATAGTCAAGTACAAAATTATGTCCCTAGAATTAATAATGTGTCAGCCAGATTGGCTTCTAGGGCATACATCTAACAGTGTCATCCCAGCGGCTGAGTGGAAGGTAGTGTTATACCAATACTTCGCCCAAGCCAGGTTTTGCTCCCATGTCTTTGGAAATTGACTACACAAATATCTTAAGTACTGCTCCATGCATCTATATGTTAACGACTTTAGTTTGGTTGTCAAGTTGCGGGTGACACGCTGAACTCATGTTGAGCGAGGTTCCTTCAAGTTTGAAGAACTCACGCTAAGAGGTACTCACAAACACGGGGTCTCGATCATTAACGACTGACCTCGGCATCCCATGCAAGTGGGCCACTTGACTTACGAAAAGTTCTGCCACTCCTTTTGCAGTATACGGGTGAGAGAGAGCCAAGAAATGTGCGTATTTGGTTAGTCGATCAACGATGACCAATATCACATTTTTTTCCTCTGGACAATAGCAACCCTTCGATAAAGTCAAGGGAAATGTCCTCCCATACTTGAGTAGGCACCGGAAGCAGTTGTAGTAGCCCAGCTAGGGCTTGAACTTCGTACTTATGGTGCTGACAAACCACAAATTCCACCACAAATCTCTGTCTATCCTTTTTCATCGATTCCCAGTGAAAGACTTGAGAAACCCGTTTGTAGGTTCTTAGTGCACCCGAATGTCCGCCTATTTTTGTGTTATGGAACTCTCCCATCAATTTTGTACAAAGCGATGACCCCGGTGGAATTAGGACCTTGTCTTTGTAGTACAAGATCCCTCCCTTGAGCTACTAGTTCTTTATTCCATCAAGCATGGCTTCTAATTGTTGGATCTTGCATCGCAAATAAGGGTTTTCACTATTGGCAGTCCGAATTTCACCCCAAATGTCAAATACTGGGCGACTAAGGGCATTGAGCATGGCTTCTTTGGGTAGGCAAGACAAAGCATCCGCTGCGGTGTTCTTCTTTTTGAGCTTGTAGACAATCTCGTGCTCATACCCCAAGAGTTTAGCCACCCACTTTTGCTGCTCCGACGTACTTACTCGTTGCCCCAAAAAGTGCCGCAAACCCTTTTGATCGTGCGTATTTGGAACTTCCTTCCCAACAGATATGGTTGCCACATCCGTACCGCCTCCATGATTGCCAACATCTTCTTAGCATTAGCGGACCACCCCTTCTTAGTCGAGCCCAACGCCTTGCTCATGTAAGCTGTGGGCTTCCCATTTTGTGATAGTACAACCCCAATTTCTTTGTCTGATGTATCGGTTTTGATCACAAATATTTCCAAAAAGTTTGGAATGGTGAGCATGGGGGTTGTCATCATTGCTTGCTTTAGAAGGTGAAAGGCTTGCTCAGCCTGAGAACTCCACTAGAACTGTCCTTTCTTCAGCAACGCTATCAATGGTGTGGCAATGATTTCGTAATCCTTGACGAACTTTCGGTAATACCCTGTGAGCCCAAGAAAACCCCATAGTTCTGTCACAGTAGTGGGACGTTGCCATTCCTGCATACCTTTTATTTTTCTGTCATCTACCTGCACTCCATTAGCCGAAACAATGTAGCCAAGATACTAGACTTGTTGTTGCCCAAACAAGCATTTGGATTGTTTTAAGTAAAATTGGTGATCAACGAGAATCTTGAGTGTAATGTCAATATGAGACAAATAAAGCTCCCATGTTGCACTATACACCAAAATATCATCGAAAAAGACCAAAATAAATTTACGCAAATACCTCCTGAAGATGGAATTTATGGCAGCCTGGAATATCGATGGGGCGTTGCACAACCCGAAGGGCATGACAAGGTACTCAAAGTGGTTGTTATGTGTGCAAAAAGTCGTTTTATGGATATCTTCAAGGTGGACTCAGATTTGGTGATAACCCGCCCTAAGGTCTAGCTTAGTAAAATAGCATGCTCTATGTAGTTCATTGAGCATGTCATCGACAGTTGGAATAGGAAACCTATCCTTGAGGATGACGATATTGAGTGCTCGATAATCCGTGCAAAACCTCCAAGTACCATCTTTCTTCTTCGCTAGCAGAATCAGGAAGGAAAAGGGATTCTGGCTCTCCTTGATAATCTTAGTCTTCGGCATGTCAACTACATGGCGCTCAATCTCATTCTTCTGGTAAAAAGCATACCGATATGGTCATACATTGATAGTCGAATTTCCTTTGTAAAGGAATCCGGTGGACAAATCTCGCTCCGGTTGTAGCCCTCGAGGTTCCTCAAAAAGATTGGAGTACTTTTCCATCAACTTTCGTAGGTCAGTGGGCAGCTTTCCTGTCTCGGCCAAGGGCTAGTGTTTGACCAAGTCTTTGAGAAATACAACAAATAATTAAATTCTCCCTTTTATCTCTCGCCGCATTTCACATGGATCTAAAGCTTGGGTAGGTCGTGTTGGCTGCTCGAATAGCTCACACTCTTGGCCATTCCACCAGAACTTCATCATCGGCTACTTCCAATCGCAAAGCACCAGACCAAGCATCTCTAGCCATTGTATGCCAAGAATGGCATCCATCCCCACTAACGGTAGCATATAAAAGGTCACCAGAAACTTCTTTTCTTGTAGCTCAACCTCCACAGACCGAAATAGTTCTTGGCATTGGAGGGTTTCTCTATTCGCGACTCGGACCCCAATTTCACCGTGGCATCTACAGGCAGTTGAAGCAACTTGGCAACGCGATCACTCACAAAGTTATCCGTTGACCCACTATCAATAAGGACTATCAGTGGTTGTCCTTAGATGTGAGCTGTCATCTACATTATTTTCGACCCATTTCATCCTGATAGTGCATGTAGCGAGATCACTGGGTTCGCGTTGTCTTTGGGCTTGTCTTCACCGTAGTGCTCGAGTTCGCCACTGCTGGATCCTTCCATCTCTTCTACTCAATCCGCTTCTATTAGGTAGACTTGAGGGGTCTTGCACAGGTGCCCCAGGATGAACCGCTCATTGCATTTGAAACAAAGTCCTCGCTTCCGATGCTGCTACATTTCCTCCCATGTGATGCATCAGATTGGTGTTGGAGTAGGGAGTCGTGATACATTTGTTGGCATGGTTGGGGCTCTTGGGGCATTGGTAATACGAGGCCCGACGCTGCGTGAGGCGTTCCACTTATGCTCCAACCTTTCCTACCTCATGTGAGCAATCGTGATTGCTTCCTGCAGAAAATGGGGTTGCTTCATGCACACTTCTTTCGCTATCTCCTCCTTGAGTCCTCCAACGAATGTGCCGATGAGGGCTTCTTGTGGCAAGCCTCGGACTCGGTTGGCAAGTTTTTCGAATTCTTGTTGATATTCCCTCACTGACCCTTTCTACTTAATACACAATAATTTCTCATTGAAATTTACGTACTCGTTGGGCCCAAACTGAGCCAGTAACTCTCGCTCAAACACCCTCCAGGTGATCACCATTCCCTCATCTCTATATGCTCGTCGTAACCATTGCCACCAGTAGTTTGTTTCCTCGCCCAAGTAAAACGAGGCTGTGGATACTCGTTGGTTAGCTGGGGTGCCTTGACTGTCAAAGTATTGCTTTGCTCGATCGAGTTATACGATCGGATCATCCCCGGTGAACCATAGAAAATCCATTCTCGGATGGTGTTGGCCCCCGACGTAATCCTCTATTCGCCCATGACCTTCCTCCAGTGGAGACGGAGGAGGCGAAGTTGGCGGCTCAGGCAGTGGTTGGAGCTGAATTGAGGTCTGAAGGTTGCAAATAGCCTCCAAGACTTCAGTGAAGTGCCCTTCCACTCGCGTTTCCAAGCTACGTAACCCCTCCCACATAGCGCCCATCTCCGCTTCCAAATACTCTATCCTCTCTTTGTTCGACATAACCTGGCTCTGATACCAGATGGTAGATCCCAACCAGAAAAAAGAAAAGTCGAACCGGAAAGAAACTCGCTTTATTATAGTGCTCTACTTTGGTTGAGAACAAGACCCCTGGGTTATTATTTATACTAATAAAGCATAACAAACAAGCGAAACTTCAGGCCTACAGCTAAACAAACGTTGATGAACTGCCTCCTGCTTCCAACTCGATTGCAGAACCACTTCTTTCATTCGAACTACGTGCATGGCCGACGAACGGATTTGTTGCTTGACTTGGGTCGCCCTCTAAAGATTCTAGTTCCACGCGTGTGGGACGCGGGCAATGGCTACCAAGTAGCGGGAATTTTGTCTCCGAGCTCGTTGAGGCCTAGTGGGCCTATCAGAAAACAAAGTATCATGCGACTACTGTTTTCTCCCAATTTAAAACCCGCAAGAAAATATAAAATTAAAAGGACTGAAGTTACTATTACACCACACCACACCAAATTGGTCAGGAAACAAACACACAAATAACCAATAATCCAGCCAGATAATGAAATCAGAATAAAAGACAAACACATAACTTGTGTAGCCAAACAGAGCAATGGGTTCTTACTCAGGAGGACAATTACATTGTTTGAATACAACTATAATAATTAGAAGGATAAAAATCCTCATCAAAAACATATTCATCGTAACCCCCATCCTTAGTTTGTCCATTCATTTTACAATCAAACATATGAGTGGGATGTTTTGTGGTAGTAAGAATACAAATGGGCTAGGCTAAGCCTGATCATATGCAAAACTTTTAGGACTCATTTAGTTTGCAGGAAAAGAAAGGATGAAATTATGGTCAACAAGAAAATAAAGATATGTCTCTTGTTTGGTCGGAGTTTTAAAATGAGAGAGATGGAAAAGTAGTATTTTTATGAGAATAAGATTTTCATGCTTCACGTGAAAATTTTTTTTTAGAGAATATGGAAAAGCTACTTTCTCACTAATTAGAAATTGTAGTTTTTTTCCCAAAAATACTGTTAATCCATTAAAATCAATGGATAAGATCTTTCCCTTTAATAAGGGTACAATTGGTATTTCATATAATTTTCTTAAGAAAATAGATGCTTAATCAGACATTTGCCACTATGAAATGTACCATTTTTTTATTATCAACCAGATATATCAAAAATATTTTTTTAGATATTATATTTTTTGGCCTAATTAGTATCACTAATAATGATCTACAGGAGGCATGATGGGTAAGTTTTTTAATTGGCCTAACTAGTTTCACTAAAAATGAAGTACATAGCACATCACGCCTATCAACCTTTACAAGATCTACGGAGGAAAATTTAAGGCCGAAAAAGAACCGTAACTCAGGCCTTTATAAATTTTAATATGAACATATAAAATTATATATGTTCTTCTATTTGGAGACTAAGATCTCATGCTCTCACCATCCCTTTTAATATGACTCTCAAAGCCAATATCATACAAACATCAGACAGAAAAGAACAAGAGATAGAAGTAAAAAAAAAAAATTGTCATCTGGTCTTGGAGATCCCATCGACCATCTGCCGGATTTGTTGTGCATCGCAAGGGACTCTTCTTATTTCTCTTTTTTTCTCTTATTAGCTTTTAATTAGTTTGACATTCGGCTCTTATCCCTTTTTTTCCAAAGCGTTGAGGACATAAAAGACGAGAAGAGGACTCGCCTCCTTGCTTTGTTCCACCACAAATAGTTGGGGTTTTTTTTTTTTTTTTTAAAGGATATAGCGGTGTGGGAAGATATCTCTTACGCGAGACACACTTTAGGTATGGCTTACATTTTTCTGGTGGGCGACTCGGCTACCATGATTGAGTGGATCGAGGCCGGCATACTATGGCAGACAGATATTCTCTGCTCCACGATATTTGGAGACTTGCGAGAGGTTGTGACTCCTTCCGGACTACCCATATTTATCGAGAGGCAAAGGCTTTCTTTGCGGCACATCATTCTGATGGATTTCTCTGGAAAAATCAAGTGGATGTTTTTTACTTTTTTTGTCAATTTTTTTTTTAATTTTATTGGCTGCACTCACATCCGTATAGTGTGAGGCGCCGATGTATTAAAAATAAAAAAAATATAGAGGACCATGAGCGAGGATTTTATCCATAAAGGCAGACCGGAAGGGAGGAAGCCAAGTCTCCAAAACGTGACGGAGTCCTTGGGTGCTTGGGTGAAATATTTCAGATGATGAGGATTTTATTCGTAAAGGCGGATCGGAATGGAGGAAGCCAAGTCTCCTAGGCATGAAGGAGTCCTTGGGGCGCCTGAAATATTTCAGGTGATCGGTGATTCAAAATTTGGCGTCTGGTTGAACATTTTGAAAGGAAAAAGGTTCGTCTATAACCATGGTTAGCTATAGAAAGAAAAAGGATTGCTGGACTTTCTTAATCAAAATTGGATGATGCGGCGATCTGTTATCGGATCGTCTAGTAAAACTGTTTTATCTAATAATTTTTTAATTTCGGTCCACTCAAGCTGGCATAGCTCGTTATGGTTTTATTTGATGCACAAACAATTTTTTGGCAACGTGGTAATCCAATTTTCAGTAGGAAGCTGAGAAGGATGATTGTTTAATATCGTTTATTACAAGACTGGAAAATAGCTAAATACTTGGTCATTGATTTCTTACTTATTACATAAGTGTTATGTCATGTGATGAAGAGATAGCGACAGTTAGTTTTTAAAATCTAATTGCCTTTCCAAATCACCCTCCCAAAATCACCTTTTATCTGTAAATTGCACTAAGCAAATTTTTTTCTTAAAAATCACTGGGCTGGCCTAGGCTAGTGCGGTATTGCTCGAAAAAAATTCGGCTACGGTTATGAGCTGGATCCAATAGATTATTAGCGGTATGAATGAGTGCCATCCATTGATCGAAAACATTCGAGCTATAATCTATCACGGGTGGCCTACTAAGCTAAGCAGGTTTGAAGATAGGCTAATAAGGCTACAGAATGAATGGCCGGGTGGCTAACCATTTTGGTGATACTTTTTGGGTTTGAAAGCGCGAGTTTTCTAAAATATATTATATTTTAATTTTTTAATATATTCGTATTAGATTTGTGTGAATTATTTATTAAAAAAAAGGAAAAAAAAAGAGAGCAGCATCTGATACGGACGCAGCCTTTATTATCCCGCGCACAATTTCCATCGGTTTTCGGCCATTCGAGAGGGAGGAGAGGGAGCGAGGGATCCCAGAAACCCTCCGAAGCTTCTTCCCCTCCAAAACCCCTAATTCCCTTCTTTCCCTCTTCCTCTCTTCTCTTCCCCTACCGCGAGCTGCTCGATCCTCCTAGCCATCTATCCTCACCCATGGCGGTGCTCCCGATTCTTGAATTCGAAGAGAAGATCGTGGAGACCGTGGACGAGAACCCGGTGGTGGTGATCATCGGGGAGACGGGCTCGGGGAAGAGCACTCAACTCTCCCAGATCTTGCACCGGAGAGGATACACCCGTTCTGGGATGATCGCCATCACCCAGCCTCGCAGGGTTGCCGCGGTCTCTGTCGCTAGGTAAGAGGCTTCCCTTTCTCTTTGAGTCTAAAGTTGGCGTCTTTCGACTGCTTTATGGGATATCTTTATTGAATGAGGTCTAGACTACAACGAGGAAGATGAAGATACTAGGGCGGAGATTGGACCTCCAAGTCTCAATGCGGTCTATTCTCTCTGTTTTGATAATGATAATTCCAGACTTAAATTGAATCTTTTTTGATACCCTGTATAGATTCTTTAAACTAAACTGTAAGAGAGTGCTGCCTTTTCAGCCCTCTACTTGAAGTTGTCAAAGAATTATTTAAAAATGTGCACTGCTATAGTCCACAAATGTATCGATGAAATTCTTAAAAAGACTGACACTTTGGACTTCACAGCCTTAATTGCTGTAGTCCTTTCATTGAAATATAACTGAAATGCAACGGGCTGTTGTCTTCTTTTATTTTTTATCAACCCTCAACATGGTTTTAATTCTAAAACATGACTTTGTCTTACGTTGCGGAAAGACTTACATACTTAGAATAAGAGTTCCTTACTTTACATGGATAAATGTCTTCTTCAACTATTTGCAGTAACTTTCTTAATAATTTACTATAAAGAAAGAACCTTACCATGGTTAACCCTCAAAGTGGACATCTACTCAAAGCACTTAATTAGATAGCTGAATTATTACGAACTTATGCAGGTTAACTTTGCAAGACAATAGGATGTCATTTGCCAATCATATGTAGTGAACACACAGAAAGAGAAGGGGGGGTGGGGTGGGGTTTGTAAAATATCCTTTAGAGATAAAACAACCAACATGGAGGAAATTTGATGCAATTATTTGATGTTCTTCATCCACCCAATCCGACATTAGTCCAAACCTTCTTTCTCCACACAACCTAGAGGTACCGCTGATTTACAATATCATAATCTCCCTCATCTATTTGCCTGATGTATGCTATATGAAGTTCTTATGCATTCAAATACAGTCATGAAGAGTCGTAGCACTTTAATTTCTCACTATGCTTCTGGTAAAGTTCATCATGGATGTCCTGTTTTTACAAATTAGATTACTTGTAACCAATATATGTGTCTTTTCATTTCACTTTTCTTACCACTTTAGTAGATAAAATATGGCTAATTAGAAAGTAGTGACTTCATTTGAACAAGCTTATATGAACATGAGGGTGAAGAGGGAAAAAAATGACATGGCTTACAATTTCTTACTTTTAATGATTGTTTAATTAAGCTGTACGGTGCCTCTGTCATTTACTTTTTTTCATTCCTTGCGCCATGCCACTAGTCCCAGAAAATGGGATCTATATTTGTTTGCGATCAAGAATTTTTATGAATTGAGGCATATTATTGGGGTACATACTTGAGCATTGCCTCTTCTTTGCTCATAGGAGGGTTGCGCTTGAACTTGGTGTTCAACTTGGTGAAGAAGTTGGTTATGCAATCCGTTTCGAAGATCGAACTTCTTATAGAACTTGCATTAAGTAAGAAATTTTTGTTAGCCCTTTTGAAACTTCATTTTTTCATAACATTGATCCTGGATGTAGGATCATATTTTGAATAGACTTTTGTGCTATGGAACACTCAGGTACTTGACTGACGGTTGTCTACTTCGCGAGAGTCTATCAAATCCGGAGTTAGAGCAGTACTCAGTCATTATTTTGGATGAAGCCCATGAACGTAGTTTGAATACGTATTTCATATCACACTTGTCCCTTAATTATCTTTTACTGTCTTATGACAATGCCTTTTTGTTTTTTTCTGATTTAATCAGGACATTTCAATATCCATACAACTTTGTAGCTTTAATATTTTTCAATGTCAGTAATTTTATTTTGAAACTGGTAAAAAGGATTTTACTTTTCACCTTTTCCTTCAGAAAATTCTAGAATTGATGGATGTTTGTCTTGAGCTTTGAATGGAACATAGATGATGAAATTATTCCAGCATGTTACATATACCTATCATATATGTATAATATAATGTACTATATGCGTACACAAATTACTTACCTAATGGAGCTGCACCTCTTATATGCCCCCACTGGGCATTCTCTTGAAGTGGTATGTCAGTTGTACACCATTAAGGCTGACTATTTATTGAGTCCTTGTATATTTAGGTGTCAGCATTTTATTTACATTCATTAGTGTTTAATAGTGATGGTGTGTCATGTGCCAAGGACACTCTTTTGGGATGTAACCATCTGTATGATATATTATATGCCATCTTCCTAAATGTAAGCAATCATTACCAATGGTCCGATAGTTAATGATGTAAATGGATCATTGAAAGTTCTCAAGAGTGATGAGAAGTCATGGTGTCACGAGATGACAAAGAGTCATGAAAGCTAAATCTAGTAATGGTGATATAATGACTTACTAAAGAGTAATCAGGAGTTGTCCAAGTGTCATGTTGTGATAACTCGGTATCCTAACTAGTTCCTATTGTTTAAAGAGAACTCAATATCTGCAATGGGGAAAATGCTAAACAAACATGATTGTAGAGATTCAGTGTTTGCATATGCATTGCCAAAAGGACTTTTTTTCTTGACTAAAGGAAAATTGCTATGATGTCTTTAGGATTGGCTCTATAAGCGGGCATTATTTGTTTGGTTGTAACATTACTATTTTCTTATGTTTGTAAGTAGTAGTGACAATGTGCTAATGTGATAAGAGGTGATCATATCATTCTTTGGGGGCGATAATACACATGAGATGTTATATGTATGCCATTCTTTTAAATTTAATTGGTCATTGTTAGTGATTTAAGAGTCATGATGCATGGGTTATTAATGACTGAAAAGAGTACTTGAAGTGTCATATTATTATGGGTTATTGAAAGTTTACTTAAATCAGTTTAAAACTGTCACATTTTAACAGATCAGCATTAACTTAAAAGTACTACAAATGTCATGATGAATTGGGTCATCAAAAATTTTCCTTGAGTAGTCCAATAGTGATAATGTGGTCACTGAAAGTCATTTACTGCAGTGTTAAGCTGCATGTTCACTAATATATATTGGCTGTAGGTAATGATGGGAAAAAGAAGAGCTCAGTTGACTTATATAATTGATTCTATTTCCACCTGTCTTTGTCCTGTTCTCTCCTCATTGATACCAAATTAAAGGTACTTATATAATTGATTTTATTGACTGTTACTTTGATTTTTCCTTTTGTACCTGGGACCAAGACATCTTCTTAACTCTCTTCTCATCATTTATACCAAATCAAGATACTTAAAGACCATACAAGGGTCTTAAGATGTTTTTATCTTCTTTTTGGGCATATGTTATCATGCCTTTTGCCTCTTATCTATTGACAGCTTTGTACTTTGCTTTTACATTTAACATCACATAGCATGTACAAAATTGATCTCGGGGTGCATCATCTCTCATAGGTGATTAATTTTCTACTAAAAGCCACAGTTATGTAGTTTAGCAGACTACTTTAAGTTATCGTATACACATGGAATCCATTCTCGATGGAAACTTGATAATGATAATATGAATTTTTATGGCCATTTTATTTGTTAGTTCTTTAAAAAGTATTCATGTTTGACAGAGTTCAGTTTAGTGGATCGGTTCTATTGTCAGTCTTTTTGCTCCTTAACCTTTCATCGCATGCACATATCCTGTCCTTGCCATGTCTAATTTGAGGTTATCTAGATGGTTCAGGTCTATGTTGGTTTGACTCATTTGCAAGTTCCATTCTAGTTTTTGGTCATGATATATGTTCATGTTGTCCTTAGTGATACTTGACTTTGCCTCCTATTATGTTGCATATGTACTTTTTTCTTTTCTTCTCATTTCATGCTGGACTCATGCAAAATGCCAAGCAAGGTCAGTTTTACTTGTGGATTTTTACTTGTGGAACTTTGCAATATGAACTCTTACTTGTGGACTCATGCAAAAAGCCAAGCAAGGCTAGTTTTGTTTTTGTTTTTCTGCAAACAAAACATCATTATGTAGACACTCTTTGCTTATCATTGATCATCAGTTATTTATATTGTGTAAATTTAATTAGAATTTTATAGTTTCTTTTCTTAAGTGAGTTCCTGTCTGTCTCTATTACATGAGAGGTGGTCAATTTCTAACCATCCATGCTTTGGCAGTGACATATTGCTGGGGTTGATGAAACGATTAGTCAAGACACGTTCTTCAAATTTAAAAGTTCTTATCACCTCGGCAACCTTGGATGGTGTAAAGGTATCAAGATTTTTTTCAGGTTGTTCTATATTGAATGTCCCAGGAACGTTGTTTCCTGTGGAGAAGTTGTACAGCACCGAGCGTACCACAAACTATGTCAAATCTTCTCTCAGAACTGCTCTTGGTATGACTACGTTATTGATCTGAATACATCGTTTGCCTTAATATACAAACCTTCTGATTTTGGTAGATTATTGGATAAGGAGGATGGTAAAAGCTCTGGTACTAATGTGCTAACACCTAGTATAACCTGTGAATTTATTTGGTAAACATTTTTCTCAGCTAAGAACGAATCCCTAAAGTATGTGGATTTGCAAAGAAAGACCCGAATCAGTAACCAAAATTGAATCCCTTAGCTGCCTAGTTTGTTATCTCGGCATGCAGTTTCTATGAAAGACTTTCCTAATTAGATTGCTGGTTGCTCAGTGGTTGTGGTGTTGTTTGATGCCTCTGTTATTATCTTATAGGGCCAAATGGACTATCTCCTGTTCCATAGCTGAGGTTAAGTACTATGCTGTGACAGATATTGCATGTGAGGTGGTTTGGCTTTGAGAAATGCTTTGTGATGAGATGGTCTTCATTGTTCTAGCTATTTTCTTTATTCCGACAAAGATATTGCTATTTAAATTGCCAACAATATGGTCTTTTCTAAGAAAGCCAAGCACATCAAGATTGATTATCACTTAGTTCATGACAACTATGCTGCACACAGTCTCTCATTAAAAGCTTCATATTCCAGACTTCTTCATGAGATTGTGCACTATTTATGTTCTTGGTGCTTCTTCTTCCAACCTATACATTTTGGTGTGTGATCCTGTCATGCCCCAGCTCTCGAACTTACTTGAATCCCAAGAGTTAACGGTTTTAGCTGATCAAAAGTTTGTGTTAATATGGAAAGAAACCATTAAATCCAACATAGCATAACTAAAAATGTATTATAATCCATGACTTTTAAATGAAATGCACTTACAAACTTAAACATAGTCTGTTTTACATAATACTATACCCCCAAAGATACAAACAAAATGCAAACTGCTATTGTTTGGTGTCATTTCAATAGTCACTAGATCCAAAAGCAATTATGGAACACCAAGTCTCTTTCTTTGTAAATATATACTATATCCCTCACTAATTAATCTAAAAAATAGAATAAGTGAACTACATAGTTGTGTACCAAAAAAAAAAAACTACATAGTTTAGCAAGTAAACTTTTCATAGTCAAAAAAATTTGAGCTTTTATTCAAAGTAAATGACCTTAATGTAACACAAGCCAAATTATCATTAGAAAGATTTGAGTGAAGGTTTAGTGAAACCATTTTATAGTGAAGTTCTAAAATCAATGTTTCAGAGACACAACAGTTCAATATATCTCAATTGAATATGCATGATAACGGATTCTTAAAGATAAAACTATAGATTTCTGAAAGGACTGTAGGTAACAAAATTTTCAAAACAACACACAGGCTTGAGAGTGACTATGAGATTTAACAACACAAACATAACTTGAATACAAGACACATGGTAGAGATAGTTGGACATCAAACCCTTGTCCAGGTTTCCCTCCTCCTCCTCCCCCTCCCCCTCCCCCTCCCCTGTGGGTGTCTGCAAGCATGCGGATGCATTTGTCTGGCCTATCTACCCTTCTTTTCCTTTCCTTGGCTTACCCTTTTCTCATCTATTTATTATAGTCAAGATGTGTTAGCCTACCTACTTAGGTCAATTAGGTTAGTTAGATAGGTCAATTGCTTAGTTGATTTCCTAGGTTAAGTCAAATATATCTAAAGCTTTAGCAGACTAAATACCACAAAACATATAGACAAACAAACTAGAAAAGAGAAACTACTAAAGACAACTTATTTACATGAATATTATTTAAGTTACATAAGATATTGCATGTACATAAGGGAAGTATGCCCCATTTGAGTTTCATAAAAATACTTAAAAATTCAAATTTGTTAAGAATAAAAGGTCAGTATTCCAGATTTAGTACAAATTCTAAATTTTTTGGTTGGATGAAAATAGGTACTTTTAAATGATAAGGACATTGCACCCAAAAACAAAAGCTAAGGACTTGCTCAAATCTCAAATGCTCATAAATTTTGTTAAATACCGAAACATTTACTAATACCCACCGGTTTGGTAAGAAAATTTTCACTATCTTTGTTTCCAAACTTTTTGTTTGAAATGACACTAAACAACATATGATTCTTGACAGAATGATTCTTACTTGGATGTTACATCCACACATACATGGGATCCTTTTTTTTTTGGTTGGGATAATGGTAAGTACAAGTGTTTTGTTATTTCACAGTGTATTTTTCTTTCTTGGTATTCTCACTAGTTTGTGACCTCAGCTTCTACAAGCATTTATATCTTCTTGCACTTATGTCCTAATGAGATATGCTTGTGTTACTGCCGATCCTAGATCGATGATGTGGGCTGCTTTCGTGGATCTGCAAGATACCAAACAAGATTAGAGAGCTTGCTGGATTGACTCTGGCTGGGCCCTCCGATGCTTAAGTTAGAGAGGTTCTTTGTGGGAGATAGGGAAGAAGGAATTACAGGGACAGAGTGTTGTTCAACTAAGGTTTTTCTGGTTTTTGATGGATTACCTCTCATAAAGGGTCTTTAGGTTGATTTATAGCTGGGATCTCGAATCTTCTGCAAATCGTATCCTAACAAACTCGGAGTTGTGCTGTTACAACATATTGGTGTGGCGTAACAACCCAGGGACATGCTGTAACTGTCTGGCATGTGACGGAATTTCTGGGACCATGCGTGCTCTCAGTGCAGAGGCCGAGTTGACTCCACTACGAAGAGGTTCTTCTCGGCTCAGGTTGACTACCAGGCTAACTAGTTGTCGAGCTGAGAGAACTTCAGCTCTGGACGTCGGTTGCTTTTGGTCTGCTCGTCTTTTAGGTTTGATTGAGGTGGGGTTGGCCTGGCCATGTAGGACGCCACATCAGTTTTGAATTGGACTAATCTGGTCGCACCATGTCATTAAGTTCATTTGCCACCACAACACTTGCTCTCCACTTCCAAGTCCAAGCCGTCTTGGTTCGGGTGAAGTAACTGCATCATCAGACTTTATGCTGCCTTGAAGAGAATATTAAATTTCCAGTGGGAATGTTTCAAAGAATGAGTTGCTTTGCTCCAATTCTTGAAGGCACTGCTGATTGTCTGGGGGATGCCAATTCAACATGTGTCGTGCTGATAGGTTGCGGAAGTTGATTAGTTGAGCTGATCTGAGCCGTTCAAGGCTCTATTTTAAGACTGCATGTTGCCTATCATCTTTACCTTGGAGAATCTCAAAATCTTGGTGAGGGCAATTTGTCCTTTGAGAGCTATATTTCCATGGATCTGGCCGAGGCTTCTTGAATGGGAGCGCAGTCTTGGGGGAAGATAGCCTAGTTTGCTTCTCCTCCGAGGACCATCAAGTTTGTGTGTGGCCCAAGTAACTAAAGAGCAATTCTCCTCTAATTTAATTTCAAGGGTTCAACTTCGGTGCTAAGCTTTCTCCTTTTGCATGGCGCTGACATCATGACTCTGGTGGATGAAAGCCTCTCGGCTTTCAAGCATTAGGAGGCAGAGCTTGAGGTGGTACTGCACACAACCGATTTTTAGTGCCACCGCGGAGGCATAGGACGAGGTGGAGGGTGGCTTTCTAAGCCGAGTGACCCTGCCGGAGTCGTTGAGCTTGTAGAACTAGAGCTCGACCAGTTCTAACTTTTTTTTTTGCAATGAAATGTTGTCTAGTGTTTGACCTGGTTTATTATCACATGTAAATATTAATGAAATAGTATCATTTTTTGTGTGTACCTCGTATTTTATCTGAATGTTTGATTTCTCATCTCGAAAGTTTGAGGTCATCTTATAGATGCTAAGATTGGATGCTAGGGTCGGATGAACTAGGCTAGCATGGTCAAAAGTGAGCTTAAGTACATGAGGTCGGCCGAGCACAACCAAATGAGAAGAAAACCCATAATCATAAAGCCTTAAGAAGTAGACTGAGATAAGATCATAACGCTCTTGAAGGTGGGCTGAGATAAAATCAACAGACTCTCAAGAATAAGATAAAATGAAGACATAATGCCATAATCATAGTCCATATGAGAATGAGCTAAGATAAGAATAGATTATCTGAAGTGGTCAGCTGAGGTAAGATAAAGCCATTATCAAAATACCATAGAGGCAATCGAGATCTTCCACAAAAAAGCAATGATTCCATAAAGATGAAACGAGTTTGAGCCAGAATCTTATAGAACTAAGCCGAATAAAGCCATATTGCCTGAACAAGCTTGAAGTACTTGAGATCGTCATGTAGATGAATAGAGGTTGAGTAGCAGACCATAGTCCTGCATAGGCCTTCGGGCTTTGAGAATAATATATAGAGTACCTATCGGAGGCCGAGTTGATAAACTTTGATCTTCGAGGGCCATTGTGCCTTGCTCTATTGTACTTGTCCGAGGTCGAGATCGGAGCTGTCGATCCTCGGGGGTTATTAGGCCTTGCTCTATTGTACCTATCCAAGGTTGAGACCAGAATCATCGATCCTCGAGGGCTATCGGACCTTTTTGGTGGTTCAACAGGCCTTTTTGTTGGGCAAATGAGCCTTTTTGATGGGTTAACGAGCATTTTCTAGTGGGCCAACAGGCAAGGATCGTCGAACCGATATCGGTAGGCGTATCGGTTGGCGCCGGTACTGGTTTGGATCGGTACCACTGGTTCGGCTTGGTTCATGTATCTAAAAGCTCAAAAGAAATTTAGAACCTATACGGGCATGTACGGTTGGCCGGTTTGGGTCGGTATTGACCGGTACGGGCCGATATGGGCCGGTACCGATTTTTAATGCTAAATCGGACCGGTCAGAGCCGGTATCGGTTCGGTATGGGTTGAACCGGCCGGTATGGCCCGGTTCAGCATTTCTTGCCAACAGGTCTTTACCCTTGGTTCTTAGCATTATCTTGTCGAGGTGGACTACGGTCCCTTTGAGGTTGGACGTTTGTCCTTTGATTGCTTGGGTTCTTCTAGAGAACTAATATCCGGATGATTAGGCCGGATGTGCCTCCTCCCATTCGAGCATATAATAAGTTGGGACTTTTTCGAACGGAGGTATCTTTGCCTTCTAGGTCAGTAGTTCTTGCAAAATATGCACAACATATAGCATTTTGGCTCTTTGGATCTTTAGAGAGAAGGTGAAACATAATTTCATTGATGATTAGTAATAAAAGATATAAAATCTAGTGCTGTGATGCTCACTGATCATACGCCTTGAGGATGTCAGGATTTTCATGTCTGGGGTAAGAGTTCCCTTTCGAGCTTCTTGAGCTCAGCTGTTGGTATGAGTACTTCTCACTCTACAGCTTCATCCTTTCAGATAGCTGGTTCTTCAGCTCAGATGGTTTGATCGTAAGTTGAAGGGCTGGATTTTTGGTGATGAGCTCTTTAGAGCTAGTGGCAATTACCCCGGCAAGTGGTCGATCCTTGTCTGGCCTTTCAGGGATTCGCCTGTCTCGGCCGGTGTTCCTCCATTGTCCACATATTGGCCAGGGTTCCTTCATTGGATGAGGGTCTCGATATACTTTTTCAGCTGTTGGCACTCCTTAGTATCGTGCCTATGATCTTTGTGGAACTGGCAGTACTTGCACGTGTTTCTCTTTTTTGCGGGAGTTCTCATCTTTCGAGGCTAGTACATGTAGCCATTGTCCTGGATCTCCATCAGGATTTGTGTTCTCAGAGCATTGAGAGGGGCGTACCTCTCAAACTTTTGAGGTGAACTTCGAGGTCGCATGATGATTCTTTCTTCTCGGCTATGCTTTCTCCTTGGCTCATCCTTCTTTCTGCAGCTCCACTATGGCCTTCTCGACGTTGATGTGCTTATCGACCTAGGACAGAAGCTCGACTAGATTTTCGGATGGCCTTTTCTATAGCGAAAAGCTGAAGCGCTAGCTTCTTAGCCTGTTCATTGTTGTGGCTACAGTGATGGAGTGGTCCATCTAGCGCACCTCTAACGCTTCAGTGTTGAACCGGCTGATAAAGCTTCGAAGCAATTCATCTCTCTTCTGCTTGATGGCAAATAGGCTAGTGGAGGTCTTCCTTTGCCTTTTGTTGCTAATGAAGTGGCTGACGAATTGGCGGCCGAGCTAGTTGAAGGAGCCAATTGAGCTTGGTCGAAGGCTCGAGTACCAGAGCCGAGCGACCTTCTTGAGAGTGGCCGGAAAAACTCGATGCATCACGGTATCATTGGCTCCTTGGAGTAATATGAGCTCTTTGAAACTTTCGAGATGGTCCATCGTATCTATGATATCATTATGGCACTCGAACTATGGCATGTTGAATTTCTTCAGCAGGAGCTCCTCCGTGATCTCTTTGGTAAAGGGAGGCTTGTTCATCATCTCCAGATCATCTCCAACTTTGGCCTATCCTTTCAGGGCCTGGGCTCTCTGTTGCTTAAGTCATAGAGGTTCTTTGGTGGGAGACGGGGAAGAAGAAGGAATCAGAGAGAGAGAGAGAGTCGCTCAGCTAGGGTTTTTCTGGTTATTGAGGGATTACCCCTCATGGAGGGTTTCTAGGTTGATTTGTAGTTGGGATCGCAAATCTTCTACAAATCGCATCTTAACAAGCTCGGAGTCGTGCTGTAACAATCTACTGGCAGGCCTAACAACCTAAGGATGTGCTGTAACCGCCTGGCATAAGACAGAATTGCTTGGACCGGCGCACTGCAGAGGCTGAGCCAACTCCACTGCGAAGAGGTTCTGCTTGGCTCGGGTTGACTACCGGGCTAACTAGTTGTCAGGCTGAGCTAAGAGAACTTTAGCTCCGAAGGTTGGCTGCTCCTAGCCTGCTCGTCTTTCAGGTTTGACCAAGGCAGGGTTAGCTCGACCACATAGACGCCACATCAGTTTTGAACCGTGACCAATCCAGTCATGCCATGTCATTAAGTTCATTTGCTACCACAACAGCTTGTATCTCCATTTTTGTTCCTAACCTAAACCACCTCGCATGATCGAATGACCAAATTAACCCTTCAGAAAATTTTTGATCGACTTGATGTTTTACATGATGTTACTGTGTCCAAAAAGTATCATGCTTGTCAGATGGTTGTAAAAATGAGGTATGTTATTTCTAAAAACGAAGATGCTTTTCTTAGTTGATGCAGTTCTAGCAACTTCTTAAGTACCTTGGACTGCATGATGGAAAATACAGGAGAGGAGGGTTGGGGGGGGGGGGGGGCAGGTTGCTGCGAAGCATTACTGCTGCATGAGCCTGAAATTGTACTTCATGTAGCATGTCTGAGTTGTCTTTCTGGCTAGGAATATAAGAAAAAATCTTATAGCAAGATCCATGGTTTGTACTTCTCGTAAGATAGTTTTTGTGATTAATTTATTGAAATAATTTGGCATGGAGAGGAGAAAATCTCTTTTTTTTTATTGTGACAATCAGGGTACTGTTCGTATAGCTTCTATTCCAGTCCATAATGAATGCTTCATTATGGAAGTTTTGCCACATTCTTTAAATACAAAACTTCATTCATTTTTCATGGTCTAGTGAGAATCAACATTTCATAGTTTACATAAGAAAACATTTCATTTATGTACGTCAGGGAGATTCTCCTTTCCCCCACTTATGCTGGAATGGTATTAAAAAAACTGGAGTAGCAGCATATATTTCTTTGAACTTGCTGAGTTTCTGTGTCTTTTATTCTCACTTTTGCCCCTTTTTCGTTCTAATTTTCATTTTATTCATTATTTTGTATTTAAAGATCCACCTGCAGACTGAATCTGGTTGCTAGGGAAAGTTATTTTGATGGCTTGGCATTTTGTGGATTTGCCCTGAAATCAATTTGAGGCTTGTTGTTTAAAGTCAAGGTCCTTAAATACAAGTAGCTTTATCTGCTATTATATGTTGATTTCCTGATATGCTATTGCTTTTATTATTGTTTAATTTTTTCTGTCCAAATTACATATCTTCATGGTGCAACTTTGCCTTTTTCATATGGCATAATCTATAAAACAATGGTGCGGTTAGAAGGCTCTAGTTTTATCATAGTTCAACTTTCAATGTGGTCAATTGGGAACTTTTGAATCACAGTTCCATATTTGAAAATCTTGTTGGTTCTACCTATTGCATTTACCATTCATATTGGCCTTAACAGATATACACGTCCGTGAACCGCCTGGGGATGTCTTAATATTCATGACAGGACAGGTGAGCTATTTGCTCGAGGAGATGCATATTTCTGTATATATTGGCTGGGTTTGTTGACACTATCTCAAAGTTTAAACTTCCTAGTTTCCTTGGTATGATATTTGACGTCAAGGTCTGCCATACTACTCTATACTGCCTGGTATGGGGCATATTGTACCGCACTGAAAGAAAATCGATACGAAACACACCTTAAGTCGGTGCAAGCCCCGTATTGCCCGTACTAAGGCGTATTGTCCTGTACCGAGGCATACTGAGGTGCGTATCGAGGCGTACCGAGATGAAAATTAAAAAAAATGGTTAGAGAGCTATTTCAGCATAGAGATATACCATACCGTACCTTATTGATACGGTACTTAGTATCGAGATTGCGGACTTCTCTGACATCATGTGTTTCTGGGTGGTTGTACCATAGGACAACAGGATTTCACTGTTCTAAATAGGATTTGACTGTTCTAGTTTTTTACTTTTCTATTTGCTTGCTCTGTTGTTTAAAGTAAGATTAAATCCTTACAAACTTCTTAAACTGTGATTGTTGTTAGGATGACATTGACAAAATGGTGTCAAAATTGGAGGAAAGAATTCAAAACCTTGAGGAAGGTTCTTGTATGGATGCTATTGTCCTCCCACTTCATGGTTCATTGCCACCCGAAATGCAGGCAATCCGTCTTCCCTTTATGTTCTGATTTTTTGGATGTCCTGAGTAGGAATTCTTGTTTGCTAATATCAATTTATTCATTATATGATGCTCGATGCATTTCCATCATATTGCATGATCCTTCATTGAATAGCTTAGGAAGTTGATTCTAATCTCCTATATATAATCTTTATAAGATATCATATTCATTTGTTTGTTTACTGTACTCATTTTTTCCCCTTTTAATGGCAATTGTTCATGTTAAGTGCTTCGAATTCCTATAAAATTATGATTCATAATATTTTGTTTCTATGTTTGAATTATTTACTGAAAGGTATTTTATACCGCATTTATGAAAAAAATGCTAGATCATGTTTGATCATATTAGTACTAACCAAGGTTCGTTGAACTAGTATTGGAGCTTATACCGGCCGGTAATTAGTTCGGTACGGTAAGAGTTCGTACGGTGCCATTTTGAGACATACCAAAATAGGGAGGCAGGATGGAGGAGAGGGAGGGAGGGAGGGAGGAGGTGAGAAAACACTAACCCTAACCCTAAGCATAGCACTATGAAATTGGGGGTCGGAGAGAAGAAGGGGAGAAAGAGGGAGGAGGGAGAGAGAGGAAGGGAGGGAGAGGGATAGAAAGCCCTAACCCTAACCTTAACCTTAACCCTATGAAATCGGGGGTCGGAGAGAAGAAGGGGAGAAAGAGAGACGAGAAGAGGGGGAGAGGGAGAGAGAGATCATTCTAGAGAGGGAGGGCAATCGGGAGAGAGGGAGAGATAGAGAGACTCACTTGTCGTCGTCGTCGTGGTTGATGGATGGCTTTGAACATGGAAGAGGAAGAGAGATTGATTTGAAACCCTAAATCCTAGTCGGCTCCTGGATCTCTCGTTATTCTCCGAAGACCTTCGAATCCTAAGATTGTTCTAGAATGCGTGCATACATTGATCTAGGATGAAGAAAAGAAAGGGAAAGAGAGAATGATTTGGATCCCATCGGGTTGATTTGGATTCATACGATTCAATGCTCACGAGCATGGATCTGGGCATTAGATAGGTACATGGAGGGTGGAGAAGAGGGAAAAGGGGGTGGAAGCCCTTGTGTGGATCTTGGCTCTGCTGGAGCTTTCTCGTGAGAGAGAGAGCAAAGGATAGAGCCTTGAAGGCTCTCAAAGCATCAAATTGTGGGGGAGGAGGGGGACCAGGGGAGAGTTATTTGAACTGAATGCACCCTGTGGACCATTTCAACTTGGCATTGGTTCGGTTTGATATGGGCCAAACATTCCAGTTGGGTTGGTTCGGCAATCATTAGTACTAACAAACTATACTAACCTTACATAATGGGGTTCCTCTACTCTCTTGAATCCAAAAGAAGATGCCCCAGAGGCACTGTTTTCTCAAATAGATTGATTTGAGAATTTTTCAAAAATTTTTTAGAGAAGGAAAGTTGTGGAGTCGGTTGGCCACCGAAGAAGTTTGTTTTACATATACGCACATATGTACGTACACAAACACACAAGCAAACATGCATGCATGGTTCACCTGTTGGAAAAATAATATAAATAACATGACTATAGATCATTGTGCCATTATTTCTAATTCTTTTACTTATGGAAGTTATGATGGATTTATATTATATGCAAATGGAATGTCAAAAATTTAAAAATAAATTGCATATGAAATAAAAATTAAAATAATCAGAAATAGTTTCTAATTTTGATATTTGATTGCATCTTTTTCCTAACGTATTTTGATAATAATTATATCATCTTTTCTAATATATTGAGATATTTTATTGCATGTTCTTTCCTAATACATTGTGATATTTGATTGCTTTTTTTTCTTGTTTCGGAGAAGAGGAAACTTTTTAAAATCAAGGATGTTTTTATCCAAAATGTTGGAAGACACAATCTATAGGACAATATTCTGTAATTTGGAGCTATCTATATGCATTATATGCATGTTGTATAAATATTATATATGTATATGTATATGTACATATATGTGTGTACACACATATTGTTCTGCTAATTGATCCATGTAGTTGGTGGAGATGAAATGCATAAGCATAGGAGAGATGAAGACCATCCACCCTATTAGTTTTAAACATACAAATAGTCATAGTTGTTTAAAATAAAATGGAGATTGAAATTGCATGAATTCGGAAAACTGTAAAAGTAATAATAAGTTAAAAGAAATATTAGACACTAGTGTGTAATAAAATATGTTTTATGGTGACAAGCAAACTCATATAATAGTTGAGGTATCTTAGTACCATGTCTGGGTGCTAAGGTGTCAAGTCAAATATGGCTTATGAAAGTAATGTGCAAACAAAGCAGTGACTATATTTTTTTTTTGCCATTAGTCAATTGAATGTTATAATTCATTAATAAGTATTCATGTTGAAATCATGATTTACATTCTAATTGGCATGACATTGCATGAGGACGTACATATTGTTTTAGTGCTGTACCGTCAAGCAACATTGTTATGGTGCCTGCTGCATGTTAGTATTTTGCGTGCTATCATACTAATGCATGCCAAGATTGGCATAGTCTGACATGGTATAACACGTGTTTTGCTAATGCCAGGCTGGTGCACCATTGGCACATGATACTGCAAATATGACTTATGAAAGTAATGTGCAAGCAAAGCATTGACTATATATATATTTTTTGCCATTAGTCAATTGAATGTTATAATTCATTAATATAAGTATTCATGTTGAAATCATGATTTACATTCTAATTGGCATGACATTGCATGAGGACGTACATATTGTTTTAGTGCTGTACCATCAAGCAACATTGGCATGGTGCCTGCTGCATGTTAGTATTTTGCATGCTATCATACTAATGCATGCCAAGATTGGCATAGTCCGACATGGTATAACACGTGTTTTGCTAATGCCAGGCTGGTGCACCATTGTCACATGATACTGCAACCCATGGTTGATATATAACCCTAATCATACATAACCATTAGGTCTTCCCCAAGATGGACTGTGTTTTGGGCAATTTGTATGGATATCTTGTGGTTAGTGCCGATTATGCAGGATTTTCTGAACCCCTCAGGCATTGTTGGATGATGGGGATGTAGGAGAGGTGGTGTTGGATGGTGCAGGATGTTGGCGTCCCCTCATGATGAACTTTTTGATTGTGTTGTCTTTTTTATATTAATGGTGTACTATATTACATTGGGTGGGCTTCAGATGTAACTTGGGTATGTAGTTCTTTGGTTTTGTGTCTTTGGACTAGAAAGTTGGTCAATAGGCCTGCCTCACACAGCTGCTTGGCCAAATGAGGCTGAGGCAGAGAGGAGGCCCAAGACTGTACCCTATGGCTTGTTTGGCCATTTCTTATAACCAGATATCAGAGAAAAACTGCATGCCTTTTACCACGAACTGTCCATCTAATGTCAACCCTCCTACCTTTTCCGTTCAGGTCTGGGACTAGTATTGAAGATGTTTCATGTTGAGATATAAGATATCTCTAATTATTTAATTTTTCATTGAGACAAAAAGTTGTGAAGTATTTTATTGATTTTTTACAATACTGTTATTTATTTATTTTTTTTTGACAAGTAACAAGATCATACAGTCTAAATGTTGCTATATATGTACCTCACGAGTTCTCAGAATATTTCATGAAAGAAATCCATAACCTAATTTTTTTCCTTAATTAGTTTATAAAAAGGGTTTCCTGAATTTAGAATCCAATAAACATATGCAAGACTTATTTGACTACTAAATTTAGGGAAATAAAATAAAAAAAACTCTCTTAATTCTCTGAGAAACTTTATTTACGACCTACAAAATCATTGTTCAGTCTCACAATCTACTACCAATATAAGCTTACATTTTGTCAATATGGAGAAGGGAAATAAGAATGGATCCAAAATGAGTCATATAAGGCTTGCATAAATCAATTTCAGTTTCTGCAAATTGCAAAAGCAACCAAAACTGATTAAACCCCCAAAATCAATGGTCAAATTCTTGTTGGATCTTGGTGAATGCAATTAATTCCTGCCAAAACTTAAAGCCTCGCAAACCTTTTACTAGGACCTTAATATGAAGAAAAAGAACTCTTATACCGTTAAAATAATGGAATTCCTACTATTCTAACTTTTTTTTTTGCTACAAAGTCATTTCTGAAAAAGAGAATTGCACTGGATATCCATGTTCTGTATGGTTGATGTATCCTGTCAAGATGCTGATGGGTCATCAAGGTGATAAGAGTGGTAGCTCTCCATTCTCCAGGTGTTTAGAGGCCCTCTTAAGATTCCTGATCATGAATTATGTATCTAAACTTAAAAATAAGCAGCTTTTAGTTCACATTCATGCATATTTTCCGGCAATTATTACATTCAATTCAGAAGCTTTTTGCATGGTTGCTTCAACTCTGCACCTTAAGTCAAACTAATCTTATTTAAATGGGATTACTTGTTTCAATTGATGATTGCTTCTGTATGTGGGACTTGGAACTCTTTGTTACTAGCTAAGATAAATGCATAGACCTTTGAATGACCCCTAAAATTATAGACTACAACTCCCAAAACCTGCGCTTGAATGTTCTTGCATCAGTCAAGCTAACAATGTGTATACCACAGGTATATGGCGCAAAATGATGTTGCAATAGTATAAGCTTAATTACTTGTACAATCAACCTAGAAGAATATGGTGGGTACTCTAAACATGTCTTACTTTTCTTCAGTGTCTAAGAAGAAATAGATCTTGGGCTATTCCTGTGGAATGAAGACTAGTTTTCCAGTGACATCCATCTTTTCTGGACATGATTTGCAGTTTCTGCAAGCTGTATTAGTAAAACAGTTGTTTGATTGCTATCTTTATTACTGCTTTTAGCTTAAGAATGACACTGAGTTCAGCGGGACCTATTCTTTTCCTTGTTGATTGTTCAATTTACTCTATGCATTAGATTCTTAATCTTCCCTACTTTCCTTTTCATTAAATATGTACTGTCATTACTGTAGCACATACATGATTATAATCATATGAAGTTAAACCAATAATTAATTATAAATTTTGTTTTTTTTTTCAAGTTATCAAGCTTGGTGCATCATGATTTTTTATTTAGGCTGAGGAATTATCATATAGAATATTATGCTGATACTTTGAATTTTTGTTTTCTTTTCAAAATAGGTACGTGTATTCAGTCCTGCACCACCAAATTGTAGGCGCTTTATTGTTGCGACGAATATAGCTGAAACTTCTTTGACTGTTGATGGTGTTGTGTAAGGAAACTAGGCTTTGCAGTTGTTCTTGGTTTAGATTTCATTTCATTCCATGTTTATCTTTGCCTCTTTAATTTTAAAATTAATTTATGGTTGATAGCTTGTGCCAACTGCTTGGATTTTTTTCCTTTTCTAGTATGATTATGCCAAGCTTCATGATCTCGATACCGATCCCCATACTGGTACCATCTTGGTACAATATTGGCACGCTCGGTATAGGAACCGATTCGGTATGATTGTGTATTACTTCAATACTAGGTATAGTATAGTATGTCCAGTAGGAGCAGCATGCAGCGGTGCCGTGAATGTTGGTTGTGCTATCAATATCTATATTTGGGATTATTAATTGATTTAGAGGGTGAGCCTTGACTTGAGTGTCACGGGTACGAAACATGGAAACAACCTCTCCAAAAGTGGAATTAAGATTGCGTACATCTGACCCTTCTCAAATCCCACAGTGGTAGGAGCCTCATGCACTAGGCCTCCTTTTAATTGATGAAGATAAAACAAATGACATAATTGTTCAATAAAACTTTAAGCTTTTAGCAAGTGTTACTATTTTTGATGGAGAATTGAAGGTGATATTGCTCAGGGAATTTATGATACTGCATAAGAGATATAAACCAACACATTCTTTCTGTATGATTGCTGTTAATTTCTTTTTGCTTGCTTATATTGTAAAATATGTGCACGCTTAGGACATTTTAGTTTTCATCTTCATTTTTATGTGATTTAAGAAGCTAAAATGTTTATTGGGATCAAGATTTATGCTTAAAAGTTCAAAGCATGCCTACTTTCTGCTAGAAAGAAATATAAATTATTCTAGAGAAAGAGAAACCTATCCAAATAAACTTTACTTTGTCAATTATATATAATTTAATGGTATTTCTTGTAATATAAATTGGACTTTCTACATGGTTAACATGTAAATAACATGATCTAATTAGATCTTACTATCCATAATGTTGATACAGATCTTATGCTTTTAGCATATCCCAATTCAGGACATCTAGATCGTACTATCTTTCCTGGTATCACAAGATATTGACAACAGAGGCCATTTGTAACTCACATATTAATTCATTATAAAGTGGGCCACCCAGTTAAACCTTGCTACAAAAACTGCTGACAAATGTTCCAAAAATAAAAGAAAATGTTATATCTGATCAAGAACGCAATCCATCAAAGAATAAAAGAAATCGCATGTACATCCAAGGTTATTCTGAAAGGTATTTACATACAATATTTAATTTCATTTTTCCTTTGGTCTTAGCTTATCTTTTAGATTTTAGCATGATAGCTTTCTACATTGAACCTTGTTATCCTCCATTATCTAGGCTTTAAAAGTCTAGGAGAATTTCAGAGGGTTGCTATTTGGTTCCATGAGCTTAAATTGTGACTAGTAATGTACTAAAATGTATTATATGATAATGTGAAATGATTATCCGCATAGGACTGATTATAGGGATTCATTTTAGTGGCATACCATGGGAAGACTTAGGAACTCTGGGCGATTGTAGTTACAAACGGATTTGAAGATGCTTGAATTGGTAGATGATGGTGTCTTTGATTGGAAATAATGAATCAAAAAGACAAAAAGTTAAATAATTCGCCATAAATTTGGGGCTTCCAAACTCAGTGGTGCTCTTAAAAATCAATGTTATCTATGGACCACTATTACGTAACTTGACACCCATGGTATGCCGTACTACTCTGTATTGGTGCATACCATACTGTACCATAACTAAATCAGTACGTGGTACAGGGAGTGTACCAAGTGTTGGTACGCCGAATTGATCCCTATACTAGGCATACTGACACTGTGCCAAGATGTTATCGATATGGGATAAGGTATCGAGATTGCGAACCTTGTCATCACCTTTATTTCTTGTTGGATCTATCATTTTATCTACTTTTTGTATTCATTTACTGCTTTATTTTTCTTAATCTCATTCTTTCTATGCTCATGCTAGATATGTTATCGATTGTGGTTATGTGAAACAACGTCAGTACAACCCATCAACTGGAATGTATTCTCTTGATATTGTGCAAATTAGCAGGTATATAATATATACCTTATAAATTATAAATTAGTACTTGCTAGACTACTTGTTTATTCCTTTGTATATGTGTTTCGCTTGTTTACAATGATTTAATAATAAATAAAATTGCTAATGTTGCACCGGTGTGCTTGCAACTTGCATAAAAAAAATAATTAAGTGACATGTAGTGGGTCCTTCCTTGACTATTAACTGCAAGTACTACAGACCACCTGTAATGCAATAGCTGGTCATCAAAAATCAATTCCTAGTCATTTTAAATGTAATGGATGTCAGGATCAAGTTTTAAGGGCATTTGTATTGAGAATAAACTAATGCTTCCGTAAAGGGCTCTTCTTTTGTTTTTTGGTCATGCAGGCCTTTGCTGTGGAAGAGAATAAAAATGGATGATAGGGAGATAGAGGAAGGGAACGAGAGAAAGCAATTAGGGAAGGAATAAATTGGAAGGGCTATCTATTTTGTCCACATAATATTATGTATAACAAGGCAATTGTACTAGGGATAAATTACTGTAATGCCTCTCTTAAGTGGTAGTCTCTCAAATAGGTCTCTCTAGTTTTAAGCATAAGAAAATCCGTGAACATGGGCCGAATACTTAAAAAATAAAGAAGAGTTGAAAAGTTGCCTATGATAGCAGAAAATACTTAGACGATCACATATTCTTAAACTCTTTCCCTTGAGTGTCTAGATGTTGAAGTGATCTATCTTAGAGCAAGGTAAGCAGAATAGATTACGACAGGTGACCAGTATGGTACGGTACGGTTCGTACCATACCGAACTGCGGTATATTGGAACCACGGGGAGGGGGAGAGAGAGGGGCCTAGAGAGGAAGAAGGAGAGGGATAGGAGGGAGAGGAAGAAGGAGAGGGAGGGGGAGAGAGAAAGGGGGGAGAGAGGGGACTCACCTAGCTTGAGCTTCGATGGGTTTGGATGGGCTTTGAGGGCTTCACAACAAGAGAGGTTGGATTTTGGAGGAAGGCTTTAAGGTCTTCATGACGAGGGAGAGACTGAATTTGGAGGAGGGCTTCGACGTGCTTCGAGGGCTTCGCGACAAGAGAGGCTGGATTTGGCGATGAGGGCTTCAAGCGAACCTTGAGAGAGAGGTTGGAGGTGGGAGGGGGAGAGAGAGGTGAGGGAGTGTTCGATGCATGGGGAGGGGGAGGAGGTTATCTAGGGCTGAAAACGGATCGGATATTGATATATCCATATTTGTATCTATATTTTTCAATGAATATGGATATGGATATTAAATGGATATCAAAATTAATATCCATATTTATTCTAAACGGATACCGATACAAATCGGATATTAAGTATATTCATATTTGTTATAAATGGATACAAATACGAATCAGATATTAAAGATATCCATATTTTCTTGATCCGAATACGGATATAAATCGCATACTTTTTCGGATATTAATCAAATTTGAGCAAAATTCGATGATGAAAACTAGCAATAAAGATATAATCATAAAGAAAAGATTCAATTAAAAAAATATAATTTTAACAAGCATTTATCAATAAAAAAATAACAATTTAATAAAAGGTATACTGCTCAAGGTTGCTCGTCACCGAACTAGATGGGATTTATGGCGCCTCCAAGGTATCACATGGCTGTCGCGATTGCAATTGTCGGATGAAACTAAGAAGTGGACGGGATCTTCGAAACTCTAGTTGCTTGAAGATGACGAAGAGGAAAGAGGGACAAAACAGACGAACAAGAGGTTTAAGCCTTTCAGGCGTGCGGGGTGATTTAAAGGATTTTATTCGAATCAGGTATTCCATATTCGGGTTACTTAAGTGACGGTCATCCGATATCTAGATTTTTTTATAGTTTAGGTTTGCTTAATCATTTAATTGGTTTCGTAATTTAACTTAAACTTCTTTTCACTTACCCTTGCTATACGGATAATGTTGCAAATGGGTCGGGTTGACCCATGGCCCGACCCGACCCGATCCGTTTTAGAGGATCCGTGGGTTCGGGTCGGGCTCTAAATTTGGATCCATTCTGTTTTTTGTGTTGGGTCTGGGTTTACTGAATCTCAATCCGACCCGGACCTGACTCGATCCATTTTTTTGGTCAATTTTGGATCGTTTATCCAACGATCCGATCCGACCCGACCCAAACCTGGATTACCCATTTAGGGCCGCAGGCCCATAGGCCGCAGCCACAGACCGTAGGCCCACAGGCCGCAGCTGCAGCCCGCAGGAAAAATCGCTCCGAGCCTCCGACAGTCGGTTTTCCGTGAGGATTGAGGAGTGAGGAAAATATGTATTTTCATCCGGAATGAAGGAAAAAAAAAGATGTGTTGGAGGAACCTTTGCCGGAATTGTGCAGACGAAATGCATACCTAGAGTGGTGAAGGGCGGCCTTGAAGATGGCGAACGCAGAAGGGGATCTGGGTGAAGACGTGTTGGAGGAACCTCGGCGGAGGAAAGTGGGGCTCCGCTTCGAGCTGGTTGGTGGTGGCGACGTGTGCGAGCTTACCATCATCGCGGTCTTGGATTGCAGCTTTGGGCTCTCCGGATGTGTCGACTTGGTGCGGCACTGGAGGCTGCGCTACCTTGGCATCGGTGAATTGCTACCGCTGCCGCTGCCAGAGAAGCTCAACTTCGCACAGCTTCGGGGGTTGGGGTCAGGGCTCCTTTCCACCGCCGCCGTATCCGGATCTCGACGGATCAATGTGCAGAATGCTCTCCCCCATCCCGTTCCCATACCTCCTCTTTCTCTCACTCTCTTCTCTTTGAGTCCCTTTCTCCCTGGGAGTTCGCTCGCTCTCGCTCTCTCACTATCTGTTGTCTATTTGCAGTGCCTCCTTGCGAAGGGAATACAGAGAGAGGGGGGTGGGCGGCCTGTAGTAGAGGACAAAAGGTAGGATGGAACCTTTCAATTAAACCTCTAAAAAAAGTTTGACGGGGGCCTGCAGCAGAGGACAAAAAGTAGGATGGGACCTTTCAATAAAACCTCTCAAAAAGTTGACTATGGAGCTGGCATTATTTACTCGAGGTAAGAATGGACCTGATGAATTTCTGGACCCGGACCCGACACAGACCCGGACCCGACCTGGACTCGAATTTTTTGGGTCGGGTTTGGGTTACACATGGACCCGACCCGACCCGAATGACTTGATGGGTCAAAAATTGTAGCCGTAGACTCGACCCGACTTGACCCAATCTTTATTTGGGTTGGGTCTGGGTCCAAAATTAGGACCTGAACAAGAAACTGGGTTGGGTCAGGGTCACTTAAGATTCGACCCGATCCATTTGCACCCTTATATACGGATATCTAGACCCGGATCTGAATCTAAAAAAATCAGGTATATCTGCATCCTTATCCGTATTTGGGGGATTTTTGAACTGACTATCCGAATATGTATTCGGAGTATCAGAATCTGGCCCAAATCGGATACGAAAACGGATACGGTCGGATATAATTCGACCCACTTTCAGCCCTAATGTTATCATTTCAAAGCGAGCCCCAGAACCATGCTGGTACTTGACTGATCTGGTTAGGTGGTTCGGCATGCCTCAAACCAGCTAATTGACATGGTTCACTAGATCGTGGCTTGAAGTAATGTTCAACTAGTTGTCTCTATTTGAGGTGCCTTTACATATAAACTTTGTGGTCATTTGGCTTAGTATATGAAGTTTTAACTTCATAATTTGATTTTGAATAACAAATTGGTAGTCCTTTTTAAATTATTTTGTTCTTAAATGCTACATAGGATTACGAGCATGGTATGCCGAATAGCCCCAAACCGTTCGATTCGGAGCGTATTGAATCGAATTAGGGAGGAATCGGGACGACTCGGCCCTATTTTTTGAAAAATAAAGAGAATTTCTTTGAACTGGATGGTTTTGAGTAGAACCGGTGCGGATTGCTCAATTTGCATCGGACGAACCGGTTTGGCCCCTCTCTTTCCAATAGTAGAGAGTGGCCTAGGATGGCCTCACGAGCCTTCTTAGGCCTTCTCATTGTTTTCAACCTCCTCTACTTCACCAAAAAATGACTGATTTCAACGATTAAACACTAGATCCAAACCAAAACAAGGTAAGGTGGTTCTCTTCCACTTCATTTCTTCTACTTTTTTTTATAACATCAAAAAATACCAAAAAAATTAGAAAATAAGGAAGGTCATGCCAAAATTTTTGATTTTGGCATGATTTTATGATATGTTATAGATCTATGGATGATCTACACAATAGGACCAAAATTTTAAATTTTTGTTAAATTTGCAATTTTATACATTAAAAATATATATTTGGATTATAAATTAAAAAATAAAATAAACTCCAAAAGTAATTGTGTAATTAGAAGCTTTTTTAGGGGCATGCAGCCTACTCTCAACCTAAATTTGGTGCCCTTTTTTTAATTTAGATGTGATCATCCACACAATGGCTTAGGCCCAAATTTGAATAAAATTGAAAAATAAGCCGCTTTTGATGCATGCCTGCGAGCTGAGAAAAATATATGTGGCATTCAAGATAGGGTTCTACATGGATCTGAGCTTAAATTAATTTTTTTAGAATTTTTATATTTTAAAATTATTTTTAATTTAAAAATTATTAAAAATATCTATTCAATAAAAATAAAAAATTATTTTTATATGTTGAAGTATTTTTTGAAGTAGAAAATAAAATTTTCTGAATTTTTGTTATTTAAAATTATTTTTTAATTTAAAAATTATTAAAAATACATAAATAATACTAGAAATATGAAATATTAGTTCTATGTATTAGATAATTTAGAAGTATTTTATGAAGTAGAAACATTTTTTCATTATAACAAAGTTTCACTATTAATAATTGATATGTGCTTGCTAATTGGCTGGGATCATGAGCAAATGCTCTTGGATCGGCACCATTGGAGGTATAATTGGTGCGACAGAGTTCAAGAGAGGAAAGATAACTATATGATGCGGAGGCATAGATTCAAGCTGCTATTCAGACGAGCCTAGATGATTAGTGGCATCAGGATGAGGTGGCCAGGCATAAAGCTCAATTTGGGCTCACTCTGAATCAAGCGCTGGTTCTGGGATCGGCGAGGCAGATCCAGAGTTTAGGAGGACCTCCTCAATTAGAAAAGCCGTTAGTAGAGGCAGTGGCCGTATTGCATCTATACTAAGGGCTTTTGGCAACAGGAAGAAGTTCTCCAAAGATTTTGTTAGGAGCCACCATCTATGATCAAAATCCACGTCTTCCTTAATAGAAATTTGAAGCAGTAGAGGGTTGACACCTTGCTGAAGGACAAGAAGAAGGATATGAGGCGAGCTATTGGATCTTAGTTCCACTTCAGCCATATCCCAGCGAATGCGACAAACAACACGTATTATAGGTTTGTAGTTCCTCTATACAAGATGCTGGGTCGGGTGTAGATCCTTTAGGACTGAATGACATCTATGGTGAGCTTCTTAACAATAACAAGGAGCTATAGAAGTGGATTTTCTCATATTATAGCAAGTGATCCACATATGGACTGACGGTGATGTGTGATGGTTGGACCGGTTCTATCAGGCGGAGCATCATCTTCTTGATATGCTATGATACGAAGACTTTCTTCCAGAAGTTGATGTTTCGATTAGGTGCACAATGCTATGTATATCCTCATATTGATGGAAGAGGTGATTGATCAGGTAGGAGAGGAGAATGTTTTGCAGGTCATCACTGATAACATGCCACAATTTAAGGCCACTGTGTTGATTTTGATGGAGCACTAGCCACATTTTTTGGCTCTCATTTGCTATATATCGTATCGATTTCATGTTGATGGAGATTGGAAAGATCCATAGGGTGCAACAGACAATAGAGACAGGCCAATCCATCATCGGATTTATTTATAACCACACGAGTTCTATCACTGATGAGGAGGTATGCAGGAGGAGATCTTGAGGCCAACTGTGACAGCTTGCTACTAACTATATTGAACTTGATAGCCTCCTTGAGAGGAAAATAGGCTTGTGTCAGATGTTTGTCAGTGCTGAGTGACATGAGAGAAGATTTGTGAGGGTTTGCACTAAGGGGAGCCATGTGGAGAACTTCGTTATAAGGCAAACATTTTGGCAGTGGATCGAGAAGATAGTGAAGGCTATCGAGCCATTAATGAATGTGGACAGTGAGAAGTAGCTCCAGATGGGCTTCCTATATTATATGATGGAGAAGGCAGAGAATTAGATCAGGGAAGCAGATTCGAAGCATGTTCAAGAGTACAACAATATCATTTAGTAGAGGCAGGACTACCACATGGGTGGAGAGTTGCATCTAGCAGGTAAGCAAGAATATTTAAAATTTGACTGCTTCTATACTTATAAAATTTTACTAAAATAATTACAAATTCTATTGGCAGCTAACTACCTGAACCTGAGGTTCTAGTACACCGTACTTAGGATTGATATGAATGAGAACTTTTTAGTAATCCTGCGTAATATGATCTATAAGATGGAGTCGGATTTAGAAGTCGCGGCCCTTTGTCTATAAAAGGTAAGTTAGTTTAAGCGGCATGCATAAGTTAACTCGTGTCTTCAAACATTAACATATTATAACATGTCTTTTTTTCATAGATGAAAATATTTAGGTGGGCACTAACAGCTTTGGAGTCTCTACGGCTATTGTAAGTAAAAAAACTATGAATTTAGGTATATTAGATATCAACAATAACTATTACTTGACGTTTTAGAGTTAATAATATCTTATATGTAATTTTTTTCCATGCTTTTGCAACTAAAGGGTGGACTCATGTTGATCTGTTGGCGAGATATGTTAAATAGCTAGCCATTCAAATTCTTTTCCAAACGGTTTCCTCGAGTGGCTGTGACCACAACTAGTCCACATTCGTCCTCATCTATAGCAAGCAGAGAAATCATCTGACATAGAGGTGTCTCAATGAGCTTGTATATGTCCGCTACAATTTGAGGTTGAGGCTGAAGTGCATTCAGAAGGAAATGGAGTTGAAGTACATGGATCCAATCCACAATACTTTCATTCAACATAAGGATGACCCATGATCGGATGGCTTGTGGGCTAGCAACATGAGTTGGAGCTCGATGAGCTAGAATTACCTCCACGAACAGCCACTTGCACAACCATCGAGGCTAGGATGGATGTAGAGTAATGGGCAGATTGCAACATTCTTCGCATGCTTCCAATTGATCAATTACAGCCATAGAGGTTAGTAGGGAGCCGATCATTATATGACTCCATATTTAAGACATCCTTGTAGAGATATATGACCGAGAGTTTGCTTAGATGAGGCTACCACACTATCCAGTCGACTCAATTAGGAGAGCGACATTCATCCTCCTAGCATAGCCGGACAGAGAGAGACACGAAGGAAAAGCAGGTGGATGCTCAGCGTAGTCGGAAAGAAAAGAGAGGCAGTTCCAACTCCAATGGAGAGAGTGAATGAGTTAGTTTACTCAAACTTAGAGATCAGGGAGAGCAGTGATGACAGTTCTGGTGATTATAGATTCGGTGGTCAAGGAGAGTGGAGGATATGAGACCACCATTTATGAGACAGTTGTATGACGGTTTTCTATTCACCGGTGAGTTCTAATTTACACATACTATGCAGGATAAGGATTATGGTGCACGAGATGGTAGAGGCCGTGAGCATATGATTGCATATAGGAGATGGGTTCCGTAAGGTCGTTCAGAGGACATGATGCAACTGTGTATGACCTCGCTTGTGGAGTAAAATTTGTAGACGTATCAGGTTTTGAGTCGTAGTTGGATCATATTACCTACAACTATAGGCAATCTATGATGCATACAGATATGGATACGGTACGTTTAAGGTATTGTCTTTCAGTGGCTACTATCCTACGTAGCATAAAGCACCTTACAAGTCGAATTTTGCTGTCGGCATATTCAGATGAGCCTTTCCATGACTGTATTATCAACTAGAGGATACCTTTCAGAGTCAAAGCTTCAGTGAGTAATTCGAGACCAGTTATAACCCAGAGTGTATACCTTATGAGATGAACGCACAGGATTACAATGCTGCTTGGTTAGAAGGGTGGGCTGATGTGCCGCCTGATTATTCAAATGATCTCGATATCTACAAGAGATATCGCTACTCAATGAGATTTTAGAAATTGATATGTATGTTATACTTTAAATATATCTAATTGATTGTATCGTTATATGTTTTTTATTTAACTAGTTGATTTTAGGTATTTCATGTTGCTTCTCCTGGTGTGCGAAGTTAGGATCACTAGCTTTTTTCTTTACATTTTAGTTTTGGCATGAAAAATGTATAACTGGGGTAACAAACCCAATGACACAGATTTGCCAGTTTTTGCCTCTCTAAGATAGTTTTTTTTTTCAAAACAGAAAAATCACTCCAAAATATTAAGAAGCATTACTTAAGATGTACGATAAAACATCAAAAGACATTAAGAAATATCAAATAAGACTTAAAATCATTCAAAAAACAAAAAAAATTATTACTTTTCATTAAATATTAAAAATTGATTTTTTTTTTGCGTGTCGATACGGTACCAAACTGATACCATGTTGAAACGATAGCCTAAAGTCTCTACCCACATTAGAAAGCTTTCGTTCCCGACCCGATACGAGACTTGTATGGGTCATGGTACCGATTTAGCTAACCTTGATTATGAGGTATTTGTGGAGTCACCAAATTTTAGCTTGTAGGTGGAGTGCATCATAGAACCTTGAAATGGTTATGTAAATGCAATAAAAAGTCCTGTTGAAGTACTTAAGTTTTATTAGGAGTTCTAATAGTTTTCTTTTAATCCTAATGAGTTGCTTTCATTAGAATTCATTATAAATTTAGCAGGATAATTGAAAGGTTAGTTATTGTTTATGATGGTGATCAGGAATAATCCAAATTGAGCTTAACTAGTAAGTTGAATAGCACATTTGAGTGGGTCCCTTTAAGTGCTGTTTGAGTAATTCCTGCACGGATGTCTAATTTATATCAACATTAATCCAGTGGCATAATGTGGATGAAATACCTTACTTTGAAGTTACCACTTAGTTGAAACATTGATATTTTTCATATGATTATTTTGATGAATTGTATGTCATTTAAAATAATTCTCATGGATTTGGTTGCATGTTCATGAGTTTTGTACTTGTTTATTTTGGTTTGGTTTTGCGATAAAACCCTCTAGCTTTATTATTTCTTTTATAATATTAATGCTAGATACCAATACTAATGCATTTATTGCTCGCAAAATTATTTCATATATATGATTTTAGTAGCAATAGCATCATCATGTTATGTGTTTTTAATTTTCATATCAACTGTAACGTTAATCCTAATCATTGTGCCATACCACTACAGCTATTGGTATTGAAACTTAAAAGAGTCCAAGCCAGATGTAAGCCTTAGGTAGGCTCCCAGGCCTAGTTGGTCTCCTAGAGTTTTAGTTATCTATGGCTTAAGTTATAGTTTGCTGCTTGCTCGAGAGCCTCAAAGTGTTGCTTAGATAGGCCTTAGTGCAATCTTTGGTTATTATGGTCCAAAAACACAGTTTGCATAGCATTTGAGGACATATACACCAGGTTTAATATTTTGCAGTGGCATATGCCGTCTGTTTGTCATTGTGCAACCGCATATGTGGGCCTTTTAGCATTGTGCAACCATATATCTGTCCAGTCTTGTGCAGGCCTATATGAACGGGACAGGTTCTAGCTAATGATTTGTTGTATGTGGGTTTCAAACAGGTTGGATACATGTGTATTAACAATGTCAATATAATAATTATGCTATCTTTATTATTACTATAGATCATTGCTCAAGATATTACCACTAAGAATTAAATAGTAAGAAGCAAGCACCAATTACTAGATGTTATTCTTATTATTATTGCTATTATTTGTAAATAATATTGCTATTAGTGTTGTATTTAGTATATTTTATTTATTTTTAAAATTCTAATCTTATAGGCGCCTGTGCATGTAACCCCTTGATTTCCTGCATATATAGCTGCCTTTTCAAAACATTGAGGTTGGGTTTGCATTATATCCTTCTCAGGTCCCTCCAGTAGTTGATTGTTGATGTTGCGATGTTCAGATATGTTATATCTAGAATTGGATTGGTCTGTTACTTGGACTCTGGGATCATTAGGGCATGTATTGCTCTCGAGTTTCATCCATCAGGTCCTTGGGTGGACCGAATGCAAGTCCAACCAGTGCACATGCCCTCTCATGTGTTTTGGTGGGCCATTTTGTCATGTTTCATCGAAAGTCTATGATGGTGGGCATGTGTGGAATTGATAGTGTGTTGGTTCTGTCCTATGCCAGGTTTCCTCAATTCTTAAAACCTGTTTTTTAGTCTGTTCATTGTCTCTTTCTCTATCTCTCTCCATGGTTATGATTCCACCCCATATGGAGAACCAAGTCCTCTCTACTCTGCTGAAGGGGATGTTGGTTTTACCACTGGAAATAACAATCTAAGAAAAGAAAAGAGACATTCTTCTCAGTTTATAACAGGCCAATCTTTGCTCTCGTCTTTGTGGTGCTCGTGTTATGTTTCTAGACCTCATTGCCTGATATTTTATCTGAAGCATGGTTTGTTGAACCATGCCAAATCGGGCGATTAGGGTGTATTGAATTGGAACGGCTGGTTATCGGCACAGTTCATTACCTTGGTTTGAAAGGAGGGAGAGGGAGAAGGAGAGAGGAAAAGAGAGAGGGAGAGGGAGGGAGGAAGGCAGAGGGAGAGGGAGGGGGAGAGAGAGGCCGAGAGAGAGGGAGGGAGGGCTCGGAAGCCCTAATTGTAACAAGGATCCTCTATTTCATTTCGTAATAGGGGATCTTGTTTTGTATTGTTGCCTACGGCAATTTGAAAAATTCAAAAAAGAAATACGGTTCACCCCGAAACAGCATGGTATGGACCGTACCATACTGTGTCGATTGCTGACCGGTATAGGTCCCGATACCGTTTCAACGAACTTTGGTTCAAAACAGTATTGTTGGTCATATTGGAAATATAAACATTCTACTTAAGATTTTTTATGTTTTTATTGATTTTTTCAACCAATATTCCATCATCTTCTTCCATAACTACACATGGCTAAAATTTTTAATTCAATAGTCTATTTGATTTAAAAAAAACTCATTTGATTACTTTAATTCCTATAATCTGTCATAACTCTGCAACTGTGTACCATTCCTTGAAATTTCTAGGATCAAACTGAACAAGCTGCACAATTAAATCAAGCCAATTCCACTTGTGTTTCGTACCTTATTTTATTTTATTTGCCTCAGAATAGAATTCCATTTTATTCAAGAGTTTTCCTTAATGTAATCATCTAAATTCAACAAAAATACTAATTCATCTTCCCTATTTATATCTTTAGTTTGCCTATCCTTATCGTAGCTAATTTGTTCTCTCAAGAAAAATCTTACCATAAATATTATCATGTAGATAGGCATACTAGTTGCATTGCTTCAGTTGTCTTATCACATGTGTGCCCCCCCAACTTCTCTGACCACCCTGTAAAGGCTTTAGCTTGCTGCACCTCTTATTTGGTGCAAGGTTTGAAATATTGCATGCAGGGGCATACCAGTATTGTATGTACTGGAGGACACTCCTTTGTCTTCTCAGGGTTCATCAATACATCTCAGTACAGGATGCTGTACATACTTAGTATGCCTCGGTACCCATGATGTGATCAGTTCAAAGTTCAAACTACGATTTTGATGGACTGCATGGTTTATGCCCAAGTTTCTTGCATAATCCCAAGCCTTGAATATGTGACAGTCCATCTCTTCTGTAATTTTTTTTTATATTTCTTAGTTTTTATTGAGCTGTTTATTATATTTCTTCTCTTTTATCTATTACTATGGATTTATTGATTTTGTAATGTTTTAAAATACAAATTGCATAGGTGCCGACATAAGTGGCTGCATATACCTTGACTGCCTTCATCCATGTGCTTTTTGAAACCTTGGTCTGACATGTTTCTTAGCCTTACTATATTTTTTGTTCATTGACGTCAACATGGTTATGCACTCATGAAACTTAAATTTAACTGACAAGTTTCTTTAGATATGTGCTGCTTACCTATAGATTCTTAAGAAATCATTTACCAACTCTATTGTTATAATCTTAATCTGATTGCACATTTTAGCAGGTAGAGATTTAAAATTTCCATTTTCCTTCAACAATATATTTTTGTAGCGCATTTTATGCAAGTGTAACAATTTTATGGTGCTATTCTTAGGCATCTTACGGTTCTATCTCTTCTTTTGTTGCACCTAATGTGCATATTTATGAGCACTAGTTTTACTGGCTTTGTCGTTCTGCAACTAATTAAGTGTTTGGATGCATCTACTTGGTATTGTAATGTGCATAAAACATAGTGAGATATGTGTTGGTTATTATATGTTATTGCTGGTATTCTTATTCATTACCATTGGTTAGCATGTTCTCAAGAATCCTATGATGTTGAAGGTGAGATCACATGAAATAATGAACCATATACTATGTCCTTGTATATCAGCTGTATACTGCAAACAGATTCAGAAATACTTATGCACATAAATGGCAATGGAGGTGATTACGTATTGTATATTTTTTGTGCTTTAATCTCATTAGAGATATACATGTGAATCATTGGGAACTCATAATAGCTTTCTGTGTAGAGATTAAGAAAATCACATGTGAGAGATGTGTCTAGTAGTAGGTATACTATTTCTTTGGCGTTAAATGTTGTTATCTTTTACTTTTAGTATATTATGATGGAACCTGATATTCTGATTTCTCTACAATATGCTTTTTTGAGTATATAATATAATTATGAGTATCCATATTATTTTAATTCATGTTTGTGTTTGGAGGTGTTATCTATGACAAATTTTTGTACCCTGTGACTCTTTCTGAGATCAGTTTATGTGGTTGTTGAAGCTCAATTGCTAATGAGTTAGAATTGCTGATGTGAATGATTACAGAGTACAAGCCAATCAGCGTGCTGGACGAGCTGGAAGAACTCGTCCTGGCAAGTGCTATCGATTATACCCTGCCTCTGTCTACCAGGAAGAGTTTCTTGATGCAACAGTGCCGGAAATCCAGCGATCATCTCTTGCTGGAAGTGTTCTCTACCTGAAATCCCTAGATCTTCCTGACATTGATATTTTGAAGTTTGATTTTCTTGATCCACCATCACGTAAGAGAAGCTTCATTCTTGTTTTATTTATTTTCTATGAGGCTGTTTGCTTCAATAGCTACACAATAGTAGATACTTCTAGTTGTACATAACCCAGAATACCCTGTGTACTTCTACATATTTTCATGTTATCATTTTTAGTTAAAAAAAATCGCAGATGATGTTTCATATTGCATTGGATTTCTGTCAGACAATTCCAGCATGATAACCAAGGCTGCATAATGTTTCTACAGGTGAATCGCTAGAAGATGCTTTAAGGCAGTTATACCTCATTGATGCAATTGATGAAAATGGACAGATAACTCATATTGGACGAACTATGGCTGGTAACATTCTCATATATATTTATTCACTTTTTTTAGAAAATTATATTTTGATGCTTTTTCAGATTCTTTTTTTAGTATTGGATAATAAGGATTTAGCTTTTGGTTTCAGAGGACATTTTGCCCCAACCAAGGGCTGAAATGTTTCAGATATTTCATTTTGTTTGGTTTCAGAGGACATTTTGGCCCAACTTAAGGCTGAAATGTTTCAAATATTTCATTTTGTTCCATGCGATTAGCCAAAACATGCCGATATTAAAAGACTTCTTTTATTTAGAATATATGTTTATGTATGCATGTATATGTATGTACACATATAAAATATATAATGATCCAGAATTGTAGATGTATAAAAGAGCTCGCAAGATAAGTCTTCTTAATTGTGCATATTGAGTCTATCTACTACAATACTGAATGGTTTTGGTCATTTATTTGATTAATTAATTGAAGCAAATATATGGTGGGTTAAGGTCTAATATTTTGATTGAAAATGATCTATTTTGGCCATTACGGAGCTATCAGCCCTTTGATTTAAAGTTTTTAGCTGTTTTCTTTGGTTTTAGTTAGCGTCTGTTTCCATGGTACTCAAGTTGGAAGTTATGTAAGTCATGACAGTGAACAGCTTCCAAGGGGGGTTTGGTTACTGTTAGCATTGCTAAACCTATGGATCCAACTTAACTAACCATAACCTATATGTGCGACCTAAGAAATTAGAGTCACTTGTAAATCATAATGGATAAAGGACACCCCCATGAAATGTGCATTGCTTCTTGCAGTTGCATTAAAAGAAGCTTACTGAAAGTGGCCCATAATTTTGATCAAAACTGGCCAAGATCCCTCAACAAGCCTCAGTCTCCATAGAGGTGCATATTACAGAGCAATATGAACAACTAAATGCAAAAGATCATCAAAACAATAACAAGAATGTTTATATGTAAAAGTATAATGCTTTATGTTTACATGCATTTAGCTAAGTGGCCACATAATCCCAAATTTGAGAAGAACATGGCCAAATTTTAAGATCCTTGCAAAGTCTACTCGCAATTATGCTCAATAAAAGTCTCTCGTCACTGGATGTGTATATTATGAAATTGAAACGATAGTCAGAAAGAAGACTTGATTATGTGTCGACAAAGTTTGTATTGGCACCGTGTATTGTTGGTATATATTATGAAACGAAAGGATAATAAAATAGGCATGCATTTATGTCTCAATATAGTTTATTTTGGAACTATATTTGGTTGGTAATTGTTGTGATTTTGTACTTGCTTCATGCATTCTACTTTTAACTGCGCCTAAACCTATGAGCAATATAGCAATTGGGAACCTATATAGCACAATATTCTCCAAAATTGTTTAATAACTTTTCTTTGTTACTTTTCTTTTTTTCTTTTTTTCTTTTTGGAATCTTTTCTTGAGTTTTTTTGGACTGGTCCTGATTTCTAGTCTACTACTGCCTAAAGTAAGAAATCCGAAGCTTGCTGAAAACTGAAATCATTAAGTGGTTATCGACGCTTGGTTAAAACATAAAGTGCAATCATATGTTCAAAAAAAATAAATTACTAATGAAAAACTAAATATTTAGAGATTTGTATTTATGAATGGTGGCAATTGAAAATATTAAGTTGTGATTAATACATTGCTATGAAGTGTTTTCTTAAAGCCATTGCTCCCCTTCCCCCCCACCCCTAAGAGAAAGAAAAAAAAGATTTTTTTTTTTTTTGCATTCTGAAACTGATAACTGCCCATTTTGTTCATTCTCGTATTACTAACCGCGGTTCCCGTTAATGTACATTTTGTCCAGAGCTTCCACTGGAGCCTTCACTTTCAAGGACTTTGATTGAGGCAAATGAGCTGGGATGTTTGTCTCAGGCTTTGACCGTTGCAGCAATTCTATCAGCAGAAATTACAATTCGTCCTACTAGAAGGTGGCTTCATGTTCTTGTTCTTGTTCTTGAGACTATTCTTGGGCCATTGTTAATTCTTTGTATTCTATCCTTTTGCTGGCGTATGCTGAAAAATCAGTAAAATAAGTCTTCATTTCTGGACTCTGAAACTCATTTTAGATTTTATAATATGAACAATCCTGGAAAAAATGCAATATCATATTGACTAATGCATTTCATTGTCAATTTTGACCTTAGAAGCAGTTAAAATATGGTTTTAGAGCAACAAAATATCTTCCATATTTCCATATGCCTTATCAGTTTTGCTACTAATACATGGTACGCATGGTTGTAGTGCCATTGCCAATGCTAGTCTTCTTGTTAAGTTTTCAAATTATGCTGGATGATTGAGGAATAGTTGAAGCTATTTTGTCCAAATATCAAAGATCCAATTATAAGATATACTTTCTATTAATTTTATTTTCATATGTTTGGAATAAAAAAGCCAAATAGTTGTGTTGTTTCTTTCTGGCTTAATATATAAACTATGTTTGATTTCCAATCATTTTATCATTTAAACAAAATTTCCAAACTTTTTTAGGAACTATTCTAAACTGTAATAATCTTATGTGTAGTAATATTTATATCACAAAATATTTGGAAAAAAGACTGAAATTTGAACAAACCATTCACTTCAGAGGTCGGGAATGATTTGTCCAAAAATTGAAATAGGAACACCTTGGATGAAGAAAGCTAGCATTCCACACAACTCAAGTGTGCAAATTTGATGAGATAGTAAAACTCAAATGATACGTAGTTGCATAACATAACAAATGCAGGATTTGCTTGTCCTACTTCAGGATGGACTTCACTGGTCCTTGTTGCATTAATCTCATGTTCTTGACCTATTGGGCCATTTGGAGAAAAATGATTCTAGGAATACTAATAGCTCCGGCTTCCATGAGACTGTTACTAGAGTTTCTTAAAGTGTAACTCGCCTTTGTCTTTTAGAAATTTCTAAAGCAGCATCCATCAATGCTGAGTAGGGGTGCAAATGGGTCGGGCCGGGTCGGGTTCTGAGTGACCCCGATCTGATCCGGTTTTTTGTTCGGGTCATAATTTTGGACCCAGACCCGACCCGGTTGAAGATCGGGTCGGATCGGGTCCGGGTTGGGCTTGGGTCTGGGTCGGGTCGGGTCTGGGTCGGGTCGGGTTTGGGTCTGAATCGGGTCCACTTTCTTTGTGCTTTTGGAAAGGAATTTGGGCAAATCTAATTTGGTCATATCATAATTATGAGGTGCTAGGTGACCCATGACTTGAAAGACTTGCAATTGACCTCCAGTCAAAACAGATGACCCATGACTTACTAAGTCGGTCTGCAAGCCAAATTTCATATCACACTACTTTTTATCTATATGACTGATTGGACGAAACTTGGTGTCTCCCAGCCCTCCCCCCTCACGAGGACAAAAAAATCCCAAACCTTCCAAAATCCAATTCCATTGCAGAAAACTGGCATATGACCCATATTCAGTTCAGTGTTCCCTCACTTTCTCTCTTCAAAAGTTAAAAGAAACAAAAACCAAAAAACAGAAGGAAAAAAAAAGCCAGCTACCGAGACACCAGAGGTATCAACAGTCTAATAGATCGAGAGAGAATCCTGATGGGCCAAGGTTCCTTTGGATTCTGTGAACCTATGCTTGTTGCTATCCTTCCACGCTTGAACCCTACTCCCCTTAGGGCTTTTCCTCCTCTTTATTTTTTTTTTGGTACAAAGCTTTCCCTCCTCATTGGCTGGCATTTCCCATCCCTTAGCGAGCAAGCTAACAAGCTCCTAAGAAACCTATATCTCCTTCCTATCTGCCTTGAAAACCCGCCATTAATTCACTTAAAAATGACTAATAATATCACGACCCACATACCGAAAAAAAAGAAAAGGAAAGACTCTTTTTTGCTTTTCCCCTCTCTCTTCGGGTCTAGTCGGGTCGAGTCGGGTTCGTTCGATAAATCCAGACCCAACCTAGAAAATGATTCGGGTCCAATTATAGGACCCGACCCGAACCCGCGGGTCCTAAAATTCGGGGGTCGGGTCGGGTCGGGTCACGGGTCGACTCGACCCGACCCATTTGCAGCCTTAATGCTAAGTGGCTTTTGCCAAGGTTAGTCGAATTAGTACCGTGCCCCATACCGGTTGGCTATCGGCACGGTGTCAGTTTTGTATTGTACCAACATATGGTACAATGTGGCATACTAGTTCCAAATCGGCATGCCATTTTTTTGTTTTTCATTTTTTGAAGATTTAATAAAAAGTAATCATTCTTTTGAATGATTTTAGGTCTAATTTAATGTTTCTTGATGTCTTTTGATGCTTTTATCATTCGGTACAACTTAAATGATGCTTGTTGATGTTTTCGAGTGATTTTTCTGCATTGTTGTTGCATTGCTTTGAAAAAAATGCTACTTTGGAGGGGCAAAACTGGCAAATATGTCATTGGGTTTACTGCCTCCAGCTATACATTTTGCGTGAGCATCAGTCCGAAACCAAAATGTGAAAGGAAAAAACCAGCGATCCTGGCTTCACATGCCAGAAGAAGCAACATGAAACACCTAAAATCAATTAGTGAAATAAAAAACAGACAATATTGCAATTAATTAGATGTATTTAAAGTGTAACATACATATTGACATCTAAAATCTTGTCGAGTGGCGATGTCTCTTGCAGATATCATGATCATTAGCATAATCAGAGGACACATCAACCCACATTTCTAAGTAGCATTGTAGTCCTGTACGTTGATCCAATAAGATATGCACTCTTGGTTATAACTGGTTTCGGATCTCTTATTGAAGCTCTGGCTCTGGGAGGTGCTATGTAGTTGATAATATGGTTGTGGAGGGGGTCATTCGAATTTGCTTTAGCAAAATTCGATTTGTAAGATGCTTCAGACTTTGTAAGATAGTACCACTGGAAGACGATGCCTCTGACGCACCATATCCATATCCATATGGGTACAAGTTGCCCATAGTTGCAGGTAATAGGATCCATCTTTGTTAGCAGCAGGTACATAATAACAGTCTCTAGATATCAAACTAAATCCAGACGGCAATCGCAGAGGGTAGGTGCCCATAGCAACAGTAGCAACTTTTGCTCCATTGCCAACCCGGAGGGTTATCGCACCTTCTGTAAGTCTTCTACTTTCCTTTAGACCCTGCATAGTAGTGCATAAGTGAGCACTAGAACCAGAATCTATAACCCAACTGGAAGTAGAAGAAACCGTTAGATTAGTTTCAATTACGAGCATATCTGACATACCTTCAGAAAGCGTGTCACCCTTGCCTTTTATGCTCCCCATGTAGATTGGACAGTTCTTCTAATGGCCGTCTTCGTTGCAATGGAAACACTTTCCCTTGTCTGCAGCCTTTTTCTTTGGAACATCCTTTGGCTTCTTCTCGGTCTTCTGCTTCTTTGCAGGCTTCTTCCAGGTAGACTTTCTCTTGGAAGTAGATATCAACTCGGCAGCGAGAACTGTGCCCCTTGAACTCTTCAAGGCTCCCTCAGTTGTTAACAACATATTTAACAATTCCAGTTTGGTGCATTCAATCTTGTTCATGTGGTAGTTTACAATAAACTGCCCATATGAAGGAAGGGATTGCAGGATCAAATCAGTTTGCAATTCATTATGCATGTTCATGCCGAGCTTCTCAAGCTCTTCCAAGTTCTTTATCATGGTCAGACCATGATCATGGACAGACTGCCCTTCGCATATTTTGGCCTTGAAGAGCCTCTTGGACACTTCAAACCGAGCTGTGCGACTATGCTCACCATACAACTCTTGCAGGTGATGCAATGTCCCTGGCAGTCCTTATGTTCTCATGCTGGCATTGTAGTTCATTGGACATTGATGCTAAAATATAGCACCTAAATTTATTGTCTTCATCCATCCACCTAGCATGCGTCTCACGCTGCTTGGCACTCGGACGATTTGGTAACACTGGGGCGTCATGGTCCAGTACATGCCCTAATTTCTCACAACTTAAGATAATTTTCAAGTTGCGGAGCCAATCCTTATAATTGGGTCCGGTCAATCGGTTGTTCTCAAGGATGCGGGTCAAGGGATTAGAGGCTGATATTTTTATCTGCAGAGAGTAAAGATTCTAGTTAGAGTTTTGTACTTGAATTTGAATTTCTTTGTTTTAGGAACTTTTAAAACAAACATCTCCCACTATTTTTTTGGATCTTTTACACTCTAGTAGAGAAACAGAAACCTGCGACTCTAGGTTTCAAGTGGGGTGCTACGGTCCCACCAATGCTTCTCAAGCAAGTTGTAGCCTACTTGGTCTCCAAGTCATAAGAACCTCACCTAACAGTTATTGGTCCCGTTCCTTGGTTAAGTTAGATCCATCGTATTTTCCGCAGAAGTAAAGTCGTCATTGGGCCCTCACCTAACAGTTATTGGTACCCAACCTCAGCTCTACCCCACAACATCTCATGCTAATAGAGAGGTCCAGCCCCCCGATGCAATTTGCCCAATGTGTCCAGCCGAGACAAATTAACGTCGGAAATACCTTAGCAACTCTACTACGGTGGAAGATCTCTAGACTATGGGGTAATCTAGTCTTAGTGATTCCAACTTTGAGCTATTCATAGGAGGTAATAGATCAATTGGCCAGATAAGCAGGTGAGAGGCTCCTCTTACTCAGAGAGTAATGTCCTAATTAACCACCTTTAATGCTTTCCTAGATACCAATTAGATCAATTAATCAAATATGGCTAGCTTAATGTATCGTTCACTCTCGACTGATTGAGGAGGTTTTAGGTCTCAAAGGATTTACATCTAATGTAACAATTTATCCCAAACCAAATGTTATATAATTACATCTTATGCAAATATCACATTGGTTCAAGTTTACATCCTATGTAAATATGAAACTCTTTCATATATTATGTGATTACATCTTATATAAATGACAATTGTTTCAGTTTACATCTTATGTAAATGTCCTATTGTTTAAGGATTTTTTTTACGTTTTATGCAGATAAATTCTGTTTAACTAATACATACATCTCATGCATACATTTTAAACACATCCTCAATCAGGGGTCGACTCATGTATGCTTGGAGTCGACTCGAGTTAACCTTGAGTCGACTCGAGTTGACATGGAGTCGACTCGGGTGGATTCAGTTAATCCGAGAGCTCCTGAGTCTCTTAGAGTTGACTCGTGTATACTTGAGGTCGACTCGAATAGAATTGGAGTTGACTCGAATATAATTGGAGTTGACTCGAGCATGCTTGGGGTCGACCCGACTAGTCTCGGAGTCGACTCAGTGTGTTTCGGTCGCTCGGCTAGTCTTGGAGTCGACCCAAGTATGCTTGGGGTCGACTCGAAAAGGATTGGAGTCGACTCGAGCATGCTTGGGGTCGACTCTTCTCACGTGAATTCTGAATTTGATTCTATTAAATGCATCTCATGCATCTAATTTTCGATCTGAAAAATTTAGATATGCTATCAACTGAAATTGTGATCATGCAAGACATGTTTTAATTATTTGCAATCTCATTGTTTTAATTAGAACAACATGCAAGATCAAGATTTTATAACGAAAAATCTGCATGCTAAAATTTCAGCAAGCATATAAAAATTTCAGATCTAAATTAAATCCTAATCATGCCTATTAATCTTAATCTAAATCCCTTAAACGTAGCTCTGATACCACTGTCGGATTACCTCCGCATGCGTTGCGACGATCGCAGCGGAAAGACGCGCGGTGTTGTTCATCTCATGAACGTTCTAGGAACGTAGATTTCAGTTTTAATTTTCTGCGGCATGCATGGTATCCCAACAATATCTTTGCGAGGATGTCTTGGATATTTAGTCATGTGATTTTGGCTCCTCACCGACCCCTGTTGTTGTGGCTGATTCGTTGGAAGCATGCATGGAATGCTGCGATCTGCCCATTGCTTTGCATCCATTCTAGCCTGCCTCGCTATGAAAGTCTCTAATTGTAGAGGTGATCCTAGCTCATCGAGCTCACAAGTCATCCGATCATGGGATCTCCTTATCTTGAACAAAAGTATTGTAGATTGGATTTATGTATTTTAGTTATACTTCCTAATGAATGCACTTCAGTCTCAATCTCAGATTATAGTGGATATATATGAGATCGTTGAGGTGCCTCTGTGTCAGATGGTTCCTCTGCTTGCTGTGGTTAAGAGCGACAGTAGACTAGTTGTGCTTATAACCACTCGAGAAGACCGTTCAAAAGATGATCGGAATGGCTAGCCACTTAAGATGTCTCATCGATAGACCAAAATGAATCTACTATTCAGCTGTAAAAGCATTAAAGAAAATTACATGTAAGATAGTAGCATATTAGTAACTATAGAACATCAAATAATAGTTATTATTTTCTTACGACAACTGTTGAAACTTCAAAACTGTCAGTGCCCTCCCTAAATATTTTTATCTGTGAAAAAGAGGTGTGTTTTAATATGTTAATGATTGAAGACATGAGTTAACTTTCGCATGTCACTTAAGTTTACTTTTCTCTTATAGACACAGGGCCGCGACTTCTAGATTAAGCTCCATCTTGTAGATCATATTACGTAGAGCTGCCAGAAGTTTCTCGTCCATATCAATCTTAGGTACGATGTATTGGAATTTCGGATTCAGGTAGTTAGTTGCTAATAGAGTTTGTAACAAGGAATGCTGAACCGGCCCGTACTGGCTGGTTCAGCCCGTACCGGACTGGTCCAGTCTCTGACTGGTTTGGTTCGGCGTTAAAAAATGGTATTGGCCCGAATCAGTCCGAATCAGTCTGAACCGGCCCGCGTCGGCTAGGCCCTTTTTTTTTTGGACTTTTAGAGGCCGAACCAGTGGTATCGGTTTGGTATCGGTTCGAATCGATCCGAATCGATACCGAACCGGTCGGCCACCGGACCGGTTTGGCGATCCTTACTTTGTAATTGTTTTAGTAAAATTTTGCAAGTACAAGAGCGGTCAAATTTTCAATATTCTTGCTTGTTTACTAGATTCAATTTTCTATCTATCTGGTAGTCCCACCTTTGCTCAATGATATTGATGTACTCTTGGGCATGTTTCAGATCTGCCTTTCTAATCTAATTTGTTGCCTTCATCATATGATATTGGAAGCCCATCTGGGGGTAGCTCTCACTGTCCATGGCTTGAAACATTCATGTAGTGGCTTGATAGTCTTCACTATCTTCTCAATTTGTTGTTAGAATGTTTGCCTCGTCTCTAAGTTCTCTACATAGCTCCCCTCAATGTCGACCTCTGCAAATCTGCTCTCTTGCCACCTGGCACTGACAAATATCTGACGCAGGCTTGCTTTTCTTCTAAAGAGGCTATCAATTGTTGACAGTGAATCCTAGGTTCTTCGGTGTTAAGCATGCTGAATTTTTTTTTTTTTTAAACCATGGCTGAACCTGATCGGGTTGCCTACGTATTCCTTCATAAGGGGGATCAAGCCATACGTAGTTCTTTTTAAGTTTCAAGAACGCAGCGGAAAAATCGAATCAAACAATTTAATTCGTGCATGCTTATAAGATCAAATTTAGAAATCAGCACTGTAAGAATACATAGGATTATGCCGGAATCGTTTAAACAATTATGCTAAAACTTTATGCATGATTCACTATCAGATCTAAAAGTTAAACACTCTATTCCGATTAATCTCCGAATATCCATCGAATGGTTTCTGGAGATAACTCCGTGAGGAGCCCCAAAGGAGGATAAAACCTCGGAGAATCAGACCTAGATCCTGACACCAAAATAAAAGATTGATGTGGGATTAATACCTTTTATGATGGATGAAACTTGTGGATCTGATCCTTGACTTCGCAGCCACGCACACGAATAGCCTCTACGAGAAGTACACGTGAAGTTTCTGGAGAGATCCAATCCTACGGAAGTGCTAGCTTGCGCAGAATTTCTTGAGGCTGAAATTTGATCTTCCCAACGCTATCAACTTTTGATCCGCCTTCTTGGAAGAACTTGGAGGAAAGGTTTAGATGGATTGAAGAGGACTTAGATCTGATCTAAAGACTCGTATCAGGGATCCCTAACAGCTATGGCAACATGAACTTAGTAGATGAACTAATGGCGAGTGGAAGGCTGATTTTTCTTTTCATGCATTAGGCTTCTTCCCTTTTTTTTCTTTTTTTTTCTTTCTTTTTTCCTTGAATTCGACCACCGGCTGATGGAGGTCCTTTTAATGTTGCTCTCCCCTCTAACTTCACGCCAACCATCCCATATTTGGGGAGGATTTAGTAGGGTTTTGAATTTTGAATTCAAAATTCAAGTTCATGCACCATCACATGATGAAGCTTGATCTAATCTAAACCATTCATCATGTCGTCACTTCTCTCTTTCAATTTCGAATTTCCGTGCCCACAACCAGATTAGAGAGTCATGTGGTGATTTTGTGGTGTTTAAATTCGAAATTTAAACTTAATTAGAAGTAAGATAAAGATAAAGATGACGTATGCCATAAAGAGAGAGAATTTGATCTTATCCAATTCTTTTCATGAATTTATCTCTCCATGTCATCCCATCTGATGATGAAGGAGGTCTCTGATGTGTGCCACATGTCCCATGGCGCCATTAAATAAATTAAATTAATTTTTAATCATATTAAAAAATCAATTTATGGCGCCATGCATGGATATGTGACATGTGGATTTTAAGATCCGAACAGTTTCAGATCAAACCCATTTAATTAAATTAAATCCTAACAATTAGGATGGTCCAATTACCTTGGGTTGAACCTAATCCAATTAGGTCAATCCCTAATTAAGCACAAATTTAATCTAATTTAATTTGGTCAACCTAAGTCCTCTTGATTCAGACCTAATCCAATCAGGTCAAAAATCCTGATTGAGCCCAAAATTGAATCCAATTCAATTTGGCTCATCTTTAGTCCAATTACTGAATCAAATTGAGTTTATTAGTAATCTAATTACTAATTAATCCTCCAATAATTACTTTAATTATTTTATAGGATAATTTGCCAATCGAATTGACCAAATTACTCCTGAATGATTCTCAATCATCTATCAGCCATCTTGATCAATCAGGAAACTTCTATGCGTGTGACCTCATAGGTTCGAATCTAAGCCGGTAGTATAGGAACGTCTTCCTACACTAATCGATGTGACCATCTAGCAATGGTACCCGACGTCCGGATAGGCCGAATATATGCGAAGCAAATATTCTGGAACCTTGATTATGGTTACTGTATAATTCAATCCCTTTAACTCCAAATGCCAGGATGACTTAGAGCTCACTGTCAACCTTATAATTAGTACATTCATTATGTGATTAACTTTAGATATTCCGTAACTCCTCACTGGGATTACCCTGGCCAAGGTTTTGCTAAATTAATCACAAGATATTATCTCCTGTTTTCAGGATGGGTCAACCATCTCGACTCACAACTGACTACGCAAGTACTTGACTGCACCCAGTGACCTTCCGTCACTGAATTAGAAATTCAGGTAGTCCGGTACCAAAGTACAGTGAGTTGCTTGCTAGTCACAGGTTGTGGTCTCAGGTCAGAGGGCCAAACTTATACCCATATTCACTCGGAACATCTCTTGACAGTAGAGCGTTCCGAAATTGGTTACGTTCAGTGAAATGTACTCTTATACTTCACCTGTGTGGCATACCAGTGTCTCCACATTCCTTGGTTAAGAGGACAACCAACGTATATGTCACACAACGACCTAATCTCGATAATGCTGTCGTCCTAGTAACAACATATCATTTGGTCGCGAACAAGTTAAGGACTCCAACATAAATCCTCCTTTATCATAACATAATTTCTAAGGACTTCATCATATAAGAGTTCATTTGAAGATGAGATGATGAATAATGCCAAATAACACTTTATTAATATGTCAATTCATTTACAAAATTCAATCATCAACATGCTGACAATTGACATTTAGGATACAATTCCCAACAATTGCAATGTAGGTAGTAGCAAACTGTGTTACAGCTGGTCTCAAGATCTTCCTCCTGTGTACTTTCTCATCAGCGAGGACCCATATGTGGTTATAAATAAATCTGTTGATGGACTGGGCTATCTCCACTGTCTGCTGCATTCTATGAATCTTTTTCATTTCCATCAATATGAGGTCGATATAATATGCAGCATATGGGGTCTAAAAAATATAGTCACTGCTCCATCAAATCTTCTCGGCAGCCTTATAGTGTCGCCTTTTATTAGTGATGACCTGCACGGTATTTTTCTCTCCTACCTGATCAATCATCTCTATTAATTTGAGGATGTACATGGCGTTGCGCACTTGATCAAAAGCATCAACTGATTTTTGGAAGAATGTCTTCGTGTCACAGTATGTCAAGAAGTTGATGACATCTGGTAGGACCAATCCAACCATTGCACATCACCGTCAGTCCATATGTGGGTCACTTGCTTTAGTATGAGGTAATCCATTTTTATAGCTCCTTTTTGTTATTGTTATCAAGAAGCTCATCATAGATGTCCTTCGATCTTGGAGAATCTACATCCAGATCGGCAACATGTATAGATAAAATTGCAGACCTATAGTACGTGTTGCTTGTGCATTAGTCGGGATATGACTGAAGTGGAACTATGATCCAATAGTTTGCCACATATCCTTCTTCTTATCTTTCAACATAGTGTCAACCCTCTACTGCTTTGAGTCCCTACTGAGGAAGGTATGTGGATCTAGATCAGAAATGGTGGCTCCTAGTGGAATCTCTTTGGATGACTTTTTACTGCTACCAAAAGCCTCCAACATAGATGCAATACGGCCATTGCCTCCATTGACGGCATCCTTGACGGAGATCCTCCTAAACTCTGGATCTGCCCTATCAGTCTCGAAGCTAGAGTTTGACTCGTAGTGTGAGGGCCCAAATCGAGCCCTATGACTGACCATCTCATCCTGCTGCAACTGATCATCCAGGCTTGCTTCATCGGTCCCCGAACTAGAGCCTGACTTGTAGTGTGAGGGCCCAAATCGAGTCTTATGAGTTATGACTAGCCATCTCATCCTGCTTCCACTGATCATCCAGGCTCATCTGAATGGCAGCCTGGATCTGTGCCTCCTCATCTGGAATGGAAGCCTTCTCTGACTTTAGAGTGATAAAAATGTGGTTCTACTGCTCGGCAGTCTATCTCTGCTTTCTTCTGGGCAAGCCTCCGTTGCTCTGAAATCAATGAAGTGCTTCTTCATCGGCTGTCATACCTTCTGTGTTCATTTCTGGCATATAGATTCATCAGAATAACCATCCGTTAGTTGCTGCTTCAATCTGGTTACCTCTCGAACTGTCGCACCAGTTGCAACTCCAGATCTCAACTAATATCATGCTCTAGGTCTTTTTTCCTCAGATCCATTCCTGCAGGTTTATTAGGCACATGCCTATTTATTAATTATTTAAAGATGGCAAAATTTTATTTTAATAAAAATATATTTTATACTTCAAAAAATACTTCTGAATTATCTAATATGTTGTATAACTTTTTTTATTTTTTGTATTGATTATGTATTTTTATTAATTTTTAAATTAAATAAATAATTTTAAAATATAAAAATTTTAGAAAATTAATTTTAGCTCATCCATGTATAATCCTATCATAGATGCCACATATATATATTTTAGCCTGTGGGCATGTATTAAAGGCTACTTATTTCTTAATGTTATTCAAATTTTTGCTTAGGCCACTGTCATGAGTGCGTCTGTTGCCACAGAATTCGGTCCGACTATGGAGGTTTGGAGGGTGCCAATCATCAGCACATAGATTTTGATCTCGGCCTTGGGTTTTACCTCAGCCTTGGATTTTACCTCGGTCTTGGATTTCACCTCAGCCTTGGACTTCATCTCGACCTTAGACTTCACCTCGGCCTTGGATTTCATCTCCGCCTTGGGCTTTACCTTGCCCTTAGGTTTCACCTCGGTCTTTGGCGGCTCATAGACCTACTAACCTGCTAATACGAAAAAGGGTTGAATAATGGACAAGGGGTTGAGAGCCTCTTATCATCAGAGCTTTGAGCTATGGGAGCCCTACAAGAGCTCTTGGTTACGAGAGCTCCTAGCTACGAGAGCCTCTTTTTTTGGGGTCCTTTGGCCGTCTTTATATAAGCGTGGGAGTAGAAAGCTGTAACCGCCTGTGTTGCCATTGAGTCCCCGACTGAGGTCGGAGCGCAACTCGAATGGCCTTGAGGTCAGTAAGAACCGAGGTGGACGAGGTGTGGGAAGTTGATGTCCTTCGAAGATGGTCTATAAGAAATTTGCTTGTTAGAGAGTTTCCAGCGGGGGACCCTCCAATGTCTAAGTCAGGAAGAGAAGCAACAATATGGAAGGAAGAAACTTTCAGTAGTATGGTCTCTGTGAGTAACATTGCATGCGTACCTGAGGTTCCCTAGAGTGCCCCTTTATATTGGAAAGCTTGTTTTGTCTTTTACCCGGGCTGCGTGATGCACAATGATGGTTAGACAATGCAAAACTCAGATTGGAGAAGAATATGGTCCTTGGGTTCCCTTTATTGGAACTATGTTCTTATTTATTTTTGTTTCTAACTGGTCAGTGTCGTGGTGGTGCTACGAGATGGCGATTTTTCGTATAGAAGAAAATAGATCCGCAGACCTATTGAGATGCGAACCGATCGACCGCTATCTAAGAGAAGATAAGTAGTTCTTCTATCCATCGTTCAAGGGCAAGGGGAGAACATGTAGCGGCTTGCCTAGATCTCGTATTTTCCACGTAGCTCGTCGGTCAAACCGCTCTGTCTTTTAGAGTCTCTTTTTTTGGGGTGCTTTGGCCCTCTTTATATAGGTGTGGGAGTAGAAAATTGTAATCGCCTATGTTGCCGCTGTTCTGGACTGAGGTCGGAGCGCAGCTTGGATGGTCTTGAGGTCAGCAAGAACTGAGCTAGACGAGGTGTTGGAAGTTGATCTTCTTCGGAGATGGCCTACAAGAAGTCTGCTTGCCGGAGAGTTTTCCGCGGAAGACGCTTCGATGCCTAAGTCCGAATAAAGGCAACAATAGAAAGGAAGAATTTTAGCAGAGTGTGGTCTCTATGAGTAAAATTGCATGCGTATCTGAGGTCTCCCAGGCTGCCCTTTTATATAGGGGAGCTTGTTTTGTCGTTTACCTGGGCTGACGTGACGCACAATGAGGCCAGGCAACGGTCGGTAGTACGACCACGGCGGAGAAGCCAGTTCGCGTGGGCGGCATACGATACTGACCATGCGTCCAATGCAGAGTTGTCGGAACGGCGAGTTGCTGTCACGACGGCCCATTGCCAGGACTGTCAGTCCTTTTCGGCATGTTTTGATCGGCTCCTCGTTTGGGGATGAGTTGTTCACCTCAGTTTATACTGAGGTCGGTTCGGTCCAAGGTCGAGGCGTTCACTTGCCTCCCACTTCCGAGGACGAATTGCATTCCAGTTTGGGTGGCGGAAGTAATGTCGTCATTTCGACCGAGGACGGAGCTTTTGTCAGGGAGCCTTTAATGCGTCGGTGACGAAGGCGATGATGATGATGGCGGTGAAGAATGAAGTCCTTTTTCTTTTTGCTCGGGTAAATTGAGCTCATTGTACCTTTTATTTTGCCTGTACTATGTGGAGGTCAATGTGAAAGTTCTCAACTTAATGAAAACAAAGAATTTTCCAAGTACCCGATTTCGGTATTTGTCTTTGTTGTTTGCTTTTTGTGTTTGAGTTCAGGTCGTCGTTCCAAGCTTCGACCTTTTGTTACTGCTCTTTTTGTTCGGTTTTTGTCAAGGTCAAATGCATATGCAGAAAGACAATGAAAATAAAGAAATTTTTTGAAGTATCTGACTTTCGTTTTCATCCTTTCTATTACTTTTGCTTGAGTTCAGGTCGTTGCCCCAAGCTTTGATCCTTTGTGTAGTTCCTTTCGTTCAGGCTCTATTGAGCTCAATATATATACCAAAAGATAATGTAAGTAAAGGAATTCTCAAAGTACTTGACTTCGACCTTTACTTGTGTTTGACCACTTCTCAATCTGAGCTTGGGTTGTTGCGCCGAGCTCTTCCCCTTGGGGGGCTTCGGCTTGTCTTGGGCTTCTCGGTCGATCTTTCCAAAGTTTGGCTCTTGAGGAATTCTGAGTGAGCTCAACGGAGGGTGGTCGGTCCCTTTTTTGTTGGTCATCCTTGGAGTCTTGCTCCAAGGGCATCTCTGGAGTATACTTCTGGAGGCATCTATGGGTTTGGCTTCCAGAAAAAATTCGAGTAGGCTCGGTCTTCTGCTTGGGCCGTTTTTGACCTAAAGAGGTCGGTTGGCACGCCAAGCCTTCGGCACGGCGGTTGATTTTTCTGCTCGGGCCATTTTTGACCTAAAGAGGTTGGTTGACTCGCCGAGCCTTTGGCCTGGCGGCCGGTTCTCTTGCTCAGGCCATTTTCGACTTGAAGAGGTCGGTTGACTCGCCAAGCCTTCGGCGTGGCGGCCAGTTTTCCTGCTCGGGCCATTTTCAACCTGAAGAGGTTGGTTGACTCGCCAAGCCTTCTGCGCGGTGATCGGCCTTCTCATCTCTGGAGTATGCTCTTAGAGGCATTTCTGGGGTTGGCTTCTAAAGAAAATCTGAGTGGGCTCGACTTGAGCAGCTTCAGTGGGCTCCTTTGTTTCCAAGTGAGCTCGGCTTGAGGAGCTTCAGTGGGCTCCTTTGACTTGGCTTGAGGAGCTTCAGTGAGATCCTTTGATTTCGAGTGAGCTCGGCTTGAGGAGCTTTAATGGGCTCCTTTGATTTGGCTTGAGCTTCAGTAGTCTCCTTTGATTTGGCTTGAGGAGCTTCAGTGGGCTCCTTTGATTCCGAGTGAGCTTGACTTGAGGAGCTTCAATGGGCTCCTTTGACTTGGCTTGAGGAGCTTTAGTGGGCTCCTTTGATTTCGAATGAGCTCGGCTTGAGGAGCTTCAGTGGGCTCCTTTGACTTGGCTTGAGGAGCTTCAGTGGGCTCCTTTGATTCTGAGTGAGCTTGGCTTGAGGAGCTTCCGTGGGCTCCTTTGATTCAGCTTGAGGAGCTTCAGTAGGTTCCCTTGATTCCAAGTGAGCTCGGCTTGAGGGAGGCCCTAAGTTTCCTCGGGGGTCTCCTTTATTGGGGACCTAGGTGTCCTTGGGGTGCCCCAAGTTGAATACGGTTGCCATAGTCGTTCGATCTGAAAGACAAATACAACAAGAGGTTTTTTCTTGAAAATAAGTCTGGACTACAACGAGCGTTACTGATAATAGATACGAATGTGGGATCAGAGTGCTATCGAGTTGCTCCAATCTATGTGCTCTGTGGCCTCATGCCGACAATTCCTCCCTTCGTTTGATACTGCTGTAGCTGGGGCATGGCCCTTCCTCTAGCGCCAATCTATTGCCACATAATCCGGTCTGACTATGGAGGTTTGGAGGGTGCCAGTCTATCTGCAGAGAAATGCTGATCTTGGCCTTTTCACCTCGGTCTAGGATTTCATCTCGGGCTTGGACTTCACCTTGGCCTTGGGTTTCACCTCGGCCTTGGACTTCACCTACGCCTTGGACTTCACCTTGGCCTTGGGTTTTACCTCAGCCTTGGGTTTCACCTTGGTCTTTGGTGGCTCATAGATCTGCTAACCTGCCAAAAAAAAGAGTAGAATAATGGATAATGGCTTGATGGCCTTTTATCATAAGAGCTTTGAGCTATGGGAGCCCATAGCTATGAGAGCTCCTGGTTACGAGAGCTCTGGCTACAAGAGTCCCTTTTTTTGCGGTGCTTTGGCCCTCTTTATATAGGTGTGGGAGTAGAAAGCTATAATCGCTTGTGTTGCTGCCGAGTCCTGGACTGAGGTCGGAGCGCAGCTTGGATGGCCTTGAGATCAGCAAGATCGAGGTGGATGACGTGTGGAAGTTGATCTCTTTCAGAGATGGCCTACAAAAGTCCGCTTGTTGGAGAGTTTCCGACGGAAGACCCTCTAATGCTTAAGTCTGGACAGAGAGGCAACAGTAGAAATGGAGAGTTTTAGCAGAGTGTGGTCTCAGTGAGTAATATTGCATGCGTACCTGAGGTCTTCCAGACTGCCCTTTTATATGGGGGAGCTTGTTTTGTCGTTTACCTGGGCTAATGTGACGCACAATGATGGCCTCGCAACGGTCGGTAGTACAATCATGGCAGAGGAGCCAGTTCACGTGGGCGGCGTATGGTACTGACCATGCGTCGAATGCAGAGATGTTGGAATGGCCAGTCGCTGTCACGATGGCCCATTGCCAGGATTGTTAGTCCTTGTCGGCACGTTTCGGTCGGCTCCTTGGCTGGGGCCGAAGTTCGCCTTGGTTTATACCGAGGTCGGCTCGGTCTGAGGTCGAGTTGTCTAATATTTTTTCCATCAGCTTCCAACCTTGAACTAATGTACACCAAATTTAAGTCGAGAGTAGCTTGCATGCTCTTAAATAAAATTCTAATTTTACCCTTATTGTATTTTATTTTATTTTATTTTAATTTTTTAATCTGAGATATATTTTTGAACTTAAAAAATTATAGGTTTAATGAAAGTTAAAGATTTTAGTCTCATTGGGTGGATTAGATCTATGACATATCATAAAATTATGCCAAAATTGAACCTCTTATTTTTCAATTTCTTCAGCATTCTTCAACATTAAAAAGAAAAAAAAAAGGAAGAAATGAGGTGGGGGAGAGCTACCTTACCTTGTTTGTGGTGGATCTGGCCTTTAATCGTTGAAACCACATATTTTTTGGCAGAAAGGAGGGGTTTTTGGAAAAAAAATAAGAAGGCTCGGGAGGCCTTCTCAAGCCTCTCTATTATTGGAAAGCCGGAGGGGGGGGGGGGGGGGGGGAAGATAGGTTCATATCTATGTGAAACGAGTGGTTTGCACCACTTCCCCTACAAATTGTCCAGTTCGGAGCGGTTTTCCTCATTTATGGAAAATTAGGCGTTCGGAGCAGGTTTCCTCATTTCTCGAAACTTAGGGTGGAACCGGGTGGTTTGGAGCGGTTCTCCACATTTCTCAAAAATTAGAGCCAAATGTCCCGGTTCCGCTTCGGTTCAGGGCGGTTCGGCATACCATGGCTTCTACTGTCCTATCAAGTTTGATGCTGCAAATTACGTTTGGGCTGGGTACAATATTTGTGGTTCTACTTGGTAATTGCTTGCCTTCATGGGTGTAGAGGTCATTAGTCCTTCCTTAGAATAGTACCTTTTCCGGTTTGCTGGTGATGAGGTGAGATAGGTGACCCTATTATAGTAGATAATAATTTGCTTTGCATGATAGTAAAGCTTTGCAAGGTACGTTGCCTTTTCATCTGCTAGAAAGTTGTGATAGAGAAGTAACACTATTTATCAATCATATAGTATTAGGAGGGAATGGAGTAATTAACTCTTTTATGTTTCTCCAAGCTTCAAAATGTTGTGGTCCATATGGCTTTCCATGACTGAGCCTAATTGACATGTTATATAAACTACTGTCATTAACTAAAGCCTTTTCTTTTCAATTATTGACGTATAAAGAGGATTGGAGGAATTGGGAGTCATTAGGTGCGAAATGGGATGAGGGGAGACAAATTGGGGTTTTTGACTTTTGATTTTAGTAAAGATATTGATCTTACCCATCCATTGATGCAATTGGATAGCTAGAAAAAATAAAATAAAATAAAATAGAGAACATATTACCTCTAAGTATAATATATAGAGATGAATTGGGCTTCGGTCAACTGAATTAGAAGTTGGATTCAGTCAGGTGAAACCAGAAGATGTGGGTTCAACACTAATGATCCAAACCCTTGAATGCGATCTACTATATCCAAACTGTCTATAAAATCAAAAATCATGTATTTTGGAGACTCGTAGGCTATGCCGTAGTGGTCACAAATGAGCATTATATCATGTTATTTAAAACTGTTCATTTATAACGACTTAATTCATAGGCTAGGGATCTCCAAGATACATGATCTTTGGTGTGGAGGCAGTTTATGGATAGTAAACCGTCATTATTCCAAATTATTGATGTCAGGCCGTGTCTTCCGATTTCATCTATTTGGAACCGACTTCTAAACTGGTCAATCCGATCCTAGTCTCCCTCAATAATAAAAATATTAATAGCAGCAACAACAACAACAATGTCATAGTTGTAAAAAGGTGCCTTTAAGGCAATAGGGCCTCTGTATTGCATGAGGTTCTGCGCACCAAAAAGATGCTCACTTGAAGAAAGCAAGGAGCTAGCATAGTAAAAGTTCAATAAATTAGAAATAACTACTATATGCATCTGAAAATATTGCAAGTATTTTAACGTTAGTTATTCAAGTTTCAACATTAAAAATCATAATTGCCTTGAACATTTGATGTCATGTTTCATGTCTTTCCCATATCATATTTTTAAACAAAAGTCAATAAAAATAAACCATTGGACATCTTTTAGTAGCTTCAAAATTAAAACATGATAGCAAGATATCACTTCCCAAAACATTTCTGATGTTTCTAAAATAACCCTTTTTTATGAGAACTCCTATTAGACCAAAATAACCCTTTACATAAAACTAACAAATTTTTAAAAGAATGTGCAAAAAGGGGATGGAAAGAAACTGCTGGACATTGGAGAGGTGCTTGCCCAAATACCTCTTGTTTGTCCCAGGCTAGGCTAGACATTGCCTTGGTAAACTTGTCTCACCTGGGATTGTTGAGGCGCTCAAGGGCTTCCTTGCCTTGGTTGAGTGCCTAGATCAGTGCCAAAAGCTTCTTTGACGATGCTGGTAAGTATTCAGGCTTCTTGTTGAGCTTAAGTCAGGCCATGAGCTGCCAGACCTGGTTTAAAAATCCTTAGGGTCTTAGTTCTTTGGCTTGACCTGCCCAAAATATGTAAAAATGTTGGTTGAAAAGCCTTGGCCAAATTGGCTTGATGAGCCTCAAGCTAGCCTTGCCTCATCTCTATCTTTGCATTGGAGGGTCACTCAAATAGGGACAAAAGTGAGCTTTTGTTGCATACTGACATATGATATGAAGACACTTTTACTTTGAAGAACTTGTCTGCTTATTTATGCATCATATTTTTGATTTGTTAATGTCTAGGTGATGGGTGTCCTATCATGCATGCTATGTTTATCAGTAGCAACATTCTTGTTGAAAATTTTAGCCCAAAAAGAGAAAGTTCGTTTTCAAAATGATTTACAATGCAAGAGCTGTATAAATGAGTTCATTATATTACCTAAATTCTTAAATATGTAATGCTGATAAACACAGATAATGTATATTTTATTAGTGTGAAAATACCAGATTGACTGTGGCTATATTGCATCTATTCCTTAAATGGTTGTGTATATTTTGTTCGAGTGCTTGACAATGTTAGGATTGTATTGTCTGTTGAATTTGAAAGAGTCTCTAAATGTCACAAGCTGCAATAATTGAAACTGTCATTCTGCACTTAATATTTTTCTTTTCTTGCTCATAAGAAGAAATGCATGGTATAACATTGGATTGGAAAATAGCATGCATTTCTGAAATTTATGGGGCTCCTTGTTATCTGATAATACATCCACATGGACATCATACGAACATATGTTTCTTACACCAAATACTACATATGCAGTAAGGCCAAGGAGAGGAAGAGGAAGCAGCCATTCTCAAACCTTCCTGATGGTTCTGGCTGGGGTGATCACATTCAGTTGCTTCAAATATATGAGAGCTGGGATCAAGCTGACTATGATCTGAATTGGTGTATGGATAATGACTTGCAGGTATCACTATAGCTTATTGTTTCACAGAGTTCAAACTCACAGTTTAAACAAATAACTCTTTTTAATTTCCATACTAATTTTTAGTTGATTTCCTACCAAAATCATATTGCAATTTAAAATAAGAAATGGAAAACAATGAAAATCATGATTTGAAGGTATTAGGATCAGTAAGTCATGATGATGCTGTATTTATCAGTTTTGCTGCCTTTTGACCATCAGTATCTGATAGCAGAGCTGATGCTGGATAGTCTGTCTCAGGTGGCCTGGTTGTGAAATTAGGTGTTTCAGTTTACTGTTGAAGCTTGTAGTTCATCTAAATACCTATTTCGCAAACAAAATTATCAGGACTAATTGCACATGATATTGATCCATAGTTATTCATGGATTCTCTTTAGGTTTTAAATTTTATATGGACAATATATCTCAAAACTTGAAACAATCACTATGCTCTTCTCTCGTCCTTTTCTTCACACTGCCACAATTTGAACTACATATTTCTTGCACAACTACAACTGCATTGTAATCCTTCCCTACCAATGACCACCTATGTTTCGTATAGCTGTGTTGATTAACACTACTTCTAGCAGCTCCTTTTTATTCTTTTAGCCAAGGAGAAGGATTCAATTTTTGTCATGTTAACTTTCCAAGTATCATATATATGCCTCCCCCTTTTTTTTTGGTACAATGGCTGCTCATCCTACTCTAATGTAGGTATAGCCAGCAGAATCAAGAGTGACAATCTGGTACAACGGTGAATGAGGGACCTCCTAATATGTCCTGGTACTGTTTGGGGCCCTGTCCGTCTTCCGATATACATGCACTGCCTGAAAGGCGCTGCAATCTCTCATCATCCGACAAATGTTGTAAAGTAGAGGACTCCCATTCTCTCCGCCCCTCCTTTCGTATTCAATCGATCATTGTGGCCGTCCCTCTCGAGGATGATGCGCCTCGCCCTCAACCTCCGTCTCGCATGGGAGATGCCTTCCCATGCTACCCTGAGCTCCTTCCTTATAGTTGTCAATCTATCGATGCTTCGCTCGCCCGCAACAATCATTTGTGAGTCATGACCCTTGATCACAAAACCCACATCTACTCTGTTTCCATCACTGGTAGCACTACAATTGAAGTTCACTTTAGGATGGTAGGGGGGTGGGGGCTCCCAAGAAACAAGGACGAGCCTGGGTACTATATCAGCAGAGCGGAGGTTCCAGATATCTCTGGCCATGCCAGATGAAGTCGCCGCAGTGGCCCTGGTAATCTCAGCAACTTGAAGGAAGGCTCTCTCCACAACGCTTCTCAATGGCTCCCGCCTGTCTTTGAAGACTTGAATGTTCCTGTCCAACTATATGTGATATGCCAAGTAGGCACATGTGATCCCCCACTCCCCCACTCCATCCTCGGGCTCTACATGGCCTCCCTTATCTAGCGTAGGAGGTCGTCAACAGATCGGATGGCCTAAGGCCAGGAAAAGACATCCCTGCTTCAGATCTATGCAGCCCGCGAGCATTCAAGCAAAACATAACTGATGGATTTCTCCACTTTCGAACGCCAACCACAACATGGAGTGATTCTAACGCCCCTTTTCGCCAACACACTTTTGGTTGGTAGACATCCCCATGCCACTTTTCATAGAAACAGGGCCACACGGGGATAAACACGCATCCTCCAAATTCATCTACCATCTATCTGCCTAGTAGCAACCCCTCTCATCACCTCCAATAAATCCATGGCACGCACCCTGGATCTGCCTGTGGCTGCCCAGACCAAACTGTTCGACACCTCCCCTATGGGTAATGGAATGGCCAAAACCCTCTCAGCCAACTGCTCCCCGACGACCTCCCTAATCAGGGACTCATGCCACCTGCTTCGACCCGGGACGATCAGATCGCTAATTATGCTGCCCTCCAACCTCGCTGAATCAACTAGGGTCGGTACTCGACAAAGCTGCTACTCAAATACTCAGCTATCCTCCAGGACACCAATGGATCCCCATCACCAACCGCCCATTGATAGCAGCGAGCACTATTAGTGCATAGGAACAGATCTCTCTCCAAATGAAGGAGCATCGATGCCTAACCTGAAAATCCGCCGCCACTGTGTGCACTCCATACTTGGCTCTTAGTAGGGCACTCCGCAGGCTATCGGGCTCCAATAGTCTCGCTACCGGCGCCTTCCGCCTCGCCACCAAGGACCGGATCCCTAGGCCATCCTGACAAACCGGCTGGCAGACCACCTCCCATGCCATCAAGTGAATGCCTCTTCTACCCTCCTGTCTGCCTCAAATAAATTTTTTGAACTGCTGCTCCATAGACCTTAAGAGCGATACTAGCATAATGGGGTTCGCTAACAGATCGACCAAGATCGAGCTAAGAACCGACCGCACCAAAGTTACCCTGCCCATCATCGACAGTGCTTCCATCTGCCACCCCTCAAGCCTGTCTGATGCTGAGCTCAACATCAGCACAATCACCACCTCGAAGGTGTGGACCTGTAATGAAAACTCCTAAGTACCTCATAGTGCCCTTCTATTCTCCCACTCCCAATATCTTCTTGATAGATGCCTTCACCTGCGGCTTGGTCTTCGGGCTAAAGCTGTTCGCCGACTTGGCTAGGTTAACCTGCTGACCAGATGCTGCACAATACTTTTCTAAAATTCTCCGTATAGCTCTCGCGCCTGCCTTGTGGCCTGCGTTAGAAGTAAACAATCATTAGCAAATAGTAGATGTGATATCTCAGTAGACGCCGCACCCAGGCTGTACGCCTCCAGGGCTTAGGTCTCTGCAGCATGCCGAAGAGCTTTGGACAACGCGTCTGAACACGATGAAGAGCAGTGGAGAGAGTGGCACCCTTGCCGCAGCCTGATAGAAGACTCAAAAAAGTTTGTAGGCGAGCCGTTAACCAATATGGCGAAGGAAGGAGACCTAACACACTTTATTACCCAGCCAATCTAGTCCTCGTGAAATCCAAAACTCACCAGCGAGCACTGCAAAAAATTCTAGCACATCTTGTCATAGGCCCTTTCCATGTCCAGCTTGATCCCTATGAGGCTGCTCCAGCTTGGGGCTTTTTGGAGATCATGCATAAATTCCTGTGCTATGAGAATATTGTCGGAGATGCTCCGACCCCCAACGAAGGCTTCCTGCTCCGGGCTGATGAGTCTTGGCAGGATACATCTCAATCTGGTCACTAGTACCTTCGCCATGGCTTTGTACAGAGTGGTGCACAGACTAATAGGTCGGTAGTGACTCGGCTCTGTGGCATCCTATCTCTTCGAAATCGGGGTGACGAACGTCCTTTTCTAGTATGCTGGCATTGCAGTTGTGCTAAAGAACTGCTGAATAGCCTCACCCACATTCTGTCTGATCAGTGGCTAGTACCTACTGAAGAAGATAGAGGGAAAAATCTAGTCTCGGGGCCTTATACTCATCTAGGGGACCAAAACGCCTTTTGAATTTCCTCAGCCATGATCGGCCTAGTCAGCGATGCATTCTCCTCTGAGACCCTGGTCGTTGGGGGCTGCACAACCTGCGGGCTCCCACTGCTCACCCAATTCGTCTATCTAGCACAATAGAACTGCTTAAAGATCCACCTGATGGCGTCCAGGTCCTCCAGACACTGACCATTAGCTCCCCCGGCGACTGATCCTGTTCCTCTGCCACCGGATGATCGTCGACTGATGGAAGAATCTGTTGCTCCGGTCCCCCTCCCTGATCCACTGTATCCTGGACTTCTGCTTCCATAGGACCTCATACTGTCGGAGAAGAGAATCATGCAGAGATAACTGGCTTCTGAGCTCCCCCAACTCCACTTCCGTCAATCCCCCCCTCTAGTCCTAGTGTTGCAGCTCAGCTATGACCTCCTCAACTGCCACCTTCCTAAAGATATTCCCCACCTCCCGATTCCACTGCCGCAGCTGTCGCTTGGTAATCTCCAGCTTGCGGGATACCCCGTACATAGCTTCCTCCCACACTGGCACCCTCCAGGCCTCCCGAACAACCTCCCATGATCTGGGATATGATAACTAGAACTTCTCGAATCTAAATGGACAATGATAAGGAGTTGGGGCTGAGGTACTCATCAGTATCAGACAGTGGTTCGAAGCGATGTAAGGCTTCTTTTGCCTGTGTAAGGATTTCTTTCTACCCTATTTACGTTTTATTTTGGTTTCTAATGCAAATTTTTGCTGATAAGTAGTCATTAGTAGGCAAGACTGCAATCTATCAAGAAGCCCTTCTAGGATTTTCTCTTTATATTGGCTGGGCTTGAGATTTAGTTCCGTAGTCTTGAGTTGGGCGCTTCTAAAGAAGCTAGTCAGCTCCATTGTATTTAACATCCTCAAGTCTCAAAATATATAAAATGATATGTTTATCTTTTGCTTCATGCCTTTTTCACTTATCCTTTATTAATGCATTTTTTATATACATAACTGTAGACTTCATATCAAGGTTTGCTGAATCGGTACCGGTCAACACTTGGTACGGTTCGGTACCGATTTGGCTGAACCGAACCGACCGAATCAGTACGGACCGACATGTCCTTTTTTTGTAGTTCTCTCTTTTTTCAAACTATTTCTATGAATTTAAGTCTAATGTGATTTTTTTTTTGATTTTTTTTGATTTTTTTTGATGTTTCTATGAATCCGGTTTATCCTAGATGATGCATCTTATTGTTTTAAAATGATACAAATTATAAAATGAACAACATAAAATATTTTTAAATCAAGACACAATTAATTACATACTTTTAAAATCCAACATACATATTGATATCTAAAATCGGATCGAGTGGCGATGCTTCTTGTAGATATCCGGATCAATATAATTAAGAGGCACATCAACCCACCTTTCTAGCCAAGCGGCGTTGTAGTCTTGTATGTTTATCTCATTAATTATGTAATAAGTACTACTAATTTTTCATAATTTTTTATATTAATTATATATTTTTAACAATTTTTAATTTCAAAAAATATTTATATATCGTAAATTCAGAAAAATATAATTTCTACCTCCGAAATTATTTCTGAATTATGTAATACGTACTACTAATTTTTTGTAATTTTTTGTATTAATTATATATTTTTAATAATTTTTAATTTCATAAAATGTTTATATATCGTAAATTCAGAAAAATATGATTTCTACCTCAGAAATTACTTCTGAAGTAGGTAATACGTACTACTAATTTTTTGTATTAATTATTTATTTTCAATTATTTTTTAAATTTAAAAATAACTTTTAGATATTAATATTTTAAAAAATAAATTTCAGCTCAGATCTATATAAAATCCAACATTGGATGCTACACATATTTTTATAGGCCCTCGGGCATGCATAAAGGCTATTTATTTTTTAATTTTTTTCAAATGTAAGCTTAGGCTACTGCGTATGATTGCATGGACACCAAATTTTTATAAAGAGTAGCTTGCATGCCTCTAAATATGTTTCTAATTTTACAGTTTTTTGTTTTTATTTTTAAAAATTTATCTTTTTTTAATTCAAAAATATATTTTAAATTTTTAAAAATTATATATAATTCAAAAATTAAAAAATTTTATATCAGCATATACATCGTCTATAGATTTACAACATATAAAAAAATCAAGCCCAAATCAAAAAAATTGGCATATCATCTCTTATTTTGCAATTTTTGAGGTATTTTTTCACGATCCCTCCCAAAAAAGGAAGAAGATAGGAGAAAAAAAATACAACTTATTTAGCCTTTGCTCTTACTTCTGATAGCCTGAATCGATGGTTTATGGATTTTTTGAAATGAGGAAGCCTTGGTTCTGTATGGACTGACCATTGAAAAGGCTTTCTTAGGCCTTTCCCTTTACTGGCATTCTACTTTTAAAGCCAATGCAGGCGTTGTGGCAATAATGCCACACTGCTTGACTCAGTGCGAACCGACTGGTTCGCATCGATCTGGATGGTTTTGTCCAGTTTCGTCCGGTTTCGGCTGGTTTCGGCCCAAAAAGACCGGTTCTGGCCGGTGCCATTGAGGTTCCAGCCCGTAGGGGGCCGGAACCATTTTTATATAGTGAATCTATTTGGTTTGGCACCGGGTCGGTTTGGTTCTACCTGAACCGGACGGTACGGCTCGGTTTGGTATACCTTGATTCATATTCTTGTAGTTTTTAAATAGCATTATGTATTAATTTTAAATAAATGTTATTTATAAGTTCCCTTATTTTTACAGTCAAAAAAAATTGCTAGGCCATTCAATTAGTTAGAATCAGCATATATATGCATTTAACATTATATTTTTGACTTTGTGGGTTGTTTTTTCCCAATAGTAAAAGATGCTATTCAACTTTGTATGGACTCTTTTGCAGATACGAAGCATGAAGTTCTGCAAGGATGTTAGGAAGCAATTATCTCAGATAATACAGAAGATTGCCAAAGGTCAGGATTCAATCTGTTACGGCTTTCTAACTGGAAAATATTTTATGCACGTATTACCTTCACAGAAAAGAATCTCTTTTCTTCTATCATTAAATAGCCTATGACTTAACAGCTGTGCCTGTTGGCATGTTTGGATAGATTTAATCTGTAATGTATAAGTTCAAGAATCCACTTACTCTACCAGGATATGAATTATCACCTAATCAACTAGACACCTGTGTTTCCAAGATCCTAAAATATATATTGCAGATTTATATAGGTAAAGGTTACTCGTTCCAATTAACTTCATATGCTTTTTGTGCATGGAGAACTGATGCCAACAAGCTCCAATAGTGAGAATGGATTTTCAGAATATTGCATCAAGTATTAGAGGGCACAAGATGATGTTAGCAACGCTTGTAGCATGTCAACCAATAAGGGAAACTAAAAGTTAAATGCAACCATTGCAACTGCCTGTTGATTAAATCACATGGGAATGATCCCATCAGATTAACATACACCAATGTCAAATTACAAGTTCTACTTGTATACAAGACTCCCTTATGCTGAAACAGGCTTGACCAGCTTATGAGAACATTTAGCTCTTTTGGTGAATTTTTGATGGATCTAATAGCCTGCTTGTGAGATGAGGATGTTGAGGAAGTGCCTCAAATGTGATTCAAATTTTTGTTCCAACATTATATATTTGCAATACGGAGTCTTATCTTGCATGTCAAGTTTGTGAAGTTTCCAAGAAGGGCTTGGTTGCTCGTCATGTGAGCAGTTACATGTGACATGACAAGAAAGTGAAGAGTTGAAATGGCACAAATAAATCCTCCTTTGGAAGATTTGCATACATTTCCATTTCAAAATTCCATAAGCCCTCATGTACAATGTTTACATATGGATATGCCCAAGAACTTTAATGAGTATAGTTCAACTATATATGATTGAAAATCCAAAATAAAAAATAGGCTGCCCGGTGCACGATGCAACCTCCATAGTGGGCTCTAGGGAGGGTTAGACATATGTAGCCTTATCTTGGTGTGCAGGGATGCTATTTTCGTGTTTCAAACTTGTGACATTTAGGTCACAATGGGGCAATCTTACCGTTGTGCCAACCTCTAGTTTGAAAGTACTAGTTGTAATTTACCTAGAAGATAATGTTAGGATGTTTTTATTTCTTGACTTTTGGTTTTGCAAATTTTAGGGCCAGTGGATGTACAATCAAGCTTAAAATATAAAAAGGGCGAAAAAGACTACCAAAAATTGAGGAGAGCTTTATGCAGGGGCTATGGGAATCAGCTGGCTGAGCGAATGTTGCATCACAATGGCTACCATACACTTGGTTACAGGTCACAACTTGTGCAGGTATTATTTTCTCTCCAGCACATGAATTGAGCCATCATATTTATACCATGCATAGGTGAAAAATACACTAAATAGATTCAATATACATGTTTTTGTAACAAAAGATTACCTTAATTCTTAGGAAGACTTATCAATTGTTTGATGAATACTATATCAAACAGGTGCATCTCGATTTAATGCGGAAGAGATTATCTTGTTTGAGATGTCCCTTATCTCTCTCCGCATTCTATAAATATTACAAGAGGGATAGTGCAAAAGATTTGCTTTCGGATGTCCTTGTATTAGCTGTCTCTTCCCCTCTCTCCACATTACCTCATGTTATGCTTGTTATTTTGGTTTTCTTTGGCTATTTTTTAAAACAGTTCTCAAGAACTTCCTTTTATAACTCAAATATGATGATCATTTCTTCTGTTATTTCATAAACCAGTATGTATATCTTCAAATAACATGCACAAGGGAGTACCAGTGGTTACCGATCCCTTTCGACTGTCTCCACACACACACACACCCTCACATATCTAGTTCATGGATTCGCGAAAATGTACAGAAGCTCTAGTTGCCCCTCCTATTCTATATGTATATGAACATATCTGTAATTCGATTTGAGTCGTGTGGGATGGTTTATTTAAAGCTATGCTCAACCAGTAGAATTTGAGTTCAACTAATTGATTCCAAACAAAGTGACATTATATAGGCCAGATTCAAAGCTAAATCCTTTTTTTTAATTTTTATTGGATATTTAGTTAGAGGAAGAAAAATTACTTGAGGAGCAAAATAAGATGCTGCTTTGGTGATGGATGTGATAATAAACTTATCAGCACCAATTTTCTGGTTTTTCCAACTTCTATTAATATATAAAAAGGAAATATTTTCTGGGTCAGACCTTGTGGTGAGGACTAAAAGTATTTCCTCTATAGTTGAACTTGGTTATGATATCTAGACATATAAAATAGCCAGTGCCTAGCCAGTCAAGCTGGCAATTGGTCTGTTCAAAACTGGACCAAGCGTCATCCTGTTAGATGTTACTTCCACATAATCCAAGCATTTGAGACCTCCACTCCTACCTTAGTTTCATACCAGATCTTGAGTAATCTAGTTCGTGTTTGTGACCTAAGAAGGATGATGATTCGCTAAACATTTACCAGACACTGATAGAATCTTATTGAGGATCTTATCACATCTTGGCAATTTATCAGAGATAAAATTGGGAGTTAAACCTTTGAAATTTCTTTGGCAAAAAATATGTCCACTTCATGTTCATATTCACAAGATTGTTTACTTCATTCTCCAACAAATTGAGCTCATGCTGTGGTTAATCCTTTTGTAGGTTTTTGCTTTTAGCTTATGTCCTTCGAATAACATGGTTACCACTTCAAAGTCTTGGTTTTATGTATTACCACTTTACATGGACAAATTTTCAGCATCCACTTTGCACCACATGGCTACATCTATGAAGTGAGAGAAATTTTACCTGTAGGGGCTTTTACACAATCTTGCAGGTACATCCATCCTCAGTTCTAGAAGCTGATGAAGATGGGCAGTTGCCAGACTATGTCGTGTACCATGAACTCATAAATACCTCGCGCCCTTTCATGAGAAATGTATGTGCAGTTGAAATGTCATGGGTTCTGCCCATGTTAAAGAAACTAGAGAAAATGGACACCAACAGACTAAGGTAATGAAAACTGAAAATCCTAGAATAGAAATGGAGATTTGGGGACTAACTATTTACATCTAATATTCCTTGTTCTGTTATTCAGCCTGTTAACTTGTTTTCTAAGCAGAGTAAGATTGATTTATTTGCATCAATATCTTGCACCTTTTTGGAGATAAACTACCTTGACAAACCAATGCCAACATTTTTTAACATTGATAATGTTTGAATGATCCAGTGGTGGTGCTGGCGTTTCAAAGGTGTGTGAACCCATGAAGGAAAAACTAATGAACTCATCCACGAAAGAGGCAAATGATAGCAAAAAACCTGACTCTGTGGATAGTAAAATTCGGGCAGCTCGTGAGCGATATCTTGCTCGAAAAGCAAAGAAATAGCAACTGTATCCTTCTTGGCAAAAGGAAACCTTTTGTTTTTTTATAATTCTGTATTTTCTTTTATTACTTTTAAGGTGCTAAAAATAGTTGCATTCATTTTTTTTTGCGAGAAAGTGAGAATGTTTATATTGAAGTTATAGGAGAAATTCACAGTTAATAACCTTAATTTCAATGCACTAAGCAATCATACGTTTGTAAAACTGAACCAAGTTTATAATGGACAGTAATATTCTTTTCAATATTGGGAATCCCTCTTAAATGGTAACGTCTGCATTTATTTTTTATTTTTTGATGATAAAAAAAGTGAAAGATCCCCAAATGGACCTTGGCCATCTTGTGGATCAGCATCCCATACTCTATGAGGGTCGCCTGGATCTAGCATTTTGCCAACCAGTCTGCACGCTGATTGGCCTCATGGCAAATATGTGGAACCTTGCTTTAGTATCTCTATTAAATGGGGATAAATGAGCAACAATCAGTCTAGTGCCTATTTAGTGGTTCTTTGCATGATCATAGCCGCCCAATTGACATGTTTTTGAGTTTCTGAACATTCATGGAACTTAACGGTTGAAGGACTGTCTGTTGGGGGAAATATTGGATACTTCAATCTTGGGCCAGACTTGTCTCCTCGACTTCGGATGTCAATCAAGAAAAATGACCTTAGCCCCAGTCGAGCAATGGATCATTTGAAGTGAGGGACCTCAAGAAAAATGACCTTAGCCCCAGTCGAGCAATGGATCATTTGAAGTGAGGGACCTCGACTCTAATCGAAAAGTTATCAATCGAGAAGAATAATCAACATGTGTTGATAAGGACTGATAGTTCTGGCAGTCTGCAGTTGCAGTAGCACCACAATCTGCACCATATTGTGTTGTTGCCCATCTACGCGAATTGGCACCCATGCTTTGACTGTACTACTGATTGTTGTCTAACGATCAATGGATGCTACATTATCTGGCATAACGATAAAATAGGTTTTTCTATATAAAGGAGCAGCCCGCATGCAATGTTACTCATAGAGTTTACACTCTACTAATTTTTTGTTCCTTCCACATCATTGGCTCTCGATTTTTAGGCATTGGAGGGTCTTCCGTTGGAAATTCTTAAGCAAGCGGATTTTTTGCAGGCCACGCATGGAGGAGAATCACTCTCTACATCTTAGTCAGCCTATTTAACTCGTTTCCAGCCGATCCCTGGATTGTTTGAGCTATGCTCCGACCTCAGCCCAGTTTTGGAGGCAACAATATCTGTTGTGATTAGAATTGATTTCTTTGTCACTAATGACTATCTCCCATCTGGATATTACCATGGATATGGTTTGCTTGCTAGATTTGGTGGTCGATGAACAAGGCTTATCTATGATGGCCACCGTTCAATTGGCACCGCCAAAGAAATGAACATGGTGTAAAACTTTGTGAGAATCCATCTATTAAATAAATGTGAGGCCTGGCCCATTGCTCGGCAATGTGGCCTAGCTTAGTCCATTGGCCGACCAGCCTAGTAGTGGCCTGACCCTATTTCAGTTGCCCTCTGTCTCTCGTTATCTCTCTTTCTCTCTCTTCTCTCTTTCTCACTCTTCCTTTGATATTGGGTGGACCCTAGAGGGTCTCTTCCCTATGACCTCAATCGATCTTGGTAAAAGAATTCTAAAACGTCTTAGTGGCCCTATCTTTTCTGCACCTTTTCCTCATATTTTTCCACCATAAGCCTTGATTTCTATTGCAATATTCTCTAATTATTGGGTTTGATTCTGTGCGGAAGTGTCGAGACTTAGGGTTCTATTTTCAAATTTGTAATGGCTATATTTTGATAAACATATAATTTTGGATAATAGGTTTTGAAAGAGAACTATCAGAATTAGTTAGATTTGTCTATGAATTGTTCTCACAAGATAAGTAATAATTCATCTTTTCTATATTTCTTTAATTTAAATAATATTATAAGTTTAAATCATTTTATATGTGATTTATAAATTTTGTGAAATTGTGTTTTGAATGGAAGATGAACATGTGATTTCGATATAATATTTTATGCAATATAATTATATTGTTTATCGATCTTATATGGAATATGGATACTTTGATTGAATTATGGTATATCTGATATTATGTAAAAAGAGCTTTGATATGTATCGGATTTGGACTCTTAGCCAAACTATGTTTTGTACCCTACCAATTGGGGGTTATGTATTGGCGCTTCGATTATTTTTTAGCTCATTATTTTAGCCTTGCCATGTGGTATAAATATGGTACTTTGACTTGCTTTGCAGGGTATAAGTCTGGTTCTCTAGCTTGGACATAGGGTACAAGTGTGCTCATAGTTAAAGGATGCAAAGTTGAACATGATGTTTTGAAATCAGTCTTATGAATATGAATATAAATATGAATATTTTAGTATTACTGGATATTTTGAATTTGTGCTTAAGTGAAAGAATTTTATTTATGCTTTTTTTTTTTGTAAAGAATAGCTATTGCATGAATTATGATACAAATATCAATATTTGAGTAATACTGAATATTCTGGGTTTATGATTATCTTTGGTAAATATACTTATTTATATTTTTACATAAATTATCTAGTTAAGGTGTTCATTACTTATTAAGCAGTTAAGCTCATTATCTGGTTTCTTTTTTTCATAAATTCTGAGGATTAGTTGCTAATGGGGTACTATTGTGGACATGTCATTAGAAGCGAGAACTAATCATACCGATATAGCTTAGAACTAGAATTGCTATTAAAGTTTATTTTAATAAACAGTTGAAGAATAATAGTTGTAAGACTCCTATAAATAAAATTCTAGTTATCTCTTGAAGTTGGATTCATTAATTATTAAAATTTGGATTTTAGTTGTTTTTATTTCGCTATGTATCGATATCATGATGGAAGCCTTGTATACTTACAAGAAAAGTACCCTATGAGTATGTGGCAGTTGCCATGTTTCTGGCTCATGATTTTTGGTAAAGGGCATGACAATAAAAATTGTACAATGATTTGTACTTTAGTAGTTCATGCATGAATGTTGCTAAGACTGCAAATGAACCTAGCCACCCATTAGCAGCTCGAGCTCGGTTAGCTAAGCTACCATGCCCCGACACGAGTTCGCAAGTTGGAGATCATGGCAACCGTCATATACTCATAGAAAACTCTTTCCACAAGCATGCAAGGCATCTCAGTAAGCAATGATCAGTTTAATGAGCTAGGTAGCCCACAATCAATAAATAATAATTTGTAGAAAATAACCATATATGTAGTATTAACATACAAATCAAATTTTTCTAAAAAACTTAAATTTTTCTTCATAGATTCTAATTCTTTTAAATATTTAATTTATCTTATCAACTCTAAGTTCTGACTATATTTTTTCTGTGGCAAGGTCATAACATTGTGTATCTTCTTGTGACACAACCTTCAGGATAAATCAATGCCAACATATTAGCCTCCATTGGTGGAGTCCTTAACATAGCCACGTCTAAATTCAATAGCTTTAGGACTTCATATTTCAATTCGATAAAAATACCAAAAATCATGCAATATCGAAATCAATCAATCATATCCATAATAAGATTATATGTCATCATAATATTCCAAAATAAACATATTCAGTAATATTATAATTCTCATCAAATCCATGCATCATGAATAATACTATTCAAAAGTTATGAATATAATAATTTTATAATTGCCGATTAATTTAGAAAAAGTGAAACATTACTTACCTTGTGAGCGAATCAACACTATCAGTTCAATCAATTTTCAGAATCCACCTTAGATCCTGATATTTAAAAATTATACTCATTAGAATTTATCATGATTATTTGAAAAATAAAACTCCAACTCTAACACCCTCATATGGCAAATCTTGCGGGAGTACCCAATATCCCGGTTGACCCGATCAAAATAAAATTCATCTCATCATGCTCAAACTTGAGTAAAAATTGTTCAATTGAGATCGGAGATAACCATTTCTAACAGTATTCAGAAAGGACCAAGGTAGGGGTTGCATGCTGCTCGATGACTATGGATTAGGGCCCTTCACTAGGATTGATCCAAAATCACTGGGAGAAATACCTTACTAGACTTAACATCTCTAGAGAGAGTAGAGAGAAAGTTTGGGTAGAGAGAAATAAGAGAGAGAAATGTGAGGAAAAGAGACAGGAAACAAGAGAGAGGAGAAATAGAGTCTCTCTTTAGCCAAGAAAGAGAGAAAGAAAAAAAATGGTTGTAGTGGTGCCTGGGGTTAGGGGACCTATGGTCGCCCCCTGTGGATAGTGGCCAACGGCAACTGGCGGCCGGTGGTGAGGAAAAATTCTCCTAAAATAGGAGTTCCACCCTTCTTAACCCATGAAATCGAGATGGCCCGGCAGCTGGGACTCCGACCATCACTTCTAATCACTACGGGTAGGGGTGCAAATGGGTTGGGTCGGGTTGGGTCCTGAGTGACCCCGACCCAATCCGGTTTTTTGTTCGGGTCCTAATTTTGGACCCAGATCCTGTCTGGTTGAAGATCGGATCGGGTCGGGTCAGGTTCGAGTCGGATCCGGATCAAATGTTTTCCCTTCCTTTATGCTTTTGGGAAAGAATTTGGGCAAATCTAATTTGGTCATATCATAATTATGAGGTGCTGGGTGACCCATGACTTGAAAGGCTTGCAATTGACCTCCAGTCAGAACAAATGACCCATGACTTACCAACTAAGTCGGTCTACAAGCCAAATTTCATATCACACTATTTTTTATCTATATGACTGATTGGACGGAACTTGGTGTCTCCCAGCTCCCCTCTCACGAGAACAAAAAAAATCCCAGACCTTCTTCCAAAATCCAATTCCATTGCAGAAAACTGGCGCATGACCCATATTCAGTTCAGTGTTCCCTCACCTTTTCGCTTCAAAAGTTAAAAGAAACAAAAACCAAGAAACAGAAGGAAAAAAAAAAAAGCCAGCTACCGAGACACTAGAGGTATCAACAGTGTAATAGATCGAGAGAGAATCCTGACGGGCCGAGGTTCCTTTGGATTCTGTGAACCTATGCTTGTTGCTATCCTTCCACGCTTGAACCCTACTCTCCTTAGGGCTTTTACTCCTTTCTTCTTTTTTTTTTTTATATATATTAATTTTAGTACAAAGCTTTCCCTCCTCATTGGCTGGCATTTCCCATCCCTTAGAGAATAATAAGGCCATGAGAGCAAGCTAACAAGCTCCTAAGAAACCTATCTCCTTCCTGTCTGCGTTGAAAACCAGCCAAAAATTCACTTAAAAACCACCAATAGTACCACGACCCACACACACAAAAAAAGAAGAGACTCCCTTTTGCTTTTCCTCTCTCTCTCTCTCTCTTCAGGTTTATTCGGGTCAGATCGGATCCGTTCGGTGAACCCAGACCCGACCCAGAAAATGATTCGGATCCAATTTTAGGATCCGACCCGGACCCACGGATCCTAAAATTCAGATCGGATCGGTTCTACGCGGGTTGGGTCTCGGGTCCTAAAATTCAGGTCGGATTGGTTCTACGCGGGTCGGGTCTCGGGTCCTAAAATTTAGGTCGGATCGGTTCTACGCGGGTCGGGTCTCGGGTCTTAACTGCGGGGAGTCAAGGGAAGACTCCAACAACGCACACTGGCGGCGGGAACAACTGAAATAGAGAAAAATAAGAGTTGGCCTACCGAAAAAGGAAAATAGGGCATCACCCTTTTTCGCCAAAAATTGGCAATCACCAGCCAAATCAGGGCTCCCAACAACCCTTGAAGAAGGAGAGAAAGTGTAGCTCGAGAGAGGTCGGGTCCTTGGTTGATTGGCTCTGGCAGGGTTGTGAAGAGTGACTGACATTCGGAGAGAAATTCGAAAAAATCTGGCGATGGGCTTCCATCGGGGCTTGGGTTCGCCGGTGGGATTGAAGAGAAGCTTGGAGAGGCTCTAAATAGAGCTAGAGGAGGCCGAAATCTGCCTCGGCATCAGATTCCTCCAGTGAAGTCGGAAGGAAGGAGACTCCTATTGGGAGTCTTCTTCCTTTGTCGCATGTGCTGAGCAGGTGCTGCCCCCTTTTCTTTTCTTTTCTTTTGGGCCGAAGTATGCTTCTGGGCTGGTTAAATGGACCTGGCCCAGTTTGGTATCAGGCTTTAAAAGGGCCTGGAGATTACATGATCCAAGCAAACATTTTTTAGACCTTGGCTGAGCTGTAGTTGTACAGTAGTTCTGTTTGACAATAATGGAAAAACATGGTTCAGATTGATTAAAACTCAGCTCAAAAACCCAGTCTAGACGAGCTTGAGCACTTTAGAAGAAGCTCAACCTAAACTTGTGTAATTATTTTGAGTAGTTTGATACTTGGCTCAGCTCGACTCATTTGCATCCTTGTAAGTTGCTATAGATGGATTGGGTGGTGTCATATATGACAATCACTAAGTACCATTTTAGTGGTGGCAAAGGTTGTGTGCATTGCAATGATGACATTTTGCCGCTTTGTTGCTCTAGAATGAAGCACCAACAGATGCAAAATGGGAAGTTTATGTCACTGAGGCAAATTCTTGCAGTTGTGGCATCTCTTGAGATGATTAATATGGCTTGCTTGAGTTCATTTTTCATTCGAATTTGCTGGTGTGAACCTTTTTGGTTGCATCCATTGAAATCTAATATTTAGATTTTGCAGTGTAATATCCAATACAATTATGGTTACACATTGGAGTGAAAATGTAACATTTTTTTAACCTATAGTTGGAATGACTACTGATTTTATTTTTGAGGGGAAACTATTGAATTATAAACCACAATTTTAGTTCTATATATTGTGAATTGGGGCTTGTATCAATAGTCATGCCCTTTATTTATAGTATAGTTGAAACCATGTTAATCAAATATTTTTTAACAATAAGTATGAAGAAAATTTGAGACATGATAATTGTTTCTGCTAGACTCTAAATACAGGTCGGTCTTCGCTTGAGGTATAATAAGGTCGGTCAGAACCGAGGTGAGAGGCAAGTTGGCCAATAGAATACTTTATGCACTGGGAATTTGGAAGGTGAGCATGATCTGCAAAGAAGTCCACTTGTCGGAAGATTTTCGATGGGCGACTCTCCGATGCTTAAGTCAGTGAAAATCTAGAGCAACAACAGGAGAAAGAGAGCAAAAGAGAGCTAGAGTAAGAGAGTGCTCGAGAGAGAGAGAGAGAGAGAGGAAGCTTCAAGACGCTTATCTTGAGTGTCCCTCGGTCATCCCTATATATAGGATGGGTGATTGTCAGTTACCTTATCTGTTGAGAGGCACAATAATTGCATGGTAACAACTCTTCGCAATATGTCCACGATATTAATTATATTGATTGTGTCTTTATGGCCGAGCTGGATCAACCATTGTCGAGACCATTAATGCGGCTCTTTCAATGATTTTTAGCATTACTTCTAGATTGGATCGACCAGATCAACCAAAATGGCATGGCACATTGGCCAATACTAGGTCATTCACCTCGGTCAAGGCCAAGGTCAAGGAGATCGGAACAATCCGAGGTCAAAATGATCAATATTCTCCCCATCACTTGCCCCCACTTCCGAGTCTGAATTGAATTTTAGTTTTGGTAATAAAAGTTATATTGTCATCCAGACAGAGGAGGAAGCATCCAGAAGGAGGTATTAATGCGTTGGTTGATCTTCTCGAAGCATCACCATGTTGGCGCAAATTTTTGGATGGTATTGGATTTTTTGAAGTCATTTAAAGTAGAAATTTGGAGGAGTTGCTTGTGCCATATCTTGAGTTGACATGTAACTAAATCAGCTCAGGCATCCAAATTGTCGCTTCAAGCTGGACCATTAGTACATCTATAAAAGGATGCCCCTCTCAGCTTCATTCTTCACTCGTCACTTTTGAGAATACCCTACGAGTTCCTTCGGCGAGTTTGAGAGGATTCTTCTTCTCTGGTGCATCTCTAATGGCGATCGACACGCTCTTGGCCTTCATCGTCTTCTCCGGCGAAGTTCTCTTGTCATTTTTTAAAGAGCAGAATTGGATTCTTCATTAAATTTTTGACATTTACATCTTATGAGAATCTTGTTTGATGTCCAAGCTCTTAAGTATTTCATTAATTTATAATCTTAGATTTTATTTTTTTAATAGATTTTTATGAGTCTTTTGATATCAATTAAATCTGATTCATTAGAATTAGTTTGATATCTTTGCATATAAGCACAAAATGAGCATACAATTTGGCCTACAAGTTGTATGATACAATAATACAACTTCAAATAATAGAATTACCTTTCTCATCATTTTCAAATTTTACAAGATGGAGTCATAGACATACCTTTCTTCATGCTAAAACTTCTATGAGAATATTCTTGTAAACTTACTTTGGCCAATGAAGATTTCCTTTCTTGTTTGTCATAGTTTGGAGTTCGAGAGAAAATGTTAGTTCATCCATTTTACTCATTTCGAACTTACTTTGCATGAGCTTAGTAAAAACTTTACATAAAGCTTCATTAGTAGCACCGCGAATGATATCATCAATACATACTTGAGAAATTACGATATCAGATTTTTTTTTTTTGATACATAGTTTTATCAATATTATTTTCTATCAAAAAGTTACTTAAACTTTCATATCATGCTCTTGGTACTTGTTCTAAATCAAATAGTGCTTTATCATGTTTGTAATGAATGTTTTTCAAATATAGATAGTTATTTTTGTTGGGAATTCTATCCTAAAAATCAATCGTCAGCCTGTTGATGATTGAATTTGTATATGAATTGATTAATTAATAAAATATTATTTGGCATTATTCATATTTATACATCTTCAAATGAACTCTTGTTATGTGATGAAGTCCTTAGGACTCCCTTATGTTAAAGGAGGATTTATCTTCGAGTCCTTAAACCTGTTCGTGACCAAATGATATACTGTTACTAGGACAACAGCATTATCAAGATTAGGTTGTTGTGTGACATATACGTTGGTTGTCCTCTTAATCAAGGAGTGTGGAGACACTGATATGTTATACAGGTGAAGTGTAGGAGTACATTTCACTGAACGTGACCAATTCTAGAATGCTCTACTGTCGAGAGATGTTCCAAGTGGATATAGATATAAGTATTCCTCAGACCTGAGATCACCACAGTGATTAGCAAGCAACTCACTGTACTTTGGTATCGGACTAGCAGAATTTCTAATTCTGAGATGGAAGGTTACTGGGTGCAATCAAGTACTTGCAAAATCGGTGCGTGAGTCAAGATGGAATTGACCCCTCCTGAAAATAGGAGATAATGCTTTGTGTTCAATTTAGCAAAACCTTGGCCAGGGTAATCCTTGTGATGAGTCACAGAATTTCTAAAGTTGATCACATAATGGATGTACTGATTAAGAGAGTTGACAGAACTCTGAGGTCATCCTAGCATTTAGAGTCAAAGAGATGAATTATACAGTAACCATGATCTAGGATTTTAGAATATTTGCTTCACATATATTCGGCCTATCCGGACGTCGGGTACCATTGCTAGATGGTCACATCGATTAGTGCAGGAAGTCGTTCCTGTGCTACTGGCTTAGGTTCGAACCTATGGGGTTACACGCATAGAAGTTTTCTAGGTTGATCATAAAGGCTGATGGACGATTAAGAATCATCCAGAAATAATTTGGTCAATTTGATTGACAAATTATCATAAGTAAAGGTTGCTGAAAAATAATTAAAAAATTATTGGAGGATTAATTGACAATTAGATTGCTAATTGACTCAATATGATTGCGTGATTGAGCTTGGGATGAGCCAAATTAAATGAGATTCAATTTGGATTTCATCAGGGTTTGACCTAATTGGATTAGGCTCAACCAAAATCAATTCAGGCTTCAATCAAGGTTTGACCTAATTAAATTAGGTTCAACCTAAGTTAATTTGGGCTTATGATTGGTTCATACCCTGATTAGATCAAGGAATTAACTTAGAGAATATTCCTTTAAGTTGTGATCACATTATGTGAATCACAAAGACCATATGTCACCACTTTGTCTTGGCGCCATAACTAATTCTGATTTGATCAAAATTAATCCCTGATTAATTCGAAATTAATTGGGAAGTTTCCTGATGTGATTAGGAGAAAAAAGAAGCATGTGATGCATCCTTTCATGCGCCATAAGAAGGGCTCTAATCAGATTAGAGTGGATCCCTTGAATCAAGGATTGGATGACACATGTCATTTTCTCCTTGCATGGCGCCATGGATTGATTTGATCCTAATTTAGTTAGGATTTAAAATTCAAATGCTGATGGCACATGGTGACACATGGCAAGCATCAGAGATAGGGCGCCATATGAAGGAATTATTCAAAATTTATTGTGAGCAAAATTTACTAAATTGTGAACTAAACAAATTAGGTGGTATGAAGAAAATTTGGTAGATTGAGATTTGATCAAAGGATATGATCAATCTTTTGGGATTTGATCTCATCACTTTGCTTCATCCTCTCATACGCCCAAGCATAAAAGGACATCAGAATATGGCGTGAAGAAATAGGGGTATCTTGATGAGATTTCAGTGAGATTGAAATCAGCCCACACGCCTCTCTTCATTCCTTTTTTATTCACACGCCTAGGGTTTAATAGTTATTCCTTTAGGGCGTCCATAAAGATCTGAGATTTTTGTGAAAAATAAAAAAAAACCTCTTCACCTCCTCTTCATCCTCCATTCACCTCTTGTCTTGGTCCGATCAAAGGTTGATCAATCCAAGAAAGAAAGAAAATTTCAGCCACAGCAGGGTTCTGCGCAAGCTAGCACTTTCGCGGAATCAGATCAACCCGGAGCTTCGCGTGGACGATCCATAGAGGCCGAACACGTGTGCGGCTGCGAGACACAGATCCATAGAGTCTTCACATTCGAAAGGTAAGAGATCCGATCTCTTCTTCATTCTTAGTTAGGTTTAGAACTTGACTAGGGCAGAATTTTCAGATCATGCAATTAATCATGCATAAGTTGTTTTACATAATGTTGTTTAAAGTTTCTGGACTTGTTTATTTCGAGATATGATCTCTTGCATGCTTAGAATTAAATAGTTTAATTCTATCTTTCCGCTGCAATTTTTTAAAAAAAATTACATGCATGCAAAAATCGGCTTGCACTTTCAATTTTTACATAAAACGTCTTCAATGATGTAACCATACAGAAGTGCATTCTACACATTAATTTGATAAAATATAAGGCTCGTAAAGCAATCAAATAAAAATGGTGATCTGTGGCTTCTAATCATGCAAAGATTTCATCAAGATCTATTTCATCTTTTCTTAATTGAATCTTTTAGTAATCACCAATTCTTCTTCATGAAGTACATTTATGAAAAACTCAATTTTGTTCCAATTATAACCAAGTTTTCAGATTTTTCAACAAGATTTCAAAATTTTATCCCTTTCAATAAGATTTAGTTTAACTTAACCAATTATCATCTTATTCATTCTTCTTAATATCTTTTAGACTCAGATTGTTACATGCAAGCAAAAAGATTAACTATATACTTATTATAAAATCTAATTTTAGTGTCTTGAGAATGATCATTAAATAATTATACCTTTATGTTGGCGCTGTGCGGAAGCGTGTGGATCCCTGATAACCGCTAACCTAGAGCATCCCCTAGGACGTCTGGCCGCGTGGAGAAAGAAGGAAGAAGAGATGAAGAACCACAATCACAAACTATGGTTTTCGTGGAGAAGAAGAGGAAGAGAAAAGAGAACGTGTGAGAAAGTTTTCTGGCGGCTCTTATTTCTCCAAAAAATAATACAAGTGATAGCCCTAAAACTGTTTACATCAAGCCTTTATATAGGCTCTCAATTTTAGTCTAATCCCAAGCCAACTCAATCTCCACCTAAGCCACATTGGAAAGCACTCAACCCAAGTCCATGACTTACATGCTCTCTCACCTTGAGTCTAAACCTAGCCCAAGAATGACTTAGACCCTTAGGAACATAAATCACGAAGTCTCTAAGCCAGTCAAAAATTCCCGTCATTGACTGAATGGCACGCCTGGCTCTTCATGGGTTGACCCCAGCTTTCCATGAGTCGACCCCAGTCTTGCAGAAACTAAATTTTGAGCTGATTTTTCTTTGGATGCGCCACATATCAGCCTACAATCTCTACCTTGGTGCTCCAAAGCCTCTGCAAGCTTCTCCTGGTCCATCAATCCCATCAGCGCCACACACCTGAGGAAGCCATTCCTTGGAAGAGTCTTGGTCAGTGCATTTGCTAGGTTCTCCATCGTATGAACTTTGGCTAGCTCCACTTCACATTGTTCCACCAACTCCCTAATCCTGTGGTACCTAATGTCAATATGTTTGGTCCTCGTATGATAGACCAAGTTCTGAACCAAACATAATGCACTCTGGCTATCATAATGCACTCTGACAGCCTCCTGTGCAAATTCCATTTCCAATGCCAATCCTTTCAACCATAGAGCTTCCTTGGCAGCTTCTGTGATGCCAATATACTCCGCTTCCGTTGTAGACAATGCCGTGATTGGTTGCAAGCTTGATCTCCATGACACTGGACCTCCGTTCAAACAAAACACAACCTATGGTAGAACGCCGTGTGTCCATGTCTCCTCCGTAATCAGCATCCACAAAACCAATCATCCGGCTCTGGTTCTCCTTAGTCATGTTGGAATTCTTCTCCTTGCTACCTTCCTGTTCATAGAAAATACCAACTCCAACTGTGCCCACCAAGTATCTGAAAACACCTTTCAGTGCTCTCCAATGCTCCTTGCTAGGGTTAGCCATGAACTTGCCGACCAGGCTAACTGCATGTGCAAGATCTGGTCTACAGCAAACTATGACATACATCACACTCCCAACTCCTGAAGCATATGGAATGCTCTTCATCTCCTCAGCTTCCACCTCAGTCTGTGGTGACACTGTCTTCGAAAGACTGACATGACTGGCTATTGGTAATGGCGCGGTTTCGCTCCATCCATGCCATATCTCCACAATATCTTTCTGATGTAACCTTCCTGATGTTAGAAGTATGCCCTAGAAGCCAATTTGGCTGACGCATTATTTTATTCTGGGACATAAATTTGTACTTGACCTAATAATGAATTTATTAGAATGGGCATTCTTTTCATTCATGTTCTTATGTGTCCATGAATCGTCCAAGAAATTAATAAGATGATGACGCATATTCTCAAGAGTTGAGAATTTGAGGCATGTGTCATTGGTGATTAATTTCTCAATTGCTCCTGATCGATGGATCATCACGAGGACGGTGATCGATCCGCTGAGATTAGTGCACAGATCGCTTTCTTTGATGGACGAGTCTTGAGTCCACAGTGTGGCGACACTGGAGCAATTGTGCAAGTGCTTGTTAGAGAACAAGGGTACTGAACGTGACCATAGCAAGTAGTCACTTGGATGTCTATCCACTCGTCAGTGACTTACTTGATGCTGCAGTTGTATGACTGGTCCTTTGACCTGCGATGCCTTGGCTATTCACAGTGAGGTTGCTGTAGTTTGACGAGCACATAAACATGAGCCCTAGCCAATTGGGTTCTTGTGGTGCAGATTGGCTGCAGTAGGTTCATTGTAGGAGTAGGGGTGCATCTAGATGGAATCTATCGACCTTGATAGGTTAAGAGAGATCCTATGTGATTTATGAGACTGAGTTCGTAAATCCTCGGCCGGGGTAGTATGTATAGTGAAAAAGGAGTTTTCCACTCTCGAACTTAAGTCGAATAAATCTTGACATATGACAGACGATAGGGGTTTGACGAGTTATCCACGACCTCCGTCTTGTCGGGATCTACGATAGAGGGATTGTATCATACACTAACTACACCTAGAGGTTCATCATTCCATTCTGCTGGGTTGCCACTACATGCTGCTAGGTGTCACTGGTGGATTGTGAGACTCAAAGGCATTCACTTGGTGATCAGTGAACCCGAATGAGAAGAGTTGGAATTGTTCCAACCCATTGAAAGGAGTTTTCAATGATATTGTGATAGAGATCGCAATATATCTCACTACCAGACAGAATAGAACCTATGGGGTCACACACATTAGAGGTATTGACTGATCCGATGGTTGAATTGTGATTAGGAATCACAAATAATTTATAATTATGAATTTGATTGATAACTAGCAAGTTGAAGAAGGAATAATTGCAATTTGATTGTAATTTAATTTAATTAATTAGATTTAATTAATTGGACTTGATCATATTAGACACGAGTCCTACTTGGAGTAAGATTCTAAGAATCCTAATTAGATTAGGATTTTAAATTAAATTAGAGTCCTACTAAGAGTAGGATTTCTATAGTCCTAATTAGATTAGGACTGAAATTTAATATGTCCTAATTAGATTAGGATTTCTTAAGTCCTAATTAATTTTAATCTAATAAATTAAGATGGCTCCTAATTGGATTAGGATTGAAGAGTTCAATTGAGTCATGGTTCAATTGAATCCTAATTAGATTAGGATTTGAATGAAAGAAGGAATTGGGTTCACCTAATCCTCTTTAGAAGAGGATTAGACCCTATCTATGTGGCTACACCACCCCACTTAATATGATTAAGTGGGGTGTGATTAAAGAGGGACTAAGAGGGAGGGGCCCACACCCCTCCCATGCCTTTTACGTGAAGAAAAGAGGGAGGGGCGTACCGCCCCTCCTCTTTTCTAAAAGATAAACATGGAGCTCCTATTTTTAAGGAGCTCCACACGGCTAATTAAAAGAGGGAAAGGGGCCCACGCCAAAGGGGGGATTTTCAACCCTCTTTCAGCCGTGAAAAGACTCTCTCTAATCCCTGTTAGCAGCCGCCAACAAGAGAAAAAAAAAGGAGGAGGCGTTGGCTCTCCTTTCTCCCTTCCTTCTTCCACCAAAATAAAAAGGCTGCAACTTGTTGCTCCCTTTTTATTCTTCTTTCTCCAATCCTTCTTGTTCAAGGGAGAGCAATCAAGGAGTTGTTTGCTGCAAGAAGAAAGAGATTCATCCATCCAAAGTCTTCTCTGCAAGGGAGCTAGCACCCCGGGGAGATTCAAAGGCTTCAATCGGTCCTCTCCTCGTGTGGATACCTGTAGAGGCCGGACGCGTGTGCGGCTTTAAGCGAACCTTCAACAAATACCACGATCATCAGATTGCGGTGATCATCTACCCATACAAGGTGAAGATCTGATCTTCTTAATCATATAAAAAGTATTTAATCCTAATCTATCTACGAACGACGGTTTTAAAATATCTATCTACGAACGACGGTTTTAAAATATGTTCATGCGATGAACGGAATCTCGCGCATGTTTTTCGCTGCGCGCAGAATTTTTCTGAAATTTTCTGCGGCGTGCGAGGGATTCCAACAGTGGTATCAGAGCAAAGGTCCAAGAGTTGTGACCGATCTCCGGAAACTCTCACGCGTGATCGTGTGACGAAGCGTGGCTCTCCGTCCGGAGGCGTATAAAGATGCGTGCTCTGATAGGTATACATGGGTGTCACCCTATTTTTAATAGGACCGAACCCATGTAGGAGTGGAGACTCCCCCCAACAGTGGTATCAGAGCCATGGTTGCGTAGATTAAGATTAGGATTAAATGATTAAGGCATAATAGATCTGAAAATTTAAAGATTATGCTTGCTGAATTTTTCTGCATGCAGAATTTTCAGCTTGCTGATTTTTCTGCATGCTGATTTTCTATGCAATTAGATTAATGATTCTATTGATTTGTTAATGAGATTAAAAATATTTAGAATCATATCTTGCATGATCAGCAACTCATAAGATGACATAATCTGTTAAATATTCAGATATGTAAATTTTATTTAATGCATGAGATGCGTATGGTGATGATCATGGATGGACCCTTTAATTATGCTGAAATGTTCTGCAATGTCTGAGATGTTCTGTGATGTTATGTGATGCATGTAAATCAGATTTTTAGATGCCTGCGTGCATCTTATATTGATGTATTAGAGACCTGCGTGTCTCATGAAAAAGGGTTGTAACTATTATTTAATTTTATTTATTTTTAAAGTTATCTGGGATGTAATCTGTGATGTGTTTGCATGTCAATGGTTGATCGGTGCATGCCTCTACAAGCACGATTTGCGCGGATCGAGATCAAGGGTTGATTGGAGATGGATCAAGGAGTTGATCGCAATTGGACCAAGGGTGCTCAAGATCGAGTCAAGAGTTGAAGACGATCTAACCAATTGACGTGCATGTGCTTGTACTATGACCCCATCCTGGATCCATGATCATCACCAGTTTAATTTTTGTTATTATGCCTGGATGTTTATGTTTATGTTTATGCATAGCGGTTAGATAATTATTTGCATGAGATGTAGATAATTAAATAAAAGAGACCTAAATTAAATCTCCTCGAAAATATTAAGTCCATAGGTCTTCCACCGTAGTAGAGCTGCTAAGGTCTTTCCGACGTTGATTTGTCTCGGCTGGATACAGTGGGCAAGTTGCATCGGGGGACTGGACCTCTCTATTAGGCATGAGATGTTGTAGGGGTAAAGATAGGGTTGGGCCCAATAACTGTTAGGTGAGGGACCCAATGACGGCTTTACTTCTGCGGTTATACGGTGGGTCCGACTTAACTAAGGAATGGGGCCAATAACTGTTAGGTGAGGTCTTCATTACTTAGAGACCTGATAGCGCTACAACTTGCTTGAGAAGCATTGTACAAGAGTTGTACACTCATCGTTTATTTGTCACCAATAACTATTAGGTGACGTGGTATGTAAATTGGTGGGACCGTAGCACCCCACTTGAAACCTAGAGTCGCAAGGTTTTCGTTTCTCTACCTGAGGAGTGTGAGAGATTCGAGAAAATAGTGGGAGATATATTTGTTTTAAAAGGCCCTAAAATAAATAGAATTCAAGTACAAAATTCTAACTAGAATCTTTACTCTCTAAGGATTAAAAAGTTAGCTTCTAGACTCTTAACTCATATCCTATAGAACAACCGTTTGACCAAACCCAATTATAATGACTGGCTCTGCAATTACAAAATAGTTTTGAATTGTGAGAAATTAGGGTATGTGCTAGACCATGAAATTCCCGTGTTACCGGTTTGTCCGGTCACTATCAGCGTATGACGCATGCTAAGTGGACGAACAATGACAATAAAGTTAGGTGCTGCACAAAGGCATCCATGTCCAATGAATTTTAATGCCAGCATGAGAACATGAAGATTGCCAGGGACATATTATATCACTTACAAGAGTTGTATGGTGAACAGAGTCACGCAGCATGTTTTGAAGTGTCCAAAAGGCTCTTCAAGGCCAAGATGTGTGATGGGCAGTCTGTCCATGATCATGGTTTGACCATGATAAAGAACTTAGAGGAGCTTGAGAAGCTCGGCATGACCATGCACAAGGAATTGCAAACGGATTTGATCCCGCAATCCCTTCTAGCTTCATATGAACAGTTTATAGTAAATTACCATATGAACAAGATTGTATGCACCAAAATAGAATTGTTAAATAAAATTGGCAACTACTTTAGGGACCTTGAAGAGTTCAAGGGGCATCGTTCTCGCTGTCGAGTTGGTTTGTACTTCCAAGAGAGAGTCTACTTGGAAGAAGAAGAAACCTGTGAAAAGGCAGAAGACCGAGAAAAGGCCAAGTAAGGAAGTTCCAAAAAAAAAAAAAGGCCGATTGCAAGGAAAAGTGTTTCCATTGCATCATAAGACGGCCATTGGAAGAGGAACTGTCCTACATACATGGAAAGCATAAAGAGTAAGAAGGGTGACAGACCTTCAGAAGGTATGCCAGATATGCTCATTATTAAAAGGATACTTAGGGACTGTTACCTGTTGCAAACAGAAATTTGATTTCTGTATCTTGTTTAGCACAGAAAGATTTTTATAAGACTATTGTTCAATTTGTTTGAGAAATAAATTGGATGCATATGGTTTTATGATTGACCGTCTCTATCACTTACATTTGGATGTACCTGTGAATGTATCTGAGTAAACAGTGAGTACCATAGGATCCAAAAGGATCTAGAGATGAGATAAATCTAAAGTATTTGTGGCACCTCAGGCTTGGTCATATAGGAGAAGACAGAATAAACAAATTGAAGAAATATGGGCTTCTGAGCTCATTGACTTTCGAGTCATATCCGATTTGTGAATTCTGCCTTCAAGGAAAGATGACCAAATTATCCCTTTTAGGACATGGGAGAGGTCCACTGCGATACTTACCCTAGTACACACTTATGTGTGTGGCCCATTCGATGTACAAGCTAGGGGTTGTAATTTTTACTTCATTTACCGATGATTACTCACGGTATGGATATGTGTATGAGACACAAATCTGAAATTTTTGAAAGGTTCAAAGAGTTCAGATATGAAGTAGAAAAACAAACAGAAAAACTCATTAAGGTTCTTCGATCAGATCGAGGAGGTGAATACCTTAGTGGAGAGATCCGTGATTATCTCAAGGAGAATGGTATAGTTTCATAATGGATCCCTTCTGGTACACCTCAGCTTAACGGAGTGTCGGAGAGGAGGAATCAGATCCTATTGGATATTGTCAGGTCCATGATGAGCTTCACTGATCAACCCTTGTTTCTTTAGAGAGATGCCCTATTTTCAGCTATTTACATATTGAATAGTGTTTCCTCTAAGTCTGTTCCTACCACACTATATGAGATATGACATGGTAAGAAGCTGAGTCTTGGTTATTTCAAGATTTGGGGATGTCCGGCCCAAGTCAAATGACAACAGGCGGACAAGTTAGAGGATAGGACAATTAGTGCTCGTTTTATAGAATATCCTAAAGAGTTATTTGGATACTGATGACCCAAAGATTGATTTAAAGATTGATTTTGATGATCACAAAAATCTTGAAGTATAAATACTAATGTTTGTGTTGCAAGGAGAAAAATATTCATTTTGCAAGGAACATAGCAAGCTGGAAGAACACAAGAAGGCCTCCAAAGCTCTCAAGAAAAGTTGGAAGAAAGTTACACTTCATTGGCCCAAGTTTCAAGTTCAAAGGACTCAAGTTGGAAGAGCAAATTCAAAGGAAAATCCAAAAGAATAGTCCTCGAGTCGACTCCTGGATAGTCCGAGTCGACTCCAGGGAGTAACAAGGCAGAAACACAGAGAAGCTATTTTGGACCCTGAGAGCCGAGTCGACTCCTGAGGAACTCGAGTCGACTCCGATGGTTGGCAGGTCGACTCCAAAGGAAGCTAGAGTCGACTCCTAGAGGAAAACAAGCAAAAAGTCAGAGAGCCAATTTCAGACACTGAGAGCCGAGTCGACTCCCGCAAAATCCGAGTCGACTCCGAGGCAGCGCAACCCCAAAGACAGAAGACGACATTTTCGTCTCTGAGAGGCGAGTCGACTCCAAGACAGTTCGAGTCGACTCCAAGGCAGCGCGACCCCAAAAGACAGAAGACTGTTTTTTGGATACTGAGGGCCGAGTCGACTCCGAGACAGTTCGAGTCGACTCCGAGACAGCGCTACACCAAAAGACAGAAGACAGTGTTTTTGTCTCTGAGACTCGAGTCGACTCCAAGACAGTTCGAGTCGACTCCAAGGCAGCGCTACTCCAAAAAGACAGAAGACTGTTTTTCGGATACTGAGAGCCGAGTCGACTCCGGAACAGTTTGAGTCGACTCCAAGACTGAACGAGCCAAAAGACAGAAGATCGGGAGTTCGGCCTCTGAGCGCCGAGTCGACTCCCAGAATTCACGAGTCGACTCGAGTAAGCAAAGTTGAAAAATGCATCCATGGATTCCTTGGGATGAGCCGACTCCAAAAGTACAAGGTCAGCTCCAGATTTTGGCGAGTCGACTCCGGGTTAAGTCGAGTCGACTCCCAGTCGAGAAGACCACTTTAATTCAAATCTGGAACAGTTGCCGAGCCGACTCCAGAAAAGCATGAGTCGACTCCTGCTACAGTCGAGTCGACTCCAGATCGCGCGAGTCGACTCCGCTCCCAATGGGAACTTTGTCAGGAGTTGCAGACTGTGGACAACGGCTCTATTTTTGTCTCTAACTGCTAGATTTCTGGTTCCACGACATGTAAAGCTATAAAATCAAGAGGAGAGCTAGGGGAGACGGTATGGAAGTGGGTGAGAACATTTAGGAAAGAGATTTAGAAGAGATTACAAGAAAAATCTCCCTAAAGCACAAAAGGGCCATTCAAAGCAAAATAGAGAGAAGAAGAGCATCCAAGTGAATCCCAAAGCTTCCTCTTCAACTGTGTGCTGCCTCGGTGATCCTCTACTTCGTGCAAAATCAGAAGAGGGTCAAGTGAAGAAGAAGCCGAGTTCCTCCATCTACGAATTAGTTTGAGGGCTTCTTCTCTTTACCTTACTTATTTATATTTGCTATATCTGCTTAAGTGAGAAGCTTGTATTTGTCTTTAAACCTTTGTTTTAATATCTTGTAACTTGATTCAATCAAGGGATTGAATCAAGGGGTTAAGGTTTGTTGGTGAGCCAAAGGGAAAACCAACGGTGTTAGGTTGTGGTTGGTGAGCCTTTGGGAAAACCAATTGGGTTGATTGTGAACCCGAAAAACAATCGTTGTAAGGTTGTGGTTGGTGAGCCTGTGGGAAAAACCAACTGGGTTTGATTGTGAACCCGGAAAAACAATCGGTTGGTTCTAGTCGGTGAGCCTGTGAAAACCGACCGAGTTCGTTGTTATCTCGCAAAACAACAAGTTGGGTTGTGAGCTTGTAAAACAACCGGCTGTAATCTGTAGGATTATAGTGAAATTCCCAAGAGGTCTTGGGGAGTGGATGTAGGTGCTGGGGTGCACCGAACCACTATATGTTTGTTGTGTTTGTAATGATTCTTGTCATTGTCTAACTTACTCACTTACTTACTTAGATAAATTGCTTGCTTAACTTTTATCCGCGCATCCTTTAGTTGCAAGCATATTCAATCTAGTCATATTCTATACATCAAACTGTTGCTAAGTTTAAATTTCACTGTGCATCTATATAACTTAGCATAATTAATTGAAAAGTTTTAGAAGTAGTCTAAAAGTTTAAAAAGACCCAATTCACCCCCCCTCTTGGGTTGTATCTACTGGGCAACAAGTGGTATCAGAGCAGGTGCTCTAAGATTAATTATTGATCTCACGATCAAGAGCCAAAGATCATGACAACTCAAATAGATAGTTTTCTAGGAGAAGGACAATTAATTGATACACCTCCACTATTTAATGGCATAAACTATACACATTGGAAAGCACGCATGCGCATTTTTATACAATCACTTGATTATAATCTATGGAGTATTTTAGTCAATGGAACACACACAAACACTAGTCATAATGAGAAAATGGTTCAACAAAATTCAAAAGCCATGAACCTATTATATTGTGCATTAGATAGGAATGAGTTTAATTGCATATCTTCTTGCATGACTGCTAAAGAAATATGGAATATGCTTGAAGACAAATATGAATGCACTAACAAATCTGAAACATCATGTGTAAAAGAAGAGCAGTATCATCCATGCTTCGTGGCACATGAGGTACGTGCTGAAACTGAAAACACTTTTACATTTGATGAACTTCACGATGCCTTTTCTGATTTGTATTTAGAATATAAGAAACTTATTTGTAAGAACAAGAACTTAAAGAATGAAAATCAAATCCTAATAGATGAACTACTGAAACTAACTAATAAAACTGAAATCTTAATTAAAGAAAATAAAGAACTAAATCAAAGAAATCAACTTCTCAGCGAAAGCCATGATAAACTTAAGAAAAACAATGAATTACTTTCAGAAGATAACAGAAGATTAACTAAAAAAGTTGACAAATTAAAACCTATTGTTGAAAGATTTACTTTCAGCTCTGAAAAATTGAACCTAATGATAAATAATCAAAGAGCTGAATTTGACAAAGTTAGATTGGGATATCAACCATGGTACATCCAAAAATCTTTCAAGAATACAGTTGTTAAATCCTCCATTGCCTATCCTAAAACAGATTTTTATAAATATGATGAACAAAAGTTAATTAAAATCCCTTTTGCTCATCCTGAAATAGTTTTTCATAAATTCAATGAACCTAATGAACAAAATCAGAAAATTAAAAATTCATCATCTACTTATGTTAAATCTATGACTGTTAAATTTAACAAGAATATGTAGAAATACACATCTTGTAATCCTAAAATCTACAGGCCTATGGACAAAATAGCTATTAAGAAAATATGGGTTCCAAAAGGAACAATAATAGCTAACCTGCAAGGACCCAAAAGAGTTTGGGTTCCTAAGTTGAAAATCTGATTATTTTTCAGTAGGTGTGTCTAGCTCTCCAAGGTTCTAATAAAAGATATTATCTGAACAATGGGTATTCTAGACACATGTTGAAGAATGGAACTTAAATGTAAACAAGAAAAATAATTAAAATAGAAGAAATAACTTCAAATTTCTCCATCTTTCTATATTATACTTTACTTATTGTTGGATAAGTTGCTAGATGATTAATCAATTTATTAAGAATAACTCTATGAATTCTCTATATGCTTGATTGAGAGCTTTTATCCATGGCATTATTGTTTATTGATCATAGATATGAAAATGTGTATTTGGTATGCCTTTGAAGATATGCACTATAAATACCAAGATTAAAGAAACCATCTTTGGCATATAATATCAACTCATGCGAGTATGGATTTATTTTTAAAAGACTTTGTCATTGGTTTACTTAGATTATCTTCTACAAGGTCAAAGTTTGCTATGCATATTAACTAAGGAAACAAACAAAAACCAATTTCTAAATCCAAAGATGTTGTTTCCAACACTAAGTTTTCAACAGCGTACATTGGTTTTGTTCTTGGCACTTAAATTGAAATATTTTCTGCATTGGCACAAACTCACAAAAAGGGATCAAATGAAAAAGGTTTGCAAACTATGAAAATAAAGAAGTATCATGGCATAGTGTTGAAAACCAATTTTGTATTAAGTTGTGCACAGAAAATAATATTGAATGCAATTGTTTCTGCACCAAGAACACCATAAGTAAAATAGGGTTAATAGAATTCTTGAAGAAATGAAAAAGACAATTGTGTATGATAGTCATCTACTTAAATGATTTTTAAAAGCTATCATCACTGCTTGTCATACATATGATTTCTATTAGGTCTATTATTGATGAAAACTCCATTTGATCTTCTGAAAAATAGAAAATGATCTATTGCATATCTTTCATATTTTTCAGTAGCTTATGATATGCTTGATATGGTCTTTTGAAAATAATGCCAAATCTGATAAAGATATTTCTATCCTTGGATATCATTCATCAAGCAATGCGTATAGAATATTCAATGAAAAGATTCTAGTTGAAGAAATATCAATTCAGTTTATTCTTTATGAGACTAATGATTTATTATCAAAATACTAAAATCAATTATATATGTATATGGTTAATCTTTTATATATAACAATCTGAAAACTTGTTAATAATTAGAACCAAATTGAGTTTTTCAGAAATGCACTTAATGAAGAAAAATTGATAACTACTAAAAGACTAAATCAAGAAAAGATGAAATAAATCTTGATGAAATTCTTGCATGATTAGAGGTAAAGATCACCATTATCATTTGCTTGCTTTATGAGCTTTATATTCTGTTAAATGAATGTGTAGAATACACTCCTGTGTGGTTATTTCATTAAAAAAAAAGGATCTATGTAAAATAACCACCTTATTTGAAAACACTCATTACAAATATGATAAAGCAATTTGTGATTTGGAACAAGCATCAAAAGCATGATAGAATAATTATTTTATCATATACCTAATAGACCAGATTGTGTGATCATTATGTGACCTTGTGCAAGACTTCAATCTAACTCTAATGAATCATAATTTATTGATAACAAATGAATCATAATCTGGATTTTGATAGAAACAATTGTTTAAGGCAATTTGATCAAAACTTAGCTAGCATGTCTTATTGATAATTATCTTAAGCAAATAGAATCTAAGCTAAATTGATTCTGAAAATAAAAAATTGATTTGACCTTGATAAATCTTTCTATTGCCTCACATGCTTGTCCTTGAACCATCTTGGTTAATGAAACTATCTCTTTAGTTCAAGTGATATGTGCTTGCTTATATTTAGGCAATCTCTTGAATAAAGTGACTCAACATGCAACTATTGTCATATCTTATATTGAGTCATCTAGTTAAAAAAAAAATATGTTGGATGAATGTTTTGTATCTTGAAGAAACTAATGACTTTCTTTCAAGAAAGAAAAGGAGTTTGTTAATAATGCAGGATCCTTGAGCAAGAAAATGAGAGATCTCAACTTGAAGGATATCTCCATGTAAGATACAATAAACATTCACATGCAAACAAGAGAGAGGACCTTCTTCAGCCAAAAGTTCATACATAAGAAATCTAGTAGGTATTTGACTGAAGAATGCAGAATGAATTGGTAATTCTAGATACTTCTCTCATAAATTAATTGAGCAAAGTCAATAACTTAAATCTTATTATGGCATGATTAAAGTCTTTAATTATAAATTTTTGATATCATGTCTATATATATATATATTGATTGACTTATACTTTTAGAAATTGTTTCATGGTTTGCCCAAACTAAAATATATCTTTGCCTATGTCATAACCATGAAATACACAAGTTTATGCTTAAAATTTTGATTTAAAATAACTTGTGAGAAATTATGAATCCTTGAGCACAATGAAAATGTTGTTTGCATGATATACATCTATATGATACATAAGATTATTTCTTTATTCTACTCTTTCATGTAAATTACTTGAGAATAACAAAAAGAGAGAGATAAAGAAAAGAAAATGGATATTATTCAAGAGATGTAAAATCTAAGCAAAGGCAAATACTTCAATCTTAAGGAAAAGCAAAACAAGCATAATATATTCGGCACATTTGGATGGGATAAAATCCATAATTAATTACACTTAAACAGGAAGAGTTTGAAGTGAACATTTTAACCTTTCTATATTGCTCATCATAGGGATGGTGCCAATGGGGAGGCTAGTGGTAGTACCCGGCACTATTTGACCCAACTATTCGGTGTAGGGTATATTAGGAACGGCACAAGAGGGAGGCTAGTGGTAGTACCTCGTGCCCCTTCCAACTCCACCGGATAGGGAGCAAATAGAGTATAAAGCATAAGAAAGTAAAAACGAAAAACAATAACAAAATGTTCGTTAATTGATTAAGAAAAGAAATTCAAAAAAATGAATGACAAAGTAAATGAAGGGAGAAAAATATTCATTTTGCAAGGAACATAGCAAGCTGGAAGAACACAAGAAGGCCTCCAAAGCTCTCAAGAAAAGTTGGAAGAAAGTTACACTTCATTGGCCCAAGTTTCAAGTTCAAAGGACTCAAGTTGGAAGAGCAAATTCAAAGGAAAATCCAAAAGAATAGTCCTCGAGTCGACTCCTGGATAGTCCGAGTCGACTCCAGGGAGTAACAAGGCAGAAACACAGAGAAGCTATTTTGGACCCTGAGAGCCGAGTCGACTCCTGAGGAACTCGAGTCGACTCCGATGGTTGGCAGGTCGACTCCAAAGGAAGCTAGAGTCGACTCCCAGAGGAAAACAAGCAAAAAGTCAGAGAGCCAATTTCAGACACTGAGAGCCGAGTCGACTCCCGCAAAATCCGAGTCGACTCCGAGGCAGCGCAACCCCAAAGACAGAAGACGACATTTTCGTCTCTAAGAGGCGAGTCGACTCCAAGACAGTTCGAGTCGACTCCAAGGCAGCGCGACCCCAAAAGACAGAAGACTGTTTTTTGGATACTGAGGGCCGAGTCGACTCCGAGACAGCGCTACACCAAAAGACAGAAGACAGTGTTTTTGTCTCTGAGACTCGAGTCGACTCCAAGACAATTCGAGTCGACTCCAAGGCAGCGCTACTCCAAAAAGACAGAAAACTGTTTTTTGGATACTGAGAGCCGAGTCGACTCCGGAACAGTTCGAGTCGACTCCAAGACTGAACGAGCCAAAAGACAGAAGATCGGGAGTTCGGCCTCTGAGCGCCGAGTCGACTCCCAGAATTCACGAGTCGACTCGAGTAAGCAAAGTTGAAAAATGCATCCATGGATTCCTTGGGATGAGCCGACTCCAAAAGTGCAAGGTCAGCTCCAGATATTGGTGAGTCGACTCCGGGTTAAGTCGAGTCGACTCCCAGTCGAGAAGACCACTTTAATTCAAATCTGGAACAGTTGCCGAGCCGACTCCAGAAAAGCATGAGTCGACTCCTGCTACAGTCGAGTCGACTCCAGATCGCGCGAGTCGACTCCGCTCCCAACGGAAACTTTGTCAGGAGTTGCAGACTGTGGACAACGGCTCTATTTTTGTCTCTAACGGCTAGATTCTGGTTCCACGACATGTAAAGCTATAAAATCAAGAGGAGAGCTAGGGGAGACGGTATGGAAGTGGGTGAGAACATTTAGGAAAGAGATTTAGAAGAGATTACAAGGAAAATCTTCCTAAAGCACAAAAGGGCCATTCAAAGCAAAATAGAGAGAAGAAGAGCATCCAAGTGAATCCCAAAGCTTCCTCTTCAACTGTTTGCTGCCTCGGTGATCCTCTACTTCGTGCAAAATCAGAAGAGGGTCAAGTGAAGAAGAAGCCGAGTTCCTCCATCTACGAATTAGTTTGAGGGCTTCTTCTCTTTACCTTACTTATTTATATTTGCTATATCTGCTTAAGTGAGAAGCTTGTATTTGTCTTTAAACCTTTGTTTTAATATCTTGTAACTTGATTCAATCAAGGGATTGAATCAAGGGGTTAAGGTTTGTTGGTGAGCCAAAGGGAAAACCAACGGTGTTAGGTTGTGGTTGGTGAGCCTTTGGAAAAACCAACTGGGTTGATTGTGAACCCGGAAAACAATCGTTGTAAGGTTGTGGTTGGTGAGCCTGTGGGGAAAACCAACTGGGTTTGATTGTGAACCCGGAAAAATAATCGGTTGGTTCTAGTCGGTGAGCCTGTGAAAATCGACCGAGTTCGTTGTTATCTCGCAAAACAACAAGTTGGGTTGTGAGCTTGTAAAACAACCGGCTGTAATCTGTAGGATTATAGTAAAATTTTCAAGAGGTCTTGGGGAGTGGATGTAGGTGCTGGGGTGCACCGAACCACTATATGTTTGTTGTGTTTGTAATGATTCTTGTCATTGTCTAACTTACTCACTTACTTACTTAGATAAATTGCTTGCTTAACTTTTATCCGCGCATCCTTTAGTTGCAAGCATATTCAATCTAGTCACATTCTATACATCAAATTTTTCCACAATTGGTTTGTACTTATGTACCTCATTTTTAAGAATAAAATTTTCTTTAGCCAATTCTTCCTTATCATTTTTAAGGGATTCAACATTTTGCGCAAGTGAGGTATTACTATTCAGTAGGGATTTAACTTTTAGATTTAATTTCTTAATTTGTGTTTTTGCCGTTTCATTTTCAATGCTAAGTTTTGAATTTTTATTTTCTAGGTCAATGGTGTTAACATTTTTAACGCTCTCCTTCTCAATCAATAGGTTTTTAATATCATCCTTTAGTTTTTGATTGGAGGCCTTTAATTCTTTATTCTTTGCTCCTAGCATACTACAATCACTCATGAGTTCTTGAAAAGCTTCATATAATTCTTCTAATGTAAAATTTTTAGTTGAGCTTTGACATACCTCATCGTCTTCGAATGCCATGAAGCACAAGTTGGCGGTCTCCTCCTTCTCTTCCTCGGAGGAGGATGTGTCACTATCATCCCACGTTGCTTTCAACGCCTTCTTCTTCTTCTTTCCAAAGTGCTTCTTCTGTTGAGGGCATTCGGAACGGATGTGTCTCAATCTCTTGCAATCATAACATATGATTGGGTCTCTTTCCTTTTCTTTTTCCTTTTCCCAATCATTTCTCCCTCCAAACTTCTTTCTTGGGAAGGGTTTCTTTCTTCTCATGAATTTCTTAAACTTCTGTTGACCCCCTAATGGATTTTGATGAATACAAAACACTAGAGAATAATTCCATTTATCTTAACAATTTACTTGAGGATTTCATGTGTTTAATTAAGAATATTGTTAAGAAATGTCTAGGCAAGTTTCCATAATTTTATGAATTTATTGAAGAATTTTTGAGCTGAAGAAAACAGATCAGGGACAGCCGAGACGTCTCTGACACAAACAGGAAGAACTGGCACGACTGGAGACGTCCCCGGCACCTGCCGAGTCGTCCCCGCGATAGCGGAGTCGACTCTCTCAGTAGCGGAGTCTGTTAGGATCCCACATATGCCATGAAAATTCGAAATAATTTTCAGATTGCAGCGGAAAAACATATGCGGGATCCGTTCATCGCATGAACGTGTTTTAAAACCTTTCATTTGTAGATAGATTAGAATTAAATTATTTTAAACCATTTTAAAATCATTAAGAAGATTAGATCTTCACCTTGTGCGGGTAGATGGTCTCCGCAAATCTGATTTACGTGGTATTTGATCAAGGCTCAGTGGAAGCCGCAAACGCGTCCGGCCTCTACAGGTATCCACACGAAGTACTGACTCGATCGAAGCCTTTGGATCTCACCGGGGTGCTAGCTCCCTTGCAGAGATGACTATGGATGGCTGAAGTCCTCTCCTTTGAATCAACCTTTGATTGGCTTGAGAGGAAGAAGAAGAAGGATGGATTTAGGAAGAAGAAAACAAGACCCGCAGCCTTTCTCTTTTTCTTCCTTTTGGAACCAAGATGAAGAAGGAAGAGGGCGTCCCAAGCTTTTCTTTTTCTTCTCTTGATTGTGGCTCAAAGGAGGAAGATGGAGGAGGGTGCTCACGGCTGGAATGAGGAGAAAAAACCTACTTTTTTTTCGAAATTCCATGCTCCCTTTTAATTAGTTACGAGATAAGGATGAGTTCCTATTTTTTAGGAACTCATCTTTATCTCTTCTTTTGGCTAACAAGGAGGGGCGTGCGCCCCTCCTCTTTCTCCCACGCACACCCCAAGGGGAGGGGCGTGGGCCCCTCCCTCAAGTTCATTTAAATCTGCTATTTAAATAAATTAAAGGGGGTTTTAATTTGGGTCCATTGCATGAGTCCAATCCTAGTCAAAATAGGATTTTTATGAACCCATTTCAATTTCCTCCAATTTCTAATCCAATTAGAATTTAATTGAGCCATGACTCTATTGAACTCTTCAATCCTAATCCAATTAGGAGTCATGAAATTAATTAGATTAAATTTAAAATTAATTAGGACTTAAGAAAATCCTAATCTAATCAGGACTTGTTCAATTTTCAGCCCTAAGACAATTTGGACTTTAGAAATCCTATTCTAAATAGGATTCTAATTTAATTTGAAATTCTAATCCAATTAGGACTCCAAAGATCCTACTCCAAGTAGGACTCATGATCTAGTCCAATTAATTAAATCCAATTAATTAAATTAAATTACAATCTGATTACAGTTATTCCTTCTTCTAGCCACTAACTCTTAGCGGGTTTTCATTTATCAATCTAATTGATTATTTGTGATTCCTAATCACATTCAACCATTGGATCGGTCAATACCTCTAATGTGTGTGACCCCATAGGTTCCATTCTGACTGGTAGTGAGATATATTATGATCTCTATCACAATATCATTGAAAACTCCTTTCAATGGGTTGAAACAATTCCAACTCAACTCACCTGGGATTATCGACCATCGAGATGATCCCTGTGAGTCTCACCATCCACCAGTGACACCTAGCAGTATGTAGTGGCCACCCAGCAGAATAGAATGATGAACCTCTAGGTGCAGCAATCGTATGATACAGTCCTTCTATCGTGGATCCCTACAGACCGGAGGTCATGGATAACTCGTCAAACCCCGTCGTCTGTCATGTGTCTAGATTTATTCGACTTGAGTTCGATAGTAGAAAACTCTTTCTCCACTTTATATTTCTGCCCTGGCCAAGGTCTTAGAACTCAGTCTAACAAATCACATAGGATCACTCCTCTTCTATCAAGGTCGATAGATTCCATGTAAGTGCATACCCTACTCCTACAGTGAACTTACTGCAGCCAATCTACACTACAAGGACCCATATGGCTAGAGACCATGTATACATGTAGTCAAACTACAATAACCTCACTGTGAGTAGCCGAAGTATCGCAGGTCAAAGGACCAGTCATACTACTGCAACATCAAGCAAGTCACTGACGAGTGGATAGACATCCAAGTGACTTCTTGTCTTGGTCACGCTCAGTACCCTTGTTCTCTAACAAGCACCTGCACTCTCACTTCAGTGTCCCTACACTGTGGACTCGAGTCTCGTCCATCCATAAGGAAAGCGATCTGTGCACTGAGCGTATATCATTAGAGGTAGACATACATCTAACAATCTCCCACTTGCACTAAAGCCAATCAGCCATATATCTAAGTCCCATCTTCTCAAGGTGGGCTTCAGTCTTCTGCTGACTTAGCTGTTTAGTAAGCGGGTCTGCCACGTTGTTCGCGGAGTCTACTCTCTGTACCTCGACATATTTCTTCTCGAGATAGTCGCGTATGAGGTGGAAACGCCGCTCTATGTGCTTGGACTTCTGATGAGACCTTGGCTCCTTAGCGAGAGCTATGGCGCCATTATTATCGCAGTAGAGTGTGATGGCATCTGATGGCATTACATCTAGCTCTGCAATAAATTTTTGAACCAGAAGGCTTCCTTTGCAGCTTCAGAGGCGGCGATATACTCAGCTTTCATGGTAGAATCAGCAATGATCGGTTGTTTGGAACTCTTCCAATTTACCGTACCACCATTGCACAAGAACACATATCCAGATGTAGACTTTCTATCATCAATATCAGTCATAAAGTCTGAATCTGTGTATCCTTCTACCTTTAACTCCGATGCTACTCCAAAGACCAAGAACAAATCTTTAGTTCTTCTTAAGTACTTAAGAATGTTCTTCACAGCTATCCAGTGCTCTTCGCCTGGATTCGACTGATATCTTCTAGTGACACTCACAGCAAGGGCTATATCAGGTCGTGTACATAGCATGGCATACATGAGGCTCCCTATTGCAGAAGCATAAGGAATCCTGCTCATGCGTTGAATCTCTTCAGATGTGTTGGGGCACATCTTTTTGGAGAGATGAATCCCATGCCTAAGGGGTAATAGACCCCTCTTGGAGTTTTCCATACTGAACCTCTTCAGTACCTCCTCTATGTACATCTTCTGTGAAAGGCCAAGCATCCTTTTAGATCTATCCCTATAGACCTTTATCCCCAAAATGTAGGATGCTTCCCCAAGGTCTTTCATGGAGAACTCTTTTGATAACCAGACCTTGACCGAGGTTAGCATAGGAATATCATTTCCTATTAGGAGGATGTCATCCACGTACAGTACGAGGAACACGACAGCACTCCCACTAACCTTCTTGTAAACACACGGTTCCTCTTCGTTCTTGATGAACTCAAACGATTTGATCGCATCATTAAAACGAGTGTTCCAACTCCGAGATGCTTGCTTTAGTCCATAGATGGACCTTTGCAGCTTGCAGACCTTGTGATCTCCATCACTGGAAGTGAAACCCAAAGGCTGCTCCATATAGATATCCTCATCAAGATATCCATTCAGAAAAACAGTTTTCACATCCATTTGCCATATTTCATAATCATGAAACGCTGTGATAGCAAGTAATGTTCGAATGGATTTTAGCATGGCTACAGGTGAAAAAGTCTCCTGATAGTCAATGCCTTCGCGCTGACTATACCCTTTCGCCACTAGCCTTGCCTTATAGGTCTCTACCTTCCCATCCGAACCTATCTTTCTTTTATAGATCCATTTGCATCCAATAGGTACTATACCTTCTGGTGGATCTACTAAGGTCCAGACTTGGTTGGAATACATGGAGTCTATCTCTGACTTCATGGCTTCCAGCCATTTCTCGGAATCGATATCTGATATCGCCTCGTTGTAGGTCTTGGGATCCTGTACATGTTCCCTATCTCCCATGAGGAACATTTCCTCGGTGTCCTCTACTAGTATACCTAAGTATCTATCGGAAGGATGGGAGACCCTACTAGATCTACGAGGTGGAGGAGGTACTACGTGTACTGGCTCTGTATGAATAGGTTCTATAGGATCCATGACTCGTTGCTTTTCAGAGACTCTCTCTTCAAGCTCAATTTTTCTCCCACTGCCTCTATCAAGAATAAACTGTTTTTCCAAGAAGACGGCATGTCGGCTCACAAACACATTGTGATCCTCTGAGATGTAAAAATTGTATCCTAATGACTCTTTAGGATATCCAATGAAACGAGTACTTATGGTCCTAGGCTCTAACTTGTCCGCCTGTAGTCGCTTGACGTGGGCCGGACATCCCCAAATCTTGAGATGACCAAGACTCGGCTTCTTACCATGCCATATCTCATACGGTGTGGTAGGAACAGATTTAGAGGGAACTCTATTCAATAAATAAATCGCGGATAATAAGGCATCTCCCCAAAGAAACATAGGCAGTTCTGTGAAGCTCATCATGGATCGGACCATATCCAATAGAGTCCAATTCCTCCTTTCTGACACCCCGTTGAGTTGAGGTGTACCCGGAGGTGTCCATTGTGAGACTATGCCATTCTCCTTGAGATAATCCCGGAATTCTCCACTAAGGTATTCTCCTCCTCGATCTGATCGAAGAACCTTAAGGGTTTTTCCAGTCTGTTTTTCTACTTCATTTCTGAACTCTTTGAACTTTTCAAAAGACTCAGATTTGTATCTCATAAGATACACATACCCATATCGTGAATAGTCATCGGTAAAGGTAATGAAGTATGAATAACGACCCCTGGCTAGCACATCGAATGGGCCACACACATCAGTGTGTACCAGGGTAAGTATTTCAGTGGTCCCTCCCCATGACCTACAAAGGGTAATCTAGCCATTTTTCCTTGAAGACAGGACTCACAAACTGGATATGACTCGGAAGTCAATGGGCCAAGAAGCCCATCTTTCTCCATTTTGTTCATTCTGTCCTCTCCAATATGGCCAAGCCTGAGGTGCCACAAATACTTCTGGTTTATCTCATCTCTGGATCTTTTAGATCCTATGGCACTCACTACTTGCTCAGACACATTCACAGACACATCAATATGCAAGTGATAGAGACTATCAATCATGAAACCATGTGCAACTAATTTATTTCTGAAATAAATAGAACAGCAGTCTTTGTCAAAGGTCAAAACATGACCATCCTGTGCTAAACACGAAACAGAAATCAAATTCCTGCTAGCAGCAGGGACATAATAACAGTCTCTAAGCAATAAACTAAATCCAGACGGTAATCGCAGAGGGTAGGTGCCCACAGCTACAGCAGCAACTCTTGCCCCGTTGCCAACCCGAAGGGTCACTGCACCTTCCGCCAGCCTCCTACTTTCCTTTAGACCCTGCATAGTAGTGCACAAATGAGCACTAGAACCAGAATCTATAACCCAACTAGAAGTAGAAGAAACCGTAAGGTTAGTTTCAATCACGAGCAAGTCTAGCATACCTTCAGAAGGTGTGTCCTTTTTGTTCTTCAGGCTCTCGAGGTATGAAGGGCAGTTCCTTTTCCAGTGGCCGTTGACGTTGCAGTGGAAACATTTTCCTTTGTCATCAGCCCTTTTCTTATGAACTTCCTTCTTAGGCTTTATGTCTTTCTTGTGCTTCTTTGCAGGCTTCTTTTTCTTCCAAGTAGACTTTCTCTTGGAACCAGAAGTCAGCTCAGCAGCCAGAACAGAGCCCCTTGAACCTTTCAAGGCCCCTTCAACAGTTACCAACATATTCAACAATTCGGTCTTTGTGCATTCAATTTTATTCATATGGTAGTTTACTATAAACTGACCAAATGAATCAGGAAGGGATTGCAGGATCAGATCTATCTGCAGTTCCTTATGCATGGACATACCGAGCTTCTCAAGTTCCTCGAGGTCCTTGATCATAGTCAAACAGTGATCGTGGACAGACTGCCCCTCACGCATCTTTGCCTTGAAGAGCCTCTTGGACACTTCAAAGCGTGCAGTGCGGCTCTGCTCACCATACAACTCTTGCAGATGAGCCAGTATTTCCCTAGCAGTCTTTATGTTCTCATGCTGGCATTGAAGTTCGTTAGTCATGGATGCCATGATGTAGCACTTGACCCTAATGTCGTCATCAGTCCACTTCTGATGCGTCTCACGCTGATCATCAGTAGGACGTGCTGGTAACCTAGGGATATCATTCTCGAGCACATACCCTATTTTCTCACAATTTAGAATAATTTTCAGGTTCCTAAGCTAGTCTTTATAGTTGGTTCCGGTCAGTCTGTTGGTCTCAAGGATTCGGGTCAAAGGGTTTGAAGCTGACATTGTGATCTGTAGAGAGTAAAGATTCTAGTTAGACTTTGTACTTGAACTTAATTTGTTCTAGGGACTTTTAAAACAAATATGCTCCCACTATTTTCTCGAATCCCTTATACTCCCCTGATGGAGAAACGAAAACCCTACGCGACTAGGATTTCTAGTGGGTACTGTGGTCTCACCGATTTACATGCCGCCTCACCTAATAGTTATTGGTGACATATAAATGGATGAGTGTACAACTCTTGTACAATGCTTCTCAAGCATATTGCAGTGGTACTTGGTCTCTATGTGATGAAGACCTCACCTAACAGTTATTGGTCCCATTACTTAGTTAAGTCAGACCCACCGTATAACCGCGGAAATAAAGTCGTCATTGGGTCCTCACCTAACAGTTATTGGTGCCCAACCCCACCTTTACCCCACAACATCTCATGTCTAATAGAGAGGTCCAGTCCCCCGATGCAACTTGCCCACTATGTCCAGCCGAGACAAATCAACGCCGGAAAGACCTTAGCAACTCTACTACGGTGGAAGACCTATAGACTTAATATTGCATAATCAAGTCTTAGTGTTTGCAACTTGAGTTCTTCATAAGAGGTAATCGAACAATTGGCCAGGTAAGCAGGTGGGAGGCTCCCCTTACTCAGAGAGTAAGGTCCTAATTAAGTAACCACCTTATAGGCTTGCCTAGACACCAATTAGATCAATTAATCTAATATGACTAACTCATATTGGTTCACCCTCGACTGATTAGGGAGGTTTCGATTTAGGTCTCACTCGATCGCGTATTCATATCTCATGCAAATATAAGTCTACCCGCATAGACATAAGCATTAAACATCCAGGCATTTATCAAAAATTTGTATGGTCTGGAGAGGCTTACTTGTCTTATAGCTTAGGTGCTTTATCTGTTTTTGGTTTCATCGCTTGTTGTTTCGTATGGTTCAATAATACCGCTTATCCTAGTGAGTTACGTGAAGTAAAGATTGATAAAAACCTTCGTTTTCCTTTTTTATTTATCTATTATATTTTTTTTATATATATTCTTTTATTTATATTCTATAAAATTATATTATTTATTTATAATTATAATAAATAAATAAAAATTATATATTATTATTGTTGCTGGTGGTCCAAACCGAGAACGATTGACACGACGGTGTGAACGGGGTTCCGCCTGAGTTGTCTTGGTTGGTGCTGGTTGCGCTCCACCTTCCGCCAAGGAACCTGCAAACAAGCCTTGCACCACCACCAGGGTGGTGATGGCCCTCCGACGGTCAAGTCAGAGGAGATTGGAGGAGGAGAGATGATAATCACAAGTGGGAGAGAGTGCTCTGGGAGGTATTGCTTACCCCCCCCCTTCTCCCCCCAGCCGCATATATACCTGGCTGGGAGGTCTCTCAGGGGGGTTTGTCGTCGTGGGGCACGATAGAATGGCCACTGACATGGCCGTTACGGGGCGTCGTGGAGCAGCGCTGGGTACGGTCATGGCAGGGCGTAGTGGAGCTCCGCTTTGTACGGTTGATACAGGAGATCGTGGGCAGCATCGGGTACAGCCATTGCAGGGAGTAGTGGAGCAGGAGGCCGCGGCGTGCCTCTGGAGAATAGCCTGTCGTTATCAAAAGATCTCCGACTCGGGGTCGGAATGCTGGATCATAGGGCAGCCGACCCGGGGTCGGGCTGCGAAGCCGAGGAGGTCCGACTCGGGGTCGGAGTGCTGGATCATAGGGCAGCCGACCCGGGGTCGGGCTGCGGAGCCGAGGAGGTCCGACTCGGGGTCGGAGTGCTGGATCATAGGGCAGCCGACCCGGGGTCGGGCTGCGGAGCCGAGGAGGTCCGACTCGGGGTCGGAGTGCTGGATCATAGGGCAGCTGTAGCTTTCCTGGATACGCGTGCCGATCACGTGGGGCATGGCGGCTCAATTCCCCCATAACAGTAGCCCCCCACTTCCGAGCCTGGAACCAGAAGGGGAACAGGTGAAGGGAGTGATGTTTCGAGATTGCCGCCATCCTTCGGAGAGGCGCGCGCGCTTCAAGCTTCCCGCCTTCTTTATGGCGTATGGCGGTTGCTGCTGACCTGGCAACCTGAGGATTTCGGCGGACATCCTTCCTTAATGGTGTCGATTCGCCTTTGGGGTGCGAGCGACCCTTCGGCGGCCAGGCGTCTTCTGGCGTCATCGAGGTGTCACTTGCCCTTTCGCCTATTTAATCGGGGGCCCTCCCCCGTCCGTCTTCTTCTTTACGGACATTTTCGAGTTTCTCCTTTGCGCTACCATTGTTGCCGCCGAAATGTTCGCTTGCTTTTCCTTTGACGCTCTCGGAGCCGTTCTTCCTCCTCTTCAAGTGAGTTTCCCACTCTTCTACTTTGAGCTCTTCATACTTTTTCTTTTTGTACTAGTGCACCCCAGTCGTTCCGGCCTTTCCCTCCTTCTTGACCCCATCCTGACCGTAGATTGGCCATTAGGGATGGGCGAAGTGGGAGCAGATACCTCAGGAAACTCTTCCGGCGCTAAGCCAGGCATCCGAGGGTTAGGCCTCAGGAAATTCTTCCGGCGCTAAGCCAGGCATCCGAGGGTTAGGCCTCAGGAAATTCTTCCGGCGCTAAGCCAGGCATCCGAGGGTTAGGCCTCAGGAAACTCTTCCGGCGCTGAGCCAGGCATCCGAGGGTTAGGCCTCAGGAAACTCTTCCGGCGCTAGGCCAGGCATCCGAGGGTTAGGCCTCAGGAAACTCTTCCGGCGCTAAGCCAGGCATCCGAGGGTTAGGCCTCAGGAAATTCTTCCGGCGCTAAGCCAGGCATCCGAGGGTTAGGCCTCAGGAAACTCTTCCGGCGCTGAGCCAGGCATCCGAGGGTTAGGCCTCAGGAAACTCTTCCGGCGCTAGGCCAGGCATCCGAGGGTTAGTCCTCAGGAAATTCTTCCGGCGCTAAGCCAGGTATCCGAGGGTTAGGCCTCAGGAAATTCTTCCGGCGCTAGGCCAGGCATCCGAGGGTTAGGCCTCAGGAAATTCTTCCGGCGCTAAGCCAGGCATCCGAGGGTTAGTCCTCAGGAAATTCTTCCGGCGCTAAGCCAGGCATCCGAGGGTTAGACCTCAGGAAATTCTTCCGGCGCTAGGCCAGGCATCCGAGGGTTAGGCCTCAGGAAATTCTTCCGGCGCTAAGCCAGGCATCCGAGGGTTAGGCCTCAGGAAATTCTTCCGGCGCTAAGCCAGGCATCCGAGGGTTAGGCCTCAGGAAATTCTTCCGCTCGCTGGTCGGCCAAGGCTGGCGCAAGCCGAAGCGACCGGTCGGGGCTTCCGGCTAGTCTGCTCCCGGGATGATCATCGGGTTAGCCAGGCATCTGAGGGTTGTCAAGCCTCAGGGAAATTCCGCTCGTTGGTCGGCCAAGGCTGGCGCAAGCCGAGGCGACCGGTCGGGGCTTCCGGCTAGTCTGCTCCCGGGATGATCATCGGGTTAGCCAGGCATCCGAGGGCCGAGCCTCGGGAGATTCCACTCGTTGGTCGGCCTAGGCTGGCGCAAGCCGAGGCGACCGGTCGGGGCTTCCGGCTAGTCTGCTCCCGGGATGATCATCGGGTTAGCCAGGCATCTGAGGGTTGTCAAGCCTCAGGAAAATTCCGCTCGTTGGTCGGCCAAGGCTGGCGCAAGCCGAGGCGACCGGTCGGGGCTTCCGGCTAGTCTGCTCCCGGGATGATCATCGGGTTAGCCAGGCATCCGAGGGCCGAGCCTCGGGAGATTCCACTCGTTGGTCGGCCTAGGCTGGCGCAAGCCGAGGCGACCGGTCGGGGCTTCCGGCTAGTCTGCTCCCGGGATGATCATCGGGTTAGCCAGGCATCCGAGGGCCGAGCCTCGGGAGATTCCACTCGTTGGTCGGCCTAGGCTGGCGCAAGCCGAGGCGACCGGTCGGGGCTTCCGGCTAGTCTGCTCCCGGGATGATCATCGGGTTAGCCAGGCATCTGAGGGTTGTCAAGCCTCAGAAAAATTCCGCTCGTTGGTCGGCCAAGGCTGGCGCAAGCCGAGGCGACCGGTCGGGGCTTCCGGCTAGTCTGCTCCCGGGATGATCATCGGGTTAGCCAGGCATCCGAGGGCCGAGCCTCGGGAGATTCCACTCGTTGGTCGGCCTAGGCTGGCGCAAGCCGAGGCGACCGGTCGGGGCTTCCGGCTAGTCTGCTCCCGGGATGATCATCGGGTTAGCCAGGCATCTGAGGGTTGTCAAGCCTCAGGAAAATTCCGCTCGTTGGTCGGCCAAGGCTGGCGCAAGCCGAGGCGACCGGTCGGGGCTTCCGGCTAGTCTGCTCCCGGGATGATCATCGGGTTAGCCAGGCATCTGAGGGTTGTCAAGCCTCAGGGAAATTCCGCTCGTTGGTCGGCCAAGGCTGGCGCAAGCCGAGGCGACCGGTCGGGGCTTCCGGCTAGTCTGCTCCCGGGATGATCATCGGGTTAGCCAGGCATCTGAGGGTTGTCAAGCCTCAGGGAAATTCCGCTCGTTGGTCGGCCAAGGCTGGCGCAAGCCGAGGCGACCGGTCGGGGCTTCCGGCTAGTCTGCTCCCGGGATGATCATCGGGTTAGCCAGGCATCCGAGGGCCGAGCCTCGGGACATTCCACTCGTTGGTCGGCCACTTGTCGCTTGCCGCCCATCGGGGTTTCTCTGTGCCCAGTCGCGACCGTGTTTCTCCTCTCCTCCAAGCGTTGCCTGGGGGGAACACGAGAAGGGTATTAAACGCTAATTAATGCGTTACCTGGGAAATCGGATCGCCAGTTGCTGCTGGTGACGGGCTTCTGCGCCGGCGTTGAGGCGTCGGGCTCCTCCTCTGGGGTGCCTCTTTTCGCCTTTTCTTCCCGGGCTTTAGAGGGGCCTCGGCGGCCTCCTTGTTCCGGTGGGAGGCTGCCTCCTCGGCGTCTGCATACTGGTTTGCCCGAGACAACAGCTCCGGGAAGCTCCGCGGCAGGCGTTTGTCCAGGGAGAAGGTGAGTCTGCCCTTCCGGAAGCCTCGCTTCAGGGCTGAGAGAGCCACCTCCTGGCTCAAATTCCGGACCTCCAGTGTTGCCTTGTTGAAGCGGGTGAGATAATCCCGCAGGCTCTCTCCCTCGTTCTGCCGGACATCGAAGAGGGAGTCGGAGACCAGTCTTCGCCGGCTACTGACGGCGAAATGGCTGATGAAGAGACGGGTGAACTGGTGGAAGGACTGGATGGAATTAGCCTCCAGGCCGGCGAACCACGCCCTTGCCGGGCCGCGGAGGGTCGCCGGGAAGGCCTTGCAGAGGAGAGGATCCGATGCTCCATGGAGGAGCATAAGAGTCCTGAAACTCTCCACGTGGTCCCGTGGGTCCGCCGCCCCGTCGTAGGGTTCGATCGCCGGCATTTTGAACCCCGGCGGGTTTAGGGTTCGCAGGATCCTTGAGGCAAGCGCCGGCTGGGAGGAGATTTCCAAGTCGGCGAAGGGATCTTTGGAGTGGCCCTTCAGGACCTGGAGCTGTCTGTGGAGATCGTCCACCCGCCGGTCCAGGGAGCGCGACCGGTGGGTGGGAGACAAGGAGCGGCGCGAGGGGGACCGACTGGAGTGCGGGCCCCTCGAGGACTGGGGTGTCTGAGAACGCGCCCGGGTCCGCCTCTCGTACCCCGCGCAGCTCCGATGAGAAGGTCCTGGCAGAATGGACCGCACTCGAGAATCCTCCCCGCGCCGGCGCTCCTCTCCATGGGAGAGGAAGGAGCGCGGGTTGTGAGGAAGAGGCGAGTGCTCGGGGAGCAGCGGCTCCTGAGCCCGCTGCGGCACCCGAGAGATTACACCCTGCAGATTCTGCACTGCCTCCGCGAGGGTGCGAACCTGCTGGGCTAGCTGGTCGAACTGAGCAGGTTCGACCGTCTGAATGGGAGGAGAAGCGGTGGAATGCTGCTGAGAGTGTGTTGGGGACGCAGCAGCCTCCCGGCCAGAGGCGCGAGAGGCTTCGCGACCGGAAGCATTGGAAGCTCCGCGACCACCTCGCCGTGCCATTACGATCGTTCTGAGATTCGACCCTTCCTCTAGCGCCAACTGTTGCTGGTGGTCCAAACCGAGAACGATTGACACGACGGTGTGAACGGGGTTCCGCCTGAGTTGTCTTGGTTGGTGCTGGTTGCGCTCCACCTTCCGCCAAGGAACCTGCAAACAAGCCTTGCACCACCACCAGGGTGGTGATGGCCCTCCGACGGTCAAGTCAGAGGAGATTGGAGGAGGAGAGATGATAATCACAAGTGGGAGAGAGTGCTCTGGGAGGTATTGCTTACCCCCCCCTTCTCCCCCCAGCCGCATATATACCTGGCTGGGAGGTCTCTCAGGGGGGTTTGTCGTCGTGGGGCACGATAGAATGGCCACTGACATGGCCGTTACGGGGCGTCGTGGAGCAGCGCTGGGTACGGTCATGGCAGGGCGTAGTGGAGCTCCGCTTTGTACGGTTGATACAGGAGATCGTGGGCAGCATCGGGTACAGCCGTTGCAGGGAGTAGTGGAGCAGGAGGCCGCGGCGTGCCTCTGGAGAATAGCCTGTCGTTATCAAAAGATCTCCGACTCGGGGTCGGAATGCTGGATCATAGGGCAGCCGACCCGGGGTCGGGCTGCGAAGCCGAGGAGGTCCGACTCGGGGTCGGAGTGCTGGATCATAGGGCAGCCGACCCGGGGTCGGGCTGCGGAGCCGAGGAGGTCCGACTCGGGGTCGGAGTGCTGGATCATAGGGCAGCCGACCCGGGGTCGGGCTGCGGAGCCGAGGAGGTCCGACTCGGGGTCGGAGTGCTGGATCATAGGGCAGCTGTAGCTTTCCTGGATACGCGTGCCGATCACGTGGGGCATGGCGGCTCAATTCCCCCATAACAATTATATATTATAAAATAAAATTAAATGGTGATGATCATGGATCCAAGATGGGGTCATTTTACAAGCACATGCACGTCAATTGGTTTGATCGTCTTCAACTCTTGACTCGATCTTGATCCTCTAGGTCCAATTGTGATCAACTCCTTGATCTATCTTCAATCAACCCTTGATCTTGATCCGCGCATGTTGAGCTTGTTGATGTACATATCGATCAACCATCGACGTGCAACACACATCACAGTTTACATCCCAGATTGCTTTAAAAATTAAATAAAAATAAAAATAAAATTACAACCCTTTTCATTGAGACACGCAGGTCTCTAATATATGAATTTAAGATGCACGCAGGCATCTGAAAATTAAAATTACATGCATCACAGAACATCACAGAACATCGCAGAACATTTCAGCACATTCAAAGGGTCCATCCATGATCATCACCATACGCATCACATGCATAAAAAATTATTTTCAGATCTGTAATTTAACTGATTATATCATCTCATGACTTGCTGATCATGCATGATTTGATTCTAAACATTTGTAATCACATTATTAATGCATTAGAATCATTAATCTAAGCATACATTAATTAGTATGCAGAAAAAACACCAAGCTGAAAATTCTGCATACTTAATTTTCAGCAAGCATAATCCCTTAAATTTCAGATCTAAAATGCCTTGAAAAATTTAATTCTAATCTTAATCTACATAACCATGGCTCTGATACCACTGTTAGGATCCCACATATGCTATGAAAATTCGAAATAATTTTCAGATTGCAGCGGAAAAACATATGCGGGATCCGTTCATCGCATGAACGTGTTTTAAAACCTTTCATTTGTAGATAGATTAGAATTAAATTATTTTAAACCATTTTAAAATCATTAAGAAGATCAGATCTTCACCTTGTGCGGGTAGATGGTCTCCGCAAATCTGATTTACGTGGTATTTGATCAAGGCTCAGTGGAAGCCGCACACGCGTCCGGCCTCTACAGGTATCCACACGAAGTACTGACTCGATCGAAGCCTTTGGATCTTACCGGGGTGCTAGCTCCCTTGCAGAGATGACTATGGATGGCTGAAGTCCTCTCCTTTGAATCAACCTTTGATTGGCTTGAGAGGAAGAAGAAGAAGGATGGATTTAGGAAGAAGAAAACAAGACCCGCAGCCTTTCTCTTTTTCTTCCTTTTGGAACCAAGATGAAGAAGGAAGAGGGCGTCCCAAGCTTTTCTTTTTCTTCTCTTGATTGTGGCTCAAAGGAGGAAGATGGAGGAGGGTGCTCACGGCTGGAATGAGGAGAAAAAACCTACTTTTTTTTCGAAATTCCATGCTCCCTTTTAATTAGTTAAGAGATAAGGATGAGTTCCTATTTTTTAGGAACTCATCTTTATCTCTTCTTTTGGCTAACAAGGAGGGGCGTGCGCCCCTCCTCTTTCTCCCACGCACACCCCAAGGGGAGGGGCGTGGGCCCCTCCCTCAAGTTCATTTAAATCTGCTATTTAAATAAATTAAAGGGGGTTTTAATTTGGGTCCATTGCATGAGTCCAATCCTAGTCAAAATAGGATTTTTATGAACCCATTTCAATTTCCTCCAATTTCTAATCCAATTAGAATTTAATTGAGCCATGACTCTATTGAACTCTTCAATCCTAATCCAATTAGGAGTCATGAAATTAATTAGATTAAATTTAAAATTAATTAGGACTTAAGAAAATCCTAATCTAATCAGGACTTGTTCAATTTTCAGCCCTAAGACAATTTGGACTTTAGAAATCCTATTCCAAATAGGATTCTAATTTAATTTGAAATTCTAATCCAATTAGGACTCCAAAGATCCTACTCCAAGTAGAACTCATGATCTAGTCCAATTAATTAAATCCAATTAATTAAATTAAATTACAATCCGATTACAATTATTCCTTCTTCTAGCCACTAACTCTTAGCGGGTTTTCATTTATCAATCTAATTGATTATTTGTGATTCCTAATCACATTCAACCATTGGATCGGTCAATACCTCTAATGTGTGTGACCCCATAGGTTCCATTCTGACTGGTAGTGAGATATATTATGATCTCTATCACAATATCATTGAAAACTCCTTTCAATGGGTTGAAACAATTCCAACTCAACTCACCTGGGATTATCGACCATCGAGATGATCCCTGTGAGTCTCACCATCCACCAGTAACACCTAGCAGTATGTAGTGGCCACCCAGCAGAATAGAATGATGAACCTCTAGGTGCAGCAATCGTATGATACAGTCCTTCTATCGTCGATCCCTACAGACTGGAGGTCATGGATAACTCGTCAAACCCCGTCGTCTGTCATATGTCTAGATTTATTCGACTTGAGTTCGATAGTAGAAAACTCTTTCTCCACTTTATATTTCTGCCCTGGCCAAGGTCTTAGAACTCAGTCTAACAAATCACATAGGATCACTCCTCTTCTATCAAGGTCGATAGATTCCATGTAAATGCATACCCTACTCCTACAGTGAACTTACTGCAGCCAATCTACACTGCAAGGACCCATATGGCTAGAGACCATGTATACGTGTAGTCAAACTACAATAACCTCACTGTGAGTAGCCGAAGTATCGCAGGTCAAAGGATCAGTCATACTACTGCAACATCAAGCAAGTCACTGACGAGTAGATAGACATCCAAGTGACTTCTTGTCTTGGTCACGCTCAGTACCCTTGTTCTCTAACAAGCACCTGCACTCTCACTTCAGTGTCCCTACACTGTGGACTCGAGTCTCGTCCATCCATAAGGAAAGCGATCTGTGCACTGATCGGATCGATCACCGTCCTCGTGATGATCCATTGATCATGAGCATTTAGAAATTAATTACCAATGATACGTGGCTCAAATTCTCAACTCTTGAGAATATGTATCATCATCTTATTAATTTCTTGGACGATTCATAGACACATAAACAATATGAATGAAAAGATGCCCATTTAATATTCAATAATAATAAAGTCAAGTACAAATTTATGTCCCAGAATAAATAATGTGTCTGCCAGATTGGCTTCTAGGGCATACATCTAACAGAGTCGACTCTCTCAGAGGCGGCAGAAAGGCCGATTTCAAGTGATATGCGCGAGTCGTCTCCACAGTAAGCGGAGTCGTCCCCGCAAGTAAAAAGTAAACCTCCCGAGTCGTCCCCGAGGTAGCGGAGTCGGCTCTCTCAGGATTTTCCAGAGGATGTCTTTTTCGGTGTTAAGGCAGCGGAGACGTCCCCTGAAAGAGCGGAGTCGACTCTCTCAGAGAATTCCAGAAGACATGTTTTTCGGAGATATAACAGCGGAGTCGACCCCGAAGCAGCGGAGTCGTCCCCATGCAAAAAGCGCAAACAAGCCGAGACGTCCCCATAAAGCGCCGAGTCGACCCCAAACAACGTCAAAAGTAAAATCTTACAGCCGAGACGTCTCGCGTTGAAGCGGAGACGTCTCCGGAGCGCCTGGGACGCGACTGACACCTTTTTGCAGGATGTTTTGAATTTCAAATCTCTTTAACTTTATCTCTAACGGCTATATTTGCTTTTTGGGCTATAAAAGGGACCTCTTAAGTGCTTCTCAACAACTTCTCACCAACCCAACACAAGATCATTCAAGAGAGAAGCAAGAGAGAGAGGTTCAAGGGAGTTAGTGCATTCAAGTGAAGAAATCAAGTGCCTTCAAGCTTCCCAACTGATTTCAAGCTCGACTACTCTCTTCCGCTCGGGATTCAAAGCTCACTCTCAAGCCAACGCGATCCACATCGGAAGAACCATCATCTCCCACGCTTCCAACGGCTAAAAGGGTTCTTCCGGGTTCTATTGCTTATCATTGTTATATTTGCTTATTTAGAGCTTTTAAATCCTTGTAAAACTTTTTCAATATTGTGCTTGTTCCAGTCAAGGGACTTGGAACAAGGGAAAGGCGTCCCAAGCCTAGGTTAAATTGGGGGTTATAGGGTTCGTTGTTAGCCCGGTGTAAAACAACGAGTTGGGTAGTGCACTCGCAAAACTACCGGACTGTAATCTTGGATTATAGTGGAAATTCCCAAAGGTGCTTTGGGGAGTGGATGTAGGAGCAGTGGAAGCTCCGAACCACTATAAAACCTCATGTTTGCGATTGACTGTTCTCATCCCTCCATCTTTACTTTAGTTCATACATCTGCGTGTTTTATTTTTTAAATAGTCAAAAAGTTTTAAAACACCCAATTCACCCCCCTCTTGGGTGACCATCTCTGGGCAACAAGTGGTATCAGAGCAGGTGCTCTGTGCATTTCTTGAAAGACCTAACCGTCTTAGCCAAAGATCTAGATGGCAACACCCTTTAACAATGTTCCTGCTGAGGGGCAGGCAACTAATAGACCTCCACTCTTCAATGGGACAAATTATACCTATTGGAAGACTAGAATGAGGATCTTTATTCAAGCACAAGATTATGCCTTGTGGAGGGTTATAGTCAAGGGACCACAAGAACCATCACACATGGTGAATGCAATTCAAGTTTCCAAACCTGAGGAGGATTGGGATGAGAATGATAATAGGATGGTTCAACTCAATTCTAGAGCCATGAACTCATTATTTTGTGCTCTAGATGTAAATGAGTTTAATAGAGTCTCCACATGTAGTTCCGCTAAGAAAATATGGGATAGGCTTGAAGTTACCCACGAGGGTACAAATCAAGTCAAAGAGTCTAAAGTGAACATTCTTGTTCACAAATATGAGTTGTTTAAGATGGAACCCAATGAAACCATCACATGCATGTTTACACGCTTCACCGATATAATTAATGGTCTAAAGAGTTTGGGTAAATCTTATACTAATCCGGAACTTGTGAGTAAAATTCTCAGGTCTTTGCCGAAAGCATGGGAAGCAAAGGTCACGGCAATCGTAGAAGCCAAAGACCTCAACACCTTGGGACTAGAACAACTATTGGGCTCATTGATGACGCATGAGCTCACAATGAAGCAACATGAAGAAGAGTTGCCAAAGAAGAAGACAATCGCACTCAAGGCTACCTCGAGTGTGTGTGAAGAAGAAAGTAGTGAGAGTGAAGAGGAAAGCGAAGATGAGGATTTGGGTTTAATAGTAAGGAAGTTTAAGAAATTTATGAGAAGAAAGAAACCCTTCCCAAGAAAGAAATTTGGAGGGAGAAATGATTGGGAAAAAGAAAAGGAAAAGAGAAAGAGACCCAATCATATGCTATGATTGCAAGAGACCGGGACACATTCGTTCCGAATGCCCTCAACAAAAGAAGTACTTTGGGAAGAAGAAGAAGAAGGCATTAAAGGCAACTTGGGATGATAGTGACACATCCTCCTCCGAGGAAGAGAAGGAAGAGACCGCCAATTTGTGCTTCATGGCGTTCGAAGACGACGAGGTATGTCAAAACTCAACTATAAACTTTACTTTAGAAGAATTGTATGAAGCTTTTCAAGAACTTATGAGTGATTGTAGTATGTTAGGAGCAAAGAATAAAGAATTAAAAGCCTCCAATCTAAAACTAAAGGAAGATATTAAAAATCTATTGATTGAGAAAGAGAGCATTGAAAATGTTAACACCATTGATCTAGAAAACAAAAATTCAAAACTTAGCATTGAAAATGAAACGGCAAAAACACTAATTAAGGAATTGAATCTAAAAGTTAAATCTCTACTCAATAATAATACCTCACTTGCACAAAATATTGAATCCCTTAAAAAGGACAAGGAAGAACTAGTTAAAGAAAATTTGAATCTTAAGAATGAGGTACATAAGTACAAACCAATTGTTGAAAAATTTACACAAAGCTCTGAAAAATTAAATCTTATTCTTTCAAATCAAAGAGCTGTTTTTAATCAAGCCGGATTAGGATATAAAACTAACAAGCAACAAAAGTATCTAAAGAATTTCTTTGTGAAAGCAAAAGATGTCAAAACTGAAAAACCTACATGCTTTCATTGTAAAAAAGGTGGACATAAAGCCTACTCTTGTTTTCAAAGAAAGATCCAAACTAACAAGAGTACATTTGTAAAAGCTAAAAACATAACTAAAGTATGGGTGCCTAAGGGAACCAACTACACTAACCACGAAGGACCCAAGAAGACTTGGGTACCTAAGAGCCTCACATAATCATTTTGCAGGTATGCCTTGCAGCCGGGAATAAAAAGAGAATGTGGTATCTTGATAGTGGTTGCTCAAGGCATATGACCGGTGACAAGAGTCTCTTCGTCACCTTGAAATCAAAAGAAGGAGGAGTAGTCACATTTGGAGACAATGCTAAAGGTCAAATAATTGGTGTTGGTAAAATCTTCATATCACCCTCCTCTTTTATTGACAATGTATTGTTAGTTAATGGACTAAAACATAATTTATTAAGTATAAGTCAATTTTGTGACAAGGGCTTTAAAGTGTCATTTGAATCATCACTATGCATAATTAGTAGTCCAATTGACAATGAGATCATACTCACAGGACATAGGCATGGAAATGTTTACATGGTAGATCTTGATGATCTCACCATGAAGGATGGCCAATGTCTTGTAGCCATGGATCCCAAAGTCAATGAGACTAGTTGGTTATGGCATCGTAGGTTAGGATATGCTAGCATGGATTTAATTTCTAAATTGATTACAAAAGATCTAGTCAAAGGACTACCAAAGATAGATTTTGAAAAGAACAAAATTTGTGCTGCATGTCAATTAGGAAAACAAACGAGAAGCTCTTTCAAGCCTAAAAACATAGTCTCAACAACAAAACCCTTAGAACTAATTCACATGGATTTATTTGGACCCACTAGAACTGCTAGTCTAGGAGGTAAGAGATTTGGTCTTGTAATTGTTGATGATTTTTCACGCTTTACATGGTTTCATTTCTTGCACATAAAGATAAGTCTTTTCCCGCTTTTATCAAGTTTCATAATAGAGTTTCGAATGAACTCAATCTTAAACTAAAAGCAATTAGGAGTGATCATGGTACCGAGTTTGAAAATCAGCACTTTGAAAAGTTTTGTGACGAAAATGGTATCAATCACAATTTCTCGGCCCCTAGGACACCCCAACAAAATGGGGTGGTAGAAAGGAAGAATCGCACACTAGCAGATATGGCTCGTACCATGTTGTGCGAATCGGATCTACCAAAATATTTTTGGGCTGAAGCAATAAATACTGCATGTCACATTTTAAACCGTGCATTAGTTAGATCTATTTTAAAGAAAACACCTTATGAGCTAATAAAAAATAAGAAGCCCAATATAAGTTACTTTCATGTGTTCGGTTGTAGATGTTTTATTTTAAACAATGGAAAGGACAATCTAAGTAAATTTAGTGCTAAATCAGATGAGGGGATCTTCCTAGGTTATTCCTCATCTAGCAGAGCATACAGGGTCTTCAACAAGAGAACTCTCGTTGTTGAAGAATCCATTCATGTTGTTTTTGATGAAGCTAATGGAGATTCTTCTAGAAAAGAAGAAGATGGTGATGCAGGTATACTTGAAGACCGAATGAAGGAATTCTCCATACAAGACAAACAACATGAGGATGAGATCAAAGAAGATACAATTCAGCAAGATGAAGAAGATCAACCTCCATTGAGAAATCAAGATCTTCCTAAGGAATGGAGGTATGCACATGGTCATCCAAAGGATCTAATTCTTGGTGATCCCTCACAAGGGGTAAGGACAAGATCCTCTCTAAGAAATATTAGTAATTATCTTGCTTTCGTTTCACAAATAGAGCCTAAATCACTAGAAGAAGCCGAAAAAGATGTTAATTGGATGAATGCTATGCAAGAGGAATTAAACCAATTTGAAAGAAATGAAGTTTGGACTTTAATGAAAAGACCCCCTAATGTTTCAATTATAGGCACCAAATGGGTATATAGAAATAAACTAGATGAAGATGGAGTAGTAATAAGAAACAAAGCTAGGCTAGTGGCCAAAGGCTATAATCAGAAGGAAGGAATAGATTTTGATGAAACTTTTGCTCATGTTGCTAGGTTAGAGGCTATTAGACTACTTTTGGCATATGCATGCTTCATGGACTTTAAACTCTATCAAATGGATGTAAAAAGTGCATTTCTAAATGGTTATATAATGGAGGAAGTTTATGTAGGACAACCTCCAGACTTTGAAAATCACTTACATCCAGATTACGTTTATAAATTGCATAAAGCATTGTATGGGCTTAAGCAAGCTCCTAGGGCATGGTATGAAAGATTAAGTAATTTCCTAATTGAAAATAAATTTAAGAGAGGAAATGTAGACAAAACCCTCTTCATTAAAAGAAAAGGAAATGACTTATTGCTTGTGCAAATTTATGTGGATGATATAATTTTTGGTGCTACTAATGATAGTCTCTGTCAAGAGTTTGCCAAGCTTACGCAGGGAGAATTTGAAATGTGCATGATGGGTGAGCTCAACTTCTTCCTTGGGCTACAAATAAAACAATCAGAGGAAGGCATCTTCATCAGTCAATCCAAATATATCAAGGAAATGTTGGAAAAATTCAAGATGAAGGATGCAAAGGAAATTAGCACACCCATGGGCTCAAGTTGCAAGCTTGACAAAGATGAAAAAGGTAAAAGTATAGATTGCAAATTGTACAGAGGTATGATAGGCTCTTTACTTTACCTTACTGCTAGTAGGCCAGATATATTATTCAGTGTTTGCATGTGTGCTAGATACCAAGCATGTCCTAAGGAATCACACTTGCAAGCTGTTAAAAGAATTTTTAGATATCTAGTAGGGACATCTAATGTAGGCTTATGGTATTCTAAACAATCTGACATAAATTTAATTGCTTATTCCGATGCTGATTTTGCCGGGTGCAAACTTGACAGAAAAAGCACAAGTGGCACATGTCAATTCTTGGGTGCTAATTTGGTTTCTTGGTTTAGCAAGAAACAGAATTCAGTCGCCTTGTCCACAGCTGAGGCTGAGTACATTGCAGCTGGAAGCTGTTGTGCCCAAGTTCTTTGGATTAAGCAACAACTTGAAGACTTCGGTATCAAAATGGACAACATACCAATTAAATGTGATAATACAAGTGCAATCAATTTAACAAAAAATCCTGTCCAACACTCTAAATCAAAGCATATAGAATTAGGCATCACTTTATTAGGGATCATGTGCTGAAAAATGATGTGATGATTGAATATGTATGTACTGAAAATCAATTGGCCGATATCTTTACAAAGCCCCTTTGTAAAGATAGGTTCAACTTCTTAAGGGATGCTTTGAGCTTGTATGATCCTAGCAAATAAATTCAACTTGTATTGCAATGCTTTGCTACTCAAGCTAGTAATCCACCTCAAGGTCAACATAAGTGAAAGCATGAATCCATCTAAGCTAAATGACGAACTGTTTGACTTTTCGGAGGATGGTTACCCTCCCTTGGACTCTTCATAGAGATATTTTCAGAGCTTATTTCATAGGTATTCAAAATTTGGTCAAACACTCCTCATTTCAACATTAATAATTCAAAAATCATTATCAAACCTCTATAGGATGTATTATTAAGGGGTAGGATCACAAACAAACTCATTCTGTATTCACCAAAAGAAATCATATTGATTAGTGTGATTAAATGAAACAAATTAGGAAAAGATAAAAATCAGTCTGAAATTTTTCAGTGCCGGAGATGTCTCTGGCAAATCGCAGAGACGTCCCCCCGGCGAGACGTCTCGGGGACCGAATGAGGGTTTTTAAAATAAGTCGAAACAGCTCGAGCCGACCCGAGCTATACCTTTCATCCCCGACGAAAACAAAAACCCTAGCCTCCATTTTCTCTCCAACACAAACCCTAGCCTCTTTCTCCTCATTTTCCTAGGTTTTCCATTCAATGGCACCTAAAAGAGCTAGGAGGACTGGTGGGAGGCGTCCTAGGGCAGCGACCGACGGTGAGGAATGGAGGGAAGAGCCTTCCGCGCCGTCTCCTCCGGTTGCTCCGCCAACCATGACCATTTTCTGTGCGAATCGCACAGTAACCACTGGGAGGTACATAGATTTCCATTTTCTAGATAGTGAGGGGTTCTCTATTGGAGAGAGACTCCGTGCCCAAGGGTGCGAATATCTTTGTACACTCAATACTTCAACCTACCCCGGCCTAGTTAGAGAACTATTTAGCAATATGGCCTTAGGGGACTTAGGGTACACTGCATATGTTCGGGGGACGTTGGTAGAAATTAATGAAGATGTCCTATCTAGCATCTTGCAAATCCCTAAGGACGGTGAGGCTCCGACCTCACATCTCCAAAAGGAAATAGCCCTAAACTTGCTTTTAGGACGAGAGGACTGCGGCCCTCTCAATGTGGTTAACTCCCAAGACCTAAATGCCGAGATGAGACTCCTTTTGAGTATTGTCAACCGAGTCTTATTCCCTAAAACCGGCCGCTTCGATTTTGTTTCGGAGCGAGACCTAGTTATCATGCACCACATCCTACTAGGGATTCCCCTAAACCTCCCTAGACTTATGTTGAACTACATTGCTACATGTCATAGGTATTCTAGGTTTAGCATACCTTATGGGATGATCCTTACCCTACTCTTCAAACATTTCAAAGTACCCATTCCAGAAAATGAGCCTGCAAAACCCTTGAGAAACACCGACTATTATAATGAGAGCACAATGCGTAGAATGGAGTTTCACAAGGTAGATGGGTCATGGGTCAAGGTACCAAAGAGAAAAGCTCAAACCCTAGAGCCTGAGATCCCACTTCAGGAGCCTGACCACCACTCTCCTCCACATAGTCACATGGACTTTCCTGATGTACCCTCCAGCTCAGCTGGACCTTCCACATCCATGCCACCACCTCCTCCAGTCAGTGGGCCCTACTCCCTATCAGAAGACCAGATGCGCACTTTAGCATCTGTTATTTGCCAGCAGATGAGGGAGGAGATGAGATCGATGATCTCTACTGAGTTGGCCCCCATCAGAGCTTCACATGAAGGGATTCTACAAGAGCTGAAGGAAATTAGAGCTCAGATAGAAGCTACGGCGCAAGAACTAGTTAGTGTGAATGCCACCCAAACCTTCAGATCAATTGAGCTACAAGATAGCTTGAGGACCATTTCAAATAGCCTTCAAGAATTGACAAGCCCTGGAGGCAATGTGGGCACTTTGGTTGCCCAACTTAGAGGAAGAATTGATAGGGCAAGCATTGAATTTGAAGCACTAGTGGCAGCCTTTCATCAGTCACAGGGAGATCAATTCAGAACACTGCTAGATTCCATCAATGCTTTTATAGATGCAGCTGCCAGAGTTTATGAGCAACGTCGCTGATGAGGGACACCTTGTAGACAACTAGGGTTCTTCTTTTGTAAACCCTAGGCTCATTTTGAAACACTTTTTGTATTAGAAATCAATACTTGTAATGATTTCCTCTTTTAACTTTGTAATGACCTCAAAGGTTTACAATGATACATGAATGACACACAATTTCTTTTGAAACCTTGTGTACATTGTTGCTAACTCTGTGTATGTGATTCTGTGATTGTGTATGTGATTCTGTGATGTGCCATAAAAATCTCATAACATACCTTAAATGTTCAAATTTGACATAATTTATCAATGCATATAAAACAGGGGGAGAAAAGAGGAGTCTGAAATGAATTCCAAAACAAAGGGGGAGTAAAATGAATGCAAAATTCATTAATAGAAATAACTTGAAAATCCTTGAGTGGTTCATGGTAATATGCTGAATTTTACTAGAACTTGAGTTTTAAGTACCTAAGGATAATTTGTCCCCTTCATTGTTGATGACAAAAAGGGGGAGTAGAACCAATATGGATATGGGATACATTGGAATGCAAAATTTATGGTGGAATGCAAAATTGAAGAATTAGAAGAGATAAAATTGAAGAATATTGGCTTTAAGATAATTGCCCTTCTGGAAAAGAAAGGGGGAGTCAAAAAGAACTTAGCTTTCAATTATCTTGAACATCAATATTTCATTTTAACTTGATTCAAATTCAGTTGATATGCTAAAATTGCTTAAGAGCTATTAAGATCAATCTTATGCATAAGGATAGAAATGAAAGTTGACTATTTTGAATTATGCACACTGTATCTAGCTCTAATCAAAACATTATACTCGTACATCTGATCAAATACTGTGTATATGTTTAAATTTTGAATTTTGCATATACTCAGTGTTTTGTCATCATCAAAAAGGGGGAGATTGTTGACCCCCTAATGGATTTTGATGAATACAAAACACTAGAGTATAATTCCATTTATCTTAACAATTTACTTGAGGATTTCATGTGTTTAATTAAGAATATTGTTAAGAAATGTCTAGGCAAGTTTCCATAATTTTATGAATTTATTGAAGAATTTTTGAGCTGAAGAAAACAGATCAGGGACAGCCGAGACGTCTCCGGGTTGTCTCAGAGACGTCTCTGACACAAACAGGAAGAACTGGCACGATTGGAGACGTCCCCGGCACCTGCCGAGTCGTCCCCGCGATAGCGGAGTCGACTCTCTCAGTAGCGGAGTCGACTCTCTCAGAGGCGGCAGAAAGGCCGATTTCAAGTGATATGCGTGAGTCGTCTCCACAATAAGCGGAGTCGTCCCCGCAAGTAAAAAGTAAACCTCCCGAGTCGTCCCCGAGGTAGCGGAGTCGGCTCTCTCAGGGTTTTTCAGAGGATGTCTTTTTCGGTGTTAAGGCAGCGGAGACGTCCCCTGAAAGAGCGGAGTCGACTCTCTCAGAGAATTCCAGAAGACATGTTTTTCGGAGATATAACAGCGGAGTCGACCCCGAAGCAGCGGAGTCGTCCCCATGCAAAAAGTGTAAACAAGCCGAGACGTCCCCATAAAGCGCCGAGTCGACCCCAAACAACGTCAAAAGTAAAATCTTACAGCCGAGACGTCTCGCGTTGAAGCGGAGACGTCTCCGGAGCGCCTGGGACGCGACTGACACCTTTTTGCAGGATGTTTTGAATTTCAAATCTCTTTAACTTTATCTCTAACGGCTATATTTGCTTTTTGGGCTATAAAAGGGACCTCTTAAGTGCTTCTCAACAACTTCTCACCAACCCAACACAAGATCATTCAAGAGAGAAGCAAGAGAGAGAGGTTCAAGGGAGTTAGTGCATTCAAGTGAAGAAATCAAGTGCCTTCAAGCTTCCCAACTGATTTCAAGCTCGACTACTCTCTTCTGCTCGGGATTCAAAGCTCACACTCAAGCCAACGCGATCCACATCGGAAGAACCATCATCTCCCACGCTTCCAACGGCTAAAAGGGTTCTTCCGGGTTCTATTGCTTATCATTGTTATATTTGCTTATTTAGAGCTTTTAAATCCTTGTAAAACTTTTTCAATATTGTGCTTGTTCCAGTCAAGGGACTTGGAACAAGGGAAAGGCGTCCCAAGCCTAGGTTAAATTGGGGGTTATAGGGTTCGTTGTTAGCCCGGTGTAAAACAACGAGTTGGGTAGTGCACTCGCAAAACTACCGGACTGTAATCTTGGATTATAGTGGAAATTCCCAAAGGTGCTTTGGAGAGTGGATGTAGGAGCAGTGGAAGCTCCGAACCACTATAAAACCTCGTGTTTGCGATTGACTGTTCTCATCCCTCCATCTTTACTTTAGTTCATACATCTGCGTGTTTTATTTTTTAAATAGTCAAAAAGTTTTAAAACACCCAATTCACCCCCCTCTTGGGTGACCATCTCTGGGCAACAACTTCCTTACTATTAAACCCAAATCCTCATCTTCGCTTTCTTCTTCACTCCCACTACTTTCTTCTTCACACACACTCGAAGTAGCCTTGAGTGCGATTGTCTTCTTCTTTGGCAAATCTTCTTCATGTTGCTTCATTGTGAGCTCATGCGTCATCAATGAGCCCAATAGTTGTTCAAGCCCCAATGTGTTGAGGTCTTTGGCTTCTACGATCGCCGTAACCTTCGCTTCCCATGCTTTTGGCAAAGACCTGAGAATTTTACTCACAAGTTCTGGGTTAGTGTAAGATTTACCTAAATTCTTTAGACCATTTATTATGTCCGTGAAGCGTGTGAACATGCATGAAATGGTTTCATTGGGTTCCATCTTAAATAACTCATATTTGTGAACTAGAATGTTCACTTTAGACTCTTTGACTTGATTTGTACCCTCGTGGGTAACTTCAAGCCTATCCCATATTTTCTTGGCGGAATTACAGGTGGAAACTCTATTGAACTCATTCACATCTAGAGCACAGAATAATGAGTTCATGGCTCTAGCGTTGACTTGAACCATCCTATTATCATTCTCATCCCAATCCTCCTCAGGTTTGAGAACTTGAATGCCATTAACCATGTGAGATGGTTCGTGTGGTCCCTTGATTATAACCCTCCACAAGGCATAATCTTGTGCTTGAATAAAAATCCTCATTCTAGTCTTTCAATAGGTATAATTTGTCCCATTGAAGAGTGGAGGTCTATTGGTTGCCTGCCCCTCAGCAGGAATATTATTGAAGGGTGTTGCCATCTAGATCTTTGGCTAAGACGGTTAGGTCTTCAAGAAAAACACAGAGCACCTGCTCTGATACCACTTGTTGCCCAGAGATGGTCACCCAAGAGGGGGGTGAATTGGGTGTTTTAAAACTTTTTGACTAATTAAAACAAACACACAAGTGTATGTGCTAAAGTAAAGTTAAAGCTATACGCACAGTCAATCACAAACACAACGATTTATAGTGGTTCGGAGCTTCCACTGCTCCTACATCCACTCCCCAAATACCTTTGGGAATTTCACTATAATCCACGATTACAGTCCGGTAGTTTTGCGAGTGCACTACCCAACTCGTTGTTTTACACCGGGCTAACAACGAACCCTACAACCCCCAATTTAACCTAGGCTTGGGACGCCTATCCCTTGTTCCAAGTCTCTTGACTGGAACAAGCACAATAATCAATGTTTTACAAAAGATTTGAAAGCTCTTAAGAAGCAAATATAATAATGAGAAATACTAAAACCCGGAAGAACCCTTTTAGCCGTTGGAAGTGTGGGAAATGGTGGTTCTTCCGATGTGGATCGCGTTGGCTTGAACGTGAGCTTTGAATGCCGAGTGGGAGAGAGTAGTTGAGCACGAAATTAGATGGGAAAGCTTGGATGCACTTGATTTCTTCTCTTGAAAGCTCTAACTCCCTTAAAGCTCCTTTTCTTTCTTCTCTCTTGAATGATCTTGTGTTGGGTTGGTGAGAGATTGTTGGAAGGCACTTAAGAGCTCCCTTTTATAGCCCAAAAAGCAAATAGATCCGTTAGACACAAAGATATGGAAGTTTGAAATTCAAACAAACCTGTAAAAGTGTGTCAGTCGCGTCCCAGGCGCTCCGGAGACGTCTCCGCTTCAACGCGAGACGTCTCGGCTGTATGAAATTACTTTTGACGATGTTAGGAGTCGACTCGGTGCTTTACGGGGACGACTCTGAGGATGAACAGTTTGAATCCTTGTTTTTCTATTTTTCTGAGAGAGTCGCCTCGGCACTTTACGGGGACGTCTCGGGATGTTTATGCTTTTTGCATGGGGACGACTCCGCTGCCTTGGGGACGACTCCGCTGATTTATCTTCGAAAAACAAGTCTTCTGGAATTCTCTGAGAGAGTCGACTCCGCTACTTCGGGGACGTCTCGGCAGTTCTGTCAACAAAAAATATATCCTCTGGAATACCCTGAGAGAGTCGACTCCGCTACCTCGGGGACGACTCCGGAAGTCTGCTTTTTACTTGTGGGGACGACTCCGCGTCCTTTGGAGACGACTCGCGCGCATCCCTTGAAATCGGCCTTTCTGCCGCCTCTGAGAGAGTCGACTCCGCAGTGTCGGGAGTCGACTCCGACCCTGCGAGATGCCTCGCCAGGTGCCGGGGACATCTCCAGACGTGCCAATTCTGCCTGTTCGTGCCAGAGACGTCTCTGAGACAACCCGGAGACGTCTCGGCTGTCCCTGATCTGTTTTCTTCATCTCAAAAATTCTTCAATAAATCCTTGAAAAATATGGGAACTTGCCTAGACATTTCTTAACAATATTCTTAATTAAGCGCATGAAATCCTCAATTAAATTGTTAAGATAAAAGGAATTATACTCTAGTGTTTTGTATTCATCAAAATCCATTAGGGGGTCAACACATGCTCTCTCTCCTTGAGTCTAAACCTTGCCCAAGAATGACTTTAGACTCTTAGGAACATAAATCACGAAGTTCCTAAGCCAGTCAAAGACCAAAAATTTCCGTCATTGACTGAATGGCACGTCTGGCACAGCGCTGGAGTCGACCCCTGCAGATCAGGGGTCGACCCCAATACTTCAGGGGTCGACTGCTCACAGACAGGGGTCGACCCCCTCCTAAGACGATAGAGAACAACTCTCTATCATCTCTCTGTGACTTCCTAGGGTCGACCCCTGATTGTTAGGAGTCGACCCCACCTGAGACCGATAGAGAAGTGCTTTCTGTCGTCTTCCTGTGACTTCTTGGGGTCGACCCCACTTGAGACCGACAGAGAAGTGCTCTCTGTCGTCTCCCTGTGACTTCCTGGGGTCGACCCCAGCTCTTCATGGGTCGACCCCAGCTTTCCATGAGTCGACCCCAGCCTTGTAGAAACTGAATTTTGAGCTGGTTTTTCTTTGGATGGCCACACATAAGCCTACACTTTAGGATGATGAATTGCTTAAATTCGATATGTTTACCTTGCTGAAATTGATCTTCTCCTTGATCATTTTCTAATTCAGAGCAATTCTTTAGGGTTAAGGCCTTAATTCCTCTATCAAACTCACCTGCATCAACAATAACATCTATGTCCTTCCTTGATGAAGGATTATTAGTCTCATCAAGAATAATATGAATTAATTCATTTATAATTAGAGTTCTATTTATTTGAATACTCAATATGCTTTACTTGATGAGTAATATCCAAAGACAAACATTCTTATCGGATTTAGCATATTTTTCATTGTTGAGAATATAACATATATAACTGAAAAATATGAAAGCATGCAACAATTGATTTTCTGTTTTTTCATGAGTTCATAAGGGATTTTCTTGAAAAAAAAGTTCTAATAGAAATCTTATAATATGATAAGCTGTGATGATAGCTATAATCAGAATCAATTATGCAAATTACTATCACATAACATTGTCTGTCACATTTTTTCAAAGGTTCTATTTTTACTTTTTATAAACCCAAAATGCAATGATGTTCTAGGTGCAGAAACAATTGTATTCAATATCATTTTCTATGCAAAACTTAATAAAAAATTAATTTTCAAAACTGTGCTATGATACTTCTTTATTTTCACAGTTTGCAAACCTTTTTTGTTTGAGACCTTTTGTAAATTTGTGCCAATGCAGAAAATATTTCAATTTAAGTGCCAAGAACAAAACCAACATTAGCTTTGAGAAATCATTCATGATTATAAAATTAAGAAGCTTATCTCCTAGGTTCACAATCCTAGAGATCTAAATAAGTTCTTGTGGAGAATTTTCAAAGACTAAGAGGTGGAAACAATATTTTCAGATCTAGAAATGATTGTAGTTTGTTTCCCTAGATGACATGCATAGCAAACTTTGACCTTGCTGAAATTAATCTAAGTAAACCAATGACAATGTCTTTTAAAATTAAGTCCATACTAGCATGAGTTAATTTTATATACCAAAACAAGTTTCTTTAATCTTGGTATTCATAAAGTATATTTTTCAAAAATATTCCAAGTACACATTCATATGTCTATGATCAATAGAAGATGATGCTATAGATATAAAAACAACTCTCAATCAAGCATATAGAGAATTCAAAGAGTTATTCTAAGAAAATAGATTAAGCATTAGCAAATTATCCATCAATAAGTAAAGTATAAAATAGAAAGATGGAGTGATTTGAATATATTTGTTCCATTTTAATTACTTTCCTTAATCACATTTTAAGTTCCACTCTTTAACATGTGTCTAGAACACCCACTGTCCAGATAACATCTTTCATTGGAACTTTGGGTAGCTAGACATACTTGCTGAAGAATAATCATATTTTCAACTTAGGAACCCAAGCTTTTTAGGTCCTTACAGGTTAGCAATAATTATTTCTTTTGGTACCCATATTTACTTAATTGCTATTTTGTTTATTAGTTTGCAGGTTTTAGGATTACAAGAAATGTATTTCTGCATACTTTTGTTAAATTTAACAAACATAGATTTAACATAAATAGATGATAAATTTTTAAATTTCTGTTTTTGTTCATTAGGTTCATCAAATTTATGAAAAACTATTTTAGGATGACCAGAAGAGATTTTAATTGATTTTTATTTCTGTTAATCAGATTTATAAGAATCTATTTTAGGATAGATAGTGGAGAATTTAACACATATGTCATTAAGAAATTTTTGTGTGTACTAAGATTGATATCCTCATCCAGCCTTTTCAAATTTAGCTTTTTGATTATTTATCATTAAGTTCAACTTTTCAGAGCTGATAGTAAATTTTTCAACTATAGGCTTAAATTTGTTAACTTCTTTAGTTAACCTTTCATTGTCTTCTGAAAGTAATTTATTATTTTTCTGAATTATATCATGGCTTTCAGCAAGAGATAGATTTTTTTGATTTAGCTTTTTATTCTTTAAACTAAGCTTCTTATATTCTAAGTATAAGTCAGAAAAAGCATCATAAAGTTCATCAAATATAAAATCAGATTGAGTTTCAGCATATATTTCATCTTTGAATGAGAAATCACTTTGTGTTCCAATACAAACCTCATCTTCATATGCCACAAAGCATAGATTTTTAATTTCAGTTTGTTGCTCTTCTTCTTCAGAGCTAGTTTCAGATTCACTAAAAATGTTAGTGCATTCATATTTAACTTTAAGCATGTTACAGATTTTTTTAGCAGTTATGCAAGAAAATATGCTATTAAGTTCACTATCATCTAATGCACAATATAGAATATTCATGGTTTTTGTATTTTTCTGAGCCATTTTCTTATCATGATTAGTATTCGTGTGTGGCCCATTGACTATGATACTTCATAAATCATAGTCATGTGCTTGAATGAAAATATGCATGCGTGCTTTCCAATGTGTGTAGTTTATGCCATTAAATAGTGGAGGTCTATCAATTAATTATCCCTCTCCTAGAAAACTATCTATTTGAGTTGTCATGATCTTTGTCTCTTGATCGCTAGATCAACAATCAATACCAGAGTATGAGGCTCTGATACCACTTGTTTGTTGGATTGCCCCACAGCGGCGCGACGTTCGCGGCGGAATCCGCATGCCAGGCCCGGTGCATGGCATACGCCGGAACAGGATCGGGTAGATTTCAAAATTTTTCTGAATCATAACGATTCAGAACCTTTTTGAATTCAGATGGAGACTAAACTAAGATCTAATAATTAATTATGAATTGTTAAACTACCAGAAAATCAAAAATGTAAAAGTTCAAATGAAGATCTCATCTTTACCTTTGTGCGGGTAGAAGAACACCGCAACCGATGATCGTGGTTTGATTCCTTGTAGCCGCACAAACGTCCGGCCTCTACAAGTATGCACACGAGGTTGCTGAAGATCAGAGATGGGGCTTCACCGGGGTGCTAGCTCCTTGCAAAAGTCTCTCTTGGATGTCAAAGAAGAAGGAAGAAGAAATCACAAGGATCCCACCTTGTGCAGCCTTCAAAGGAAGAAGAAACTAACTTTTTGTTTTGGATTCCCTTCTCTCCTTTTTCTTTGCTGATTAAAAATCAAAAAAAAAATTCCTCCTTGCTGCCCCATGCCTGGGAGAAGAGCTCTGATTTTTCTTGGGGCGTGGGGCTCCCTTTTTATAGGGTTCAAAACCCTATGTGCCAGGAAACCTATTCCTAATAGGTTTCCTAGTGCCTTTTTTTATTGGCGGGCCCCTTGAGAATCAAGGGGCGCCGGCTCACAGCAAAGAAGGAGAGGGGGCCACGCCCCTCCTTGCCCTCTTGGCTGCCCCCTCTTGCCTATTTTGACTCTTCAAAATAAGGCATCAAGAGGGAGGCACTTGATAAGTGCTTAATAATCTATAATTTAGTTATCTTTCCATAGCACTTATCAATGCTTTTAAACTGATAAATACATATTTTACCATAAAATTAAATAAACATTGAAATGAATTTAAAATATGGTAAGAGGTAAATAATTTTTTTCTCAAAACAGACTCTAAACTTGTCTCTTTCCTGGTTGTAATCTTTCATGAAAACATATAAGGAGGAGATTGTGTTGATCCGATTTGGTAACCTGATGGAGTTGTAATCAAGCTAAGGTTATAATTAAATGGGTTTTGGTCCTGATTCGATCGAAAGTTATAATTAATTATGTATGGGGCAAAGGTTTGATTAACCCTTTTTATTAGGTCACGGTCCGGTTTTTAGTCTTGTCTGGTCGAGTTCGATCTGAAGCAGCTTAGCAAGAATTAAATTTAAATGACAATGGGCTCAAGGACAAGTCAACCATCATGACCCACCTCAAACCCAAAGTCAATTCCCAACCAATTCCTTACCAGCCTTCATATAAAATTTATAAATTGAAAACAAAAAAAAAGATAATTAATATAATAAAATAAATAAAAATAATTTCGGAGAGAATCACTGGATTCACTGTTCATATGAACAGTGTCCCGTAAAAACACTGTTCATATGAACAGTGGGAAATAATATAATAAAAAAATATATAAATAAATAAAATTGTTTCACTGTTTATCTCCTTCCTCCCTCTATCTATTCTTCCCATGATCTCGCCTCACAGAGCGCCCCCCTGCCCGTTCCAGCCACGAGTCCCACGCGGTGCAGCCAGATCCAGATCCTCCACCTCCTCTTCCGCCCGTGACGCCTCCGGCGTCTCCCCGTCGATCCCGCGGCCATCCCTCTTCCCAGCAGCCGAGATCCAGCTCTTCCGCATCAGCCCGTTCCAGCCGCATCCAACGAGCACACCAGCGAGCAGCTCCTCCGTCTTCTCCGAGATCCGGCCGTCCGCGTTCCTCCCATCGATTTCCAGCTCCAATCCCTGTGATTCAGCCTTCTCCACGATCCCAGCCGACTGCATTCAACGAGCCGGTAACCCAGCTCCTTCCGGATCGGCACCCGCTTCGAGCTCCATCTTCGCCCGAGATCATTCCCAGCATTACGCCCTCCTCCTCTCTCGGGATCCATCGCTGGTCTTCGGCGAGCTATAAGAGGAAGACGAAGAAGAGAGAGGGGGGAGAGCTCGGTTCTAGAACAGAGCTTGCTCTGTTTCGGTGAAGAGAAAGAAATAAAAAAAGAAGGAAAAGAGAATAAAAAACCAAGAGAGGGTTTGAGGCAGATGGCAAAGGAGTTCTTCAGCATACCAATGGAGATGACGAGCACCATGAGCAGCTAAGCCTCGGTTTAGGGGTTTGATGAAGCCATAGAGGAGTATTCGTTTCATTTTTGTTGATTTGAGTTCGTATTGTAAGATGGTTGCATGATGAAGAATTTATCAATTGATCTTATGATTTATCCAATTTATGTGAATCATTTATCTTGCATAAAATATTTTACATAGATTGATCTATTTCATCGAATCCAACACCTGTGGTTTGGAGGAGAGATTAATGTGACCTCGATTTCATGTTTAATGATTTAATGATCAGATGCATCATGCTAGGTTAGACAGGTCATGCTTATCGTTAGAGTAGATGGTTTGTGCTAGACTTAGATGATTCATGCTGCGAATTAATCATAATTTTTAATGATTGCTTTGGCTTGTAGTCGGAAGCAATCAAGTCATACATACAACTCAATCATTGAAAGCATCACGGATATAAATCTATCAGTGGAATCTAGCCCTAAAACACCTCTCTCCATAGATAATTCATACTACTACACCCATATTAATTCTTAGTTTTTATCATTTACTCTAGCTTATCCCCTTTGAAGTAATTATTTAATTAGAAAAAATAACTTGTCTCCAATTTCTGTGGACCGACACCCGTAATCACTATCCTACAGGATACGTGCTATTACGTGGTTTATTTTTGAAATTGAAATAACTGATCAGCACTATTCAGGAAAAAAAGGCTGAATTAGGCAGGGTTTTTAGGGACTCGCTCTAGCCAACTCTTGACTAGGATTTGAGTCAAATTTCTTTGGATCAGACCCAACATAATTTGACTCAATTAATCAGCAATAAAAGACTTAATTATAATCTAATTATAATTATTTAATTCTTCTATTTAACTCACTAACTCTTAGTGGGTTATTTCGAACATCAATCTTATTGACAATTGACATTGTGATTCGAAATCACAATTCGACAATCCTAATAATCAGAACCTCTAATGTGTGTGACCTCATAGGTTTTAATCTGACTGGTAATGAGACATATTAAGATCTCCATCTCAATATCACTGAAACACCTTTCAGTGGACTGAAACACTTTCAGTTCTACTTGTCAGGGTTTACCGATCATCAAGTAAATTCCCAATGAGTTTTTGACATATCTAGGAGAGAATGAGATTCTCTCCCAATGAGTTTTTGACATATCTAGGAGAGAATGGGATTCTCTCCCAATGGACTCCTCCTGGTACACCACAGTATAACGGTATATCAGAAAGAAAAAATCGAACTTTGTTAGACATGGTTCGATCCATGATGAGGTTTGCGAGTCTGCCTATATCCTTTTGGGGATATGCACTTGAGTTAGCCTGCTACATTCTAAATAAGGTTTCAAGTAAGTCTGTAAATAAAACACCACATGAGATGTGGACTGGACGTAAGCCAATGCTCTCTCACCTTAGGGTTTGGGGATGTCCGGCATATGTCAAACGTTTGAAAACAGACAAACTTGAACCCAAGTCTGACAGATGTTTCTTTGTTGGTTATCCTAAAGAAACTAAAAGATATTACTTCTACTTTGCTGAAGAACAAAAGTTGTTCGTAAGCAATAGAGATGTTTTCTTAGAGAAAGAATTCCTTAGTGAAGGAACTAAAAGCTCTAATGTTGAGCTTAGGAAAGTTCAACATGTAGAAGACTCGACACCATCCACTGAACCAATTGAGTCGAATTTGATTAGATCAGATCCAGAACCCATCTTAGATGCACCATTAAGGCGATCAGATAGAGTACCACGTCAGTCGGACAGATACTACGGTTTCTTGGTCCGGGACGGGGATCCTGTCGAACTTGATGAAAACGATGAGGATCCGATCACCTACATGGATGCGATGCAGAGGTATGACTCTGATGCATGGCTTGGAGCCATGCAATCCGAAATGGAATCCATGAAGGTCAATGATGTATGGACATTAGTTGACCCACTCGAAGGGATTAAACCCATAGGGTGCAAGTGGATTTTCAAAAAGAAACGGGGCGCAGACGGAAAGGTAGAGACCTATAAAGCCCGTCTTGTTTCCAAAGGATATCGTCAGCATTATGGTATTGACTATGACGAAACGTTTTCTCCTGTGGCAATGCTCAAATCCATTCGGATTATGCTTGCGATAGCAACACACTTAGATTATGAAATCTGGCAAATGGATGTAAAGACCGCTTTTCTAAATGGAGATTTAGAAGACGAGGTGTATGTGATGCAACCTGAAGGTTTTATATCTGTAGATGAGTCTAAGGTGTGCAAGCTTCAAAAATCCATTTATGGATTAAAGCAAGCTTCACGGAGTTGGAATATACGATTTGATAAGGTGATCAAATCGTATGGCTTCATTAAGAATGAAGAGGAACCTTGCATTTATAAATGGGCAAATGGTTCAGTTATCATATTTCTTGTTTTATATGTGGATGACATTCTTTTAATCGGGAATGGCATCCCTGCATTACAAGGAATAAAGGTTTGGCTATCATCTCAATTTGCCATGAAGGATTTGGGAGAAGCATCTTACATCCTAGGGATGAAGATCTATAGAGATAGATCTAGAAGATTACTTGGATTATCCCAATCCACATACATTGATACTATACTGAAAAGGTTCAGTATGATTAATTCCAAGAAAGACTATCTTCCAATGGGCCATGGAATTAACCTCTCTAAAAGGGATTGTCCGACAACCTCTCAAGAAAGAGAGAGTAAGGATAGAATTCCATATGCTTCGGCAGTGGGATATATAATGTATGCCATGATATGTACTAGACCAGACGTGGCATACTCACTAGGAGTAGTGAGCAGATACCAGTCTGATCCAGGTAGCAACCACTGAAAGGTTGTAAAAACCATCCTTAAGTATTTGAGAAATACTAAAGATCAGGGGCTTGTCTACGGTGATTCTGACTTAAAACTTGAGGGATATACCGATTCAAGTTTTCAGTCAGATCAAGATGACAGCAAGAGCGTGTCGGAATATATCTTCCCTCTTAAGGGTGGGGCCATCTGCTGGAAGAGTTCCAAGCAGCATACAGTGGCAGATTCTACATGTGAAGTAGAATACATCGCAGCATCTGATGCAGCCAAGGAAGCCGTATGGTTGCGCAAGTTCATCACCGAGCTGGGAGTGGCACCTTCCATTGATGGTCCAGTTCCTATATTTTGTGATAACACTGGACCATAGCTCAAGCAAAGGAACCTAAAGCACATCAGCGGACCAAGCATATTCTTCCACTCCAGCCGCCTGCAGTGCATCACCGCCCTTTCTTTTCTCCCGAGATCCAAGCGCGCCTCTCATCCGTGATCCCGGCAAAATCCTCAGCATCCCAACTGCGTGCCAGATCCCGTGTGAAAGAAGGGGAGAAGAAAGAATTCACCAGCCCGCGTCCCCACCTCCTGGAATCCCTTGAAGCAAGCATCCCAGCAAGGAAAATCCCAGCTCCCGATTCGCTTCCGTGATCCAAGCCGCTCGCGCGTCTCCTTCCTCCCGACGATCACGCTCTCAGCTCTTCCATGATCCCGGCGGTCCCGCATCCGTGCCAGCCACCATGCCAGCAAGCCGAGATCCCGTGTTCCAGCCGATCCAAACTGGATCCCTTCCACGATCGACTCCTCTCCGTCGATCCCGCTCCCAAACCAGCAACCAAAGAAGGAAGTCCCGCATCCGTGCCAGCCACCGTGCCAGCAACGCCCGGAATCCCAGCGTCTGAATCCATCGTCCCGGATCCACGCATCCCAGCTCATCCCACGCGCTTCCTTCCTTCCGCGACTGGTCCACCATCCACCGAGGCCAAGATCGGCTCCTCCCGAGATCTCGCAGCCGGCCGTGAAGCATCCCGAAATCCCAGCGCCCGAGCCGGATTCGAAATCCCCCTTCCGTGATTCCATTTCAAGAAACTCTGCGGCTATAAGAGGAGAAGAAGGAGGAGGAGGAGGGGAGCTCGGAGTGGTAGGAGCCGGCTGGTCCAAGGAAGAAGAAGAAGAAAGGAGAGAGCTCGGCTGCTTCGGCTGAGAAGAAAAATAGGGGAGCTCTGTTTTTGGGGAAGAAAAGAATATAAAAAAAAATACTTTATGTTCTAACGGGAGGGAGAAGCTCTTTGTTTTATTTTTTTTGTGTTATTTGCAAAAGAAAAGAAACATTAGGTTTCCAATCTCCACTTTTATTTGTAATGAATTTTCTTTTTATCGAATCTATCATTTCCCTGTCATGCAAACTTTGTTCTAGGTTTAGTTAAATTTCTGTTTTCTTTATGAAATCTTTTAATTTTTCTTTTATGCAATACATGTCTAAGTTTTAATTTAATATTCTACAATTTATTATATGCATTCTAGAATTCTTAATTTTAAGATAATCTTGGAATTAATCCTTGCAGTTCGATTGATGATTTTAATTTATATTCTGTCTTTAGAAATCGACCCCTACTCTGCATCAAATTTCAATTGCAAGTTCTCTTTCTTTTCTTTGTTTATTTTTCGAATAGAAAATATTCTCTAATAGACTAGAGAATTATTCCACATCCCCGAAGTAATGTTTTTCTTTTATTATTCAAAAATCGATTTCAAAACCGAGTGAACGTTCTAATTTTTATGCAACTCCAATCGCCTCCCTGTGGATCGATCTCTTACAACCGCTATTCTTCGAGTAGGAAAGGTAAGAGTAAAATTAAATTTAAACTTTGTTTGTCGGTTCTAACAACGATCTATTTAGCATATTTTTAGTTAGACAGGAAAGGACGAACAGAATTTTGGCGCCGTTGCCGGGGAGGCAAATCGAGAAGCAAGAACGATCACGAAGATCAAATCAAATTTTGGATGCCCGGAGTGAACATACTCCGGTAGTAAGTTTTTATTTTTATTTTTATTAATTTTTCTTATTTTGATAATTTCTAGTTAATAATTTCATAGTTATTAAATTCTGAAATTTGAAATTCAAAAAAAAAATTAAAATTAAAAAAAAATTAAAAAATTCAAAATTTTTTTTAAATTCAAAATTTGAATTCTGAGATTCGAAATTTGAAGTTTAAAAAGAAAAAAAAATTTCTAATTAAATCAAAAAAAATATAAAAAAAAATTATTATTATTTTTGCTAGTAATTGATAGGGTGCAATCCTCCGAGGTTATCATACCTCTATTGGGACTCCTCACGGAGTAATCTCCAGAGCTTATTCAACGGGCATTCGGAGATTGACTGACGCATAAGAATTGTGTTTAGTTTAATTCAAGTTATTGCTATATAAATAATAATAATAATAATAAAAATATAAATAAAAAAAATCATAAAAAAAATAAAATAAAAAAAAATTTGCTTGCTCATCTAATCAATACAACCTAATGACATTGCATAAACTTTAAAAAAATATTAATTATTTGCTGCATTTAGTATTAAGCATTTACATAAAGTAATTAAGGGCAAAATCCATTAAAAAGATAAGGTCGGGAAGTCATTACCTGTCCTTAGCCCAAAAATCACCACCTTGCATACTTATCCTAGCCAAATTAAATTAAAATCAAATTAGACGTTGGCCTTAGGGTTTTCGAGCTCAATTAGGCTCTTGGAAAGAAGCGGCTGAAAGCCACTCCAGTGAGAATTTAGTAATTGGTGATGTCTAGAAAAGTTTTACAACAGTGAGAACTGTTACGGGTATTGTGGTATCGGTGTATCCCTTCTGGCACCACCACACACCCCGGAACTTTTCTGGTCACTGATTACTGGATTGCTTAACTGGTAAGCTCAAGCTTAATCTGAAAGGGAGATTAGGAGCTGTCTAATCTAGGAGAGAATTTCAGAAACTTTTTAACCTGATACATCTCTGTGCAACTAGATTTAAGAAGCTACTAAACCTCACTTAGTTCTAAGACTAATAGGGTCAAATTGTTGTGTGGTGTTGGTTGTGGTCAGCTGTGTCTAGCCCTTTCTCTTCTTTTAGGATTTCGTTCATTGTAGGAGTCAAATCTAATAAAGTGTTGATAATGTATGCATGGTAGAAGGTCATTAAGGGATAAGTTAACCCCATTTGATTCTGAGATTGACAGAACTTTTCATCACAACTTGCGAACTGTAAACCAACTGTCAATCTCTACAATGGGTGAACACATTAGAACCCTAAATGAATTGTTTGCACCCACATCCGCTAGTCCCCCTACTTGCATAGTATTACCAATTAATAATGCAGCCCAATTCGAGATTCGGGCTGCAACAATAAACATGTTACCCAAGTTTCATGGGTTCGAGAGTGAACAACCCTACATTCATCTAAACAAATTTTTGACAATCTGTCAAACGTTTAGAAATCAAAATTTAGATGAAGAGGGTATTAAATTAAGGTTATTTTCCATGACTTTAGAGGATCGTGCTGCTGCATAGCTGTATTCCCTAGCTTCAAATTCCATCACATCATGGGAACAACTATCTAGGAAGTTCATGGCTAAGTTCTATCCCATGGTAAAAACTGAAAAAATTAAGGATGCAATCAGAACTTTTAGAGAAAAATCTGAGGAGGAATTTTCCCAACTATGGGAAAGATTCCATGATCTTTTGGTCAAGTGCCCCCACCATGGGCTTGACAAGGCTGATCTAGTACATTTCTTTTACAAAGGACTACCTCCGGCACATAGAAACATGATCGAGTCCATGCACAAAGGTAGGTTCATGGACCAAACCCCGGATCAAGCCTATGAATTTCTTGTTGACTTAGCCGAGAACGCCCAAAATTGGAGTAGCTATGGTGAGGAAGTAAATAGAGATGAGTTCGGGTCTAGAAAACCGGGTAATTATGAAATGAAAGCAGACCCAGAACTAAAAAATGTCATGTCCAATCTGGTGACTGGAATGAACAACTTAAGCAAAAAGTTTGATGCTTTCACTGTTTCCACTAGTCCGAGTTCATATAAAGAGTTAAATCCCATCATGAAAGTGGATCACGAGTCACATAGTTTATGTATCTTGTGTAATAGTTCTGAGCATCTAGTGGAGTGTTGTCCTAGTTTACCCAACATTAAGGCTGAACAGGCAAATGCTCTTAACTCATATAGTGCCTTCAAGAAGCCCACTCCCAATTCATTCAGCCCAGTCTACCACCCTGATAATAGGTTCCACCCAAATTTTTCATACAAGCAAAATGAACCTATTCAGCATCAAGGTGGTCCACCAGGTTTTCAGAAGAATTTTTTCAGGATAGGTCCATCACAAATAAACTAATCATTGGCTCCACCTATTCCTACTTATAGTGCCCCTATCCCTCAGCAAACTACATCATTAGAAGCCATGATGGCTAACATGATGAAGCAGCAACAAGACTTCATCCAACAGCAACAACAGACCAACATAGCTCAAACCCAGACTAATCAATTCCATGCGCAAGCAATTGCAAAACTTGAGGTTAGTCTGAGCCAAATAGCTAACTCTCTAGGGGATAGGAAGAGAGGTGAATTGCCAAGTCAGCCAATACCTAACCCTAGTAGGCAACAGAATCAAGGACCGAGAGGCCAGTTTCAGATTGATTCTAATGGAAATCCTAACCATGAGGTCCAGGCAATTACCACTTTACGGTCTAGCAAGCAAGTGGACAACAAAGTCCAACTTCCTGTGCAAGAAAAAGAAGAAAAGCATGAGCCAAACCCCACCCAGAAAAAGACACAAGAATAGGGAACACAAGGAATAGAGGAGAAACCAATAGAAACTTACACACCTAAGGCTCCCTTTCCTAGTAGACTACAAGACTCAAAGAAAAAATCTCAGTATGATGAAATCATGGAAGTCTTTAAAAATGTCCAAATAAATTTACCCTTCCTAGATGCCATCAGACAGATCCCCTCCTATACAAAATTCTTAAAAGACTTAACCACGGTGAAAAGAAAAACCAGTATTCCTAGGCAAGCTGTGATGGCTGCACAAGCCTCATCTCTTATTCAACAACAGATTGTCCCAAAATACAAGGACCCTGGTTGCCCCACTGTTGAAATTAAAATAGGAGAAACCATCATTCGGAGAGCCCTATTAGACTTAGGAGCAAGTGTGAACCTATTACCCTATTCTGTCTACACCGAACTAGGTTTGGGGCCCACAAACATCACTTTGTCATTAGCAGATAGGACTGTGAAGTATCCTAAGGAAATTGTAGAGGATGTAATTGTAAAGATAAATGAGTTTTACTACCCTGTGGATTTTGTAGTCCTCGAAACTGAACCAGTAAAAAACCCAGGTAGCCACATCCCGGTAATCCTTGGTAGACCATTTTTGGCCACTTCAAATGCTGTGATCAGTTGCCGAAATGGGATAATGACCTTAGCATTCGGAAACTTGACCGTCCAACTCAATGTCTTTCACAGTAGTAATCAACCATCTGAGATGGACGATTTAGAAGAAATTCACATGATTGAAAACATAATCAGCAAGTCCTTCGAGGAGTCAAGTTATTCTGATCCACTAGAAAGATGTTTGGCCCAATTCAGTCAAAATTATGAGGAAGGAGAGTCGAATCAGGAGGTTAATGCATTACTAGATTCCATTCCTGTAATGGATACTAGCAGATGGGCTACTAAATTTGAATCATTACCTATATCTGAATCCCAGCTAGTACCTTCAAGTGTCAAACCTCCCCAGCTTGAACTTAAAGATCTGCCTGAAAACCTAAAATATGCATTTCTAGGGGACAACAACACCTTACCTGTTATTATTGCATCAAATTTAACTGAAGAACAGGAAGAGAAGTTGTTAAATATCCTTCAGAAAAATCAAGAAGCGATCGGCTGGTCTATAGCTAATATTAAGGGGATTAGCCCTTTTGTGGTCCAACATAAAATTCATCTAGAAGAGGATGCAAAAACCTCTAGAGAACCACAAAGGCGACTTAACCCAGTCATAAAAGATGTAGTTCTAGCTGAAATCATTAAACTCTTAGATGCAGGAATTATATACCCTATTTCTGATAGCCAGTGGGTGAGCCCAGTTCAAGTTGTACCCAAAAAATCTGGAATTACTGTGATCAAGAATGACCAAAATGAGTTAGTCCCAACTCGAATCCAAACTGGATGGCGAGTGTGCATCGACTACAGAAAGCTGAACGCCATGACTAGGAAAGACCACTTCCCACTACCCTTCATTGACCAAATGTTAGAACGTCTAGCTGGCCACTCTCATTACTGTTTTCTTGATGGTTATTCTGGATATAACCAAGTTCCAATTGCACGTGAGGATCAAGAGAAAACCACATTCACCTGTCCTTATGGCACTTTTGCCTATCGTCGCATGCCATTTGGGTTATGCAATGCACCGGCTACATTCCAACGGTGTATGATGAGCATTTTCTCCGACATGGTGGAGAAATTTCTAGAAGTTTTTATGGATGACTTTTCTGTATTCGGATCTAATTTTAATGAATGTCTCCATCACTTGACCCTTGTTGTAGAATGATGTAAAGAGAAAAATTTAGTTCTTAACTGGGAAAAATGTCATTTTATGGTCCAATCAGGTATTGTTTTGGGACACATTGTGTCACAAAGGGGAATCGAGGTGGATAAAGCCAAAGTAGAATTAATTGCTAAGTTACCACCTCCCAAAATTGTTAGGGAAGTCAGATCCTTTCTAGGGCATGCGGGTTTTTACCGCCGCTTTATTAAGGATTTCAGTAAATTGTCGAAACCCTTATGCGATCTGTTGGCAAAAGATGCTATTTTTAATTTTTCGCCAATTTGTATAACTGCTTTCGAAAGACTAAAGTCTGAACTAACCTCAGCATCCATCATAAGGTCCCCTGATTGGAATCTGCCATTTGAAATCATGTGTGATGCATCTGATTATGCAATAGGTGCCGTCCTAGGTCAGCGAGTGGGGAAGCTTCCCCACGTGATTCATTATGCGAGCAAAACTCTGAATGACGCCCAACTTAACTATTCTACAACTGAAAAAGAGTTGTTGGCTGTTGTCTTTGCTCTTGACAAATTTCGTCCCTATCTGATAGGATCCAAGGTCCTTATTTATTCTGATCATGCCGCCCTTAAGTACCTTCTCACAAAAAAGGATGCCAAGGCAAGACTCATTCGTTGGATCCTATTGCTTCAAGAATTTGATCTCGAAATTCGAGACAAAAAGGGATCTGAAAATGTAGTAGCTGACCACTTGTCCAGACTAATTGTTGAGTCATCTGCAGAATCATTACCTGTGTCCGAGACCTTCCCTGATGAACAATTAATGATGATTTCCCATACCAATGTTCCATGGTATGCTGATGTAGTCAACTATCTAGTTACTGAACGAATGCCCCGTTCATGGACCAAACAAGAGAAATTTCGCTTCCTAGCTCGTGTAAAATGGTATTTTTGGGATGAACCATACTTGTTCAAATACTGTCCTGATCAAATCATCAGACGATGCATCCCTGAACACGATCAAAGTAATGTCCTTTTCTTTTGTCATGATCATGCTTGTGGTGGTCATTTTAGTGGGAAGAAAACTGCTGCAAAAGTTCTGCAGTGCGGATTTTATTGGCCCACACTTTTTCGAGATGCGCATGACTATTGTAAATCTTGCGATCGATGTCAACGATTAGGAAAACTTTCGAGAAAGAATGAGATGCCCCTGAACCCTATCTTAATTATAGAAATTTTCGATGTTTGGGGTATTGATTTTATGGGTCCTTTTCCTATGTCGTTTGGGCATCAGTACATTCTTGTGGCAGTTGACTATGTATCAAAATGGATTGAGGCTATCGCGTGTAAGACCAATGATCACAAAGTGGTGATCAAGTTCTTTAAAGAATCTATCTTTGCTCGTTTTGGCACCCCTCGTGCTATCATTAGTGATGGGAGGAAACATTTTTGTAATAAAATCTTTAAAGCCCTTATGAGAAAGTACAATATTAATCACAAGGTCAGTACACCATATCATCCACAAACAAGTGGACAAGTCGAAATTTCCAATCGGGAGATCAAGACCATCCTTGAAAAAACTGTTCATACATCTCGGAAGGATTGGTCTCTTAGGCTAACAGATGCACTGTGGGCATATCGGACGGCTTACAAAACACCAATTGGAATGTCTCCATATAGAACTGTCTATGGCAAGGCCTGCCATTTACCTGTTGAGTTAGAGCACAAGGCCTATTGGGCTATTAAACATTTAAATTTCGATCTTGACAAAGCAGGAGAACATAGGAAGCTTCAACTCGATGAGCTTGAAGAAATTAGAAACGATGCTTACGAGTGTGCCAAAAAATACAAAGATCGCATGAAGATCATGCATGATAAAACGATCATTCGTAAGGAATTTCACCAAGGACAAAAAGTCCTTCTATATGATTCTCGATTATATCTATTCCCTGAAAAACTTAAATCTCGCTGGACTGGCCCATACATAGTAGAGAAAGTGCACCCGCATGGTGCAGTAGTAATATGCAATACCAAGGATGGTAGGTCCTTTCAAGTCAATGGACATCGTTTAAAACCATACCTTGAGTATCTGAGTCCAGAAGTTGAGGAGACACTTCTAACCGACCCTGTTTATCATGAATGAATTAGAATTGTCTGGCTGAAGACATAAAACTTAGCACTCTTGGGAGGCAACCCAACATATAAATATCTTCTAAAAAAAAAAAAAATACTAACATGCAGGTTTGGGGGATTTTGCCCCAATTTTTAATTTACCCACCCATATCAGGTAACCTCTCCTCTGTCCTCTTACTGCATTAAATTTTTTTTAACATTGAGGACAATGTTAGATTTAGGTTTGGGGGTATTTTTACGCATTTGAATTTAAAATTTTATTTAAAAAAAAAGTTTTTAGTTAAAATTTTTGAAAATATATATATATATATATACAACACACAAGGTATATAAAATCTAAGAGCCCAATGACTAGTTGGAAGTAGTGCAAAGTGAGTTCTTTTTATTAAGTTCCTTTTAGTGAGTTGTAAGCTAATTAGTGCTTTGAATTTCACAACACATCTGGCCTGCATTTTCTAAGGTATAGGTTCGACATTGTGTTGAGAATATGGTAGCAACCTCGAATCCTGATGAACCATCTTTTTCTGATCCAAAAAAAAAAAAAAAGATGGTGGATTTAGTCAGGTACATCGAAAAGGGCTACCTATTGTCAAAGGTCAGCGGGCTTGTGATGAGGAACCCGAGCATAGGTCCGTAGGGGAGTCTTGATGCCCGACACCTCATGCCAACTGGTGTGAGAATTGTCGACTAATTGCTCGCTACATGGAGGAATCATCACAAGAGTAAAAGTGCACAATATATACATTATCATTTCTCTTTAATGCAAAAAAAAAAAAATCAAAAAAATTAGTGTAAAAATGAAAAAAAAATGTATATTGACCTTAAGAAAGACAATAGTGTGAAAGCCGTCGTTGTAAAAATTCGAGTAAACTGGAATATTACAGATAAAGCCCATGAGGTATTAAAGTAAACATCCACAACTCTCGAAATCCTGCAGAAAAGATGATATTGAATCAGCAAATAGGTCTTGTCCGACCAATTCTTGGAAACTACTAATATTTGCGATATTTTGGAGATCCAAAACCTTAGCTTGTGCATGGTCCAAACTTCACTGAGCACTCAAGTATAAATAAGTCTTACAACTTCCTAACGGAAAACTTAATAACTTCAACTTAAATTGCATACTAACCTAGAAATTGGGCTACTTAGTAATTAAAACCTTGTGTGATTTTAAAATTCTTATCAGTTATGTACTTGAAATAAGACTTTCATTTCACAAACCAAATTTTATTTTGGGATTGAAGTTTGTGGGTAACTTCACTGCAAATCCTCACGAGACAACACTCGTCCACTAGGGTAATCTAGGGGTTTAACGACTTATTGCACATGCTAAGTGCAATCGTAATGCTCTACGAAAGTGAGTATTTATCTTAGGATATTTATATAATAAATAACACTTTTGCTCTCTCATTTTATCATTTTCGCACTGAATTGCTAGAGACTAGCAATAAGCTAGTTGGGGGTTGTGATGAGAGCACAAAAGTGCAACCTACATGTTACTAAAATTAGTGTTATTGTTAACCGATAATGATAAATTCACTAGATTAATATTATATTTGGGTTTAACATAGATTAGTATAAATTAGAGATAAAATGCACATTGAGTACAAATTTGACTTCAAATCGGGTCCGAGTCGGGTTCGGATCCGAGTCGGGTTTGGGTCCGAATCGGGTCCATTTCTTTTGTGCTTTTGGAAAATAATTTTGGGCAAATCTAAATTGGCTATATCATAACTATAAGGTGCTGGGTGACCTATGACTTGAAAGAATTGCACTTGACCTCGAGCCAGAATAGATGACCCGTCTACAAGCCAAATTTCATATCATACTATTTTTTATATATGACTAATTGGACGGAACTTGGTGTCTTCCAGCTCCCGATTCATCTTCCACTCCAGCCGCCTGCAGTGCATCACCGCCCTTTCCTTTCTCCCGAGATCCAAGCGCGCCTCTCATCCGTGATCCCGGCAAAATCCTCAGCATCCCAACCGCGTGCCAGATCCCGTGCGAAAGAAGGGGAGAAGAAAGAATTCACCAGCCCGCGTCCCCACCTCCTGGAATCCCTTGAAGCAAGCATCCCAGCAAGGAAAATTCCAGCTCCCGATTTGCTTCCGTGATCCAAGCCGCCCGCGCGTCTCCTTCCTCCCGACGATCACGCTCTCAGCTCTTCCATGATCCCGGCGGTCCCGCATCCGTGCCAGCCACCATGCCAGCAAGCCGAGATCCCGTGTTCCAGCCGATCCAAACTGGATCCCTTCCACGATCGACTCCTCCCCGTCGATCCCGCTCCCAAACCAGCAACCAAAGAAGGAAGTCCCGCATCCGTGCCAGCCACCGTGCCAGCAACGCCCGGAATCCCAGCGTCTGAATCCATCGTCCCGGATCCACGCATCCCAGCTCATCCCACGCGCTTCCTTCCTTCCGCGACTGGTCCACCATCCACCGAGGCCAAGATCGGCTCCTCCCGAGATCTCGCAGCCGGCCGTGAAGCATCCCAAAATCCCAGCTCCCGAGCCGGATTCGAAATCCCCCTTCCGTGATTCCATTTCAAGAAACTCTGCGGCTATAAGAGGAGAAGAAGGAGGAGGAGGAGGGGAGCTCGGAGTGGTAGGAGCCGGCTGGTCCAAGGAAGAAGTAGAAGAAAGGAGAGAGCTCGGCTGCTTCGGCTGAGAAGAAAAATAGGGGAGCTCTGTTTTTGGGGAAGAAAAGAATATAAAAAAAAATACTTTATGTTCTAACGGGAGGGAGAAGCTCTTTGTTTTATTTTTTTATGTTATTTGCAAAAGAAAAGAAACATTAGGTTTCCAATTTCCACTTTTATTTGTAATGAATTTTCTTTTTATCGAATCTATCATTTTCCTGTCATGCAAACTTTGTTCTAGGTTTAGTTAAATTTCTGTTTTCTTTATGAAATCTTTTAATTTTTCTTTTATGCAATACATGTCTAAGTTTTAATTTAATATTCTACAATTTATTATATGCATTCTAGAATTCTTAATTTTAAGATAACCTTGAATTAATTCTTGCAGTTCGATTGACGATTTTAATTTATATTCTGTCTTTAGAAATCGACCCCTACTCTGCATCAAATTTCAATTGCAAGTTCTCTTTCTTTTCTTTGTTTATTTTTCGAATAGAAAATATTCTCTAATAGACTAGAGAATTATTCCACATTCCCGAAGTAATGTTTTTCTTTTATTATTCAAAAATCGATTTCAAAACCGAGTGAACGTTCTAATTTTTATGCAACTCCAATCGCCTCTCTGTGGATCGATCTCTTACAACCGCTATTCTTCGAGTAGGAAAGGTAAGAGTAAAATTAAATTTAAACTTTGTTTGTCGGTTCTAACAACGATCTGTTTAGCATATTTTTAGTTAGACAGGAAAGGACGAACAGTCAATCGTCAGCATATTGATGATTGAATTTTGTAAATGAATTGACAAATTAATAAAGTATTATTTGGCATTATTCATCATTTCATCTTCAAATGAACTCTTATATGATGAAGTCCTTAGGACTTATGTTATGATAAAGGAGAATTTATCTTTGAGTTCTTAAACTTGTTCGCGACCAAATGATATGTTGTTACTAGGACGACAACATTATCGAGATTAGGTCGTTGTGTGACATATACGTTGGTTGTTCTCTTAACCAAGGAGTGTGGAGACACTGGTATGCCATACAGATGAAGTGTAGGAGTACATTTCACGGAACGTGACCACTTCCAGAACGTTCTACTGTCAAGAGATGTTTCGAGTGGATATGGGTATAAGTTTGGCCCTCTGACCTGAGACCGCAACATGTGACTAGCAAACAACTCATTGTACTTTGGTACCGGACTACCTGAATTTCTAATTTAGTGACGGAAGGTCACTGGGTGCAGTCAAGTACTTGCGTAGTCAGTTGTGAGTCGAGATGGAATTGACCCCTCCTGAAAACAGGAGATAATGTCTTGTGATTAATTTAGTAAAACCTTGGCCAAGGTAATCCCAGTGAGGAGTCACGGGATATTTAAAGTTAATCACATAATGGATGTACTAATTATAGGGTTGATAATGAGCTCTAAGTCATTCTGGCATTAGGAGTCAAAGGGATTGAATTATACAGTAACCATAGTTCAGGGTTCCAGAATATTTACTTCGCATATATTCGGCCTATCCGGACGCCGGGTACCATTGCTAGATGGTCACATCGATTAGTGTAGAAAGTCGTTCCTATACTACCGGCTTAGGTTCGAACCTATGAGGTCACACGCATAGAAGATTCCTGATTGATTAAGAAGGCTGATGAATGATTAAGAATCATTCAGGGATAATTTGGTCAATTCGATTGGCAAATTATCTTATAAAATAATTAAAGTAATTATCGAAGGATTAATTAGTAAATAGATTGCTAATAAACTCAATTGGATTGAGTAATTAGACTAAGGAGAAGCCAAATTGAATTAGATTCAATTCTGGGCTCAATCAGGGTTTTTGACCTGATTGGATTAGGTCTGAATCAAGAGGACTTAGGTTGATCAAATTAAATTAGATTAAATTTGTGTTTAATTAGGGATTGACCTAATTGGATTAGGTTCAACCCATGGTAATTGGATCATTCTAATTGTTAGGATTTAATTAAATTAAATGGGTTTGATCTGAAACTGTTCGGATCTTGAAATCCACTTGTCACATATCCATGCATGGCGCCATAAATTGATTTTTAATATGATTAAAAATTAATTTAATTTATTTAATGGTGCCATGGGATACTTGGTAACATCAGAGACCTCTTTCATCATTAGATGGATCGAAATGGAGAGATAAATTCATGAAAAGAATTGGATAAGATCAAATTCTCTCTCTTCATGACATATGTCATCCTTATCTTTATCTCACTTCTAATTAAGGTTGAATTTCGAATTTAATCACTACAAAATCACCACGTGACCCTCTAATCTGATTGGGGGCATGGGAATTTCGAAATTGAAAGAGGAAAGTGGCAACATGATGAATGGTTTAGATTAGATCAAGCTTCATCATGTAATGGCATATAAACTTGAATTTTGAATTCAAAATTCAAAACCCCACAAAATCCTCCATAAATATGGGATGGTTGGCATGAAGTTAGAGGGGAGAGCAACATTAAAAGGACCTCCATCAGCTGGTGGTCGAATTGAAGGAAAAAAGAGAGAAAAAGAAGAAAAAAAAGGGAAAAGAAAAGAGAGGAACCCTAATTCATGCATGGAAAAATTCTGCATTCAATCTAGCTGACTTCTTCCTCCTCTAAGTCCATCGCGCCATTAGTGTTAGGGGTCCCTGATAAGAGTCTTTAGATCAGATCTAAGTCCTCTTCAATCCCTCCAAACCTTTCCTCCAAGTTCTTCCAAGAAGACGGTTCAAAAGTTGATAGCGTTGGGAAGATCAAATTTCAGCCTCAAGAAATTCTGCGCAAGCTAGCACTTCCGCAGGATTGGATCTCTTCAGGAACTTCGCGTGTACTTCTCGTAGAGGCCATTCGTGTGCGTGGCTGCGAAGTCAAGGATCTGATCCACAACTTTCATCCATCATAAAAGGTATTAATCTAGCATTAATCATTTATTATGGTATCAAGATCTAGGTCCGATTCCCTGAGGTTTTACCCTCTTTTGGGGCTCCACACGGAGATATCTCCAGAATCCATTCGATGGATATTTGGAGATTAATTGAAATAGAGTTCTTAAGTTTCAGATCTGATAGTTAATCATGCATGAAAGTTTTAGCATAATTGTTTAAACAATTCCGGCATAATCCTATGTGTTCTTAAGGTGCTGATTTCTAGATTTGATCTTGTAAGCATGCATGAATTAAATTATTTGATTCGGTTTTTTTGCTGCATTTTTGAAACTTAAAAAGAACTACGTATGGCTTGATTCCCCTTATGAAGGGGTACGTAGGCAACCCGATCAGGTTCAGCCATGTTTTTTTAAAAAAAAAAAAATCAGCATGCTTAACACCGAAGAACCTAGGATTCACTTTCACAACCCACATTTAATTTGGGGATTTCCCAGGAGCTCATTGCTAAATTGGCAGTATTTTGGGTAATCACTCGATCGAACTTTGAATCGCATCGGAGGAAGATGCTTTAGCATGACGACATGCAAAACTTTTCTAGGAAATCGATAGACTTTGTCACATAATGACTAGGGGGCAGGTGATGCGATCCGATAGAATTTGATCTGTATTCCAAAATTCTTGACTCTTCTTGATTTCTGAAAGGATAGTTCTGACTTGATTGCGGGCATAATTTCTTAAGATCCATCCGTCAGATCGATCTCAATTTTGGATATGTTGTAGATCTCCGCGTTAGCTTTCCAGTTGTAGGTCGTGGGTCTAGAGAGGACATCAGGATCTCGAGATATCAGTCTTTGACTGACGACTGCGCAGGGAAGGACGGGCTGATAATCCGACGGGATGGAGTTGTTTGTAGAGGCTGGTAGGGATCAAGGAGGAGAGAAAGAAGAGGGAGAAGGTGGCTGGCCTCTCGGAACAGAGATGGTGCAACCGGACGAAGGAGGGGGCGGCAGCCTTGGACGGCGGCCTAGGGAGAGGGGGAAGGCGTCGCAAGAAGAGAGGAGAGAAGGGAAGAGAGCTAGAGAAAATGCCTTTCAATTAATTTTTGCATGCTGAAATAGGTGCTCACCACATCTATTTATAGGTGGCTACCTGACCCCTTAACTTGACTTGATCTAATTGAATTCAAGAAACAACTAAACCCAAAGCGACTCTAATAAAGGCCAAGTCGGCTAGCCCGAGCAAGGCTATGCTGAAATAAAATTAACATCAAGGACTCAAAAGCAAAAATAACCAAATGATTCAGTCCGAGGCAGTCTAGTGGATCCAACCGCATCACTCCACCATGCTTTCCTTAACCTTGTCCTCAAGGTCGGAAGTCAGGAAAACGATCAAGTACCTCAGTCTCAAACTCCCATGTGGCCTGGTCTGCTGCTCTCCCCAGCCACTCCACTAATATCTGGGTTTTCAGTCGTCCTTCTACTCGTATTCTGCGCTTCGCCAGCACTCGAACCAGCTCCACTACCTCGTCCTCCGGTGGCTCATGTATGATTGGGCCGACAGATGTCTTGGGTCCAAACCGGGCCCTCAGAAGCGACACGTGGAATACCGGGTGAACTCTCGATGTAGTCGGCAAGTCCAAGCGATACGCCACGGGTCCAATGCGCTCCAAGATCTGAAAGGGCCCGTAGAAGCGATGAGAGAGCTTCTGGTTCGCCATAGGCCGCAGTGTCAACTGTCGATAAGGCTGCACCTTGATGTATACCCAGTCGCCCACGTCGTATACTGGATCTCTGTGCTTCCGATCATGCAGCTGCTTCATCCTGTTCTGCGCAGTCGTTATGTGGAACTTTAACCGCCGCAAGGTAGCGTCGCGGTCTAAGTGCTCAAAATCTGCTTCTGTCCAGTCCGCATGTGACAGTGTATCATAGACTCGCAGCGTCGGTGGTACTCATCTATACACTGCCTCAAAGGGTGTCATCCCTATGGCTGAGTGGAAAGTGGTGTTGTACGAATACTCGGCCCAAGGTAAATAAGAAAGCCACTCTCGGGGCCGATCACCAATCATACAACGCAAGTACTGCTCGATGCAGTGGTTTACCACCTCCGTCTACCCATCGGTCTGAGGGTGGTAAGCCGAGCTCATGGCAAGCTTCGTCCCTTGCTGTTGGAAGTAAGCCTGCCAGGATGCGCTAACAAAAATGCGGTCACGATCAAAAACAATAGTCCGAGGCATACCATGTAATCGAGCAGCGTCCCGTATGTAGACCTCTGCCACCCGTCGAGCAGAAAATGAATGTGCGAGCGCCGAAAAGTGGGCATATTTGCTGAGGCAGTCCACAACGACCATGATCACTGAGTACCCTCGAACTAATGGCAGCCCCTTAATGAAGTCCATCGACACATCCTCCCAAACCTGATCAGGAATCGATAAAGGCTGAAGTAGACCCGCAGGTCGCAGTGAATCCGCCTTCGCCCTTTGGCACATATCGCATTGCTGTACATAAGCTCTGACCGCTGCCTTCATGCCTACCCACGTATAGCTTTGGCTCAGCCTCTTGTAGGTCCTGAAAAATCCCTCATGTCCAGCAAAAGGAGTATCATGGAAGTGCTGGATCAATACCTGCCGCAAGGCTGAATCGGTGGGCATGCGGATCAACCCGTGGTCCAGAATCAACCCATCTCGATCCTCCATCTCGGGGTGACTGCTCGGGTCTGTTGCCAACTCCCTCTGGATCTGTTCTAGGTCCGGATCCCGGCATGTGGCGGGCCTCAAGTCTGAAATAAAAGGTAAAACTGGCGTAGTCAAAGCCACCAACTCGCCGAACTCGGGTTGGTGCGATAGTGCATTCGCCACTCGATTTTCTGCGCCCTTTTTGTACACCATCTCATAGTCGTAGCCGAGAAGCTTTGACACCCACCTCTGTTGGGCTGGAGTATGTATGCGCTACTCAAGAAAAAATGGGAGGCTCTGCTGATCAGTCCGAACGATGAATCGGCGGCCGATAAGGTACGGCCTCCACTTTATGACTGCATGGATGACCGCCATCATCTCCCTCTCATATGTGGACAGCGAGCGGGTCCTAGGGGACAACGCCTTGCTCATGAAAGCAATTGGTCGTCCCTCCTGCATCAAAACAGCACCAATGCCGGCACCGGAAGCATCGCACTCGACTACAAATGGTTTGGCGAAATCGGGTAGCACCAAAACTGGGGCTGTCGTCATGGCTTCCTTGAGCTTCTCGATCGCTTCCGTCGCTGCCTCGGTCCATCTAAACTCTTCCTTTCGCAGCAGCAGGGTCAGTGGCGTGGCGATCTTTCCATATCCCTCCACAAACCGGCGGTAATAACCGGTTAGGCCCAAAAATCCTCGCAGCTCCTTTTGGTTCTTGGGCAGCGGCCACTCAGTCATGCAATGTATCTTTGCTTGGTTCGGCTCCACACCTACAGCAGAGATGACATGGCCTAGGTACTCGACCTTCGGCTCGGCCCATAGGCCCTTGGATCGCTTCACCTTCAATTGATTTCTGCGCAGAATTTTCAGCACTTCCTCCATGTGCTCTAGGTGCTCCTGCCATAAACGACTGTAAACCAGTATGTCATCGAAGAATACAAGAACATACCATCGTAGTAATGGTCTGAATATGTCATTAATGAGCCCCTGAAATGTCGCTGGTGCATTGGTGAGGCCGAACGGCATCATCCGGAACTCATAGTGGCCATCGTGTGTCCGAAACGCCGTCTTGTGCACATATTCGGGCCTGACACGGATCTGGTGGTATCCGGCACGGAGATCAAGTTTGCTGAAGTAGGCCGCACCAGCAAGCTCATCCAACAGCTCCTCTATGACTGGAATCGGATACCGGTCCTTAATAGTGATCGCGTTAAGTGCCCGGTAGTCGACGCAGAATCGCCACGTCCCGTCCTTCTTGTGTACCAGCAGCACCGGCGATGAATATGAGCTTCTACTGGGCTGAATGATGCCGCTCTCCAACATCTCTCGTACCATCTTTGAGATCTCCTCCTTCTGAACATGCGGGTAGCGGTAAGGCCTCACATTCGCCGGTTCCGCTCCCGGTACAATCTCTATGTGATGATCGTGCTCCCTCTCGGGTGGAAGACCATGAGGCTCCTCAAATAAATCAGCGAACCTCTGTAAGAGAGCAGCCAAATCAGTAGGTATACCTGCCTCCGTCGTGGTCTCCGTCGACAGAGGTAAGAGCTGCATCAAGTAGTTGTGCGCGCCGGGTCCGAGCAAGCCGACTAGGGGCTGAAGTGCAGCCCTTGGGCTAGGCCAAATGCCATCCAATCTAACTCGCCGTCCGCTCCGTCTGAAAGTCACCCACATCTCGGCGAAGTCGAATATAACCGGGCCAAGACTCTGCAGCCACTGCGTACCAAGGACCAAATCAGCTCCTCGTAATGCCAACGGGTAGAGATCGAGCTTGAATTGGCTACCCTGGATCGTTAAAGTGATGCCTCGGCATATGCTCTCCGCCCTCAATGTGGTTCCATCACCCAATGCCACATCGAAGCCCAATGTCGGCTCTGCTATGAGACCGATCTGTTTGACAAGCCTCTCGTCCAAGAAATTATGGGTGCTGCCCGTATCTATGAGGATACGCACCACACGTCTTTTGATCATGCCGTCCATGCGTAGCATTTTCAGTGTCGCCGATCCGGAGTAGGCATGCAATGAAATCTGAGGTGGCACGTCCTCTTCCTCGGCCTCTAAATATTGGGGCTCGTCCTCAGCAACCTCATCACCATCTTTAGCCATGGCCTCGTCCTCCAATCCGTCGATCAACATCACCGCTCCAACGGGCCGCGCACACCGGTGTCCCGGTGTAAATTTCTTGTCGCAGCGAAAACATAGGCCTTTTGCTCAACGTTCCTCCACTTGTGCCGGTGTCAAGGTCCTCCCGGGTGGACGCTCAACCCTCTTGATGTCACCTGACAAGCGAAGAGGGGTCCTCAGCCCTATGTTGGCTGCTGCAGCCGTCGGCGCTCTCGGCTGGCCGATGGAGCCCCCTGCGGTTTGGCCGGCCTGGGGGTTGGTCCAGCTGCCCCGTGCCGCTGCTTGAGTGGTCTTGATCTTCTCTTACACCATCAGGGCCAAGGCAAAGGCATCCTCCAGCGATTGTGGCCGCAAAGTCCTCACCTCGGCTTGAATGTCGACACGAAGTCCTCCGAGGTATACGCTTTTCAGCGCAGAGTCGCTCGACCCCACCACTCGATTGCTGATCCTCTCAAACTCATCTTGAAAGGCTCTAACAGTAGTCTTTTGGGTGACCCTTGATAGCATAGACTGGAAGTCATCGTACTCAGTAGGGCCGAAACGCCGACAAATTGCTGCAGAAAAATCCTTCCAACCATCGAAAGGTCGGGCTCGATCGGCGGTTTGAAACCATCGCAGGGCGGTCTCTTCTAGGTGAAAAGATGAGATCAATACCTTTTGGTCCTCTGCTGTGCCATGGTAGAGAAAGAACCGCTCAGCTCGATACACCCAATCGAGAGGATCGCCGTCTTTAAACTTGGAAAATTTCAGCCTAAGAGTCAGTCCGCGATTTCCTCCCTCTCGATCTCCATTACGGTCCCGATCTCGTTTATATCCTCGGTGTGGGTACTCCCCCACACGCTGTTTCCTCATCTAAAAGTTTTGGATGGGATCATCCTCCATATCCGACCCGTCGTCAATGCCAATCGGGCTCATTCCCCGAGCCCTAGCGCATGTGCCAATCGGTATGAGCTCGGGTCGGGGTCTAGGTTGATCTTCTCTTTGGTCCAGCCGCATCTCCTTTGGTGGGTTGGGAAGGAGAGGCTCGCGAGGAGGGGGTCCCCTCCGTCCTGGTCGTCCACGGGTAGGGGCCGGAGATTCCACCCGGGTCCGACGCGGAGCTTCCCCCGGTGAAGTTTCTTGCCGCTGATTTAGCAATAGTTGCAACATCATCTCGATATGGCGTTGCATGGTATCTATCTTCTCCATCAATTGCTGTTGGCTCTGCTGCATAGTTGTTTGATTCCCATGCAAGAACTCCAAGAGACGGTCGGTGGAATCAAGATCGGGTCTCAGGTCCGCCGAGGCCGTGGGTGATCGGGAGCCTTCTTGATGTGGGTCGACGCCCTTTGTGTTGGGTTTCCCAGTGCCCTAGGGCGCAGCGGAAGATACGGAATTATAAAATTTTCTTATAAAACCCATTATATGAAACCCTAATAAGCCAAGATTGCCTTAATAGTATAACCAAATAATGTAGAAAATATAATCTTGGTATAGAAGAATACCTATCACGCTATATCCAATATGTCTGAAGACGTCCTAAGGTGCCCAAATGTTCACCCTCCGATGTTGATCCACACAGGAATGGGTTCAAGACTCTAGCTCCACCAAAACTTGATTCTAATTGTTCAATCATTCCAAAGGATTTAATTGGCTGATTTTCCTTCACTTCCTTCTTCCTTTCTACCTCTAAAACATTCACTAGCCTTTTTGTCCTAAAGAAGACCCTCTTATCTTGGGTTAGGACAAAAGAGAGAGGCTTGTAAGAAAGAAGGGATAAGGGAGAGAGAAGGAGAGGCTTTTTCTTAGATGATCTTTAGAACCCCAAGGCACCTCCTTATTTATAAGAGATGGAGGGATGCATCATAAAGGGATGCATCCCATCCACACACCTCATCATGATGAGGCATGTGCCAAGAGATGCATCCCATCATGATGGGGTGCTAAGGAGAAGGGTGTATCAACTTCTTTCTCACATCTCCCTCTTAAATCCTGATGATCCAAGGGCCCAAATGTAGTGAACCAAAGCCAATGGTCCGGATCTAGGCACCATCTAATGGTCCAGATCAAGGCATCATCATCCAGGGTGCCATCCAATGGTCCAGAAGCAAGATGCCATCACCGATGGTCCAGATTCAGGCGCTGAGCAACGGTCCAGATCTTCCATCCAGAGAGCCATCCAGTGGTCCAGATTCAGGCGCTGACCAATGGTCCAGATCCTTCATCCAGAAATCCATCCAATGGTCCAGATGAAGGCGCCAACCAGTGGACCAGATCCTTCATCCAGAAAACCATCCAATGGTCCAGATGAAGGCGCCAACCAGTGGACCAGATCCTTCATCCAGGGAGTGATCCAATGGTCCAGAAGTGAAGGCCCTATCAAACCCAATCCAATTGGGTTTAACCAACTTAAAGAAAACATTAAACCTAATCAAATCAGGTCTAATTAAAGCCAAATGGGTTCCAACTCTTGGCTAACCCATATTAGGTCATGATCTAATCATATTAGATCAACCTAACCTAAGAATCAGATTCGAATTTAATTTGAATGAGGAGCTAGGGTTTGCAACACGTGCTAGCATGTTCATCTTGCAAACATGATCTAATCCAATTAGACCCTTGATCAATTCCCTTGTGTGTGACCCATTGGGTTCCTTATCTTAGCCAGCAGTAGGTGCAGGTGCAAGTTGACCTAACCTGATTAGAATACCTCTAATCCAATTTAGGTTCAATTTAGTGCTAAACCTGACTTAGCAATCAGAACCTTTCTGATGCTTTGATCTAATCAAACTCTTTGATCCGATCAACCCACAAGACATGATTGACGTCTAGCAACGTATCATGTCTACCCGGAAGATGAGGAATGTATTGGACAAATCCAAACATACCCTTCAGTGGCAAGTTACTGTGCAATTCAATCCCTCAGTCATACTACATCCTGAATAAGTGCATGAGTATGGATCAATATCAAACTCAATCACTTATTCATGTCTCTCTCAATCTTTTATATGATAATTCAAACAATGAAACATTAGAAACTCTTTCTAATATTCATTTTGCTTTGATCAAAGGCTTCTTGAATCATCATAAGATTAGAGTAAGTAGGATGTTACCTTCTCTTACTAGAAATGACTGATTCCTTGTTGACCTACTCACAACCTTCGTACAAAATCCACCATATCTAGAATACCCCGTACACAACGCAATGTCGTGAATGAGGGTAAACCAAAACATAGCTTCAAGTGCACAAGGTACCATGGTGATCTCAGGTCTAAGGATCACTTGCACAACTCCCACTATGAGAACCATCTTTTGATAATTAAGTAAAAATCCATAAGATGTTCTCATGGCTGGTCATTTCAGTGAACTCTTTCCTCTAATGAGCACCCACATCTTTGTATTAGTGTCTCACACAAGTGATTGTGAGATCAATCACCCTCTACATTGAGCATACATAAGATGTGCCAGTCTTTCCGGTAATATTGATCCCCGACTCAATATACCAATTTGACTGGGAATATTCTAAATTAGGATTTTAGGATTTTAGGTCTCACTAGTATGATCTCATCATAACCCTAAAACCAATGTCCTAATTTATGGGGTTCATCATCCAATAATAAAATAGATAAGCAGCAAATGATGAAACACAATGCCTTTATTGATATAAATCGAGTGTCAAAGTACATGATTTGGAGGATTACAAAGAGAAACCCATCAAATGATTGGCTTATAGGGCATCTACTCTTTCAATCTCCCACTTGCACTAAAGCCAATCGCCCTTATATTTTAACCCCATACAATCGAGGTGACGATTGAATTGCTGCTGTGGTAGAGCTTTAGTAAATGGGTCTGCTATATTGTTCTTTGTGTCTACTCGTTCAATCTTGACGTCTTGTCTTTCGATTATCTCTCGAACAAGGTGGAAGCGTCTCAAAATGTGCTTGGATCTATGATGAGTCCTTGGTTCCTTAGCCTGTGCAACAACTCCAGTGTTATCGCAATAAACTGGGACTGGTCCGGCAATCTCAGGAACTACACCCAGCTCTGTGATGAACTTCTTCATCCAGACTGCTTTCTTAGCAGCTTCACTAACAGCTATGTATTCTGCCTCAGTAGTTGAGTCAGCTACAGTTTGCTATTTGGAACTTTTCCAACTCACAGCTCCACCATTCAAAGTGAAGATATATCCAGAGACTGACTTGCTATCATCTGGATCAGATTGAAAGCTAGAATCTGAATAGCCTTCTAGTTTCAATTCTGATCCTCCATAAATCAGAAAAACATCTCTAGTCCTTCTCAAGTATTTGAGAATGCTTTTCACAATTTTCCAATGATCCTCCCCGGGATCTGCCTGAAATCTACTTACCATACCTAAGGCATAAGCTACATCAGGCCTGGTACATAACATAGCATACATGATCGACCCTACTGCTGAAGCATAGGGAATAGAACTCATTCTATTCCTCTCTTCAGATGTCTTAGGAGACATCTTCCTAGAGAGTTGTATGCCATGTCCTATGGGTAAGAAATCTTTCTTACTTCCATCCATGCTGAACCTCTTCAGCACATTATCTATGTACCTAGACTGGGACAAACCTAGCATCCTTTTAGATCTATCTCTATAGATCCTTATACCAAGTATATAGGATGCTTCACCCAAGTCTTTCATGGAAAATTTCTTTGATAGCCAAGTCTTGACCGATTGCATCATTGGAACATCATTTTCAATGACCAATATATCGTCCACATATAATATCAAGAAGACAATAGCACTCCCACTAGTCTTCTTGTACACACAAGGTTCATCTATATTTTTAATGAAGCCAAACTCTTTGACTATCATGTCAAAATGGATGTTCCAACTTCTAGATGCCTGCTTTAATCCATAAATGGATTTCTTAAGCCTACATACTTGATTTGCTCTCCCTCTTGAGACAAATTTCTCTGGCTATGTCATATAAACCTCTTCCTCAAGGTGACTGATAAGTGTTAAATAATGCATAAACTAATATCTTATTCATAGCACTTATCATTATTTTAATTCACATATTTTGTAAATTTAACTAAAAATTGTATTACCTTCATGATTGCATTTTAATAAATTATCCAAGGTAATTCGAGTTTTATTTGATTATTTATTGATTAAGCTTAATGCATGCAGGTCGAGTCGAGCTCAAATAGGTAAAGCCTAAACTGACACTGCATCATTTCACAACCTTCAGAGTCAACTCCAAGAACTCTTCTCCAAAATCCAGTGCTTCCCATTAATTCCTGACTCTTCACACATTCACCTAAATTTCTTCCCACTCATTCCAATTCTCCTATTTAACATTAAAAATAATATAATCCCTTCGATCATTTGTCTCATAGATCTCAAAGCATACCATCTATCGTCGCACGGATCCCAAAGCTCAACTTATCTCCTCCAATTCACACGTCCTCCCTCACGCCCGAGTTCATTTTCTGCTTTCCTTGTTAGAGCCGCAACCGTCACAATCCAACTCCCCTGTTTCCACAACATCCAAACACGGCCCCAGATATCTCTCTGTTCGCAAGACCAATCTCCCAGCATCCTTATCCCTTCTTTGGAATAAATCCCAACTCATTCCTCCCGTTCGCGATGACCTTCATCTCCCAGCCATCTTCCGGATGAGAACCAGCAACCTTTTGCCAAGATACTCCCAACGTCCCAAGCCGTTCCCGAGAATCCAGATCCCATCCGGATTTGCTCCCATCCTCATCACATATCAGCTCAAATCCTCCGCATCAGCCGAATCAAGCTTATCCTCTTCCCCTGTTTCGAGATCCCATCAGCCAAGATAAAGCCAAACTCCGAAATCTTCTCAAACGCCCACAGGATGAACTCAAATCCCAGCAATCTCAGTGAACTTCCTTCATCCCATTCCATTCTCAGCACCCCACCATTTGCAAGGAACTTCAAAACCCCTCAACCCGAGCTGATTGCGTCCCAAACAACATCATCCCGAATGCCACGGAATTCTCAGCATCACCATGAACACATCGGTTCTTTCTTCCAGGCAAACAACAGCAAATTAAACTCTCAAACGACATTATCTCAACTGATTAAACATCTCAACCAGCAATCTCCTGAGTTTCATGGATTCCCAGCTTCGAACTTTATCTGTTTCCCGATGGATTATCACCTACTCCATGCGTACGGGTTCCTCTTACTCATCCAAACCGAATCCCCTGTTTCAGCCGTGAAGAACAAAATTACCCAACAGATTGCAACAAAACAACTGATTCATTCAAATCCCCTGCTCCTAAATCATCTCATCTTCATCACGAATCACAGCAGCTGCGTTCTTCTTGATGGGTAAGCTCCCAGCCAACCACTTGCCATCCGTATCCCCTGTTTTGAAACAGAACCAAAATATTTCACTTCATTTCGGATCAGCTCCCAGTTCCTTCCGCATCCGGGTATTTCGTGATCATCCTTATCCCAGCATCATCCTCTCAGACTTCACGGAAAGCAGATCCAAACCAGCCAACGGCAGCATCTTCGAACCTCCTTGCACCCTTATCCCAACGTCCGGAGTCCTCCGCAGCCAACAAATCTCAACTTCATCCAGCTTCAGTCCTTATCTCGACGGGAAACGAAGAAGAGGAGAAGGAAGTGTGCAGCCTATAAAAGGGTCAAGCGTGAAACAGAGAGGGCATTCCTCTTCTCTTCGGTCCCAGCATTCTTCTCTTCCATTCATTCCTCCCCCACCGGGGGGGGAGGGGGAATTCCCTCTTCCCCCACCGGGGGTTGCTCCCATCATCTCTCGGAGGCCACATCCCACGGGAAGAAGAAGAGGAAACAGGGGAGGGAGTGAGCCACGGGAACATGAGAGAATAAAAAAATAAGAGGAGAGAGAAGAGTTTTGTTATTTTGGAAATATTTCAAAGAAAGAAATCATGAAGGAAGAGATGGGAGCCTGCTGCTGTGCTGCTGCTGCCGTCTCCAACTCCATGCAGGGCTGATCTCTTCTCCAGGGCTGGATGCAGCCCTAACAAAGGGCCAAGGGTTTTTATATTTTTAATTTCTATTCTTGGAGTTGTATAAACCTTATTTTGCTTCTAATGAATATTTTATTTCATCTCATATTTAATTTCTGTGATTTTAAATATGAAGTTTATACAACTGCTCTTCATGATCATTGACGTAAAAATAAGATAGTTCATGCTTAAGGAAGATGCGATGTGCTACCACCTTAGATTAGGGTAGACATTTCATGCTAAACTAATGATGGATTATGCCTAAATTACTTCTGTGAAATTTTATTCGAATGCTTATTAGGCTTGTAGCCAATTTGCATGTTAATCCAAGAATAAATTAAAATATAAATAACCCTTGTTCCGATGTTAGTGGTGAATTCCTTGCCCTAGGTTTCCCCCAAACTGATATCTTTTTAATTGCATTTTGCTTTATTAAAATTCCTTAGTTTAATTTTCTTCACCAACTCTTCCTTTTTAAATATTTTATTTTTTTTAAAAGAAAAACAACTATACCCCAATTCCTGTGGATCGATACCCGTAATCACTATCCTATCAGATACGTGCTATTGCGTGGTCTTTAAAGTTGACTATCAATTTTTGGCGCCGTTGCCGGGGATAGTGATTACGCAAAAATTGATAGTCAACTTTAAAGACCACGCAATAGCACGTATTTGGTAGGATAGTGATTACGGGTATCGATCCACAGGGATTGAGGTACAGTAGTTTTCTTAAAAAAAATGTTTTAAAAGGAGAATTTGTAAAGAAAATTAAACTAAGGAATTTAAGAAAATGCAATTAAAAGGATATCAGTTTGGGGGAACCTAGGGCAAAGAATTCACCACTAACATCGGAACAAGGATTATTTATAATTTATTTCGTTCTTGGATTAACATGCAAATTGGCTACAAGCCTAATAAGCATTCGAATAGAAATTCACAAAAGTAATTTAGGCATAATCCATCTTCAGTTGGCATGAAATGTCTACCCTAATCTAAGGTGGCAGCACATCGCATCTTCCCTAAGCATGGACTATCTTATATTTACTTAGTGATCATGAAAAGCAGTTGTATAGACATCATACTTAAAATCACAGAAATTAAATATGAGATAAAATAAAATATTCATTAAGAATAAAATAAAGTTTATACAACTCCAAGTATAGAAATCAAAAATATAAAACCCTTGGCCCTTTGTTAGGGCTACATCCGGCCCTAGAGAAGATCAGCCTTCCATGAAGTTGTGGGCGGCAGCAGCAGCACAGCAGCGGGCTCCCATTTGCATCATGATCAGCTTCCTTTCTTCCTCCCTCAGCACTTCATTCTTATTTTTTTATATACATGGGAAGTTATTCCCAAAATATCCAAACCTCTCTCCCTCCTTTGTTTCCTGTGGGACTTCCACCCGAGAAGAGATCAGTGGGAGAAGAGGGAAGAAAGGGAGCAGTCCCCTCCCCAGGTGGGGAAGAGGAGGAATAGAGGTTTGGATATTTTGGGAATAACTTCCCATGTATATAAAAAAATAAGAATGAAGTGCTGAGGGAGGAAGAAAGGAAGCTGATCATGATGCAAATGGGAGCCCGCTGCTGTGCTGCTGCTGCCGCCCACAACTTCATGGAAGGCTGATCTTCTCTAGGGCCGGATGTAGCCCTAACAAAGGGCCAAGAGTTTTATATTTTTGATTTCTATTCTTGGAGTTGTATAAATTTTATTTTGTTCTTAATGAATATTTTATTTCATCTCACATTTAACTTCTGTGATTTTAAGTATGATGTCTATACAACTGCTTTTCATGATCACTAAGTAAATATAAGATAGTCCATGCTTAGGGAAGATGCGATGTGCTGCCACCTTAGATTAGGGTAGACATTTCATGCCAACTGAAGATGGATTATGCCTAAATTACTTTTGTGAATTTCTATTCGAATGCTTATTAGGCTTGTAGCCAATTTGCATGTTAATCCAAGAACGAAATAAATTATAAATAACCCTTGTTCCGATGTTAGTGGTGAATTTCTTGCCCTAGGTTCTCCCAAACTAATATCCTTTTAATTGCATTTTCTTAAATTCCTTAGTTTAATTTTCTTTACAAATTCTCCTTTTAAAACATTTTTTTTAAGAAAACAACTGTACCTCAATCCCTGTGGATCGATATCCGTAATCACTATCCTACCAGATACGTGCTATTGCGTGGTCTTTAAAGTTGACTATCAATTTTTGGCGCCGTTGCCGGGGATTGCTAGCATAGTTGTTTTTCTTCCAAAAAAAAAAACTTTCAAAAAAAATATATATATCTAAAATAAAATAAAAATATTTTCTATTTTTGTTACTTTTTTTATCTCATTTCTCTCTTTTACTAATTTTTGATTTTTCTTGATCAGAAATCGAAAAGAAAATCTGGGACGATCAAAAAGGAAACTGCTGGGAAAGGAATGCTGTCGAGGTTTGCCTAATTTTTTTTTTCAAAATTGCTGGGGAAATTTCCTTTGGTAACCTCTAAACCTTTCTTATTTAAATTCCCTTTTGTGGTGATTGTTTGATTTGAAATTCAGCAAAAGTATGAATGCATGCCTGATACACATACACAAATTAATCCGCACATAGTAAGGGCAATCACCCCAACAAGATAAGAACTGGATTTCATCACCAGATTCTTGCCCAAATTAGATGAATCAATTCTCACATAGCTATCACATTAATTAAAATCAATTAGACGTTGGCCCCTAGGGACATTCGAGCTCAATAGGACGAAGATCACCGAAAGTTGCACCAATTTCGCTCTGTGGCTTAGTTGATGTCTAGGCAAGCTTTGTCCCAAGAGAGACAGTTCATCTGTTCGAGGCAAGTGGTTTTTAAGTGGGACCTTTGCAACGCATCGTGACCCCCCCACTTACCTGGGAGCTTACCTGGTCAACTCAGCTCATTAGACCGGATTGGAGGCTTAGGTGCCCTCTTCAAACCAGTTAGGAGCTATCTAGTGATTTTAGGGCAAACATAAGGAATTGATGTGTTTTTCTTTTAATACATGCTTAACTGCACCTGATGCGTCTGGCTGAAGACGTTAAACTTAGCGCTTGTTGGGAGGCAACCCAATTCTCATAGGTTATTTTTGCATATTTTCTTATCGCATTTTTTTCAGGAGTCCTCATATCACTGATGCAACTAAAGTACAATGCTTCTATCCTCCATATGCATCATATATTCGTAAAACAAAATAATAATAATAATAATAAAATATTTAAAAAAAAATATTGAGGACAATGTCTGATCTAGGTTGGGGGGTATAAGATTCAAATTTTTGAAGAAATTTTTCGAAATTTTTGATTTTGTGAATAAGTATTTCATCTCAAAAAAAAAAAAAAACCTAATTTCTATGCTTTAATGCTGGAATGATAAACACACAAAGTATATAAAATCTAAAAAGCCCAATAACTAGTCAGGAGTAAGTCAATTTGAGTTCTTTTTATTAAAAATTCTTTTAGCGAGTTGTAAGATAATTTTTACTTTGGAATTTCACAACACACATGGCCTGCACTTCTAAGGATTAGGTTCAACATTATGTTACTAAGTCTAGTAGCAACCTTGAGTCCTGATGAATCATTCCTATCTAATTCACTATTATCCCGTATTTATTGTTAAAAAAAAAGTGAATTTAGTCAGGTACATCGAAAAGGGCTACCTATTGTCAAAGGTCAGCGGGCTTGCAATGATGAATCCGAGCATAGGTCCGTAGGAGAGTCTTGATGCCTAACACCTTATGCCATCTGGTGTGGGAGTGTTGACTGAATGCTCGTTACATGGAGGAATCATTACAAGAGTAAAAGTGCGTAATAAATATAAAATAAAAAAATAATAAAAAAATAAAAAAAATAAAAAAAAAGAAGAAGAAAAAAAGAAAAAATAATATTGACCTTGAAAAAGACGATAGTGTGAAAGCCATCGTTGTAAAAATTCAAGTAAACTGGAATATTACAGATAAAGCCCATGAGGTATTAAAGTAAATATCCACAACTCTCGAAATCCTGCAAGGTAGGATGATTTTGAATCAGTGATTAGGTCTTATCTGACCAATTCTTGGAAACTACTAGCTTTAGCAGTATTTTGGGGATCTAAAGCCTTAGCTTGTGTATGGTCCAGATATCACCGAGCACCCAAGTATAAAGAAGTCTTACAACTCTCTAACGGAAGCTTAATAACCTCAACTTAAGTTGCATACTGACTTGGGATTCGGGCTGACTTAGTAATTAAAACTTTGTGTGCTTTTGAAATTCTTGGCATTTATGCATTTGAAATTAGATTTTTTAAAATAATAACTCTTTGAGTAGAGACAAACAGTTTGTGGGTATCTGAGCCGGAAACCCTCACGAGACAAAACTCGTCCACTAGGGCCACCAAGGGGTTTAAAGCCTTATTGCATACGGTAAATGCAATCGCGATTCCTGCGAAAGTGAGTTAGTTTTTTTTATTTTATTTTGCTCGAGGACTAGCAAAATGTAGGTTGGGGGGTGTGATAAGTGTTAAATAATGCATAAACTAATATCTTATTCATAGCACTTATCATTATTTTAATTCACATATTTTGTAAATTTAACTAAAAATTGTATTACCTTCATGATTGCATTTTAATAAATTATCCAAGGTAATTCGAGTTTTATTTGATTATTTATTGATTAAGCTTAATGCATGCAGGTCGAGTCGAGCTCAAATAGGTAAAGCCTAAACTGACACTGCATCATTTCACAACCTTCAGAGTCAACTCCAAGAACTCTTCTCCAAAATCCAGTGCTTCCCATTAATTCCTGACTCTTCACACATTCACCTAAATTTCTTCCCACTCATTCCAATTCTCCTGTTTAACATTAAAAATAATATAATCCCTTCGATCATTTGTCTCATAGATCTCAAAGCATACCATCTATCGTCGCACGGATCTCAAAGCTCAACTTATCTCCTCCAATTCACACGTCCTCCCTCACGCCCGAGTTCATTTTCTGCTTTCCTTGTTAGAGCCGCAACCGTCACAATCCAACTCCCCTGTTTCCACAACATCCAAACACGGCCCCAGATATCTCTCTGTTCGCAAGACCAATCTCCCAGCATCCTTATCCCTTCTTCGGAATAAATCCCAACTCATTCCTCCCGTTCGCGATGACCTTCATCTCCCAGCCATCTTCCGGATGAGAACCAGCAACCTTTTGCCAAGATACTCCCAACGTCCCAAGCCGTTCCCGAGAATCCAGATCCCATCCGGATTTGCTCCCATCCTCATCACATATCAGCTCAAATCCTCCGCATCAGCCGAATCAAGCTTATCCTCTTCCCCTGTTTCGAGATCCCATCAGCCAAGATAAAGCCAAACTCCAAAATCTTCTCAAACGCCCACAGGATGAACTCAAATCCCAGCAATCTCAGTGAACTTCCTTCATCCCATTCCATTCTCAGCACCCCACCATTCGCAAGGAACTTCAAAACCCCTCAACCCGAGCTGATTGCGTCCCAAACAACATCATCCCGAATGCCACGGAATTCTTAGCATCACCATGAACACATCGGTTCTTTCTTCCAGGCAAACAACAGCAAATTAAACTCTCAAACGACATTATCTCAACTGATTAAACATCTCAACCAGCAATCTCCTGAGTTTCATGGATTCCCAGCTTCGAACTTTATCTGTTTCCCGATGGATTATCACCTACTCCATGCGTACGGGTTCCTCTTACTCATCCAAACCGAATCCCCTGTTTCAGCCGTGAAGAACAAAATTACCCAACAGATTGCAACAAAACAACTGATTCATTCAAATCCCCTGCTCCTAAATCATCTCATCTTCATCACGAATCACAGCAGCTGCGTTCTTCTCAATGGATAAGCTCCCAGCCAACCACTTGCCATCCGTATCCCCTGTTTTGAAACAGAACCAAAATATTTCACTTCATTTCGGATCAGCTCCCAGTTCCTTCCGCATCCGGGTATTTCGTGATCATCCTTATCCCAGCATCATCCTCTCAGACTTCACGGAAAGCAGATCCAAACCAGCCAACGGCAGCATCTTCGAACCTCCTTGCACCCTTATCCCAACGTCCGGAGTCCTCCGCAGCCAACAAATCTCAACTTCATCTAGCTTCAGTCCTTATCTCGACGGGAAACGAAGAAGAGGAGAAGGAAGTGTGCAACCTATAAAAGGGTCAAGCGTGAAACAGAGAGGGCATTCCTCTTCTCTTCGGTCCCAGCATTCTTCTCTTCCATTCATTCCTCCCCCACCGGGGGGGGAGGGGGAATTCCCTCTTCCCCCACCGGGGGTTGCTCCCATCATCTCTCGGAGGCCACATCCCATGGGAAGAAAAAGAGGAAACAGGGGAGGGAGTGAGCCACGGGAACATGAGAGAATAAAAAAATAAGAGGAGAGAGAAGAGTTTTGTTATTTTGGGAATATTTCAAAGAAAGAAATCATGAAGGAAGAGATGGGAGCCTGCTGCTGTGCTGCTGCTGCCGTCTCCAACTCCATGCAGGGCTGATCTCTTCTCCAGGGCTGGATGCAGCCCTAACAAAGGGCCAAGGGTTTTTATATTTTTAATTTCTATTCTTGGAGTTGTATAAACCTTATTTTGCTTCTAATGAATATTTTATTTCATCTCATATTTAATTTCTGTGATTTTAAATATGAAGTTTATACAACTGCTCTTCATGATCATTGACGTAAAAATAAGATAGTTCATGCTTAAGGAAGATGCGATGTGCTACCACCTTAGATTAGGGTAGACATTTCATGCTAAACTAAAGATGGATTATGCCTAAATTACTTCTGTGAAATTTTATTCGAATGCTTATTAGGCTTGTAGCCAATTTGCATGTTAATCCAAGAATAAATTAAAATATAAATAACCCTTGTTCCGATGTTAGTGGTGAATTCCTTGCCCTAGGTTTCTCCCAAACTGATATCTTTTTAATTGCATTTTGCTTTATTAAAATTCCTTAGTTTAATTTTCTTCACCAACTCTTCCTTTTTAAATATTTTATTTTTTTTAAAAGAAAAACAACTATACCCCAATCCCTGTGGATCGATACCCGTAATCACTATCCTATCAGATACGTGCTATTGCCAGGTCAGCTCCAGACATTGGGGAGTCGACTCCAGGTTGAGTCGAGTCGACTCCCAGTCGAGATAGCACTTTAATTCAAATCCAGAACAGTTGCCGAGCCGTCTCCAGAAAAGCATGAGTCGACTCCTGCAACAGGCGAGTCGACTCCAGATCGCGCGAGTCGACTCCGATCCCAACGAAAATATTGTCAGGAGTTGCAGAATGTGCAGAACGGCTAGAATATTGGGTCTAACGGCTAGTTTTCGTGGAGAATGGCTTAAATAGCCACAGAGAACTGTAGCAAGGTAGAGAAGTGACATTCCATTCAAAGAAGACAAGTAATCTCCACCTACCAAAGGATTTCAAAGGGAATACACGTGAAAGAAGGAAGAGAGGAATTAAACTCCATCCAACCAACTCTTCCCAGCATTCAAGAAGTCTCCGTCAGTCATCAAGTCTTCGAGACATTCAAGAGGAGACCCCGAGTTCGAGAAGCCCTCCTCTACATCTTCATAAATCTGTTTGAGAGCTCTTAACTTCTCTCTTATTATTAGTCACTGAATATCTGCTTGTTAAGAAGCTTCCTTTTTCTGTTTGTTTTTCAAACCACTTGTTTCTTACTTGATTCAATCAGGGGATTGAATCAAGGGTGTTAAGATTTGTTGGTGAGCGTAGGTTGAAACCAACGGTGTAAGGGTTTGATTGTGATCCCGGAAAAACAATCGGGTGGTTCTAGTCGGTGAGCCTGGGAAAACCGATCGAGTTCGTTGTGATCTCGAAAAGAGGAAGAGAAGAAAGAGATAGGAGCTCGCTGCTGTTAGAAGTATGCCCTAGAAGCCAATTTGGCTGACGCATTATTTTATTCTGGAACATAAATTTGTACTTGACCTAATTGAGTTGGGCATTCTTTTCATTCATGTTCTTATGTATCCATGAATCGTCCAAGGAATTAATAAGATGATGACGCATATTCTCAAGAGTTGAGAATTTGAGGCATGTGTCATTGGTGATTAATTTCTGAATTGCTCCTGATCGATGGATCATCACGAGGACGGTGATTGATCCGCTGAGATTAGTGCACATATTGCTTTCTTTGATGGACGAGTCTTGAGTCCACAGTGTAGGGACGCTGGAGTAATTATGCAAGTGCTTGTTAGAGAACAAGGGTACTAAGCATGACCAAGACAAGAAGTCACTTGGATGTCTATCCACTCGTCAGTGACTTTCTCGATGTTGCAATAGTGTGACTGGTCCTTTGACCTGCGGTGCTTCGGCTACTCACAGTGAGGTTATTGTAGTTTGACTGCACGTATACATGGTCTCTAGCCATATGGGTCCATGCAGTGTAGATTGGCTGCAGTAGGTTCACTGTAGGAGTAGGGTATGCATGTTAGCATCCCTCATATGCCATGAAAATTTCGAAATAATTTTCAGATTGCAGCGGAAAAACATATGCGGGATCCGTTCATTGCATGAACATATTTTAAAATCTTTCGTTTGTAGATAGATTAGAATTAAATTATTTTAAATCATTTTAAAATCATTAAGAAGATAAGATCTTCACCTTGTGCGGGTAGATGGTCTCCGCAAATCTGATTTACGTGGTATTTGATCAAGGCTCAGTGGAAGCCGCACACGCGTCCGGCCTCTACAGGTATCCACACGAAGTAATGATTCGATCGAAGCCTTTGGATCTCCCCGGGGTGCTAGCTCCCTTGCAGAGAACGCTATTGATGGCTGAAGTCCTCTCCTTTGAATCAACCTTTGATTGGCTTGAGAGGAGGAAGGAGAAGGAAATGCCAAGGAAGAAGAAACAAAGGCTCTTCGCAGCCTTTTACTTTCCCTTGCGCTGGAACCAAAAGAAGAAGAGAAAGGAGATGATGCCACCTTTATTTTCTTCCCTTGCTCTTGTGGCTGAATGGAGGAATGGAAGATGGTTCCTTGCTGCCAAAAATCCCAAGAAAAATCATGAAAAAATCGTAGCCCCTTTGAACCCATCTTTTATGGTGTGTGGATAGAGATGAGCTCCTAAATTTTAGGAGCTCATCTTTATCCCTTTGTGAATTCAAATTAGGAGGGGGGTGGCCCCTCCTTTTTCCTTCACGCCACCAACCAAGGGAGGGGTGTAGGCCCCTCCCTCTTCTCCCATTTGGTTAGCCCCACTTAATCAAATTAAGTGGGGATTGGGTTAGAACTAGTTCTAGGTCCAATCCTATTCAAAATAGGACTAAGTGCACCCAATTTAATTCCTCCAAATCCTAATCCAATTAGAATTTAATTGAACCATGACTCAATTGAACTCTTCAATCCTAATCCAATTAGGAGTCATTTAATTAATTAGATTAAAATTAAAATTAATTAGGACTTAAGAAAATTCTAATCTAATTAGGACTTATTCAAATTTCAGCCCTAAGACAATTAGGACTTTAGAAATCCTATTCCAAGTAGGACTCTAATTTAATTTGAAATTCTAATCCAATTAGGACTTCATGAATCCCACTCCAAGTAGGACTCATGATAAAGTCCAATTAATTAAATCCAATTAATTAAATTAAATTACAATCCGACTGCAATTATTCCTTCTTCTAACCACTAACTCTTAGTGGGTTATCCATTTATCAATCTAATTGATTATTTGTGATTCCTAATCATATTCAACCATCGGATTGGTCAATACCTCTAATGTGTATGACTCCATAGGTTCTATTCTGACTAGTAGTGTGATATATTGCGATCTCTATCACAATATCATTGAAAATTTCTTTCAATGGGTTGAAACAATTTCAACTCAACTCACCAGGGATTATCGACCATCAAGATGATCCCTGTGAGTCTCACCATCCACCAGTGACATCTAGCAGTATGTAGTGGCTACCCAGCAGAATAGAATGATGAACCTCTAGGTGCAGTTTTCGTATGATACAGTCCTTCTATCATGGATCCCTACAGACCGGAGGTCATGGATAACTCGTCAAACCCCGTCGTCTGTCATATGTCTAGATTTATTTGACTTGAGTTCGAAAGTAGAAAACTCTTTTCCACTATATATTCTGCCCTGGCCAAGGTCTTAGAACTCAGTCTTATAAATCACATAGGATCTCTCCTCATCTATCAAGGTCGATAGATTCCATATAGGTGCATATCCTACTCCTACAGTGAACCTACTGCAGCCAATCTACACTACAAGGACCCATATGACTAGAGACCATGTGTATGTGTAGTCAAACTACAATAACCTCACTGTGAGTAGCCGAAGCACCGTAGGTCAAAGGACCAGTCATACTACTGCAACATCAAGTAAGTCACTGACGAGTGGATAGACATCCAAGTGACTTCTTGTCTTGGTCACGCTCAGTACCCTTGTTCTCTAACAAGCACTTGCCCTCTCACTTCAGTGTCCCTACACTGTGGACTCGAGTCTCGTCCATCCATATGGAAAGCAATCTGTGCACTGATCGGATCGATCACCGTCCTCGTGATGATCCATTGATCAGGAGCATTTAGAAATTAATCACCAATGATACATGGCTCAAATTCTCAACTCTTGAGAATATGTATCATCATCTTATTAATTTCTTGGACGATTCATAGACACATAAACAATATGAATGAAAAGATTGCCCATTTATTATTCAATAATAATAAAGTCAAGTACAAATCTATGTCCCAGAAATAATAATGTGTCCGCCATATTGGCTTCTAGGGCATACATCTAATAATCTCCCACTTGCACTAAAGCCAATCAGACATATATCTAAGTCCCATCTTCTCAAGGTGGGCTTCAGTCTTCTGTTGATTTAACTTCTAAGTGAGTGGGTCCGCCACGTTGTCCGCGGAGTCTACTCTCTGCACCTCGACATATTTCTTTTCGAGGTAGTCGCGTATGAGGTGAAAGCGCCGCTCTATGTGCTTGGACTTCTGATTAGACCTAGGCTCCTTAGCAAGAGCTATGGCGCCATTATTATCGCAGTAGAGTGTGATGGCATATGATGGCATTACATCTAGCTCTGCAATAAATTTCTTGAACTAGAAGGCTTCCTTTGCAGCTTCAGAGGCGGCGATATACTCAGCTTCCATGGTAGAATCAGCAATGATCGGTTGTTTGGAACTCTTCCAATTTACTGTACCACCATTGCACAAGAACACATATCCAGATGTAGACTTTCTATCATCAATATCAGTCATAAAGTCTGAATCTGTATATCCTTCTACCTTTAACTCTGATGCTCCCCCAAAGACCAAGAATAAATCTTTAGTTCTTCTTAAGTACTTAAGAATGTTCTTCACAGCTGTCCAGTGCTCTTCGCCTGGATTTGACTGATATCTGCTAGTGACACTCACAGCAAGGGCTATATCAGGTCGTGTACACAGCATGGCATACATGAGGCTCCCTATTGCAGAAGCATAAGGGATCCTGCTCATACGTTGAATCTCTTCAGATGTGTTGGGGCACATTTTCTTGGAGAGATGAATCACATGCCTAAGGGGTAATAGATACCTTTTGGAGTTTTCCATGCTGAACCTTTTCAGCACCTCCTCTATGTACATCTTCTGTGATAGGCCAAGCAACCTCTTAGATCTATCTCTATAGACCTTAATCCCCAAAATGTAGTGTTGCCCAAGGTGACAACCCAAGAGGGGGGGTGAATTGGATTTTCTAAAAATTATGTTCCCTAATTTTTACTTTGAATAGAATGCAGCGGAATAATAAGATGTTATTTACTTAAGCTCTAGGCAATTACAAGTAAAGCAGTGGAAAATTAAGCTAGAGCAATTATACTATGGCTTTAGGGTGCAATTGATCTAAAATTAACTTATAGTTGTATGATCAATTTTAATCTATGTGTATGGTAAGAATGGAGTGGAAGCTAAGCAAACTCTAAACAATCACTTATAACTCTATAGAAAACAAAGCTAGAGATATTACACAATCAAGCATGAATGTAAGGCATGAAATACAAGAGATAAGGCATCACAAACACAAAGATGTATAGTGGTTCGGTGCACCCCAGCACCTACATCCACTCCCCAAGACCTCTTGGGAATTTCACTATAATCCCTCAGATTACAGTCGGTTGTTTTACAAGCTCACAACCCAACTTATTGTTTTGCGAGATCACAACGAACTCGGTCGGTTTTCACAGGCTCACCGACTAGAACCAACCGATTGTTTTCACGGGCTCACAATCCAACCCAGTTGGTTTTCCCAAAGGCTCTCCAACCACAACCATACAACGTTAGTTTTTTCTTTGGCTCACCAACAAACCTTAACACCGTTGGTTTTCCTTTGGCTCACCAACAAACCTTAACAAACCTTAACTTGATTCAATCCCTTGATTGAATCAAGTTACAAGATATTAGACTAAGAATTTAAAGCAAATACAAGCTTCTTAACTAAGCAAATATATCAAATATAAACAAATGGAGTAAAGAGAAGCTCTCAAACGAATTTTGAAGATGAAGGAACTCGGCTTCTTCTTTACTTGACCCTCTTCTGATTTGGCACGAGGTAGAGGATGATTGAGGCAGCACACGGATGGAGAGGAAGCTTTGGGATTCACTTGGATGCTCTTCTTCTCTCTATTTCGCTTTGGATGGCCCTTTTGTGCTTATGGGAGATTTTCCTTGTAATCTCTTTGAAATCTCTTTCCTAAATATTTTCTCCCACTTCCATCCCCTCTTCCCTAGCTCTCCTCTTGATTTTATAGCTTTAGAGGGAGTGGAAACAAAAATCTAGCCGTTAGAGACAAAAATAGAGCCGTTGGAATCAACAAAAAACTAGCCGTTATGCCTCCCAGCGTGCTGGAGTCGACTCGGCTGAAGTAGGAGTCGACTCGGCTGAAACAGAAGTCACTTGTGAATAGTAGTCTGTCGGCACTGTAGCTGGGAGTCGACTCCGCACTGTAGCACTGAAGTTGGAGTCGACTCGAGATCACTGTAGCGCTGAAAATCAACTTTCTGTTTTTTGTTTGTTCTCAGTCGGAGTCGACTCGTAGAGTCCTGGAGTCGACTCGAGCACTGTTTCTTGAAACTCTAGAGTGCCAGAGTCGACTCTAAACTTCCCGGAGTCGACTCGAGGACTATTCTTTTGAATCTTTCTTTGAATTTGCTCCTCCAACTTAAATCCTTTGAACTTGAAACTTGGGCCAATAAATTGTAGCTTTCTTCTAACTTTTCTTGAGAGCTTTTGAGGCCTTCTTGTATTTTTCCAACTTGCTATGTTCCTTGCAAAATAAATTATCTTTCTTCTTGCAACACAAACATTAGTAATTATACTTCAAGGTTTTGTGATCATCAAAATTAATCTTTAAATCAATTTTTGGGTCATCAATCTCCTCCTTTTTGATGATGACAAAACTTGGAGTATATGCAATATAAAATATAATTTGTTCTAGAAGTAATGCATAGCTAAGTTGCATGAAGTAGAAAACATATATATTTAAAAACATACTTCATGATAATGCTTTAGATTTATTCAGCTTAACACAATCAACATATTTCAATTTAAGCTGATTTGTATTCAATTCACAACATAAAGCATTATGAGCATATACTTAGATATTTCTCCCCCTTTTTGACAACATCAAAAAGGTTGCAAGATAATGAAACATTAAGCACAAAGATAAGAATACTCAAATATTTCTTTTTCTTTTTGTACTCTGATTTGCATGTCAAATTATTGCAAGAATATGAATCATATAACTCAAGGCAATAATGTTAGAAAAAGATTAATGAGCATAGATCAGAGCCAATTATAGTGAGAACACATCGAATGTGGTTCCAAAGATAGTTTTCAAATCAAGTGTAGGTGGAATCTTTCTCAAGTTAATTCAAGAAGTACCAAGAATGATATTCAAAGAAAGCACGAATGAAAATCTCACCATTCTTTAATAATAAATATGAAAGCTTGTTCATTTAAGATCTTTTGCCCAATATATTAAGTATTTTAGCAACATGAGAGCAATTTAACTAATTTTCAGAGTATAAGAGCAATATATTAAGTATGATTGTAAAGTTTTTTTTTTTAATGGTGTAAAAATATTGTGGAATAAATACTAAAACATGAATTCATGCAATTTATGATATATCTTAGAGTATACATAAAAATGAAAGCTTTGAAGGTTCTTTTAAAGCTCTTTTAAAGACTTTATTCCTTTAAAAAGAAGCACATTTTGGTACATATAATAATGAATTGGCACTAAATTGAAGTTCTAAAGAATAAGCCAATAAGAACTCATTAGTGAATTCCAAAAATAGGTTTTCTAAGAGATACTCAAGAAAATTCAACACATTATTCTTCCTCTATTTCATTAAACTAGAGGCTCTTAAGATCAACTGTTTGAATTGTAATTTGGTTCATGATTGATGCATAAGATATACTAACCAAATAACAAACCTCAAGGTGTATCATAAAGATTTTCAAATTTAAATTTCAAATGATCCATATTGGAGAGTATTAGGATCACATCTCATTTAGTATTCTTTCTCTCTCCTTTAGTTATAGATTTATGCGATTAAGTTCCATAAGATCTCTCCTTCTGAAATTTTCTTTCTCCCCCTTAATTGATCATTCCATTTAAGAGTTTAGAATTTGAAAATAATGTTCAATAAAATTGTCAATCTCAAAAAAATATTTTCTATAAGTTTCAGCTTATTTTCATAAGACTTCAAGGTTTGAGATAAGACAACTTTTATAGAACTCATCTCAAGGTATAACCTTATTATATGATTAAAGCAAGTCTTGCTATATAAGGAGGTTCATCAAAATCAATCCATAAAAATCAAGTTATGCATCAAATTAAAGTAACTTTAGGATAAGATACTGAATATCTAAAGCTCTCCCTCAAAAGATGCATTCCTCTTTAATCATTCTTTTCTTTTGTTGAATTTCAGATTTTAGTGACAAGCGTGAATAAAACTGAAATTCTATGATATCGAGAATGTAGAGTGATCAAGAATTATTCAAAATTTATAGCAATCACCCTTTTTAATCTTTCAAGAACAAGTTATGCTTCCTCTTAATCTTTGAGAAAATGTACTGAAATATTAATCAGAAAATGATTCATTTGAAGCTCAGTTTCTTTCAAAAACATTTACATTTTCTTTCTTTTAGAATCATTTGAGTGATTCTCCTAAATGACATGATCATTGAAGTATATAACTAAGGTTACAATGATGTAACGATATAAGCATTTTTAAATTAAGTTTAAGCTTTTATACAAAATCAGATTCTGAATTTTCACAAGAATTTTTAAGAAGGCTCTCAAAATTATGATTTGAGATATGCATCTTCTAGATTGTAGCTCATCTTAAATTACTAAGATTGAAAAAACATATTTCAATAACATTAGAGCACTTTCAGAATCTTTGTATTTAGTATTGAGTTTCGATACAAAATGGAGGATATTTTAACAAGTATTAGGATATTATGTATCAAAGTTAGGCAAGTAGAAAGATAGATCAAGATCAATTCATTTTGCCTAAATAAAGATATCTTTCTTTTCTCTTTTTTTACAAATTTATTCAACTTTCAGATTTTAAAGATGATTGTGAACGACAAATCTGAAATTTCTTTTCAATAATTTCCAAAAAAAAATTTATGCAGTATTTTAAACATTCAAGCATTGGAACACAAGTTAGTTTGAGGCAAGGGTGAAGCAAAGACTAGTGATCAAAGTTAAGACATATTCCAAGTTAAGACATATTTCAATCAACTTATCCAAGCATGGAGCATTGCAAAATATTGAGAACCCATAATTCAAGACATCATGCCACATGCAAAATATATTATGTGTTAAGTCATGCATTAAAATAATAAGAACAAGCATGTCAAGGATCAAAAACAATTCTTTTCAACTAAACTCCCCTTATTTAAATATAATCTTGCATTGATTTCATCCTTAAATTGTGTTTTCAAGTGATTTAAAAAAAATGACTTGATTCTTCTTATATACTTTCATTAACTTTGTCTTTCATGTTTACTTTCTTATGCTCTATACTCTATTTGCTCCCTATCCGGTGGAGTTGGGAAGGGGCACGAGGTACTACCACTAGCCTCCCTCTTGTGCCGTCCCTAATATGCCCTACACCGAATAGTTGGGTCAAATAGTGCCGGGTACTACCACTAGCCTCCCCATTGGCACCATCCCTATGATGAGCAATATAGAAATGTTAAAATGTTTACTTCAAACTCTCCCTGTTTAAGTGTAATTAATTACAGATTTTATCCCTTCCAAAAGAATGCTCACACAAGTCTCACAAATGTGCCGAATATATTATGCTTGTTTTGCTTTTTCTTAAGATTGGAGTATTTGCCTTTACTTAGATTTTACTTCTCTTGAATAATATCCATTTTCTTTTCTTTATCTCTCTCTCTCTTTTTGTTATTCTCAAGTAATTTACATGAAAGAGCAGAATAAAGAAATAATCTTATGTATCATATAAATGTATATCATGCAAACAACATTTTCATTGTGCTCAAGGATTCATAACTTCTCACAAGTTATTTTAAATCAAAATTTTAAGCATTTACTTGTATATTTCATGGTTATGATATAGGCAAAGAATTATTTTAGTTTGAGCAAACCATGAAACAATTTCTAAAAGCATAAGTCAATTAATGCATATATAGACATGATATCTAGAAATTAATATTTAAAGATTTTAATCATGCCACAATAAGATTTAAGTTATTGACTTTGCTTAGCTAATTTATGAGAGAGGTATCTAAAATTACCGATTCATTCTGCATTCTTCAAGTCAAATACCTACTAGATTTCTTATGTATGAACTTTTGGCTGAAGAAGGTCCTCTCTCTTGTTTGCATGTGAATGTTTATTGTATCTTACATGGAGATATCCTTCAAGTTGAGATCTCTCATTTTCTTGCTCAAGGATCCTGCATTATTAACAAATTCCTTTTCTTTTTTTTGAAAGAAAGTCTTTAGTTTCTTTAAGATACAAACCATTCATCCAACATATTTCTAACTAGATGACTCAATATAAGATATGACAATAGTTGAATATTGAGTCACTTTACTCAAGAGATTGTCTAAATATAAGCAAGCACACATCACTTGAACTAAAGAGATAGTTTCATTAACCAAGATAGTTCAAGGACAAGCATGTGAGGCAATAGGAAGATTTATCAAGGTCAAATCAATTTCTTATTTTCAAAATCGATTTAGTTTAGATTTTATTTGCTTAAGATAATTATCAATAAGACATGTTAGCTAAGTTTTAATCAACTTATCTTAAACGGTTGTTTCTATCAAAATTCAGATTATGATTTATTTGTTATCAATAAAATATGATTCATTAAAGTTAGATTGAAGTCTTGCACAAGGGCACATAATGAGCATACAATCTGGTCTACTAGCTGTATGATAAAATAGTTATTCTATCATGCTTCAATACAGCTTTAAAACAATAGATCTACTTTGCTCATCCTTTTTAAATTCTACAAGATGGGGTCACAGACATACCTTCTTCATGCCAATCTTCTATTAAGAGTTTTCTTGTGGACTAACTTTGGTCAATGAAGATCCCCTTTCTTGTTTGGCTTAATTTGGAGTTCGAGAGAAAATGTTAATTCATTCATCATACATATTTCAAACTCACCTTGCATGAGCTTAGTAAAATCTTCATATAAATCTCCATTAGTAGAACCAAGAATGATGTCATCAATGTATACTTTGAGCAAGTAAGATATCACAAATTCTTCTTTTTGATGCAAAGATTTATCACTATTACTTTCTATCAAAAAGGTTGCTTAAGCTTTTATATCATGCTTTTGATGCTTGTTTCAAATTATATTTGTAATGAGTGTTTTCAAATATGGTGGTTATTTAACATATATCTTCTTTAATAAAGTAAGCACATAGGAGTCCATTCTACACACTCATTTGATAGAATATAAAGCTCATAAAGCAAGCAAATGATAATGGAGATCTTTACTTCTAATCATACAAGAATCTCATCAAGATCTATTTCATCTTTTCTTGATTTAGTCTTTTAGTAGTCATCAATTTTTCTTCATTAAGTGCATTTCTGAAAAACTCAATTTGGTTCTAATTATTAACATGTTTTCAGATTGTTATATGTAAAAGATTAACCATATACATATATAATTTGATTTTAGTATCTTGATAATAAATCATTAGTCTCATAAAGAATAAAATGAATTGATATTTCTGCAACTAAAATCTTTTCATTGAATATTCTATATGCATTGCTTGATGAATGATATCCAAGGATAGATATATCTCTATCAGATTTGGCATTACTTTCAAGAAACCATATCAAGTATAACATATACTACTGATAAATATGAAAGATATGCAATAGTTCATTTTCTATTTTTCAGAAGATCAAAAGGAGTTTTCATCAAAAATAGATCTAATAGAAATCATATGTATGACAAGCAGTGATGATAGCTTTAAAAAAATATTTAAGTAGATGACTATAATACACAATTGTCTTTTTTATTTCTTCAAAAATTCTGTGGAGTGATTGATTAAAACCCCATTTGATTTTGATGAGCTCAAAGCATTTGAGTATATCTTGTGATTACTAATGAATTCAATTGAGTGTTTCAGTGAAAATCCTGTCCAAGTGTATCTAGATTTGGTTCATAGTATTTTGGATAAGTTAAGAAGTCTGCTGAACCAAAGTCTGAGACTCGAGTCGACTCCCGAGTATCACGAGTCGACTCCAAGCGTATCAAGTTCACTGGCACGAGCTCGAGTCGACTCCAGATCAGTACGAGTCGACTCCGACTGAGAACAGACAGAAGGACAGAAAGCTTCATCTCAGAACCTGTCAACGAGTCGACTCCTGAAGTGCGCGAGTCGACTCCAATGTTCACCGAGTCGACTCCAGGAAAGTAAGAGTCGACTCCAAGCAGTCACAGGCAGAAAAGTCAGAGAACGATTTTCGGATTCTAAGATTCGAGTCGACTCCCGTAATACGCGAGTCGACTCCGAGACTGAGCGACCATCGACAGACAGAAAACCATGTTACTGCCTCTGAGATTCGAGTCGACTCACAGACAGCTCGAGTCGACTCCGAGACAAGCTTCACGTCAAAAGGGAGAAGACCAACTTTCGGAAACTGAGAGCCGAGTCGACTCCAAGGAGGTTCAAGTCGACTCCAAGACTGGATGAGCCAAAAGACAGAGAATCGGGAGTTCGGGCTCTGAGATTCGAGTCGACTCCCAGGACAGTCGAGTCGACTCGAGTGGACAAAATTCAAAATTGGATCCACGGACTTCAGTGGATGAGCCGACTCCAAAATTGCCAGGTCAGCTCCAGAAGTTGGCGAGTCGACTCCGAGTCAAGACGAGTCGACTCCCAGTCGTGACGGCAACTTTAATTCAAATTTGGAACAGTTGCCGAGTCGACTCCGGAAAAGCTTGAGTCGACTCCCGCTACAGCCGAGTCGACTCCTGATCGCGCGAGTCGACTCCAACCCACCAACGGTCATATTGTCAGGCTGCGCAGAGTGTGCAGAATGGCCAGAAAAAGCAGAGTAACGGCTAGTTTCCGTGGGGGTTGGCTTAAATAGCCACAGAGGACTGTAGCAAGGCAGAGAACAGATATTCCACTCCAAGCATTCAAGTTTTCAAGCTCTCCAAGTGCTCTTAAACGAAAAAGGGGAGATCTGCATTTACTGCTCCAACAACTTCTTCCCAACAATCAAAGCTTCCTCCTCCTGCATTCAAGTCGACCACTCTTTCAAGAGGAGACCGGAGTTCCAGAAGCCATACCTCTTCACCAGCTTAAAAGCGTTTGAGGGCTTCTAACTCCTTTACGATTATATTGTTTTAAATCTGCTTTTTGAGAAGCTATTTTCTGTTTTCTTCTATCTCTTGTATTTACTTGATTCAATCGGGGGATTGAATCAAGGGGTTTAAGGTTGGTTGGTGAGCCAAGTTAAAACCAACGTGTGTAAGGGTTTGATTGTGAGCCCGGAAAAACAATCGGGGTTGGTTCTAGTTGGTGAGCCTGGGAAAACCGACCGAGTTCGTTGTGAGCTCGTAAAACAACAAGTTTGGTTGTGAGCTTGCAAAACAACCGGCTGTAATCCAAGGGGGTTATAGTGAAATTCCCAAGTGAGACTTGGGGAGTGGACGTAGGAGCAAGGGTTAGCTCTGAACCACTATAAAACTTTGTGTTTGTAGTGCATTGTCTCTCATCTTCTTCCCCGCACATTACTCACAGCACTAGGCTTTAATTAAATAACTTGCTATAGTTTTTAATTAATCATCCACAAAGTTTTAATTAGCCAAATTATTTTAGAAACCCAATTCACCCCCCCTCTTGGGTTGTCTATCTGGGCAACAAGTGGTATCAGAGCCAAAAACTCTTCCACTCAAGAGTTAAAAGATCAAAATGATAACCCCATTTGGATCTTCTCACATTGAGGGTCAGTCCACCCAAAGACCCCCTTTCTTCAATGGATCTGACTACTCATACTGGAAGGCTAGGATGAGAATATTCATCCAAGCCCAAGACTATGAGATGTGGTCCATTGTAGTAAATGGGCCATACATCCCATCCATTTACGTAGATGGTGTTAAGGTACCTAAACTAGAAATGGACTGGGATGAACATGACATGAGGAAGGCACAATTAAACTCTAAAGCAATGAATGTCTTCTATTGTGCCTTAGACCGTAATGAATTCAATAGGATTTCAACTTGTAATTCAGCAAAAGAAATTTGGGACAGACTTGAAGTGACCCATGAGGGCACGAATCAAGTCAAGGAATCCAAAATAAACATCTTGGTTCATAAATATGAACTATTTAAAATGGATTCAAATGAAACAATCACATCCATGTTCACTAGGTTTACTGATATTGTCAATGGTCTAAAAAGCCTTGGCAAGAACTATACTAACAGTGAGCTTGTCAGGAAAATCCTTCGGTGTCTACCAAGGTCGTGGGAAGCTAAAGTGACAGCAATCCAAGAAGCCAAGGACTTGAACAAGCTACCACTTGAGGAGCTTCTTGGATCCCTCATGACGCACGAGCTCACCATGAAACAACACAACGAGGAAGAGTCCTCCCATAAGAAAAAGGTAATAGCCCTTAAATCTACTTCTTCTAACAAGGACTTGTCTTGCAGCAGCAGCAGTGAAGAAGAAGAAGATGAGGAAGATGGTGGTGAGGCTCTTCTTGTGCGTAAGTTCAAGAAATTCATCAACCACAAGAAGTCCTATCATCAAAGGAGAGGCCCCTCAAATTCCTACCGCAAAGACAAAGGTAAGGAAAGGAAAAATGAGGGGATTGGTTGTTACGAGTGCAAGAAGCCGGGTCACATAAGAGCGGAGTGCCCCTTACTGAAGAAGGAGAGTAAGTACAAGAAGAAAAAGGCACTTGTCACTACCCTATCGGACTCCGACTCATCATCCTCCTCATCAGATGAAGAACAAGAAGAGAAGGCCAATTTCTGCTTCATGGCCAACGAAAACGAGGTAACTTCCGATACGCATTTTGATTTTACATTTGATGAACTTTATGATGCGTTCAATGAATTAATGATTGAGTATAAGAATATAAATGTTAAAAACAGAGAACTAAAAGTAACTAACCAAACTTATATTCATAAGCATGATTCATTAATTAAGGATAAAGATAATCTTACCAAAGAAAATCTAGAACTTAAGACAAGCAACCAACTCTTAATTAAGAAGACTAACACCTTAACGAAAGATAATGAAAAACTAACTAAGGAACTTTCAGAACTCAAAAACCATAAACAAGTCTTAAACAAGGATCTAACAAAAGAACTAAATGATCTGAAAGCCGAAAATCAAACATTAACTAAAGAACTAAACAAATACAAACCCTTAGTTAAAAATTCACATATAGTTCTGAAAAGTTAAACTTGATACTTAATAGTCAACGAGCCGTATTTAATAAAGCGGGTTTAGGGTATAAACCAAAAAATAAACAAAAACTACTTAGTAATTTCTTTGTCAAAGCTGGAGAAAATAAAACTAAGAAAATAACCTATTTTTGTTGTGGAAATATAGGACATAAAGCAAATGCATGTGACTATAGGAAAAGAAAAACTAAAAGAAAAATTAAAAGGGTATGGGTTCCAAAAGGAACCAACTTGACTAACCATGAAGGACCCAAGAAAACTTGGGTACCTAAGATGACATAATTTGCCTGTGTAGGAGTGTCTTGCAGCCAAGGTCAACAAGAACTGCTGGTATTTGGATAGTGGCTGCTCAAGGCACATGACGAGTGATAAAGACCAATTTTTCACCCTTGAAACCAAGAAGGGTGGTGCTGTGACGTTTGGAGACAACAACCAAGGTCACATCATTGGTGTTGGTAAAGTTCAAATCACCCCTTCTACTTTTATAGATAATGTTAGATATGTTGATGGTCTTAAACATAACTTGTTAAGCATTAGTCAATTATGTGATAAAGGATATGATGTTATGTTTAAACCATCACTATGTATTATAACAAATCCTAATGATAATAGTTTAGTTTTTAAAGGGATTAGACGTGGAAATGTATATGTTGTAGACCTAGAAGATCTTGCAAAACATAACCAATGTCTAGTTGTAAATGAAACTAAAGATAATGATGCTAGTTGGTTATGGCACCGTAAGTTAGGTCATGCAAGCATGGACACAATAACTAAATTAGTTAAAAGAGATTCCGTGATAGGTTTGCCAAAGTTAAAATTTGAAAAGAACAAAATCTGTGAAGCATGTCAATTTGGCAAACAATCTAGGAATTCTTTTAAACCCATAAAATGTGTCTCTACCTCTAGGCCTCTAGAATTATTACACATGGACCTATTTGGTCCAACTAGAACAACAAGCCTAGGTGGAAATAAATATGGTCTAGTCATAGTGGATGATTACTCTAGGTACACATGGGTTATGTTTCTAGCACATAAGGACCAAGCATTTTCAATGTTTAAAAAGTTCCATAAGGAAGTAACAAATGCTAGAGAGTCTTCAGTCATAGCCATTAGAAGTGACCATGGTACCGAATTCGAAAATCAATTATTTGATGAATTTTGTAGTAAAAAGGGGATAACCCATAATTTTTCTGCACCTAGGACACTACAACAAAATGGAGTTGTGGAAAGGAAGAATAGAACTCTAGAGGAAATGGCTAGAACGATGTTATGTAAAAGTAACCTCCCTAAGTACTTTTGGGGAGAAGCCATTAATACTTCTTGCCATATATTAAATAGAGTTTTATTAAGACCCATTATAAAGAAAACACCTTATGAACTGTGGAAAAACAGAAAACCAAAAGTTAACTATTTTCATGTTTTTGGATGTAGGTGTTTTGTACATAATAATGGAAAAGATAATCTAGGAAAATTTGATCCTAAATCTGATGAAGGAATATTCCTAGGTTATTCTACAACTAGTAAAGCCTATAGAATCTTTAATAAAAGAACCCTAGTTATAGAAGAATCTATACATGTTGTTTTTGATGACTCTAGTGACATCTCATCTAGTAAGAAGGTTAATTTTGATGATGATATTGAAATACTTGAAGAAAAGATAGATGAGATGGGATTACAAGATGATAATCAAAAGTTGATTGAAGGAGAATCGTCAAACCAAGAGCCTATAGTGGATCATGGGCTAGCTAAAGCTTGGAGGTATGCTCACGGGCATCCTAAGGAACTAATTCTAGATGATCCATCACAACCGGTTAGGACTAGAGCATCCCTTAGGAATTTGAATAATCATCTAGCTTTTGTTTCACACTTTGAGCCCAAACATATAGAAGAAGCCGAAAATGATGTAAATTGGATAAATGCAATGCAAGAAGAACTAAATCAATTTACTAGAAACAAGGTTTGGGATCTAGTGGAGAGACCTTCTGAATATCCAATTATAGGTACTAAATGGATATATAAAAATAAGCTAGATGAAAATGGAATTGTTATAAGGAATAAGGCTAGACTAGTAGCAAAGGGTTATAATCAAGAAGAAGGCATAGATTTTGATGAAACCTTTGCTCCCGTAGCTAGACTTGAGGCAATTAGACTTCTATTAGCATATGCATGCTCTAAGGACTTCAAACTATATCAAATGGATGTAAAGAGTGCTTTTCTAAATGGGTATATAAATGAGGAAGTGTATGTAGAACAACCTCCTGGTTTTGAAAATCATCAATACCCTAATCATATGTATAAACTGAACAAAGCACTTTATGGATTAAAACAAGCACCTAGAGCATGGTATGAGAGACTTAGTAAATTCCTATTAGAACATGAATTCTCTAGGAGAAATGTAGATACAACATTATTTCTGAAAAGGCAAAATAAGGATATGTTATTAGTACAGATTTATGTTGATGATATCATTTTCGGTGCTACTAACAATCGCCTCTGCGAGGAATTTGCTGATTTGATGCAGAGTGAGTTTGAGATGAGCATGATGGGAGAGCTGAACTACTTCCTCGGGCTTCAAATCAAACAATCTGAAGGAGGCATCTTCATCAATCAAGCAAAATATATCAAGGAGATGCTCAAGAAGTTTGATATGGAGGGAAACAAGTCAATCAGCACCCCCATGAGCTCATCATGTAAGTTAGACCAAGATGAATCAGGTAAATCTGTAAATCAAAAACTTTATAGAGGTATGATAGGTTCTTTACTGTATCTTACTGCAAGTAGACCTGATATTATGTTTAGTGTGTGCATGTGTGCTAGATATCAGGCTAATCCTAAAGAATCACACCTAGCTGCAGTTAAGAGAATATTTAAATACTTAATAGGAACTAAGAACATAGGGCTATGGTACTCTAAAGAATCCAGCATAAACTTAATAGGGTACACAGATTCAGACTTCGCTGGATGTAAGCTTGATAGAAAAAGTACCAGCGGGTCGTGTCAGTTTCTAGGAGAAAACCTAATCTCATGGTTTAGCAAGAAACAAAACTCGGTTGCATTATCCACTGCAGAAGCTGAATATGTGGCAGCCGGGAGTTGTTGTGCTCAAATCTTGTGGATTAAACAACAATTAGAAGATTATGGCATTAAACAAGATAAAATCCCCATTAATTGTGATAATACAAGTGCCATAAATCTAACTAAAAATCCAATTCAACACTCAAGAACTAAACACATTGAGATAAGACATCACTTCATAAGAGATCATGTATTGAATGGTGATGTGTCACTCCAATTTGTTTGTACTGATAATCAATTAGCAGATATTTTTCCAAAACTCCTAAGTGAAGAGAGGTTTAGTGTGCTTAGGAGGGGATTAGGAGTGATTGATCCATCCTAGTGGGTTTTTCACTAGATTAATTGATTTTGATGATTAGAATGAGGTTAAAATAGAGTTTCTATGCAGTGATCATCAAATCAGTCCTTAATTAGGTGATTTTCCCTCATTTGGCACGATTATGGCATGGTTTTTAGGTGCGTGCCAAGGTTAGAGACGACTCGAGTAAGTTTCAGAGCCGGCTCCTGCGGGAGTCGACTCGCAAAGTTGGCAGCTGAGGGGGAGTCGATTCGCACACTGTCGGGAGTCGACTCGCGCATATTCTGGAGTCGACTCGAGGTCGAGTCGACTCGCGACTCAGGGGAGTCGACTCGCAGCCGGGATCCGACTTTTTAACCCTAGGTTTGTCGTTTCGCAAACACTTTTCCTCAAGCCGCCACTGTTCACAAAGCCCTAGAGCCGACTCCTAGGTCATCCCCGATCGTCTCCAAGCCCTTTTCCCGTCGATTTTTCGCCGGACATTGAGTTTCCATCCGTTCCTAGGTCATTTCCGGTCCGTCCCGAGCTTCCTCTGTCGGTCCTTCACCATCCTCTAGGTATTTTTCTTCCCGTTTAGGTCAAGATGCCTCGTAAGACCGTCGTTAGGAAGAGGTCCCGTCCCGAGGCCGGTCCCGAGCGGCGCTCCAAGGCGCGGCACGATCCTGCGAGGGAACCACCTCCGGATCGTTCCCCGCCTAGGGTGGTTCTCGTTAGGCCGTTGGCCGGAAAGGCCGTCACCTCCGGGAGGTTTGTCGATTTCGACTATCTCTCCCGGGAGGGGTTCACCATAGGCGATAGGCTTAGAGCCCAGAGCCTAGAGTACTTCCTCACCTTGGACCTTCCCACCTATCCTGGCCTAGTTCAAGAGTTTTACAGGACCGTCCATCGGGGAGATGGAGGTATCGAGGGCACGGTAGTAGGTGTCCCGTTGCGTGTCACAGAGGACCTCATTGCCCATATCCTTCACCTTCCATTAGTAGGGGTGGCTCCCGCACACCCTGAGGATAGAGTTGCGGCCCTTACGGTCGTCTTAGGGCATCCACCTTAGTCCCCCCTAGATGAGGTATCTGCTAGCTCACTTCCTATTGAAGTGAGAATCCTTTTGAGCATTCTGTCCAGGTCCATCTTCCCTAAGACAGGGAGATTTGATTTTGTGAATGAGAGGGACTTAGCTATTATGTCTTATATCCTTCAGGACACCCCGATCAACTTCCCAAAGCTCATTTATAGGTATATGTGTGAGCCCCTAGATAGACCTAGGCTCTCACTCCCATACGGGATGTTATTCACTCTTCTTTTTAGGCAGTACGAGATTCCCATTCTTGAGAGGGAACCCTCTCGTGCCTTGCGATGGACTGATCGCTTATGTACAGGGACTATGCACAGGATGGGGTTTCGGAAGAGAGAAGGGATCTGGGTTAGGAAGTCCACTCTCACTGCTCAGACCACCAGACCATCACCCAGTCCTGAGCCAGATTCAGACTACCCAGACCTTCCAGACCATCCAGACCTCCCATCCACTCCTCCTGCTCCTACCACCTCTGCCGGACTTTCCTCCTCAGTTCCACCATCTATGGAGGTCCGTATTGATACAGAGCAGCTCCGGGAGCTGCGGCAGGAGATCGTCCGAGATCTGAGGGATGAGCTGCTTCGGGAGCTCCGAGGTGCGGTGCCTGCCCCCACTCCTGCACCCGTATCTTCTCAGTTGGTCCCTTTCTTGACAGCCGTGACTGACATGACGGCTCATGTACGGAAAGAGATCTACAATGTCCGGAGTTTGGGTCCAGGCCCAGTTCCACAGCATGAGTGAGGTCACGAGCTCCACTCGACAGATGCGAGAGGAGATAGGTCGTGACATGCACACCCACCACCGAGGGGGCCGAGCGCTTGGCGAATGTACTCATCGACAAGCTGGACGCACTTCAGACATCGGTGACTGGGCTTCAGGCGTCGGTGACAGAGCTCTCCACTACACATAGCAGAGCCACCACGTCTATTATCACGCAGCTCGGACATGTGGCGGATGCAGTCACCCTCCTCATGGAGCAGAGCCGATTGAGAGGAGGAGCACCATCCTCCAGAGGAGGAGATGCATCCTCGAGAGGGGGAGCTTCATCCTCGAGGAGGACATAGATGTGTTTGAGTTTTGTTTTGTATTGTTTTACTTTACTTATTGTATGCTCAAATATACTTCAATTCATATCAATACAATGAGTAGACATCTTATCTTCAATTATGTGCCATTTGATGATTGGTTGTGCCATTGATTGTGGTTGATTACCTCCTTTTTGGTATGATGACAAAAAGGGGGAGAAATATGTATAAAATGTGTAAAAGGGGAGAAATATGAAAAAATATGTAAAAGAAATCAATGGAAATAAATAAAAAGATAAACTCTTAAAAACACACTCAAATTTGTTCTAAGTGGATTCGGTACCTCGAGGCTCATTATCTCTCTTTTGGGGCTCCTAATGGAGTAATCTCCAGAATCTATTCAAGGGATATTCGGAGATTAGCTGAATCCTACTCAAGAACAAATTGACAGATTTTCCCTCTAAAAACAAAAAATTCAGTTCAAAAACTTCAAAACATTAAAAGAAAATTCAGAGAATCAAAACATAGTTGAATGCATATATTGAGGGGGAGAATCTGAATTTTAATCAAGCTAAATCATTAATGACATATAAGCCAAACAATTGATTGCATAATATGAAGGCTTATATAATTCCAAATGCAAGGGGGAGCTTTAACTCCGAAATTTGTTGTTTCACTCCTTTCAAACTTGGATAAATTAAATTATCAGACATTTGAATTCATTTATGGATTTTATTTCATTATTTATTGAGCAAGTCATTGTACATATACTCAAAGTTTTGTCATCATCAAAAAGGGGGAGATTGTGGAGTGATTGATTAAAACCCCATTTGATTTTGATGAGCTCAAAGCATTTGAGTATATCTTGTGATTACTAATGAATTCAATTGAGTGTTTCAGTGAAAATCCTGTCCAAGTGTATCTAGATTTGGTTCATAGTATTTTGGATAAGTTAAGAAGTCTGCTGAACCAAAGTCTGAGACTCGAGTCGACTCCCGAGTATCACGAGTCGACTCCAAGCGTATCAAGTTCACTGGCACGAGCTCGAGTCGACTCCAGATCAGTACGAGTCGACTCCGACTGAGAACAGACAGAAGGACAGAAAGCTTCATCTCAGAACCTGTCAACGAGTCGACTCCTGAAGTGCGCGAGTCGACTCCAATGTTCACCGAGTCGACTTCAGGAAAGTAAGAGTCGACTCCAAGCAGTCACAGGCAGAAAAGTCAGAGAACGATTTTCGGACTCTGAGATTCGAGTCGACTCCCGCAATACGCGAGTCGACTCCGAGACTGAGCGACCATCGACAGACAGAAAACCATGTTACTGCCTCTGAGATTCGAGTCGACTCACAGACAGCTCGAGTCGACTCCGAGACAAGCTTCACGTCAAAAGGGAGAAGACCAACTTTCGGAAACTGAGAGCCGAGTCGACTCCAAGGAGGTTCAAGTCGACTCCAAGACTGGATGAGCCAAAAGACAGAGAATCGGGAGTTCGGGCTCTGAGGTTCGAGTCGACTCCCAAGACAGTCGAGTCGACTCGAGTGGACAAAATTCAAAATTGGATCCACGGACTTCAGTGGATGAGCCGACTCCAAAATTGCCAGGTCAGCTCCAGAAGTTGGCGAGTCGACTCCGAGTCAAGACGAGTCGACTCCCAGTCGTGACGGCAACTTTAATTCAAATTTGGAACAGTTGCCGAGTCGACTCCGGAAAAGCTTGAGTCGACTCCCGCTACAGCTGAGTCGACTCCTGATCGCGCGAGTCGACTCCAACCCACCAACGGTCATATTGTCAGGCTGCGCAGAGTGTGCAGAACGGCCAGAAAAAGCAGAGTAACGGCTAGTTTCCGTGGGGGTTGGCTTAAATAGCCACAGAGGACTGTAGCAAGGCAGAGAACAGATATTCCACTCCAAGCATTCAAGTTTTCAAGCTCTCCAAGTGCTCTTAAACGAAAAAAGGGGAGATCTGCATTTACTGCTCCAACAACTTCTTCCCAACAATCAAAGCTTCCTCCTCCTGCATTCAAGTCGACCACTCTTTCAAGAGGAGACCGGAGTTCCAGAAGCCATACCTCTTCACCAGCTTAAAAGCGTTTGAGGGCTTCTAACTCCTTTACGATTATATTGTTTTAAATCTGCTTTTTGAGAAGCTATTTTCTGTTTTCTTCTATCTCTTGTATTTACTTGATTCAATCGGGGGATTGAATCAAGGGGTTTAAGGTTGGTTGGTGAGCCAAGTTAAAACCAACGTGTGTAAGGGTTTGATTGTGAGCCCGGGAAAACAATCGGGGTTGGTTCTAGTCGGTGAGCCTGGGAAAATCGACCGAGTTCGTTGTGAGCTCGTAAAACAACAAGTTTGGTTGTGAGCTTGCAAAACAACCGGCTGTAATCCAAGGGGGTTATAGTGAAATTCCCAAGTGAGACTTGGGGAGTGGACGTAGGAGCAAGGGTTAGCTCCGAACCACTATAAAACTTTGTGTTTGTAGTGCATTGTCTCTCATCTTCTTCCCCGCACATTACTCACAGCACTAGGCTTTAATTAAATAACTTGCTATAGTTTTTAATTAATCATCCACAAAGTTTTAATTAGCCAAATTATTTTAAAAAACCCAATTCACCCCCCCCTCTTGGGTTGTCTATCTGGGCAACAAATTCTATTAACCCTATTTTACTTATGGTGTCCTTGGTGCTGAAATAATTAATTTCCTGTATGAACTTTATCAGGATTTTGGTTTTCAAACACTGTGCCATGATACTCTTTATCTTCATAGTTTGGAAACCTTTATCATTTGAAACACTTTTACAAGATTTAGCAAATACAGAAAATATTTCAATTTTATTTGCCAAGAACAAATCCAATGTAAGCTTTTGAAAACTTAGTGATGGAAACAACATCTTTAGATTTAGAAATTGATTTTTGTTTGTTTCCTTAGTTAGCATGCATAGCAAACTTTGACCTTTCAGAAGATAATCTAAGTAAGCCATGGCAAGGTCTTTTGAGATTAAGTACATACTAGCATGAAGTTGATTTTATATGCCAAAGATGGTTTCTTTAATCTTGGTATTCATAGTGCATATATTCAAAAGCACACCAAGTATAACATTATCATATCTATGATCAATAAACAATAATGCCATGGATAAAACTCTCAATCAAGCATATAGAGAATTTCATAGAGTTATTCTTAATAAATTGATTAATCATTTAGCAACTTATCCAATAGTGAGTAAAGTATACTATAAAATGAAGATGATTTGATTATATTTCCAAAAGTATTTTCTATATCACAAAATTTGATCAATACATGCAATTCATATTTTAATCAAATACTAAAGCAAAAATAATGATGAGATGCAAGGATTACTGATTTCATTATTATTATTATTTATTTAAAATTACTTTATAAGTAAGTTTTAAGTTTCATTTTTTGACGTGTGTCTAGAGCACCATTTGTATGAAAGTTCTATTTGTTTCCATGGGTATCTTGGCACACCTATGTCTACATCCTCATATTTTCATTTTGGGTAGCCCAAGCTTGCTTGGGTCCTTGAGAGTTAGGACATATGGTTCCCTTTTGGAACCCAAATCTATTTAATAGTAATAACTTTACCATTTGATTTAATTGTACTAGAACTATAGGTAAGGTTGTTATGTCCATTCTTTTTGATGTTTGAAATACGTTATCCTTTTTGATGATTTGCTTGACAAATTTAAAACCTTTTTCTTTAGGGATTCATTGCTAAGTGAAGGAGTTAAGCCAATTTTGATTTATCAAAATCAGCATGTTGGCTTTCAAACATCATTTTTAATCTTTCTGAACTTACAGTGAACTTGTTAATAAGAGATTTCAGTTGGTCAACTTTTTCACTTAAGTTTGGTTTGTTTTGATTAAGCTATGATTTTTCTGAATCAATTCTTCTGAATTTAACCTTAAGCTTTTATTTTCAGATTTTAGTTTGTCTTGTATTTTAGCAATAGAATTTCTTTCTTTTGAATTTTGCAAATTTAGCTTTTTAAGATTTTTATTTTTATAGCTAATTTTCTACATTCACCATACAAATCATGAAAAGCATTTAAAAGTTCATCATAAGAAAATTCTTCTTGAAAATTACTTGATGTAAAAGTAGATTCAGATTTTACCTTATCTTCTTGTGCCATAAAGCAAAGTTAGTTACCTCTTGTAGTTCTTTGGAGCTAATATCATCATTGTTGCTCCTAGCTTTCATTTCCTTGCTTGACTCTTCCTTGGTCAAAACTTTCTTCCTTTTTATCTCTTTCTTTCTTTCTTCTTGCTTCCTCTTCTTCTTTGTCTTTAGGAAGCTTTTGAATTTTTTGTTGTTCTTTCTTCCTCGAGTCGACTCGGGTTTACTAGGAGTCGACTCGACTGACTTGAGAGGCGACTCGAGATCTTCGGGAGACGTCTCGTTCTCAGAGGCCGAAGAGTTTGTTTTCTGTCTTTTGAACTGTCCTGCCTCGGAGTCGACTCGGGCTTTATTGGAGTCGACTCGGCTAACTTGGGGGGTCGACTCTGAAATACTTGGAGTCGACTCGTTCACAGGGTCTCCAAAACTGAGTCTCTGCCTTTCAAACTGTTTTCCTCTAGGAGTCGACTCGGACAAACTGGGAGTCGACTCGGCTGATGTGGGAGATTCTGCAGTCTCACTATTAGTATGTAATTGAAGCACATGTGAGCTAATTTGAGATTTATCATAAATAATTTCTAAAGTATCCCAGATTTCTTTAGCAGATAAGCATGCAGAAATCTTATTAAATATAGTTTCATGGATAGCACAATATAGTATGTTCATAGCATTAGCATTCAATTATGCTAAGTCTTTTTCATTAATAGTTTGAGAGAGTGTGTGGAGGTCATTTATTATGATATTCCATAAGTAATAGTTTTGTGATTGAATAAAAATGCGCATGCGTGCTTTCCAATATATGTAGTCTATGCCATTAAATAGTGGAGGCCTATCAATTAATTGTCCCTCTTCTAGAAGACTATCTATTTGAGTTGTCATGATCTTTGGCTTTTGATCGTGAGATCAATAATTAATCTTAGAGCACCTGCTCTGATACCACTTGTTGCCCAAGGTGACAACCCAAGAGGGGGGGTGAATTGGGTTTTCTAAAAATTATGTTCCCTAATTTTTACTTTGAATAGAATGCAGCGGAATAATAAGATGTTATTTACTTAAGCTCTAGGCAATTACAAGTAAAGCAGTGGAAAATTAAGCTAGAGCAATTATACTATGGCTTTAGGGTGCAATTGATCTAAAATTAACTTATAGTTGTATGATCAATTTTAATCTATGTGTATGGTAAGAATGGAGTGGAAGCTAAGCAAACTCTAAACAATCACTTATAACTCTATAGAAAACAAAGCTAGAGATATTACACAATCAAGCATGAATGTAAGGCATGAAATACAAGAGATAAGGCATCACAAACACAAAGATGTATAGTGGTTCGGTGCACCCCAGCACCTACATCCACTCCCCAAGACCTCTTGGGAATTTCACTATAATCCCTCAGATTACAGTCGGTTGTTTTACAAGCTCACAACCCAACTTGTTGTTTTGCGAGATCACAACGAACTCGGTCGGTTTTCACAGGCTCACCGACTAGAACCAACCGATTGTTTTCACGGGCTCACAATCCAACCCAGTTGGTTTTCCCAAAGGCTTTCCAACCACAACCATACAACGTTGGTTTTTCCTTTGGCTCACCAACAAACCTTAACACCGTTGGTTTTCCTTTGGCTCACCAACAAACCTTAACCTCTTGA